>NC_082722.1:3566501-4166501 GCF_030144855.1 Hypanus sabinus
CTGACTCACCTGAGCTGTTTGATCTTTCTGTCTCGACACTGGTCATTGACTTACCTGAGCTGTTTGATCTTTCTGTCTCGACACTGGTCACTGACTCACCTGAGCTGTTTGATCTTTCTGTCTCGACACTGGTCACTGACTCACCTGAGCTGTTTGATCTTTCTGTCTCGACACTGGTCACTGACTCACCTGAGCTGTTTGATCTTTCTGTCTCGACACTGGTCACTGACTCACCTGAGCTGTTTGATCTTTCTGTCTCGACACTGGTCATTGACTCACCTGAGCTGTTTGATCTTTCTGTCTCGACACTGGTCACTGACTCACCTGAGCTGTTTGATCTTTCTGTCTCGACACTGGTCACTGACTCACCTGAGCTGTTTGATCTTTCTGTCTCGACACTGGTCACTGACTCACCTGAGCTGTTTGATCTTTCTGTCTCGACACTGGTCACTGACTCACCTGAGCTGTTTGATCTTTCTGTCTCGACACTGGTCATTGACTCACCTGAGCTGTTTGATCTTTCTGTCTCGACACTGGTCACTGACTCACCTGAGCTGTTTGATCTTTCTGTCTCGACACTGGTCACTGACTCACCTGAGCTGTTTGATCTTTCTGTCTCGACACTGGTCATTGACTCACCTGAGCTGTTTGTTCTTTCTGTCTCGACACTGGTCACTGACTCACCTGAGCTGTTTGATCTTTCTGTCTCGACACTGGTCACTGACTCACCTGAGCTGTTTGATCTTTCTGTCTCGACACTGGTCATTGACTCACCTGAGCTGTTTGATCTTTCTGTCTCGACACTGGTCATTGACTCACCTGAGCTGTTTGTTCTTTCTGTCTCGACACTGGTCACTGACTCACCTGAGCTGTTTGATCTTTCTGTCTCGACACTGGTCACTGACTCACCTGAGCTGTTTGATCTTTCTGTCTCGACACTGGTCATTGACTCACCTGAGCTGTTTGATCTTTCTGTCTCGACACTGGTCACTGACTCACCTGAGCTGTTTGATCTTTCTGTCTCGACACTGGTCACTGACTCACCTGAGCTGTTTGATCTTTCTGTCTCGATACTGGGCATTGACTCACCTGAGCTGTTTGATCTTTCTGTCTCGACACTGGTCACTGACACCTGAGCTGTTTGATCTTTCTGTCTCGACACTGGTCACTGACTCACCTGAGCTGTTTGATCTTTCTGTCTCGACACTGGTCACTGACTCACCTGAGCTGTTTGATCTTTCTGTCTCGACACTGGTCACTGACTCACCTGAGCTGTTTGATCTTTCTGTCTCGACACTGGTCACTGACTCACCTGAGCTGTTTGATCTTTCTGTCTCGACACTGGTCATTGACTCACCTGAGCTGTTTGATCTTTCTGTCTCGACACTGTTCACTGACTCACCTGAGCTGTTTGATCTTTCTGTCTCGACACTGGTCACTGACTCATCTGAGCTGTTTGATCTTTCTGTCTCGACACTGGTCACTGACTCACCTGAGCTGTTTGTTCTTTCTGTCTCGACACTGGTCACTGACTCACCTGAGCTGTTTGATCTTTCTGTCTCGACACTGGTCACTGACTCACCTGAGCTGTTTGATCTTTCTGTCTCGACACTGGTCACTGACTCACCTGAGCTGTTTGATCTTTCTGTCTCGACACTGGTCACTGACTCACCTGAGCTGTTTGATCTTTCTGTCTCGACACTGGTCACTGACTCACCTGAGCTGTTTGATCTTTCTGTCTCGACACTGGTCATTGACTCACCTGAGCTGTTTGATCTTTCTGTCTCGACACTGGTCACTGACTCACCTGAGCTGTTTGAACTTTCTGTCTCGACACTGGTCACTGACTCACCTGAGCTGTTTAATCTTTCTGTCTCGACACTGGTCACTGACTCACCTGAGCTGTTTGATCTTTCTGTCTCGACACTGGTCACTGACTCACCTGAGCTGTTTGTTCTTTCTGTCTCGACACTGGTCACTGACTCACCTGAGCTGTTTGATCTTTCTGTCTCGACACTGGTCACTGACTCACCTGAGCTGTTTGATCTTTCTGTCTCGACACTGGTCACTGACTCACCTGAGCTGTTTGATCTTTCTGTCTCGACACTGGTCACTGACTCACCTGAGCTGTTTGATCTTTCTGTCTCGACACTGGTCACTGACTCACCTGAGCTGTTTGATCTTTCTGTCTCGACACTGGTCACTGACTCACCTGAGCTGTTTGATCTTTCTGTCTCGACACTGGTCATTGACTCACCTGAGCTGTTTGATCTTTCTGTCTCGACACTGGTCACTGACTCGACTGAGCTGTTTGATCTTTCTGTCTCGACACTGGTCACTGACTCACCTGAGCTGTTTGATCTTTCTGTCTCGACACTGGTCACTGACTCACCTGAGCTGTTTGATCTTTCTGTCTCGACACTGGTCACTGACTCACCTGAGCTGTTTGATCTTTCTGTCTCGACACTGGTCACTGACACCTGAGCTGTTTGATCTTTCTGTCTCGACACTGGTCACTGACACCTGAGCTGTTTGATCTTTCTGTCTCGACACTGGGCATTGACTCACCTGAGCTGTTTGTTCTTTCTGTCTCGACACTGGTCACTGACTCACCTGAGCTGTTTGATCTTTCTGTCTCGACACTGGGCATTGACTCACCTGAGCTGTTTGATCTTTCTGTCTCGACACTGGTCACTGACACCTGAGCTGTTTGATCTTTCTGTCTCGACACTGGTCACTGACTCACCTGAGCTGTTTGATCTTTCTGTCTCGACACTGGGCATTGACTCACCTGAGCTGTTTGTTCTTTCTGTTTCAGCATTACGTTGGATCGCACTGAGCTTGATCTGTCGTTGGCCTTTCCAGACTTTAAGACGCTGGTACTGTAACCCAAAAAAGTGAAATCAGGTTTGCACCATACCATACATCCAAACATTGTTATAAATAATTCTCCGTTGAGTTCAGGCCTGTTCTGATAATACCATTTAGTTTTACTTTGCTGCTGTTTACTCTTGGCTCTGCAATTTTACTTCTATTTGTTCCTTCTGCACATAAGTTTAGAAGCTGATTCCACCAGCTGTGCTTCTCAAGCTCTATGACATTATTACTCTCCTAACACCATCCCCAGTTCTCTTCCCAAGCCTCTGAACTGTTGTTATTGGGCAGCAGCACAAATCCTGGCATGGACATGACTGACTCTTGTTTTAATGCTGTACGTTCTCTGTAGTTGTTATGATGAGTAAATAAATTGAGCAGACGTTCTTTCTCTCAGCACCAGGAATGCACTGTAAACAGTTAAAGGCTTGGGCAATGGCTTATGAGTTTCAAGCGGTTTTGGGAAGCTGGTTGGAATAAGCTAATGCTCCTACTGACATTGAGATGAGCTTACTTTACACTCTGAAGCAGTGTGATGGTTGTTTTGGGACCCGGAAAAGTGTCACATTGATGAAGGTGGCAGAGTTCTTCCTACACTGGAATTAAAGCATTGACCAAGTGCTCTTTGCATAACATCATGCACATTGCTAGGAACTACTGGTCACAAGTTCACCCCATTAGAAAGAGCAGAGTTCACTCCAGGGGTGATAGTTAAACTCAGCTCCTGTTTCGTGCAAGGCTCTTGGGCCATCAGGTGTATTTTGTCAAGCATGATGAACAATTTGTACATATTGGGCCTGTGGACAGTGAACAGAAGGATCAGGGAAGTAGAGGAATCCATTCTTCTTGCCAGTGCTGGTTAATGCAAATGACCAGCAGTGTGGACAAACCCCCCTACACCCACCCTGAGCTTGAGTCAACCAGAAGAACCCTAATTACCTCTTCAGGATAGTGACATAATGATCACTTGCAACCACTTTACACCACACCTGACTCTGGATTTCTTGCCTTAACTGTGTTTGTTTTGTCTAATTCTATCTAATATATACCTTTCTTGTGTTGGTAAAGGAAATGGGTGGTGCATGTGTAATACAGTCATTAAGTAGACAAGGACCAGGTGCATTAGGATCAATCATGCAGAGAATTACCAACTGTACCTGGGTTTCTTCTGCCCTAGCCGACACATCCTATTCACTCCCATCCAGTTCCTATCACCTTCCTGCCACTTAAATTCCCTTCTTAACCCCCATACTGGCTCCATCTGCCCAGCATACTGAATGTTATCTGGTTCCACAAATCACCACCCAACCTTTGTCCGCACATTCCGCCCTCGTAGCTCCCACCTCAACTTGATTCCACCTGCCGTTCATCCCCCACCTCGCAGGCATCCAACCTGTTTCACTCCTCTCTCACCTCTTTAAACTAGCCATCTCCTCTCCACACTAACGAGCCGGATAAACTCAGCGGATTGAGCAGGAGCAGGCAACGGATGCTGCCCGACCTGCTGAGTTCCTCCAGCTTGTTTGTACGTGTTGCTCTGACCACAGCATCTGCAGTGTACTTTGTGTTTGCTCTCCGTACTCTCAGTTCTGATGCAATCTCAATCGGAAACATCAGCCATCCCACTGACTCCGTGGATGCTGCCTCACCCACTAAATTTCCTCAGTAGTTTGAACTTCTTTGTTCACAGTAGGTGTGATTTCATCCAGAAATGGTCAGGTAAAACTGATAATTGCATCCGAAAATGTAACAGAAACTGAACCAAGGTCCAGTTCTCTTTGCCAATTTTGGGACATAGGAATCACTAGTGGATGATTAGAGAATCTCAGCCAGGATCCTCAGTTGTGACACAAGTGGAGGTGAACTGGAGTTCAAAAAACAGTACAGAGAAGTGCTTGATGAAGCTGCTAGTACGTTCACCCAGTTCCACTCTGAGAATCACTTGTAGAAACATTGCTTACTTCTTCTTTGACTGATGTGATGGCATGGCAGGCATTTTGAAGATAAAGTATTTGAAGTCAAATTCTCCAGTGTTCTCAAGTATGAAGGTCCGGCTTCTGCGGCCTCCCACCAGCACTGTGCCAAAGTTAACCTCTTTGGCAGGTAGGATCTGGTAGGTACTGAAGACAGCATGGATGGAGATTTTCACTGGAATACTGGCAATGATTTCTCCTCCTTCACCCAGGGTGGGTTCAATCACCTGTGCTCATAAAGAGAAAATGACTCACAAATGGTTCATTTCTCATTAGTCTTATAGATTACTGTATCTATCAATCCAAATGGACTGCTGTCAGTTACTGAGACACCTGTCTGATTGGGAAGTGGAGCGAGCACAGAAATTTTCAGAAATACAACAGTTAAAGTTGTTTTACGATTAGTAGAGTCCATTATTAAGGATGAGGTTTCAGGGTACTTAGAAGCACAGGATAAAATATGCCAAAGTCAGCATGGTTTCCTTGAGGGGAAATCTTGCCTGACAAATCTGTTGGATTACTTTGAGGAAAGTACAGGCAAGATAGACAAAAGAGAGTTAAAGGACGTTGTTTACTTGGACTTTCAGGAAGGCCTTTGACAAGGTGCCGTGCATGAGGCTGGTTTTATAGAAAGGTACTAGAATGGATGGAAATTGGCTGACTGGCAGCAGGTAAAGCGTGGGAATAAAGGGGGCCTTTTCTGATAGGCTGCCGATGACTAGTGGTCAGTGTTGGGACTGCTGTATTTCATGTTATATGTCAATGATTTGGGTGATGGAATTGATGGTTTTTCGGCCATGTTTGCAGATGATACAAAGGTCGATGGAGCAACAGGCAGTGTTGAGGAAGCAGGGAGTCTGCAGAAGGACTTAGATACATTAGGAGAAAGGTAAAAGAAGTGGCAGATGGAATATAGTGTAGGGAAATGTATGGTCTTTCACTTTGGTTTAAGGAACAAAGGCGTAAATTATTTTCTAAACAGGAAGAAAATTCAGAAATCAGAGGTCACAGAGTCAGAGAAGAAGAGCACAGAAAAGACACCTTGCCTCATCTAGTCCATGCCAAAACCATTGAAACTGCCTACTCCCATCAACCTACATCTGGACCTTAGCCCTCCATATCCCTACTATCTATGTACCTATCCAAACTTCCCTTAAATGTTGAAATCAATCTCACATGTACCACTTGTGCCGGCAGCTTATTCCACAGTCTCACCACCCTCTATGTGAAGAGGTTTCCCCTCATGTCCCCTTAAACTTCTCACCTTTAACATACCTGTAGACCCCCTTGGTATTCTCCTTCGCCTTGTCAGCTACAGCAACTTCATACCTTCTTTTAGCCTTCCTAATTTCTTTCTTAAGTGTTCTCTAGCATTTCTTGAATGCCATAAACACCTCATTTGTTCCTACTTGCCTATATCTGCTATGCACCTCTTTTTTTCTCTTCCTGAGGGCCTCAATGTCTCTTGTAGCCAAAATTCCCTACACTTGTTATCTTTACCTTTTATTTTGACAAGCACATACAAGCTTTGTATTCTCAAAATGTTGTTTTTGGACTCCCACTTTCCAAGTACACCTTTGCCAGGAAACAGCCTGTCCCAGTCCACACTTGCCAGATCATTTCTGATACAAATGACCCTTCTCAGACCAAAACTATCTTTTAGCATATTTACTTTGAAACTAATACCATTGTGGTCACTGGGTACAAAGTGTTCCCCTACACAAATTTGTCATCTACCCTGATTCATTCCCTAAAAGCAAATCCAGTATTATACGCTCACTTGTTGAGATTTCTAAGTACTGATGAAGGAAGCTATCCTGAACACATTTGACAAACTCTATCCATCTGGTCCTTTTACAGTATGGGATTCACAGTCAATATGAGGAATATTAAAGTCACCTACTATAATAACTTATATTTCTTGCAACAGTCTAAAATCCCTTTACAATTTTGTTCCTCTAAATCCCCAGATTGTTAGGTGATCTGTAACATAGCCCTTTGACGTTGTCATACTTTACTCATTTGTCAGTTCCACTATAATGCTCCACTAGTTGAGTTCTTCAGTCTGTCTTGACTGAGTAATACCATCCTTCCTCCTTTAATCCCTCCCACTCTGTTACGCCTAAACCACTTGAACCCGGAATATTGAGCTGCCAGTCCATTGTAATTCCAGGTGTTGATTCATGCCCTGAGTTCATCTTGCATTGAAATATACTGTACACAGCTCAGGTGACCAGTCGCATTATGCTCAACCTTCTGATTCCGGACTTTGACTCTTACCAACACCTGCCTCCACAACCTCTCCACAAACTGTTTTGGCTCTCTGGTTCCCATCGCCCTGTAATTCTAATTTAAACCCCACTGTGCAGCATTAACAAACTGTCCCGTTAGGATATTAGTCTCCTTGCAGTTCAGGTGAAAACCATTCTTTCTGTACAGGTTCCACCTTCCCTGGAAGAGAGCCCAATGATCCAAAAATCTTATACCCTCCCTCCTACACCACCTCCTTAGTCATGAATTAAACTGTATAATCTTCCCAGTTATGCCCTCATTAGCATGTGGCATGGGTAGCAATACTGAGATCATGGCGCAGGTGGTCCTGCCCTTTAACTTAGCATCTAACTCCCTGAAATCCCTATACAGCACCTCGTCACTCATCCTATCCATGACTGGTATCCATATGGACCACAACCTCTGGCTGTTCACCCTCCCACTTAAGAATACTGAGGACTCAATCCAAGATGTCCCACAACCTGGCACTTGGGAGGCAACATACCAACTGGGAATCCTTATATTGCCCACAGAAACCCCTATCCGCTCCCCTAGCTAACAAATTCCCTATCAAAACAGCTCGCCCCCTTCCCTTCTGAGTCACAGAGACAGACTCAGTGCCAGTTGGGTCATTCCTGCTCCAACAGTGCACAAAGCATAGGGTGCACAGGCACTTTGGTGTCCTCATGTAGGATTCCATGAAGTTAACTTTCAGGTTAGTTGGCTATAAGGAAGACAAATGCAATGTTAGCATTCATTTTGAGAGGAACACAATATAAAAGCAAGGTTGAAGGCATTGGTCAGACCACACGTGGAGTATTGTGAGCAGCTTTAGGCTTGTTATCAACAAAAAGATATGCTTGCATTACAGGGACTCCAGAAGAAGCTCATGAGAATGATTCTGGGAATGAAAGGGTTAATGTATGAGCAGCATTTGATGGCTCTGGAAATTTGAAGAATGCGGGGCGATTCCTAACTAAAATGGACGTGAGAGAATGTTTCCGAGGTGGGGGATGTCTACGATCAGAGGGTACAGCCTCAGAATAGAGGGGTGTCCTTTTATTTCCTCAAAGATAGGGTGGTGAATCTGGAATTCGCTGTGGAGGCTGAATCATTGGGCCTATGAGTTTATATGTTCTTGATAAGTAAATGTGTCAAAGGTTACGGGGAGAAGGGGGTTGAGAGGATGAATAAATCAGCCATGATAGGAGCAGACTCAATGGGCTAAATGGCCTAATTCTGCTCCTTATCTTGTGGTTTTAAACAAACGGGAATTACCGGGAAAAAAAAAAGCACTTAAATCTCTAAAGCACTTTGATCTTACCTGGCAGCGGAGAACGGGCTCATCCTTGATCTCAGTGCTGACGTTGCTGTGGAAGTTGATGTAGATGTGACTGGGACGATCATTGGGAGACAGAGAGCCTTTTATTGGCTGAATACTGAACAGGGAATTCAGATCCGGCATGTCACATTTTGTTGGTTGTAGATGAAATCTGCAAAAGGAAAAGCATGACTATTATGGCATGAAAAAGTAAATGTCAAGACCTGATGCGAGTGCAACAGAATCCACAGGAATGCTACCAGTGGATACAGCGGCTTAACGATCCTTTCAGCTGTTTGGAGGGCATATCCATCTGCGTCAACAGTTACCGTTTTCCACAGCTCCTTCCATGCTATCAATCATGAGAGGTAATGTTGCAGCTACCCTGGTTAGACCCCACTTGGAGAACTGTGCTCAGTTCTGGTCGCCTCACTACAGGAAGGATGTGGAAACCATAGAAAGGGTGCAGAGGAGATTTACAAAGATGTTGGCTGGATTGGAGAGCATGCCTTATGAGAACAGGTTGAGCGAACTTGGCCTTTTCTCCTTGGAGCGACAGAGAATGAGAGGTGACCTGATAGAGGTGTACAAGATGATGAGAGGCATTGATCGTGTGGATAGTCAGAGGCTTTTTCCCAGGGCTGAAATGTTTGCCACAAGAGGACACAGGTTTAAGGTGCTGGGGAGCAGGTACAGAGGAGATGTCAGGGGTAAGTTTTTTATGCAGAGAGTGGTGAGTGTGTGGAATGGGCTGCCGGCAACAGTGGTGGAGGCGGATACGTTAAGGTCTTTTAAGAGACTTTTGGATAGGTACATGGAGCTTAGAAAAATAGAGGGGTATGGGTAAAGCCTAAGTAGTTCTAAGGTAGGGACATGTTCGGCACAACTTTGTGGGCTGAAGGGCCTGTGCTGTGCTGTAGGTTTTCCATGTTTCTATGACACACCCCATATTTTCTCCTTCTTACTAAATGACCTTTCTGATGAACTCATTTGCTAGCACATTTTTTCAGTTAATGCCAAATGTAATTTGGGTAGTCACTTTGCAGAATATCTCCATTCAGTGTGCAAGGGAGTGACTCAAAGTTTCCAGCTTCTTGTCCCTTCCTGTGTGTCTGAATGAAGATCAACATTAACACAATGAACAGCGCCTCATCCTGCGACATGGCAAATTACACATACTTCAAAGTCAATTTCAGATCCAACCATTTTGGTTAATTAGACAATAAGACATAGGAGCTGAATTAAGGCATTCAATCGTGGCTAATTTATTTTCCTTTTCACCCCTATTCTCCTGCCTGTAACCTTTACTAATTAAGAACCATCAACCTCTGCTTCAAATGTACCTAAAGAATTCGCTTCCACAATCATCGCTGGCAATGAATTGCACAGATTCACCACATTCTGGTTAAAAAGAAATCTTCCTCATCTCTGTCCTAAAGGGATCTTCTTCTACTCTGATGCTAGATTCTCACATTATAGGAAACATTCTCTCCATGCCCACTCTATCTAGGGCTTTCAATATTTGATGTTCTCAGTAAGGTTTGCCGCTCATTCTATTGAGTACAGGCCCAGAGCCATCAAATCCTCCTCATACATTAACCCCTTCATTCCTAGGCTTATTCTTGTAAATGTGCTATGGATCCTCTCCAATGTCAGCACATCTTTTCTCAGATAGGGAACCTAAAACTGCTCACAATCCCCCAAAGCAAGCTGACCAATGCCTTCTGAAGCCTCAGAATTACATCCTTGTGTTTATAATATATTGTTCTGGAAATGAATGCTAATATTTCATTTGCCTTTCTTACTACCGACTCAACCTGCCAGCTAACTTTTGGAAATCCTGCACTAAGATTCCTAATGTTCCTTCGCAGCTCTGAAATTCGTAACTTAGAAAATAGTGTGTATCTATATTCCTTCTTCCAACGTGCATGGCCAAATACTTCCTTGCACTAATGTATAATTACAATGGGTTCTGTCAAGACTGCACCTGGAATATTAAGTCTGTTCTCCATATGGAAGGAGGAGTACAAAGCGATTCAACACATTGATCACTGGGCTGGGACAATTTATTCTGTGAGGACAGAGTAAGTACACTGTGTCTAGACTCTCTTGAGTTTAGTGTAATACACAAGGAATGGCAGCACTAGAGCTGCTACCTCATAGCTCCAGAAAATTAGGTTTCAGGGGATTGTGGGCCTTGGACTAGTGGGATCTGGGGAGAGTAAGGCCTGGGACAGTCAGGATCTCAGATGTGTGGGCACTGGGACTGGTGGGGATCAGAGGGCTTGGGTGCAGGAACACGGCAGAATGGACACTGGGACAGAGGGGCTCAGGGGAGAGTGGACACTGGGACAGGGGGACTTGGGGGAGAGTGGGCACTGGGACAGGGGGACTAGGGGGAGAGTGGGCACTGGGACAGGGGGACTAGGGGGAGAGTGGACACTGGGACAGGGGGACGGGGGAGAGTGGACACTGGGACAGGGGGACAGGGGAGAGTGGGCACTGGGACAGGGGGATTTGGGGGAGAGTGGACACTGGGACAGTGGGACTAGGGGGAGAGTGGACACTGGGACAGGGGGACTGGGGGAGAGTGGACACTGGGACAGGGGGACTCGGGGGAGAGTGGACACTGGGACAGAGGGACTCGGGGGAGAGCGGACACTGGGACAGGGGGACTCGGGGGAGAGTGGGCACTGGGACAGGGGGACTAGGGGGAGAGTGGACACTGGGACAGGGGGACGGGGGAGAGTGGACACTGGGACAGGGGGACAGGGGAGAGTGGGCACTGGGACAGGGGGATTTGGGGGAGAGTGGACACTGGGACAGGGGGACTAGGGGGAGAGTGGACACTGGGACAGGGGGACTGGGGGAGAGTGGACACTGGGACAGGGGGACTCGGGGGAGAGTGGACACTGGGACAGAGGGGCTCCAGGGAAAGTAGGCACTGGGACAGGGGGACTTGGGGGAGAGTGGACACTGGGACAGAGGGACTCTGAGGAGAGTGGACTTTGAGACAGTGGAGATCAGGGGAGTGGGAGCACGAGGATTGGGAGGATGGAGAGTTCCATCTGACCTGAATTCTTTATGTTTTGGATTCAGCTTTCCGGTATCTGCAAATAATAGTCTTTCAAGTACGAAGAGCAAACCTTGGGAAGTTACGGTGAGCCAACTATCTTTTGATCTGTAATTCTATTACTCATCATCACACTGTATCTTGAGAAGAAACAGAACCACATACTTGTAACCAATCTCATATTTGCCTTTGTTCTTCAAGGTGATGGTCTGTTTCACAGTGTCATTCACTTTGATGATACCAAAATCAATCCCGCCATCTGTACCTTTAATGCAGAATCAAGAATGAGGTGTTAATGCACATTGAAAATAGTCGGGGAGAGTGGACACTGGGACAGGGGGCTGAGGGGAGAGTGGACACTGGGACAGAGGGGCTCCGGGGAGAGTGGACACTGGGACAGGGGGCTGAGGGGAGAGTGGTCACTGGGACAGAGGGGCTGAGGGGAGAGTGGACACTGGGACAGAGGGGCTCCGGGAAGAGTGGACACTGGGACAGGGGGCTGAGGGGAGAGTGGACACTGGGACAGGGGGCTCCGGGAAGAGTGGACACTGGGACAGGGGGCTGAGGGGAGAGTGGACACTGGGACAGGGGGCTCCGGGAAGAGTGGACACTGGGACAGGGGGCTGAGGGGAGAGTGGACACTGGGACAGAGGGGCTCTGGGAAGAGTGGACACTGGGACAGAGGGGCTCTGGGTGAGTGTACACTGGGACATGGGGCTGAGGGGGGAGTGGACACTGGGACAGGGGGCTGAGGGGAGAGTGGACACTGGGACAGGGCAACTTGGGGGGGAGTGGACACTGGGACAGGGCAACTTGGGGGGAGTGGAGACTGGGACAGAGGGGCTTGGGGGAGAGTGGACACTGGGACAGAGGGGCTCGGGGGATAACAATGGGAACACGACACGGAGCTGAGGGAGTTGGAGAGGAATCCTCAGTATGTCCAGTAGGACATGGAATTTCTGAATCAGAGCCAGGTTCATTATTACTGACATATGTTATGAAGTTTGTTCTTTTGCAGCACTAATAGAAACTATATATTACAGTGAGATTTATATTGAAAATTAAATTAAATAAGTCGCATAAAAAGAGAACAAAAACCTGAGGTAATGTTCATTGTTGGTTCAGAAAGCTGATGACAGAGGGGAAGAAGCTGTTTCTAACATACATTGAATGTGTGTCTTCAGGCACTTGTACCTCCTCCCTGATGGAAGCAGTGAGAAGAGAGCATGACCCGGGCGATGGGGGTTCTAGATAATGGATTCTGCTTTCCTGCGACAGACCTCTATCTAGATGTGTTCAACGGCGGGGAGGACTGGGCTGAATCCATTACTTTTTGTAGATATTCACATTCAAGGGCATTGGTATTCACATGCTCGGTCATGGTGCAACCAGTCAATGTACTCTCCCCAGCATAACTGAAGTTTCAGATGATATGTTGAATCTTCATTTGTACATGTGATGAATAAAGCTAATCTCTTTAATCTATTTAACACAGACCATTTAAATGTCCATGAAGTTCTAAATCATTTAATAACTGCCATCATTGGATTTGTAATTGTTATGAAGTAGAGAATGCCTATCATTGGGCTTTAGTTGTTTGCAGTCCCAAAGATGGGCAGTTATGTTGTTGTTTAGAATTGGACCATCTTTGAACATGGAATTAAACAAAAAATACTAATGGATTATTAAGAACAAATGCTGAAAGGTGAAAATAGAAACAAGAAGTGTTGGAAATAGCAGCTCAGGTGACAGGACCAAATAGTTGGTTGTGGACTTCAGAAAGAGTAAGTCAGGGGAACACACAGCAGTTCACATCGAGTGGTGAGCAGCTTCGTGTTCTGTGTGTCAGCATCTTGGAAGACCTGTCCTGGGTCCAGCACATTGATGCACTGGGAAAGAAGGTGTGCCAGTCAAGAACAATTTGAGGAGATTTGGTATACATCACCAAAGACTTGCAAATTCTATAGATGTATGGTGGTGTGTATACTGGGCTCTGTACAGCCCAGTATACACACCACCATACATCTATAGAAGTCTATCAAAGTTTTAGAAGTCATGCTGAAACTACATAAACTTTCTTCTGCTTTCTTCACTGATATATAGTACTACGTCCAGTACAGATCCTCTGAAATGATAGCATCAAGGAATTTAAAGTTGGTGACTCTCTCCACCTCTGATTCTCTGATGAGTCTGGTTCCTCGACCTCCAGTTTTTTTCCTCCTGAAGTCAATAATCAGTTCCTTGGTCTTGTTGACATTGAGTGAGAGGTTGTTGTTGTGGCACCACTCAGCCAGATTTTCAATCTCCCTCCTATATGCTGATTCATCACCACTTTTCTGGTTTAAGATGGTGCTGGTGAACCTCAGAGGCTGGTGGCTGATGAAACAAGGAAAACAGTTAAATACTTTATTAATCACTCTTTTTCTGGCAAATGGTCATTTAAGCAATAGCCTGTAACTTCCTTTGGGACTTGAAGGCAATTCAATTCTGTTGAACCTAGTTGAGGCAAGGTGACGGGCCCATCGTCGGGAGTGAGGAGCAGTTGATTTAAGCACCATGATGAAGGCCGAATTGAAGCGGCAGGATCTGGATTCCGGTGTGCACCGATTCGAATTAATTTGATGTTTGGATGGAGATTTGAGTGCAAGGCTGAAACAGAGGGGTCTTCCAGGCCAAATCGAAGTGGTGAAGTTCAGACACCACAGTGTATCGAGGTGACTGAACGCAATGTTTGGACAGAGACTTGAGTGAAGTGCTGAATCGGAAAGGACTCAAGAAGGCGCTCTCCAGGCAGGTCGAGGCAATTGAACAGATTGGTTGGAGGTTCAGGTGCCGGGCCAGATGGGAAAGGTCAGGGTGTCGGGGCCTGAGGTGAGGATTAGGCCAGTTCAGATCGCTGCTCCATGACAATGGGACTCTCTTTGCGGACTTCAGTTCAGAACACTATTTGCTTGCCGGATGTGTTTACTTCTTCTCTCTGCATTCTAGGTGTTCATCTGTCATTGTTTAGGTTTTTTTGTGAGCATATATATATTTTTCTCTGCAGCTTGGGTGTTTGATGGCCTTTTTTAATATATGGGTTCGTTTGTTTTGTGGCTGCCTGTTAGGAGACGAATCTCAAGGTTGTATAATGTATACATAATATGATAATGAATGTACTTTGAACTTCGATTTGGGCAACAGCAGTTGTACTATCAACAAAAATATGGCACTTGAGCTGTGCGTAGCCACACAGTCATAGCAAATAGAGCAGAAACTAAGCACACAGCCTTCTGGTGCAACTGTGCTGAGAGAGATGCTGGTGTCAATCTGAACTGACTGGGGTCTGCAAGTGAGGAAATCAATGATCCAATTGCACAAGGAGATATTGACACCAATGTCCTGATGCTTATTGATTAGTTTTGAAAGGACGATAATGTTGAATGCCAAGCTGTAATCGATAAAGCGTATCCTGATGCATACATCGTTTGTTCGAGAAGGATTACAAGTGGCATTCAGAAGGTGGTGTGTGTGTTTTCATGCCGATAGAAGTCCAGTGTGAGGGACAGAGAAGTTCAAGATGAGCTCCTACTTGTGCACATTTGACTGTTTAATTAAAATGGGCCCTTTTCTTTTTGTTTTTCTTTACTAAGTTGAGATTTATAAATATAATTCCTTTAATCATATGCAATGTACTGTCTGTTATTTCATGTCACTAACTTGTAACGGGGTGGCAGATTACACAGCATCCACACAAACCGGGGTTTGGGGTGGCAGAACAATCTCAATCTCACGGGTTTGGCGGGACCAGCCAAGGAAACCAGGGGGTTTCATGAGCATAGAGGGCATTGAGCCCAACTGGGAGCGAAGCCTTGTTGTCACTTAATGTATATCGCTTGGTTTCACTTTGTAAGAGGTAATAGCATTCAAGCTCTGCCACCGTTGTGATTTAAGTTTGGTCTGCAATTGCTGCTTTCCAGGTATCGTGCCTGGATCTCACCAGAGCTGAATGCCACTGACATGGCCCACAGCAGATTGCAGATTTCATGCTTCATCCAGAACTTCTGCTTCTGTCTCCTTCCCAGTTTTGCTGAAGAGTTTTAAACCTGAATCATTAACTCTGTTTCTTTTCCCAATGATGTGGCCAGACCTGCTAACTTCACAAGCATTTTCTGTTTCTATATTATGATGATAACTTCTACTGGGTGAATTATAGGCTTTTATTAGCAACAAAAGGGACCACAACATCTTGGAGACTGAGGGAGGAGCAGTGCCTCCAATTGCCTTCATACAGGGGTCTGTGGGAGGAGCCACAGGAGCAGTCAGCAGAGGTGTGCGTCCAGACAGGTATACATAGTTTATCACATTCACCCCGCCCCCCTTTGTTTTAAAAGAGAGTCCCCACAGGGCGAAGTTTCTTACAAGTATATTTACAGGTTAAGTCTATCAGGCGGTTGAGTCCGTCACTGCGATCTACGTAGCACTGGTGACGGTGGTTGTGCTGGCTGCGGCCTGACTTGATTTGCCAGCCCGTCAGGTGTCAGTAATCCCTCATGCGTGTGCGTGGCGCCCGGTATGGGAGTGTCGTGAGGAGTCTGCGTAGGGCTTGGTGTGCGCGGTGTCTCATGGGTATATACATCGGTGGGTACGGGGTTCATGGTCACTGTGGAGTGTTTGGGGTAGGGGTCTGGTGCTCCTGCGGGCACCAGGTCATGGATGGAGACCGTGTCCTCCCACCCATCAGGTAAGACCACGTAGGCATACTGGGGGTTCGCATGAAGTAGGTGAACCCTCTCAACCATCGGGGAGTACTTATTGCTCCTCGCATGTTTCCGGAGCAGCACTGGCCCTGGGGATGTCAGCCAAGCCGGTAGGGTGGTCCCAGTGGCAGACTTCCTGGCAAAAGAAAAGAGTCGCTCATGAGGGGTGGCATTGGTGGACGTGCATAACGGAGCGGATGGAGTGTAGCGCCTCGGGGAGGACCTCCTGCCAGCGAGAGACCGGCAATCCCTTTGACCTAAGGACTAAGAGTGTGGCCTTCCACACGGTGGCATTCTCCCTCTCCACCCGTCCATTCCCCCGGGGGTTATAGCTTGTGGTCCTACTCGTAGCAGTACCCCTAGCCAGCAGGTACTGGCGCAGCTCGTCACTCATAAAGGAGGACCCTCTATCACTGTGGATATAGCAGGGATATCCGAACAGAGTGAAGAGCTGGTGCAGGGCTTTTATGACGGACGTGGCAGCGGTATCGGGGCAGGGGATAGCAAAGGGGAACCGCGAGTACTCGTCGACTATGTTGAGAAAGTAGACATGGCAGTCGGTGGAGGGAAGGGGGCCCTTAAAGTCGACACTCAGTTGCTCAAAGGGGCGGGTGGCCTTGATAAGCTTTGCCGGTTCAGGACGGTAGAAGTGTGGTTTGCACTCAGTCCCTGGTCATCGTCCGGATTTCCTCAAGGCAGGTTCCGGGCTTTCACGAAATGGTAAAGTCGGGTAACCCCCAGGTGGCAAAGATCTTCATGGAGGGGGTATAGCCGGTTGATCTGCATGCTGGCACACACTCCCCGTGATAGGGATCGGGGGGCTCATTGAGCCTCCCAGGCTACAGGATGTCATAGTTGTCAGTGGAGAGTTCTATTCTCCACCTCAAAATTTTATCATTTTTGATTTTGCCCTGCTGTTGGTTGCTAAACATGAACACAACTGAGTGCTGGTCGGTCAGCAAGGTGAACCTTTTGCCAGCGAGATAGTGCTTCCAGTGCCTAATAGCTTCCACTATGGCCTGGGCTCCTTTCTCCACCACAGTGCTGAATTTCAGGGCCCTGAAGGGTACGAGAGAAGAATGCTACCGGCCTTCCTGCCTGATTGAGGGTAGCAGCCAGCGCGAAGTCCGAGGCGTCACTCTCTACCTGGAAGTGAATGGTCTCGTCCACCGCATGCATCGTAGCTTTGGCAATGTCCCCTTTAGTGCGGCTGAAGGCTGAGCTGGCCTCAGCTGAGAGGGGAAATGTGGTAGACTTGACCTGGGGCAGGCCTTGTCTGCATAGTGAGGGACCCATTGGGCGTAATAGGAAAAGAAGCCCAGGCACCATCTGAGGGCTCTGAGGGTGGTGGGAAGAGGGAGTTCCAACAGGGGGTGCATACGGTCGGGGTCAGGGCCAATGACCCCGTTCTCTACGACATACCCAAGTATAGCAAGTCGGGTGGTTCCAAACGCACACTTGTCCCTGTTATAGGTAAGGTTAAGAGCTTTGGCCGCTTGGAAAAATCGTTGGAGGTTGGTGTCATGATCCTGCCAGTTGTGACCGCAGATAGTGATGTTATCCAGATATGGGAACGTGGCCTTCAGTTGGCACTGGTCCACCATCCGGTCCATTTCCCTCTGGAAGACAGTGACACCATTCGTGACACCGAAGGGGATGCGCAGGAAGTGATAGAGCCTGCCGCCCGCCTCGAAGGCGGTGTAGGGGCTGTCCTCCGGGTGGATGGAGAGCTGTTAGTAAGCGGATTTCAGGTCTATAGTCGAGTACACCTTATACTGAGCTATCTGTTTGACCATATCCGCGATGCTGGGTAGGGGGTACGTGTCAAGCTGCGTGAACCTATTGATTGTCTGGCTATAGTCCACGACCATCCTATTTTTCTGCCCGGTTTGAACAATGACCACCTGGGCCCTCCAAGGACTTGTGCTTGGCTCAATGATCCCCTCCCTGAGCAGCTGCTACACCTCCGACTTAATGAAGGCCCTGTCCCCCGCGCTGTACCTGCTGCTTTTAGTTGCCACAGGTTTACAGTCGGGGGTCAGGTTGGTGAACAGCGGTGGGGGAGGCATCTTGAGGGTGGAGAGGCTGCAAGTGGTGTCAGTAGCGCGGCTGTTGGCATGGTGCTGGGTGGGATGTGCGGGTCGGTGGGTGTGTGTGGTCAGTAGCGGGGTATATGACGAAACCCCACAAAACTGAGGATTTCTGACAGTGATTGGTGGGAGGGGCCCATCATACTCCATTGTCACACTTTTCAGGTGGGTCTGGAAGTCGAGCCCCAATAGCACAGGGGCACACAGTTGAGGCATGACCAGTTACGCAAAGTCCTTATATTCTGTGCCCTGCACCACCAATGTCGCTACACAACCCACCCGGATATCTGTGGAATGCGACCCAGAAGCCATGGTGACCTTCTGGCTTACCGGCCGTGTCACGAGTCCGCAGCGTTGCACCGTGTCCGGGTGAATAAAACTCTCAGTGCTGCCCATGTCAAACAGGCAGCTAGTCCTGTGCCCCTCCACCAGGATGTCCATCATTGACCTTGCGAGCTGGTGTGGGGTGCTTTGGTCGAGGGTCACGGAGGCCAGAGTTGAATCGCCGTCTTAGGGTCCGGTAAGCACCCATGGGTCGGGGGCGGGGCGAGGTGGCGCTGACAAAATTGGCTGCCCCCATGCCTCGCACGCGGCGCTGCTCAACCCCCCTCGTGGTTTGGACTTACAGGCTGGAGCAGGTAGCTTCTCGGGCTGGGCAGCATTTTCAGGGGTGCTTTTCGAGTCAGCAGACGTAACACTGCGCGGACTTGTGACTGGCAGCAGCCAAGGTCGATTCGCTGGCGGGTTGCGAGGTCTGTGGCATCCACAGGGCTGGCGGGAGATCGCGCGCCTGTAAGATAAGATCGGCGCGTTTCAGCAGCCGCTGGCGCACGGACACGGACCCGATCCCCGTAACAAAGGTGTCTCTTACTAGCAGCTCCGCATGCTGTTTCGCCATCAGTCTCCTGCAGTTGCAGGCCCGCACGAGTGTCTGTAGGGTTTGGACAAACTCAGCGCTTGACTCTCTGGCCCGCTGCCGCCGTGTCGCTAAGTGATGTCTTGCATAGAGGGTGTTCACCGGCTGCCGGTATTGTCTTTTGATGGCATCTATCGCACCCTGGTAGTCCGTTTGGTCTCTAATCATGGAGTAGACGATTGGACTGACTCTGGAGAGGAAAACCCTGCACATCGTGGCAGGGTTGGTCATATGAATCTCCTCCAGGTACGATTTGAAGCATGCTAGCCAGAGTTCGAAAGCGTCGTCAGCTTCCTGGGATTGTGGGTCGAGATCCAATCGGTCTGGTCATAAAATGCTCTCCATGTTTTAAAATTGCTGCTAATAAAATTGATGCACCATCAATAACTCTCGGAGTTATTGATGAACGATCGGCTTTTATTAGCAGCAAAAGGGACCATGACATCTTGGAAACTGAGGGAGGAGCAGTGCCTCCAGTTGCCCTTATACAGGGGTCTGTGGGAGGAGCCACAGGAGCAGTCAGCAGAGGGGCGTGTCCAGACAGGTATACATAGTTTACCACACTACACAAGCATTTTCTGTTTCTATATTATGATGATAACTTCTGCTGGAGTCAAAAGTTTAACAATGGAAAAGAGGAATGAGTTTTTTGTTGCAATGTAAAAACTTAACAACTGGGAGTGTGAGCTGATGCAGCCAGTGTGTAATACAGATAGACGAGGATGAGTAAGTGGTGGGGTGGTGCTTAAAGGGATGTAAGCCAGATGCAAGAAACTGGGACTGCTGGGTGGGCACCGTGGTTAGCAAGGACTCGGTGGGCAAAAGTTACATCACTCTATGACTCTAATATCTTCATCTCTATTATTCTTTTAATGATGTAATGCATCCAAAGCTGCCTCATCGGGTAGTGTAAGACTAGATGGCACAGCCTCAGCATAAAGGGGTATCAGTTTAGAATGGAGATGGGGGGGATTTTCTTTCACTAGAGGGTGGAGAATCTATGGAATTCTTTGCCACAGATGGGTGTGAAAGCCAAGTTATTGGGCATTATTAAAGCAGAAGCTGATAGGTTCCAGATTAGGCAGGACATCAAAGGTTGAGGGGTGAAGGCAGAAGAATGGGGTTGATAGGGATATGAATTAGCCGTGATTTCAGATTCAGTTTCAGTTTATTGGCATTTAGAAACCACAAATGCAATACAGTTAAAAAATGAGACAACGTTCCCCCAGAATGATATCACAAAAGCATATGACAAAACAGACTACACCAGAAAATCTATGTAACGTTTGACAATCCCCAACCCAGAGTCTAGAGAGGCTCTGTTTATTTATTTATTTATTGTTCCTTTCAGCTTTAGTTGATGGGCTGAATGGCCTAATTCTGTTCCTATATCTTATGATGAGTGGAACACAATTTGCAGTGTAGCAACTACTTGAACTTGGTATAATCTGTGGTGTTTCAGGGCCTCTGACACTGGAAGTACATGTCTTATTGAAGCATGTTAAGATACAAATTAGTGAAGTGCTGGCTGAGATCTGTGTCCCCACACGGCTTCCCTCAACTCTGAGAAAACATTTCCATTCATACTGTGGTTTCTGGAAAATGTTTGCAGAGTGCGAAGCCTGTTTTGAATTTAAAAAGCAGCTAACAAAGTGAAACCAGCAGCTGTCACCTTCAATAGTGCCAGAGGCCCAGGTCCTTAGGATCCACTGACAGCACAGGGAAAAAAATAAACAGCTTGTTATCCTAGCCACAAGACTTCGGTTGTGGCAAAGTATTCATTAGTCTCACAGCCTGCTACCCGGTCTGGCAGTCCATATCCTGATCTTTCCTGATACAGTGGGTCAAAGAGATTGTGGGACGGGTAGCAGGTATCCTCAATAAAGTAGTTCAATTATTCTGGTCTAACCATTTTAATGAAACAGCCCCAAAAGAGCAACATGGAGTCCGGAAAGAAGCAGTTTTGCCTAGTGTACGATTAATGCAAATTTTAACCAGTTACTTGCTGTTTTTGTTCTTCAGGGGTTGGTGATGAATGACTCAGCAGAACAGTGGACAAGGCACACTTCTTGTTCTGATGTTAATCAATGATCAGAACGGGTCACATGCTCGTTTCTGGTTTCGTTCGTTACTGTTGCCTGTTCCTCACAGTAATGCATTCTCTTGGAACGGTGCTGTAGTCATGAGCAGGTGTTAGTTTACCTTTAGGGAAAGTGATGTCCAGTGCCACATCATAAGCTTCTGCAAGGACCAGGATATTTTCTGTCTGAACAATGCCGATAATGTTCTCTGCGTCGTAGACCTCAGGAGAGAAGGAGAAACAATACTACACAACAGCACAGAAACCCCCTAGCACACAATATCTGCACCAAAGAGAAATTCCAAATTAAACCAAATCATGATGACCCACGTACCTCCATACCTAACATAGTTATGTGCTTATCAAACTGTCTCAAATAATGCCACTATCATGTCTGCTCCCACCACTACCCTTGGTAGTTCATTACAGGTATCAACCGCTTTGTGTGTGGAAAAAACTGTCCACACTTTTCCCTTAAATTTTCCCTCTCTCACATTAAGCAAGTCCTCTACTGTCTGATATCTCTACACTTGCAAAAAGATTTAATTGTATATCCTATCCATGGCTTACAATTTTATAAACTTCTATCAAGTTTCCCCTCAACCTCTATCACTTCAAAGAAAATAACACGTTTTTTTAACATCTCCTTATTGCTCATATCCTCTAATTCAGTCAGCATCCTGCTAAATCTCTTCTGCTGCCTTTGAAAAGCCTCTACATCCTTCCTACAATGGGATGACCAGAACTGAAGTAATTACTCAAATGTGGCCAAAGCTTTACATAGCTGGAACACAACTTCCTTACCCTTGTACTCACTGTTATGACCAATGCAGACAAGCATACTGTGCTGTCTTTACGACAGTTATTTAGTTTATAATATTTTTGCTTAGTAATTCATTCAATAGTATTTTCTAGTTAGAATTAGAAGTGTTTAAAGTATATTCATTGCATGTAAAATATATCGGCATGCGATGACGTCACATCCGGTTTCGCCGCGTCTTGTGGGAAAATACCGGTTTGAAATTAGCGCGAGGGTGGGGGCTTACCACGAGGTTCACCTGAGCAGAAGTTGTTTTGCAGGCATGAGAAATCACAGTGAGAGCAACGCTGTAAGTTAATAGATAATCGATATATTGAACTAAGATGTTAATGCCGATCCTGTTAGAAGTAACGATGGTAGATAATGTTTATGCTTTCGTTAGTTAAAGAGTCGCGGATAGTTTGCATGGAAGTGTATTTAAAGTAGTCAATGGAGCAGGTAAACTCTCCCTGTATACTGCACCTTAGTGTAATGTAGTTATAGTCACCTTTGCAAGTATTTACACTTGAAATGTGATATTAAGGAAGGAACAAATACTGTATCAATCTTGTATTGTTTTATCAACAGTTTTCACCATATGTTAATGTGAAGAGTGAACAGTAAATGGTTAATCTTGCTGCGATCTGGTTCTTATTAACTGTGGTTTATCTCGACGTTAAATTCGGCGTTCGTGACACGCGAAGGAGAACGTTATACATACCATATGCTTTCTTTACCAACCTATCTACCTAAAGAACAAAGAACAATACAGCAAAGTGCAGTCCATTCATCCCATATAACCCCCCACCTTAAGTTCCTCCATATACCTGTCTAGTAGTCTCTTAAACTTCACTAGTGTATCTGCCTCCACCACTGACTCAAGCAGTGCATTCCATGCACCAACCACACTCTGAGTAAAAACCCTTCCTCTAATATCCCCTTTGAACTTCCCTCCCCTTACCTAAAAGCCATGTCCTCTTGTATTGAGCAGTGGTGCCCTGGGAAAGAGGCGCTAGCTGTCCACTCTATCTATTCCTCTAAATATCTTGTATACCTCTATCATGTCTCCTCTCATCATCTTCCTCTCCAGAGAGTAAAGCCCTAGCTCTCTTAATCTCTAATCATAATGCATACTCTCTAAACCAGGCAGCATCCTGGTAAATCTCCTCTGTACCCTTTCCAATATTTCCACATCCTTCCTATAGTGAGGTGACCAGAACTGGACACAGTACTCCAAGTGTGGCCTAACTAGAGTTTTATAGAGCTGCATCATTACCTCGCAACTCTTAAACCCTATCCCTTGACATATGAAAGCTAACACTCCATAAGCTTTCTTAACTACCCTATCTACCTGTGAGGCAACTTTCAGGGATCTGTGGACATGTACCCCCAGAACCATCTGCTCCTCCACACTTCCAAGTATCCTGCCATTTACGTTGTACTCTGTCTTGGAGTTTGTCCTTCCAAAGTGTACCAACTCACACTTCTCCGGGTTGAACTCCATCTGCCACTTCTCAGCCCAATCCTGCATCCTATCAATGTCTCTCTGCAATCTTTGACAATCCTCAACACTATCCACAATGCCACCAATCTTTGTGTCATCTGAAAACTTGCCAACCCACTCTTCTACCCCCACATTGCGGTAGTTAATAAAGATCATGGGAAGTAGAGGTCCCAGGTCCTTGTGGGACACCACTAGTCACAACCCTCCAATCTGAATGTACTCCCTCCACCATGACCCTCTGCTTTCTGCAGGCAAGCCAATTCTGAATCCACCTGGCCAAACTTCCCCGGATCCCATGCCTTCTGACTTTCCAAATAAGCCTAGCGTGTGGTACCTTGTCAAATGCCTTACTAAAATCCATGTAGATGGAAAGGAATGGAGGGTTATGGGCTGGGTACAGGTCTGTGGGACTAGGTGAGAGTAAGCGTTTGGTACGGACTAGAAGGGCTGAGATGGCCTCTTTCCATGCTGTAATTGTTATATGGTTACATGGTTATAGATCACATTCACTGCACTACCCTCATCTATATGCCTGGTCACCTCCTCAAAGAATTCTATCAGGCTTGTTAGACACAATCTTCCCTTCACAAAGCCATGCTGATCAGACCATGATTCTCTAAATGCCCATAGATCCAATATCTAAGAATCTTTTCCAACAGCCTTCCCACCACAGACGTAAGGCTCACTGGTCTATAATTACCCGGACTATCCCTACTACCTTTTTTGAACAAGGGGACAACATTCGCCTCCCTCCAATCCTCCGGTACCATTCCCATGGACAGCGAGGACATAAAGATCCTAGCCAGAGGCTCAGCAATCTCTTCCTTCGCCTCGTGGAGCAGCCTGGGAATATTCCGTCAGGCCCCAGGGACTTATCCGTTCTAATGTATTTTAACAACCTAGGTGTCCATTTTCAGGAAGCTAAAGACAGAGCTCAATATCTCTATGTACATTAATACTGTTAAGGGCCATAAATCATCCAAGTTATTTATATACTGTATATTACGAATAACAAAAATCCCAGCACAAATCTCTGCAGAAAAACACTAGGCCTGGACTTTCAGCCAGAATAACCCCCTTTCACCACAATCTTTTGTCTGCAAAGGACAAGCCAATCTAATGAGACCCCATGGATAACAATGCATCTTAATCTTCTGCATCAGCCTAACATGAAGGACCTGGTGAAATGCCTTCTTAAAATCAATGAAGATAATATCCACTGCCCTACCCTAATCAATCACCTATGTCACCTCCTCAAGGAGCCCAGTAAGACATGACCTGCCCTGCACAAAGCCATGCTGATTGGCTCAAAACAGGCCATGTTTTTCCAAATGTATATCAACCCTATCCCTCAGGACTTTCTCTAATTGCTTCACTACCACTAACGTGAGGCTCACCAGCCTGCAATCTCCTACATTATTCCTATTTTCCTTTTTGAACAAAGGAACAACATGCCTTCAGAACCATGCCTGTTGCTAGTGGAGATACAAAAATCTTCATCAAGGTACCAGCAATCTCCTCTCTTGCCTCATTTAATAATATGGGATATATTCTATCAAGCCCTGGCAACTTATCCACTTTGATGTTCTTCAAAAGCCCCTGTACCATCTCTATCTTAATCTCATAATAGCATACCTCACACTACCACGTCCTTGCTGAACAATGATGTCAAGCATTCACTGAGTAATTTGCCCCCATCCCCAGCCTTCCCTTTGTCCTTCAGTGGTTGTACCTTCTCCCGAGTTATTCCCTTGTTCTTGATGCATGCATTTTGATATTCTCTTTAATCCTACTTATCAAGGACATTTCATAGGCTCTCTTAGACTTCCTAATCCTTGCTTGAGCTTCCACCTGCTACCTCTAGAATGTGCCTTGTCTGATTTTAGCTTCCAAAATTTAGCATATACATCCCTTTGCTTTTTGACTAAATTTATAATATCTTTTGCCATCCAAGGCTCCGTTATCCTGTTATCCTGGTCCTTCCTCTTTACTGTAACGTACCGATCCGAGGCTCAGATCAGCTGGTCTTTAAACAACTCCCACAGATTTGATAATAGTTTCTCCCAGTTTCCTACTCTCAGCTCATAATTTGCCTTTCTTTGTTCAGTTGTTTTCTGCAAAGCACAGACACTTAACTATCTTAAAGCTTCAAAAGTTGTGTTCACTGTTCTCAAGATGCTATCACACTAAAAGGCTAGTCACCTGCCAGGCTCATTTCATAAGATAAGATGCAATACGGTCATCCCGGGCTGGATTATCCATGAAGAAACCCTCCTGAATGCACTGAAAGAATTCTGTCCCATCTATGCCTCTTGCAAGAAGTAATTCTCAGTCAATACAGGGGAAGTTAAATCAGCCACTATGACAAACTTGTTGCTTTTACATCATTCCATAATCTATCTACATATCTGTTCCATCTCCCTGTGGCTATAATATCACCCAGAGTGATTGCATCTTTCTTACTTTTTAAGCTCTACCCATGATTCCTCAGTGGATGAGCCGCTAGTATGTCCTGTCTGAGTGCAACTATAACATCCCCCCGATCAGAAATGCAACTGCTCCACCACTTTGACCAACACGAAGGAACGTGGAGCTGACAGGAACATGAACGTACAGTGGGTACAGCCTCAGCATAAAAGGACACTCCTTTAGAACAGAGATGAGGAAGACTTCCCTCAGCCAGAAGGTGAGGAAATTTTGGAATTCATTCCAACCGATAACTATATGGGTCAAGTCAATTGGTATATTAATATGGGGTTAATAGGATCTTGATCAATTAGGACTGGAGAATGGGGTTAACAGGGATAACAAATCATCCAAGACAAGATGGCAGAGCAGAGTCAATGCAGCAAATGGCCTAATACAGCTCCTATGTCTTACAGTCACGGGTTATTCAATAACTGGATCAAATCACAAATGAGAGCTGAGCACTAACATAGTTTGATAATATTAGATGGTCTACTCTTGTTCATACAAGAGATTATTTTGACAGAGGTTTTGCAATACAGGCCTTCACTGAATTACAAACATTTGACCTATCATGGTTCATAGGAACCTGTTATGTATGAGCAAGTGTTTGGAAGACCAGTGCAGACAGCAAGAGCTTGGAAGACCAGCGGCACGGGCAAGAGTTTAGCAGACCAGTGGCATGGGCAAGTGTTTGGAAGACCAGTGGCGTGGGCAAGAGTTTAGCAGACCAGTGGAGTGGGCAAGTGTTTGGAAGACCAGTGGGATCAGCAAGTGTTTGGAAGACCAGTGGCATCAGCAAGTGTTTGGAAGACCAGTGGCGTGGGCAAGTGTTTGGAAGACCAGTGGCGTGGGCAAGTGTTTGGAAGACCAGTGGTGTGGGCAAGTGTTTGGAAGACCAGTGGCATCAGCAAGTGTTTGGAAGACCAGTGGCGTGGGCAAGTGTTTGGAAGACCAGTGGCATCAGCAAGTGTTTGGAAGACCAGTGGCGTGGGCAAGTGTTTGGAAGACCAGTGGCATCAGCAAGTGTTTGGAAGACCAGTGGCATCAGCAAGTGTTTGGAAGACCAGTGGCATGGGCAAGTGTTTGGAAGACCAGTGGCGTGGGCAAGTGTTTGGAAGACCAGTGGCATCAGCAAGTGTTTGGCAGACCAGTGGCATCAGCAAGTGTTTGGAAGACCAGTGGCATCAGCAAGTGTTTGGCAGACCAGCGGCATCAGCAAGTGTTTGGGCGACCAGTGGCATCAGCAAGTGTTTGGAAGACCAGCGGCATCAGCAAGTGTTTGGAAGACCCGTGGCGTGGGCAAGTGTTTGGAAGACCAGTGACGTTGGCAAGTGTTTGGAAGACCAGTGGCGTGGGCAAGTGTTTGGAAGACCAGTGGCATCAGCAAGTGTTTGGAAGACCAGTGGCGTGGGCAAGTGATTGGAAGACCAGTGGCGTGGGCAAGTGTTTGGAAGACCAGTGGCATCAGCAAGTGTTTGGAAGACCAGTGGCATCAGCAAGTGTTTGGAAGACCAGTGGCATCAGCAAGTGTTTGGAAGACCAGTGGCATCAGCAAGTGTTTGGAAGACCAGTGGCATCAGCAAGTGTATGGAAGACCAGTGGCGTGGGCAAGTGTTTGGAAGACCAGTGGCATCAGCAAGTGTTTGGAAGACCCGTGGCGTGGGCAAGTGTTTGGAAGACCAGTGGCATCAGCAAGAGTTTGGAAGACCCGTGGCGTGGGCAAGTGTTTGGCAGAGCAGTGGCATCAGCAAGTGTTTGGAAGACCAGTGGCATCAGCAAGTGTTTGGAAGACCAGTGGCATCAGCAAGTGTTTGGAAGAACAGTGGCATCAGCAAGTGTTTGGAAGACCAGTGGCATCAGCAAGTGTTTGGAAGACCAGTGGCATCAGCAAGTGTTTGGAAGAACAGTGGCATCAGCAAGTGTTTGGAAGACCAGTGGCATCAGCAAGTGTTTGGAAGACCAGTGGCATCAGCAAATGTTTGGCAGACCAGTGGCATCAGCAAGTGTTTGGAAGACCAGTGGCGTGGGCAAGTGTTTGGCAGACCAGCGGCATCAGCAAGTGTTTGGAAGACCAGTGGCGTGGGCAAGTGTTTGGAAGACCAGTGGCATCAGCAAGTGTTTGGAAGACCAGTGGCGTGGGCAAGTGTTTGGAAGAACAGTGGCGTGGGCAAGTGTCTGGATGACCAGTGCCATCAGCTAGTGTTTGGAAGAACAGTGGCGTGGGCAAGTGTTTGGAAGACCAGTGGCATCAGCAAGTGTTTGGCAGACCAGTGGCGTGGGCAAGTGTTTGGAAGAACAGTAACATCAGCAAGTGTTTGGGCGGCCAGTGGCGTGGGCAAGTGTTTGGCACACCAGTGGCATCAGCAAGTGTCTGGAAGACCAGTGGCATCAGCAAGTGTTTGGAAGACCAGTGGCATCAGCAAGTGTTTGGAAGACCAGTGGCGTGGGCAAGTGTTTGGAAGACCAGTGGCATCAGCAAGTGTTTGGAAGACCAGTGGCATCAGCAAGTGTTTGGCAGACCAGTGGCGTGGGCAAGTGTTTGGAAGACCAGTGGCATCAGCAAGTGTTTGGCAGACCAGTGGCATCAGCAAGTGTTTGGCAGACCAGTGGCATCAGCAAGTGTTTGGCAGACCAGTGGCATCAGCAAGTGTTTGGCAGACCAGTGGCATCAGCAAGTGTTTGGAAGACCAGTGGCGTGGGCAAGTGTTTGGCAGACCAGTGGCATCAGCAAGTGTTTGGAAGAACAGTGGCATCAGCAAGTGTTTGGAAGACCAGTGGCATCAGCAAGTGTTTGGAAGACCAGTGGCATCAGCAAGTGTTTGGAAGACCAGTGGCGTGGGCAAGTGTTTGGCAGACCAGTGGCATCAGCAAGTGTTTGGAAGAACAGTGGCATCAGCAAGTGTTTGGAAGACCAGTGGCATCAGCAAGTGTTTGGAAGAACAGTGGCATCAGCAAGTGATTGGAAGAACAGCGGCATCAGCAAGAGATTGGCAGACCAGTGGCGTGGGCAAGTGTTTGGAAGACCAGTGGCATGGGCAAGTGTTTGGAAGACCAGTGGCGTGGGCAAGTGTTTGGAAGACCAGTGGCGTGACCAAGTGTTTGGAAGACCAGTGGCGTGGGCAAGTGTTTGGAAGAAGAGTGGCATCAGCAAGTGTTTGGAAGACCAGTGGCATCAGCAAGTGTTTGGAAGACCAGCGGCATCAGCAAGTGTTTGGAAGACCAGTGGCGTGGGCAAGTGTTTGGAAGACCAGTGGCATCAGCAAGTGTTTGGAAGACCAGCGGCGTGGGCAAGTGTTTGGAAGACCAGCGGCATCAGCAAGTGTTTGGAAGACCAGCGGCATCAGCAAGTGTTTGGAAGACCAGTGGCGTGGGCAAGTGTTTGGAAGACCAGTGGCATCAGCAAGTGTTTGGAAGACCAGCGGCGTGGGCAAGTGTTTGGAAGACCAGTGGCATCAGCAAGTGTTTGGAAGACCAGTGGCGTGGGCAAGTGTTTGGAAGACCAGCGGCATCAGAAAGTGTTTGGAAGACCAGTGGCATCAGCAAGTGTTTGGAAGACCAGCGGCGTGGGCAAGTGTTTGGAAGACCAGTGGCGTGGGCAAGTGTTTGGAAGACCAGTGGCAACAGCAAGTGTTTGGAAGACCAGTGGCGTGGGCAAGTGTTTTGAAGACCAGTGGCATCAGCAAGTGTTTGGAAGACCAGTGGCGTGGGCAAGTGTTTGGAAGACCAGTGGCATCAGCTAGTGTTTGGAAGACCAGTGGCGTGGGCAAGTGTTTGGAAGACCAGTGGCATCAGCAAGTGTTTGGAAGACCAGCGGCATCAGCAAGTGTTTGGAAGACCAGTGGCGTGGGCAAGTGTTTGGGCGACCAGTGGCATCAGCAAGTGTTTGGAAGACCAGAGGCATCAGCTAGTGTTTGGAAGACCAGTGGCGTGGGCAAGTGTTTGGAAGACCAGTGGCATCAGCAAGTGTTTGGAAGACCAGTGGCATCAGCAAGTGTTTGGGCGGCCAGTGGCGTGGGCAAGTGTTTGGAAGACCAGTGGCGTGGGCAAGTGTTTGGAAGACCAGTGGCAACAGCAAGTGTTTGGAAGACCAGTGGCGTGGGCAAGTGTTTGGAAGACCAGTGGCATCAGCAAGTGTTTGGAAGAACAGTGGCATCAGCAAGTGTTTGGAAGACCAGCGGCATCAGCAAGTGTTTGGAAGACCAGTGGCATCAGCAAGTGTTTGGAAGACCAGCGGCGTGGGCAAGTGTTTGGAAGACCAGTGGCGTGGGCAAGTGTTTGGAAGACCAGTGGCAACAGCAAGTGTTTGGAAGACCAGTGGCGTGGGCAAGTGTTTGGAAGACCAGTGGCATCAGCAAGTGTTTGGAAGACCAGTGGCGTGGGCAAGTGTTTGGAAGACCAGTGGCATCAGCTAGTGTTTGGAAGACCAGTGGCGTGGGCAAGTGTTTGGAAGACCAGTGGCATCAGCAAGTGTTTGGAAGACCAGCGGCATCAGCAAGTGTTTGGACGACCAGTGGCATCAGCAAGTGTTTGGAAGACCAGCGGCATCAGCAAGTGTTTGGAAGACCAGTGGCGTGGGCAAGTGTTTGGGCGACCAGTGGCATCAGCAAGTGTTTGGAAGACCAGAGGCATCAGCTAGTGTTTGGAAGACCAGTGGCGTGGGCAAGTGTCTGGAAGACCAGTGGCATCAGCAAGTGTTTGGAAGACCAGTGGCATCAGCAAGTGTTTGGGCGGCCAGTGGCGTGGGCAAGTGTTTGGAAGACCAGTGGCGTGGGCAAGTGTTTGGAAGACCAGTGGCAACAGCAAGTGTTTGGAAGACCAGTGGCGTGGGCAAGTGTTTGGAAGACCAGTGGCATCAGCAAGTGATTGGAAGACCAGTGGCATCAGCAAGTGTTTGGAAGACCAGTGGCGTGGGCAAGTGTTTGGAAGACCAGTGGCATCAGCAAGTGTTTGGAAGACCAGTGGCATCAGCAAGTGTTTGGAAGACCAGTGGCGTGGGCAAGTGTTTGGCAGACCAGCAGCATCAGCAAGTATTTGGAAGACCAGTGGCATCAGCAAGTGTTTGGAAGACCAGCGGCATCAGCAAGTGTTTCGAAGACCAGTGGCATCAGCAAGTGTTTGGAAGACCAGTGGCATGGGCAAGTGTTTGGAAGACCAGCGGCATCAGCAAGTGTTTGGAAGACCAGTGGCGTGGGCAAGTGTTTGGAAGACCAGTGGCATCAGCAAGTGTTTGGGCGGCCAGTGGCGTGTGCAAGTGTTTGGAAGACCAGTGGCATCAGCAAGTGTTTGGAAGACCAGTGGCGTGGGCAAGTGTTTGGAAGACCAGTGGCATCAGCAAGTGTTTGGAAGACCAGTAGCATCAGCAAGTGTTTGGGCGGCCAGTGGCGTGGGCAAGTGTTTGGAAGACCAGTGGCATCAGCAAGTGTTTGGAAGACCAGTGGCATCAGCAAGTGTTTGGGCGGCCAGTGGCGTGGGCAAGTGTTTGGAAGACCAGTGGCATCAGCAAGTGTTTGGAAGACCAGTGGCGTGGGCAAGTGTTTGGAAGACCAGTGGCATCAGCAAGTGTTTGGAAGACCAGCGGCATCAGCAAGTGTTTGGAAGACCAGTGGCATCAGCAAGTGTTTGGCAGACCAGTGGCATCAGCAAGTGTTTGGAAGACCAGTGGCATCAGCAAGTGTTTGGAAGACCAGTGGCGTGGGCAAGTGTTTGGAAGTCCAGTGGCGTGGGCAAGTGTTTGGAAGACCAGTGGCATCAGCAAGTGTTTGGAAGACCAGTGGCATCAGCAAGTGTTTGGACGACCAGTGGCATCAGCAAGAGTTTGGCAGACCAGTGGCGTGGGCAAGTGTTTGGAAGTCCAGTGGCGTGGGCAAGTGTTTGGTAGAACAGTGGCATCAGCAAGTGTTTGGAAGACCAGTGGCATCAGCAAGTGTTTGGAAGACCAGTGGCATCAGCAAGTGTTTGGAAGACCAGCGGCATCAGCAAGTGTTTGGAAGACCAGTGGCGTGGGCAAGTGTCTGGATGACCAGTGGCATCAGCAAGTGTTTGGAAGACCAGTGGCATCAGCAAGTGTTTGGAAGACCAGTGGCATCAGCAAGTGTTTGGAAGACCAGTGGCATCAGCAAGTGTTTGGAAGACCAGTGGCGTGGGCAAGTGGTTGGAAGACCAGTGGCATCAGCAAGTGTTTGGAAGACCAGTGGCATCAGCAAGTGTTTGGAAGACCAGTGGCGTGGGCAAGTGTTTGGAAGACCAGTGGCGTGGGCAAGTGTTTGGAAGACCAGTGGCATCAGCAAGTGTTTGGAAGACCAGTGGCGTGGGCAAGTGTTTGGAAGGTCAGTGGCATCAGCAAGTGTTTGGAAGACCAGTGGCATCAGCAAGTGTTTGGAAGACCAGTGGCATCAGCAAGTGTTTGGAAGACCAGCAGCGTGGGCAAGTGTTTGGAAGACCAGCGGCGTGGGCAAGTGTTTGGCAGAGCAGCGGCATAGGCAAGTGTTTGGAAGACCAGTGGCGTGGGCAAGTGTTTGGAAGACCAGTGGCGTGGGCAAGTGTTTGGAAGACCAGAGGCGTGGGCAAGTGTTTGGAAGACCAGTGGCATCAGCAAGTGTTTGGAAGACCAGTGGCATCAGCAAGTGTTTGGCAGACCAGTGGCGTGGGCAAGTGTTTGGAAGAACAGTGGCATCAGCAAGTGTTTGGAAGACCAGTGGCATCAGCAAGTGTTTGGAAGACCAGCGGCATCAGCAAGTGTTTGGAAGACCAGTGGCATCAGCAAGTGTTTGGAAGACCAGTGGCATCAGCAAGTGTTTGGAAGACCAGTGGCATCAGCAAGTGTTTGGAAGACCAGTGGCATCAGCAAGTGTTTGGAAGACCAGTGGCGTGGGCAAGTGTTTGGAAGACCAGTGGCATCAGCAAGTGTTTGGAAGACCAGTGGCATCAGCAAGTGTTTGGAAGACCAGCGGCATCAGCAAGTGTTTCGAAGACCAGTGGCATCAGCAAGTGTTTGGAAGACCAGTGGCATGGGCAAGTGTTTGGAAGACCAGCGGCATCAGCAAGTGTTTGGAAGACCAGTGGCGTGGGCAAGTGTTTGGAAGTCCAGTGGCATCAGCAAGTGTTTGGGCGGCCAGTGGCGTGTGCAAGTGTTTGGAAGACCAGTGGCATCAGCAAGTGTTCGGAAGACCAGTGGCGTGGGCAAGTGTTTGGAAGACCAGTGGCATCAGCAAGTGTTTGGAAGACCAGTAGCATCAGCAAGTGTTTGGGCGGCCAGTGGCGTGGGCAAGTGTTTGGAAGACCAGTGGCATCAGCAAGTGTTTGGGCGGCCAGTGGCGTGGGCAAGTGTTTGGAAGACCAGTGGCATCAGCAAGTGTTTGGAAGACCAGTGGCGTGGGCAAGTGTTTGGAAGACCAGTGGCATCAGCAAGTGTTTGGAAGACCAGCGGCATCAGCAAGTGTTTGGAAGACCAGTGGCATCAGCAAGTGTTTGGCAGACCAGTGGCATCAGCAAGTGTTTGGAAGACCAGTGGCGTGGGCAAGTGTTCGGAAGTCCAGTGGCGTGGGCAAGTGTTTGGAAGACCAGTGGCATCAGCAAGTGTTTGGAAGACCAGTGGCATCAGCAAGTGTTTGGAAGACCAGTGGCATCAGCAAGTGTTTGGCAGACCAGTGGCGTGGGCAAGTGTTTGGAAGTCCAGTGGTGTGGGCAAGTGTTTGGTAGAACAGTGGCATCAGCAAGTGTTTGGAAGACCAGTGGCATCAGCAAGTGTTTGGAAGACCAGTGGCATCAGCAAGTGTTTGGAAGACCAGCGGCATCAGCAAGTGTTTGGAAGACCAGTGGCGTGGGCAAGTGTCTGGATGACCAGTGGCATCAGCAAGTGTTTGGAAGACCAGTGGCGTGGGCAAGTGTTTGGAAGACCAGTGGCATCAGCAAGTGTTTGGAAGACCAGTGGCATCAGCAAGTGTTTGGAAGACCAGTGGCGTGGGCAAGTGTTTGGAAGACCAGTGGCATCAGCAAGTGTTTGGAAGACCAGTGGCATCAGCAAGTGTTTGGAAGACCAGTGGCGTGGGCAAGTGTTTGGAAGACAAGTGGCGTGGGCAAGTGTTTGGAAGACAAGTGGCGTGGGCAAGTGTTTGGAAGACCAGTGGCATCAGCAAGTGTTTGGAAGACCAGTGGCGTGGGCAAGTGTTTGGAAGACAAGTGGCGTGGGCAAGTGTTTGGAAGACCAGTGGCATCAGCAAGTGTTTGGAAGACCAGTGGCGTGGGCAAGTGTTTGGAAGGTCAGTGGCATCAGCAAGTGTTTGGAAGACCAGTGGCATCAGCAAGTGTTTGGAAGACCAGTGGCATCAGCAAGTGTTTGGAAGACCAGCAGCATGGGCAAGTGTTTGGAAGACCAGCGGCGTGGGCAAGTGTTTGGCAGAGCAGCGGCATAGGCAAGTGTTTGGAAGACCAGTGGCGTGGGCAAGTGTTTGGAAGACCAGTGGCGTGGGCAAGTGTTTGGAAGACCAGAGGCGTGGGCAAGTGTTTGGAAGACCAGTGGCATCAGCAAGTGTTTGGAAGACCAGTGGCATCAGCAAGTGTTTGGCAGACCAGTGGCGTGGGCAAGTGTTTGGAAGAACAGTGGCATCAGCAAGTGTTTGGAAGACCAGTGGCATCAGCAAGTGTTTGGAAGACCAGTGGCATGGGCAAGTGTTTGGAAGAACAGTGGCATCAGCAAGTGTTTGGAAGACCAGTGGCATCAGCAAGTGTTTGGCAGACCAGTGGCGTGGGCAAGTGTTTGGAAGAACAGTGGCATCAGCAAGTGTTTGGAAGACCAGTGGCATCAGCAAGTGTTTGGAAGACCAGTGGCGTGGGCAAGTGTTTGGAAGAACAGTGGCATCAGCAAGTGTTTGGAAGACCAGTGGCATCAGCAAGTGTTTGGAAGACCAGTGGCGTGGGCAAGTGTTTGGAAGAACAGTGGCATCAGCAAGTGTTTGGAGGACCAGTGGCATCAGCAAGTGTTTGGAAGACCAGAGGCGTGGGCAAGTGTTTGGAAGACCAGTGGCATCAGCAAGTGTTTGGACGACCAGTGGCATCAGCAAGTGTTTGGAAGACCAGCGGCATCAGCAAGTGTTTGGAAGACCAGCAGCGTGGGCAAGTGTTTGGAAGACCAGCGGCGTGGGCAAGTGTTTGGCAGACCAGCGGCATAGGCAAGTGTTTGGAAGACCAGTGGCGTGGGCAAGTGTTTGGAAGACCAGTGGCGTGGGCAAGTGTTTGGAAGACCAGAGGCGTGGGCAAGTGTTTGGAAGACCAGCGGCATCAGCAAGTGTTTGGAAGACCAGTGGCATCAGCAAGTGTTTCGAAGACCAGTGGCATCAGCAAGTGTTTGGAAGCCCAGTGGCATCAGCAAGTGTTTGGAAGACCAGTGGCATCAGCAAGTGTTTGGAAGACCAGTGGCATCAGCAAGTGTTTGGAAGACCAGTGGCATCAGCAAGTGTTTGGAAGACCAGTGGCATCAGCAAGTGTTTGGAAGACCAGTGGCATCAGCAAGTGTTTGGAAGACCAGTGGCGTGGGCAAGTGTTTGGAAGACCAGCGGCATCAGCAAGTGTTTGGAAGACCAGTGGCATCAGCAAGTGTTTGGAAGACCAGTGGCCTCAGCTAGTGTTTGGAAGACCAGTGGCATCAGCAAGTGTTTGGAAGACCAGTGGCATCAGCAAGTGTTTGGACGACCAGTGGCATCAGCAAGTGTTTGGGCGACCAGTGGCGTGGGCAAGTGATTGGAAGACCAGTGGCATCAGCAAGTGTTTGGAAGACCAGTGGCGTGGGCAAGTGTTTGGAAGAACAGTGGCATCAGCAAGTGTTTGGAAGACCAGTGTCATCAGCAAGTGTTTGGAAGACCAGTGGCATCAGCAAGTGTTTGGCAGACCAGTGGCGTGGGCAAGTGTTTGGAAGAACAGTGGCATCAGCAAGTGTTTGGAAGACCAGTGGCATCAGCAAGTGTTTGGAAGACCAGCGGCATCAGCAAGTGTTTGGAAGACCAGTGGCATCAGCAAGTGTTTGGAAGACCAGTGGCATCAGCAAGTGTTTGGAAGACCAGTGGCATCAGCAAGTGTTTGGAAGACCAGTGGCATCAGCAAGTGTTTGGAAGACCAGTGGCGTGGGCAAGTGTTTGGAAGACCAGTGGCATCAGCAAGTGTTTGGAAGACCAGTGGCATCAGCAAGTGTTTGGAAGACCAGCGGCATCAGCAAGTGTTTCGAAGACCAGTGGCATCAGCAAGTGTTTGGAAGACCAGTGGCATGGGCAAGTGTTTGGAAGACCAGCGGCATCAGCAAGTGTTTGGAAGACCAGTGGCGTGGGCAAGTGTTTGGAAGTCCAGTGGCATCAGCAAGTGTTTGGGCGGCCAGTGGCGTGTGCAAGTGTTTGGAAGACCAGTGGCATCAGCAAGTGTTTGGAAGACCAGTGGCGTGGGCAAGTGTTTGGAAGACCAGTGGCATCAGCAAGTGTTTGGAAGACCAGTAGCATCAGCAAGTGTTTGGGCGGCCAGTGGCGTGGGCAAGTGTTTGGAAGACCAGTGGCATCAGCAAGTGTTTGGAAGACCAGTGGCATCAGCAAGTGTTTGGGCGGCCAGTGGCGTGGGCAAGTGTTTGGAAGACCAGTGGCATCAGCAAGTGTTTGGAAGACCAGTGGCGTGGGCAAGTGTTTGGAAGGCCAGTGGCATCAGCAAGTGTTTGGAAGACCAGCGGCATCAGCAAGTGTTTGGAAGACCAGTGGCATCAGCAAGTGTTTGGCAGACCAGTGGCATCAGCAAGTGTTTGGAAGACCAGTGGCGTGGGCAAGTGTTCGGAAGTCCAGTGGCGTGGGCAAGTGTTTGGAAGACCAGTGGCATCAGCAAGTGTTTGGAAGACCAGTGGCATCAGCAAGTGTTTGGAAGACCAGTGGCATCAGCAAGTGTTTGGCAGACCAGTGGCGTGGGCAAGTGTTTGGAAGTCCAGTGGCGTGGGCAAGTGTTTGGTAGAACAGTGGCATCAGCAAGTGTTTGGAAGACCAGTGGCATCAGCAAGTGTTTGGAAGACCAGTGGCATCAGCAAGTGTTTGGAAGACCAGCGGCATCAGCAAGTGTTTGGAAGACCAGTGGCGTGGGCAAGTGTCTGGATGACCAGTGGCATCAGCAAGTGTTTGGAAGACCAGTGGCGTGGGCAAGTGTTTGGAAGACCAGTGGCATCAGCAAGGGTTTGGAAGACCAGTGGCATCAGCAAGTGTTTGGAAGACCAGTGGCGTGGGCAAGTGTTTGGAAGACCAGTGGCATCAGCAATTGTTTGGAAGACCAGTGGCATCAGCAAGTGTTTGGAAGACCAGTGGCGTGGGCAAGTGTTTGGAAGACAAGTGGCGTGGGCAAGTGTTTGGAAGACAAGTGGCGTGGGCAAGTGTTTGGAAGACCAGTGGCATCAGCAAGTGTTTGGAAGACCAGTGGCGTGGGCAAGTGTTTGGAAGACAAGTGGCGTGGGCAAGTGTTTGGAAGACCAGTGGCATCAGCAAGTGTTTGGAAGACCAGTGGCGTGGGCAAGTGTTTGGAAGGTCAGTGGCATCAGCAAGTGTTTGGAAGACCAGTGGCATCAGCAAGTGTTTGGAAGACCAGTGGCATCAGCAAGTGTTTGGAAGACCAGCAGCGTGGGCAAGTGTTTGGCAGACCAGCGGCGTGGGCAAGTGTTTGGCAGAGCAGCGGCATAGGCAAGTGTTTGGAAGACCAGTGGCGTGGGCAAGTGTTTGGAAGACCAGTGGCGTGGGCAAGTGTTTGGAAGACCAGAGGCGTGGGCAAGTGTTTGGAAGACCAGTGGCATCAGCAAGTGTTTGGAAGACCAGTGGCATCAGCAAGTGTTTGGCAGACCAGTGGCGTGGGCAAGTGTTTGGAAGAACAGTGGCATCAGCAAGTGTTTGGAAGACCAGTGGCATCAGCAAGTGTTTGGAAGACCAGTGGCATGGGCAAGTGTTTGGAAGAACAGTGGCATCAGCAAGTGTTTGGAAGACCAGTGGCATCAGCAAGTGTTTGGAAGACCAGAGGCGTGGGCAAGTGTTTGGAAGACCAGTGGCATCAGCAAGTGTTTGGACGACCAGTGGCATCAGCAAGTGTTTGGAAGACCAGCGGCATCAGCAAGTGTTTGGAAGACCAGCAGCGTGGGCAAGTGTTTGGAAGACCAGCGGCGTGGGCAAGTGTTTGGCAGACCAGCGGCATAGGCAAGTGTTTGGAAGACCAGTGGCGTGGGCAAGTGTTTGGAAGACCAGTGGCGTGGGCAAGTGTTTGGAAGACCAGAGGCGTGGGCAAGTGTTTGGAAGACCAGCGGCATCAGCAAGTGTTTGGAAGACCAGTGGCATCAGCAAGTGTTTCGAAGACCAGTGGCATCAGCAAGTGTTTGGAAGCCCAGTGGCATCAGCAAGTGTTTGGAAGACCAGTGGCATCAGCAAGAGTTTGGAAAACCAGTGGCATCAGCAAGTGTTTGGAAGACCAGTGGCATCAGCAAGTGTTTGGAAGACCAGTGGCATCAGCAAGTGTTTGGAAGACCAGTGGCATCAGCAAGTGTTTGGAAGACCAGTGGCATCAGCAAGTGTTTGGAAGACCAGTGGCGTGTGCAAGTGTTTGGAAGACCAGCGGCATCAGCAAGTGTTTGGAAGACCAGTGGCATCAGCAAGTGTTTGGAAGACCAGTGGCATCAGCAAGTGTTTGGAAGACCAGTGGCATCAGCAAGTGTTTGGAAGACCAGTGGCATCAGCAAGTGTTTGGACGACCAGTGGCATCAGCAAGTGTTTGGGCGACCAGTGGCGTGGGCAAGTGATTGGAAGACCAGTGGCATCAGCAAGTGTTTGGAAGACCAGTGGCGTGGGCAAGTGTTTGGAAGAACAGTGGCATCAGCAAGTGTTTGGAAGACCAGTGTCATCAGCAAGTGTTTGGAAGACCAGTGGCATCAGAAAGTGTTTGGCGGACCAGTGGCATCAGCAAGTGTTTGGAAGTCCAGTGGCGTGGGCAAGTGTTTGGAAGAACAGTGGCATCAGCAAGTGTTTGGAAGACCAGTGGCATCAGCAAGTGTTTGGACGACCAGTGGCATCAGCAATTGTTTGGAAGACCAGTGGCATCAGCAAATGTTTGGACGATCAGTGGCATCAGCAAGTGTTTGGAAGACCAGTGGCGTGGGCAAGTGTTTGGGCGACCAGTGGCATGGGCAAGTGTTTGGAAGACCAGTGGCCTCAGCTAGTGTTTGGAAGACCAGTGGCGTGGGCAAGTGTTTGGAAGAACAGTGGCATCAGCAAGTGTTTGGAAGACCAGTGGCATCAGCAAGTGTTTGGAAGACCAGTGGCATCAGCAAGTGTTTGGACGACCAGTGGCATCAGCAAGTGTTTGGGCGACCAGTGGCGTGGGCAAGTGTTTGGAAGACCAGTGGCATCAGCAAGTGTTTGGAAGACCAGTGGCGTGGGCAAGTGTTTGGAAGAGCAGTGGCATCAGCAAGTGTTTGGAAGACCAGTGGCATCAGCAAGTGTTTGGAAGACCAGTGGCATCAGCAAGTGTTTGGAAGACCAGTGGCGTGGGCAAGTGTTTGGAAGACCAGTGGCGTGGGCAAGTGTTTGGAAGACCAGTGGCATGGGCAAGTGTTTGAAAGACCAGTGGCATCAGCAAGTGTTTGGAAGACCAGTGGCATCAGCAAGTGTTTGGCAGACAAGTGGCGTGGGCAAGTGTTTGGAAGACCAGTGGCGTGGGCAAGTGTTTGGAAGAACAGTGGCATCAGCAAGTGTTTGGAAGACCAGCGGCATCAGCAAGTGTTTGGAAGACCAGTGGCATCAGCAAGTGTTTGGAAGACCAGTGGCATCAGCAAGTGTTTGGAAGACCAGTGGCATCAGCAAGTGTTTGGAAGACCAGAGGCGTGGGCAAGTGTTTGGAAGACCAGTGGCATCAGCAAGTGTTTGGACGACCAGTGGCATCAGCAAGTGTTTGGAAGACCAGCGGCATCAGCAAGTGTTTGGAAGACCAGCAGCGTGGGCAAGTGTTTGGAAGACCAGCGGCGTGGGCAAGTGTTTGGCAGACCAGCGGCATAGGCAAGTGTTTGGAAGACCAGTGGCGTGGGCAAGTGTTTGGAAGACCAGTGGCGTGGGCAAGTGTTTGGAAGACCAGAGGCGTGGGCAAGTGTTTGGAAGACCAGCGGCATCAGCAAGTGTTTGGAAGACCAGTGGCATCAGCAAGTGTTTGGAAGACCAGTGGCATCAGCAAGTGTTTGGAAGCCCAGTGGCATCAGCAAGTGTTTGGAAGACCAGTGGCATCAGCAAGTGTTTGGAAGACCAGTGGCATCAGCAAGTGTTTGGAAGACCAGTGGCATCAGCAAGTGTTTGGAAGACCAGTGGCATCAGCAAGTGTTTGGAAGACCAGTGGCGTGGGCAAGTGTTTGGAAGACCAGCGGCATCAGCAAGTGTTTGGAAGACCAGTGGCATCAGCAAGTGTTTGGAAGACCAGTGGCATCAGCAAGTGTTTGGAAGACCAGTGGCGTGGGCAAGTGTTTGGAAGAACAGTGGCATCAGCAAGTGTTTGGAAGACCAGTGTCATCAGCAAGTGTTTGGAAGACCAGTGGCATCAGCAAGTGTTTGGCGGACCAGTGGCATCAGCAAGTGTTTGGAAGTCCAGTTGCGTGGGCAAGTGTTTGGAAGAACAGTGGCATCAGCAAGTGTTTGGAAGACCAGTGGCATCAGCAAGTGTTTGGACGACCAGTGGCATCAGCAATTGTTTGGAAGACCAGTGGCATCAGCAAATGTTTGGACGACCAGTGGCATCAGCAAGTGTTTGGAAGACCAGTGGCGTGGGCAAGTGTTTGGGCGACCAGTGGCATGGGCAAGTGTTTGGAAGACCAGTGGCCTCAGCTAGTGTTTGGAAGACCAGTGGCGTGGGCAAGTGTTTGGAAGAACAGTGGCATCAGCAAGTGTTTGGAAGACCAGTGGCATCAGCAAGTGTTTGGAAGACCAGTGGCATCAGCAAGTGTTTGGACGACCAGTGGCATCAGCAAGTGTTTGGGCGACCAGTGGCGTGGGCAAGTGTTTGGAAGACCAGCGGCGTGGGCAAGTGTTTGGCAGACCAGCGGCATAGGCAAGTGTTTGGAAGACCAGTGGCGTGGGCAAGTGTTTGGAAGACCAGTGGCGTGGGCAAGTGTTTGGAAGACCAGAGGCGTGGGCAAGTGTTTGGAAGACCAGCGGCATCAGCAAGTGTTTGGAAGACCAGTGGCATCAGCAAGTGTTTGGAAGACCAGTGGCATCAGCAAGTGTTTGGAAGCCCAGTGGCATCAGCAAGTGTTTGGAAGACCAGTGGCATCAGCAAGTGTTTGGAAGACCAGTGGCATCAGCAAGTGTTTGGAAGACCAGTGGCATCAGCAAGTGTTTGGAAGACCAGTGGCATCAGCAAGTGTTTGGAAGACCAGTGGCGTGGGCAAGTGTTTGGAAGACCAGCGGCATCAGCAAGTGTTTGGAAGACCAGTGGCATCAGCAAGTGTTTGGAAGACCAGTGGCATCAGCAAGTGTTTGGAAGACCAGTGGCGTGGGCAAGTGTTTGGAAGAACAGTGGCATCAGCAAGTGTTTGGAAGACCAGTGTCATCAGCAAGTGTTTGGAAGACCAGTGGCATCAGCAAGTGTTTGGCGGACCAGTGGCATCAGCAAGTGTTTGGAAGTCCAGTTGCGTGGGCAAGTGTTTGGAAGATCAGTGGCATCAGCAAGTGTTTGGAAGACCAGTGGCATCAGCAAGTGTTTGGACGACCAGTGGCATCAGCAATTGTTTGGAAGACCAGTGGCATCAGCAAATGTTTGGACGACCAGTGGCATCAGCAAGTGTTTGGAAGACCAGTGGCGTGGGCAAGTGTTTGGGCGACCAGTGGCATGGGCAAGTGTTTGGAAGACCAGTGGCCTCAGCTAGTGTTTGGAAGACCAGTGGCGTGGGCAAGTGTTTGGAAGAACAGTGGCATCAGCAAGTGTTTGGAAGACCAGTGGCATCAGCAAGTGTTTGGAAGACCAGTGGCATCAGCAAGTGTTTGGACGACCAGTGGCATCAGCAAGTGTTTGGGCGACCAGTGGCGTGGGCAAGTGTTTGGAAGACCAGTGGCATCAGCAAGTGTTTGGAAGACCAGTGGCGTCGGCAAGTGTTTGGAAGAACAGTGGCATCAGCAAGTGTTTGGAAGACCAGTGGCATCAGCAAGTGTTTGGAAGACCAGTGGCATCAGCAAGTGTTTGGAAGACCAGTGGCGTGGGCAAGTGTTTGGAAGACCAGTGGCGTGGGCAAGTGTTTGGAAGAACAGTGGCATGGGCAAGTGTTTGAAAGACCAGTGGCATCAGCAAGTGTTTGGAAGACCAGTGGCATCAGCAAGTGTTTGGCAGACAAGTGGCATCAGCAAGTGTTTGGAAGACCAGTGGCGTGGGCAAGTGTTTGGAAGAACAGTGGCATCAGCAAGTGTTTGGCAGACCAGTGGCATCAGCAAGTGTTTGGAAGACCAGTGGCGTGGGCAAGTGTTTGGAAGACCAGTGGCGTGGGCAAGTGTTTGGGCGACCAGTGGCGTGGGCAAGTGTTTGGAAGACCAGTGGCCTCAGCAAGTGTTTGGAAGACCAGTGGCGTGGGCAAGTGTTTGGAAGACCAGTGGCATCAGCAAGTGTTTGGAAGACCAGTGGCATCAGCAAGTGTTTGGAAGACCAGTGGCATCAGCAAGTGTTTGGAAGACCAGTGGCATCAGCAAGTGTTTGTAAGACCAGTGGCGTGGGTAAGTGTTTGGAAGACCAGTGGCGTGGGCAAGTGTTTGGAAGACCAGTGGCGTGGGCAAGTGTTTGGAAGACCAGCGGCATCAGCAAGTGTTTGGAAGACCAGTGGCATCAGCAAGTGTTTGGAAGACCAGTGGCATCAGCAAGTGTTTGGACGACCAGTGGCATCAGCAAGTGTTTGGAAGACCAGTGGCATCAGCAAGTGTTTGGACGTCCAGTGGCATCAGCAAGTGTTTGGAAGACCAGTGGCGTGGGCAAGTGTTTGGGCGACCAGTGGCATCAGCAAGTGTTTGGAAGACCAGTGGCGTGGGCAAGTGTTTGGAAGACCAGTGGCATCAGCAAGTGTTTGGAAGACCAGTGGCATCAGCAAGTGTTTGGAAGACCAGTGGCATCAGCAAGTGTTTGGAAGACCAGTGGCGTGGGCAAGTGTTTGGAAGACCAGTGGCGTGGGCAAGTGTTTGGAAGACCAGTGGCCTGGGCAAGTGTTTGGAAGACCAGTGGCGTGGGCAAGTGTTTGGAAGACAGGTGGCATCAGCAAGTGTTTGGAAGACCAGTGGCATCAGCAAGTGTTTGGAAGACCAGCAGCGTGGGAAGTGTTTGGAAGACCAGCGGCGTGGGCAAGTGTTTGTCAGACCAGCGGCATAGGCAAGTGTTTGGAAGACCAGTGGCGTGGGCAAGTGTTTGGAAGACCAGTGGCGTGGGCAAGTGTTTGGAAGTCCAGTGGCGCGGGCAAGTGTTTGGTAGAACAGTGGCATCAGCAAGTGTTTGGAAGACCAGTGGCATCAGCAAGTGTTTGGAAGACCAGCGGCATCAGCAAGTGTTTGGAAGACCAGTGGCGTGGGCAAGTGTCTGGATGACCAGTGGCATCAGCAAGTGTTTGGAAGACAAGTGGCATCAGCAAGTGTTTGGAAGACCAGTGGCGTGGGCAAGTGTTTGGAAGACCAGTGGCGTGGGCAAGTGTTTGGAAGACCAGTGGCATCAGCAAGTGTTTGGAAGACCAGTGGCGTGGGCAAGTGTTTGGAAGACCAGTGGCATCAGCAAGTGTTTGGAAGACCAGTGGCATCAGCAAGTGTTTGGAAGAACAGTGGCGTGGGCAAGTGTTTGGAAGACCAGTGGCGTGGGCAAGTGTTTGGAAGACCAGCGGCATCAGCAAGTGTTTGGAAGACCAGTGGCATCAGCAAGTGTTTGGAAGACCAGTGGCATCAGCAAGTGTTTGGATGACCAGTGGCATCAGCAAGTGTTTGGAAGACCAGTGGCATCAGCAAGTGTTTGGTCGACCAGTGGCATCAGCAAGTGTTTGGAAGACCAGTGGCGTGGGCAAGTGTTTGGGCGACCAGTGGCATCAGCAAGTGTTTGGAAGACCAGTGGCGTGGGCAAGTGTTTGGAAGACCAGTGGCATCAGCAAGTGTTTGGAAGACCAGTGGCATCAGCAAGTGTTTGGAAGACCAGTGGCATCAGCAAGTGTTTGGAAGACCAGTGGCGTGGGCAAGTGTTTGGAAGACCAGTGGCGTGGGCAAGTGTTTGGAAGACCAGTGGCATCAGCAAGTGTTTGGAAGACCAGTGGCGTGGGCAAGTGTTTGGAAGACCAGTGGCATCAGCAAGTGTTTGGAAGACCAGTGGCATCAGCAAGTGTTTGGAAGACCAGTGGCATCAGCAAGTGTTTGGAAGACCAGCAGCGTGGGAAGTGTTTGGAAGACCAGCGGCGTGGGCAAGTGTTTGGAAGACCAGTGGCGTGGGCAAGTGTTTGGAAGACCAGTGGCATCAGCAAGTGTTTGGAAGACCAGTGGCATCAGCAAGTGTTTGGAAGACCAGTGGCATCAGCAAGTGTTTGGAAGACCAGTGGCATCAGCAAGTGTTTGTAAGACCAGTGGCGTGGGTAAGTGTTTGGAAGACCAGTGTCGTGGGCAAGTGTTTGGAAGACCAGCGGCATCAGCAAGTGTTTGGAAGACCAGTGGCATCAGCAAGTGTTTGGAAGACCAGTGGCATCAGCAAGTGTTTGGAAGACCAGTGGCATCAGCAAGTGTTTGGAAGACCAGAGGCGTGGGCAAGTGTTTGGAAGACCAGTGGCATCAGCAAGTGTTTGGACGACCAGTGGCATCAGCAAGTGTTTGGAAGACCAGCGGCATCAGCAAGTGTTTGGAAGACCAGCAGCGTGGGCAAGTGTTTGGAAGACCAGCGGTGTGGGCAAGTGTTTGGCAGACCAGCGGCATAGGCAAGTGTTTGGAAGACCAGTGGCGTGGGCAAGTGTTTGGAAGACCAGTGGCGTGGGCAAGTGTTTGGAAGACCAGAGGCGTGGGCAAGTGTTTGGAAGACCAGCGGCATCGGCAAGTGTTTGGAAGACCAGTGGCATCAGCAAGTGTTTGGAAGACCAGTGGCATCAGCAAGTGTTTGGAAGCCCAGTGGCATCAGCAAGTGTTTGGAAGACCAGTGGCGTGGGCAAGTGTTTGGAAGACCAGTGGCATCAGCAAGCGTTTGGAAGACCAGTGGCATCAGCAAGTGTTTGGAAGACCAGTGGCATCAGCAAGTGTTTGGAAGACCAGTGGCATCAGCAAGTGTTTGGAAGACCAGTGGCATCAGCAAGTGTTTGGAAGACCAGTGGCATCAGCAAGTGTTTGGAAGACCAGTGGCATCAGCAAGTGTTTGGAAGACCAGTGGCATCAGCAAGTGTTTGGAAGACCAGTGGCATCAGCAAGTGTTTGGAAGACCAGTGGCGTGGGCAAGTGTTTGGAAGAACAGTGGCATCAGCAAGTGTTTGGAAGACCAGTGTCATCAGCAAGTGTTTGGAAGACCAGTGGCATCAGCAAGTGTTTGGCGGACCAGTGGCATCAGCAAGTGTTTGGAAGTCCAGTTGCGTGGGCAAGTGTTTGGAAGAACAGTGGCATCAGCAAGTGTTTGGAAGACCAGTGGCATCAGCAAGTGTTTGGACGACCAGTGGCATCAGCAATTGTTTGGAAGACCAGTGGCATCAGCAAATGTTTGGACGACCAGTGGCATCAGCAAGTGTTTGGAAGACAAGTGGCGTGGGCAAGTGTTTGGGCGACCAGTGGCATGGGCAATTGTTTGGAAGACCAGTGGCCTCAGCTAGTGTTTGGAAGACCAGTGGCGTGGGCAAGTGTTTGGAAGAACAGTGGCATCAGCAAGTGTTTGGAAGACCAGTGGCATCAGCAAGTGTTTGGAAGACCAGTGGCATCAGCAAGTGTTTGGACGACCAGTGGCATCAGCAAGTGTTTGGGCGACCAGTGGCGTGGGCAAGTGTTTGGAAGACCAGTGGCGTGGGCAAGTGTTTGGAAGACCAGTGGCATCAGCAAGTGTTTGGAAGACCAGTGGCATCAGCAAGTGTTTGGAAGACCAGTGGCATCAGCAAGTGTTTGGAAGACCAGCAGCGTGGGAAGTGTTTGGAAGACCAGCGGCGTGGGCAAGTGTTTGGAAGACCAGTGGCGTGGGCAAGTGTTTGGAAGACCAGTGGCATCAGCAAGTGTTTGGAAGACCAGTGGCATCAGCAAGTGTTTGGAAGACCAGTGGCATCAGCAAGTGTTTGGAAGACCAGTGGCATCAGCAAGTGTTTGTAAGACCAGTGGCGTGGGTAAGTGTTTGGAAGACCAGTGGCGTGGGCAAGTGTTTGGAAGACCAGTGGCGTGGGCAAGTGTTTGGAAGACCAGCGGCATCAGCAAGTGTTTGGAAGACCAGTGGCATCAGCAAGTGTTTGGAAGACCAGTGGCATCAGCAAGTGTTTGGAAGACCAGTGGCATCAGCAAGTGTTTGGAAGACCAGAGGCGTGGGCAAGTGTTTGGAAGACCAGTGGCATCAGCAAGTGTTTGGACGACCAGTGGCATCAGCAAGTGTTTGGAAGACCAGCGGCATCAGCAAGTGTTTGGAAGACCAGCAGCGTGGGCAAGTGTTTGGAAGACCAGCGGCGTGGGCAAGTGTTTGGCAGACCAGCGGCATAGGCAAGTGTTTGGAAGACCAGTGGCGTGGGCAAGTGTTTGGAAGACCAGTGGCGTGGGCAAGTGTTTGGAAGACCAGAGGCGTGGGAAAGTGTTTGGAAGACCAGCGGCATCAGCAAGTGTTTGGAAGACCAGTGGCATCAGCAAGTGTTTGGAAGACCAGTGGCATCAGCAAGTGTTTGGAAGCCCAGTGGCATCAGCAAGTGTTTGGAAGACCAGTGGCATCAGCAAGTGTTTGGAAGACCAGTGGCATCAGCAAGTGTTTGGAAGACCAGTGGCATCAGCAAGTGTTTGGAAGACCAGTGGCATCAGCAAGTGTTTGGAAGACCAGTGGCATCAGCAAGTGTTTGGAAGACCAGTGGCATCAGCAAGTGTTTGGAAGACCAGTGGCGTGGGCAAGTGTTTGGAAGACCAGCGGCATCAGCAAGTGTTTGGAAGACCAGTGGCATCAGCAAGTGTTTGGAAGACCAGTGGCATCAGCAAGTGTTTGGAAGACCAGTGGCGTGGGCAAGTGTTTGGAAGAACAGTGGCATCAGCAAGTGTTTGGAAGACCAGTGGCATCAGCAAGTGTTTGGCGGACCAGTGGCATCAGCAAGTGTTTGGACGTCCAGTTGCGTGGGCAAGTGTTTGGAAGAACAGTGGCATCAGCAAGTGTTTGGAAGACCAGTGGCATCAGCAAGTGTTTGGAAGACCAGAGGCGTGGACAAATGTTTGGAAGACCAGTGGCATCAGCAAGTGTTTGGACGACCAGTGGCATCAGCAAGTGTTTGGAAGACCAGCGGCATCAGCAAGTGTTTGGAAGACCAGCAGCGTGGGCAAGTGTTTGGAAGACCAGCGGTGTGGGCAAGTGTTTGGCAGACCAGCGGCATAGGCAAGTGTTTGGAAGACCAGTGGCGTGGGCAAGTGTTTGGAAGACCAGTGGCGTGGGCAAGTGTTTGGAAGACCAGAGGCGTGGGCACGTGTTTGGAAGACCAGCGGCATCAGCAAGTGTTTGGAAGACCAGTGGCATCAGCAAGTGTTTGGAAGACCAGTGGCATCAGCAAGTGTTTGGAAGCCCAGTGGCATCAGCAAGTGTTTGGAAGACCAGTGGCATCAGCAAGTGTTTGGAAGACCAGTGGCATCAGCAAGTGTTTGGAAGACCAGTGGCATCAGCAAGTGTTTGGAAGACCAGTGGCATCAGCAAGTGTTTGGAAGACCAGTGGCATCAGCAAGTGTTTGGAAGACCAGTGGCATCAGCAAGTGTTTGGAAGACCAGTGGCGTGGGCAAGTGTTTGGAAGACCAGCGGCATCAGCAAGTGTTTGGAAGACCAGTGGCATCAGCAAGTGTTTGGAAGACCAGTGGCATCAGCAAGTGTTTGGAAGACCAGTGGCGTGGGCAAGTGTTTGGAAGAACAGTGGCATCAGCAAGTGTTTGGAAGACCAGTGGCATCAGCAAGTGTTTGGCGGACCAGTGGCATCAGCAAGTGTTTGGAAGTCCAGTTGCGTGGGCAAGTGTTTGGAAGAACAGTGGCATCAGCAAGTGTTTGGAAGACCAGTGGCATCAGCAAGTGTTTGGACGACCAGTGGCATCAGCAATTGTTTGGAAGACCAGTGGCATCAGCAAATGTTTGGACGACCAGTGGCATCAGCAAGTGTTTGGAAGACCAGTGGCGTGGGCAAGTGTTTGGGCGACCAGTGGCATGGGCAATTGTTTGGAAGACCAGTGGCCTCAGCTAGTGTTTGGAAGACCAGTGGCGTGGGCAAGTGTTTGGAAGAACAGTGGCATCAGCAAGTGTTTGGAAGACCAGTGGCATCAGCAAGTGTTTGGAAGACCAGTGGCATCAGCAAGTGTTTGGACGACCAGTGGCATCAGCAAGTGTTTGGGCGACCAGTGGCGTGGGCAAGTGTTTGGAAGACCAGTGGCATCAGCAAGTGTTTGGAAGACCAGTGGCGTGGGCAAGTGTTTGGAAGAACAGTGGCATCAGCAAGTGTTTGGAAGACCAGTGGCATCAGCAAGTGTTTGGAAGACAAGTGGCATCAGCAAGTGTTTGGAAGACAAGTGGCGTGGGCAAGTGTTTGGAAGACCAGTGGCGTGGGCAAGTGTTTGGAAGACCAGTGGCATGGGCAAGTGTTTGAAAGACCAGTGGCATCAGCAAGTGTTTGGAAGACCAGTGGCATCAGCAAGTGTTTGGCAGACAAGTGGCATCAGCAAGTGTTTGGAAGACCAGTGGCGTGGGCAAGTGTTTGGAAGAACAGTGGCATCAGCAAGTGTTTGGCAGACCAGTGGCATCAGCAAGTGTTTGGAAGACCAGTGGCGTGGGCAAGTGTTTGGAAGACCAGTGGCGTGGGCAAGTGTTTGGGCGACCAGTGGCGTGGGCAAGTGTTTGGAAGACCAGTGGCCTCAGCAAGTGTTTGGAAGACCAGTGGCGTGGGCAAGTGTTTGGAAGACCAGTGGCATCAGCAAGTGTTTGGAAGACCAGTGGCATCAGCAAGTGTTTGGAAGACCAGTGGCATCAGCAAGTGTTTGGAAGACCAGTGGCATCAGCAAGTGTTTGTAAGACCAGTGGCGTGGGTAAGTGTTTGGAAGACCAGTGGCGTGGGCAAGTGTTTGGAAGACCAGTGGCGTGGGCAAGTGTTTGGAAGACCAGCGGCATCAGCAAGTGTTTGGAAGACCAGTGGCATCAGCAAGTGTTTGGAAGACCAGTGGCATCAGCAAGTGTTTGGAAGATCAGTGGCATCAGCAAGTGTTTGGACGACCAGTGGCATCAGCAAGTGTTTGGAAGACCAGTGGCATCAGCAAGTGTTTGGACGTCCAGTGGCATCAGCAAGTGTTTGGAAGACCAGTGGCATGGGCAAGTGTTTGGGCGACCAGTGGCATCAGCAAGTGTTTGGAAGACCAGTGGCATCAGCAAGTGTTTGGAAGACAAGTGGCATCAGCAAGTGTTTGGAAGACCAGTGGCATCAGCAAGTGTTTGGAAGACCAGCAGCGTGGGAAGTGTTTGGAAGACCAGCGGCGTGGGCAAGTGTTTGTCAGACCAGCGGCATAGGCAAGTGTTTGGAAGACCAGTGGCGTGGGCAAGTGTTTGGAAGACCAGTGGCGTGGGCAAGTGTTTGGAAGTCCAGTGGCGTGGGCAAGTGTTTGGTAGAACAGTGGCATCAGCAAGTGTTTGGAAGACCAGTGGCATCAGCAAGTGTTTGGAAGACCAGCGGCATCAGCAAGTGTTTGGAAGACCAGTGGCGTGGGCAAGTGTCTGGATGACCAGTGGCATCAGCAAGTGTTTGGAAGACCAGTGGCATCAGCAAGTGTTTGGAAGACAAGTGGCATCAGCAAGTGTTTGGAAGACCAGTGGCATCAGCAAGTGTTTGGAAGACCAGTGGCGTGGGCAAGTGTTTGGAAGACCAGTGGCATCAGCAAGTGTTTGTAAGACCAGTGGCGTGGGCAAGTGTTTGGAAGACCAGTGGCGTGGGCAAGTGTTTGGAAGACCAGTGGCGTGGGCAAGTGTTTGGAAGACCAGCGGCATCAGCAAGTGTTTGGAAGACCAGTGGCATCAGCAAGTGTTTGGAAGACCAGTGGCATCAGCAAGTGTTTGGACGACCAGTGGCATCAGCAAGTGTTTGGAAGACCAGTGGCATCAGCAAGTGTTTGGACGACCAGTGGCATCAGCAAGTGTTTGGAAGACCAGTGGCGTGGGCAAGTGTTTGGGCGACCAGTGGCATCAGCAAGTGTTTGGAAGTCCAGTGGCGTGGGCAAGTGTTTGGAAGACCAGTGGCATCAGCAAGTGTTTGGAAGACCAGTGGCATCAGCAAGTGTTTGTAAGACCAGTGGCATCAGCAAGTGTTTGGAAGACCAGTGGCGTGGGCAAGTGTTTGGAAGACCAGTGGCGTGGGCAAGTGTTTGGAAGACCAGTGGCATCAGCAAGTGTTTGGAAGACCAGTGGCGTGGGCAAGTGTTTGGAAGACCAGTGGCATCAGCAAGTGTTTGGAAGACCAGTGGCATCAGCAAGTGTTTGGAAGACCAGTGGCATCAGCAAGTGTTTGGAAGACCAGCAGCGTGGGAAGTGTTTGGAAGACCAGCGGCGTGGGCAAGTGTTTGGAAGACCAGTGGCGTGGGCAAGTGTTTGTCAGACCAGCGGCGTGGGCAAGTGTTTGGAAGACCAGTGGCGTGGGCAAGTGTTTGGAATTCCAGTGGCGTGGGCAAGTGTTTGGTAGAACAGTGGCATCAGCAAGTGTTTGGAAGACCAGTGGCATCAGCAAGTGTTTGGAAGACCAGTGGCATCAGCAAGTGTTTGGAAGACCAGTGGCATCAGCAAGTGTTTGGAAGACCAGTGGCATCAGCAAGTGTTTGGCAGACCAGTGGCGTGGGCAAGTGTTTGGAAGACCAGCGGCATCAGCAAGTGTTTGGAAGACCAGTGGCATCAGCAAGTGTTTGGAAGACCAGTGGCATCAGCAAGTGTTTGGACGACCAGTGGCATCAGCAAGTGTTTGGAAGACCAGTGGCATCAGCAAGTGTTTGGACGACCAGTGGCATCAGCAAGTGTTTGGAAGACCAGTGGCGTGGGCAAGTGTTTGGGCGACCAGTGGCATCAGCAAGTGTTTGGAAGTCCAGTGGCGTGGGCAAGTGTTTGGAAGACCAGTGGCATCAGCAAGTGTTTGGAAGACCAGTGGCATCAGCAAGTGTTTGTAAGACCAGTGGCATCAGCAAGTGTTTGGAAGACCAGTGGCGTGGGCAAGTGTTTGGAAGACCAGTGGCGTGGGCAAGTGTTTGGAAGACCAGTGGCATCAGCAAGTGTTTGGAAGACCAGTGGCGTGGGCAAGTGTTTGGAAGACCAGTGGCATCAGCAAGTGTTTGGAAGACCAGTGGCATCAGCAAGTGTTTGGAAGACCAGTGGCATCAGCAAGTGTTTGGAAGACCAGCAGCGTGGGAAGTGTTTGGAAGACCAGCGGCGTGGGCAAGTGTTTGGAAGACCAGTGGCGTGGGCAAGTGTTTGTCAGACCAGCGGCGTGGGCAAGTGTTTGGAAGACCAGTGGCGTGGGCAAGTGTTTGGAATTCCAGTGGCGTGGGCAAGTGTTTGGTAGAACAGTGGCATCAGCAAGTGTTTGGAAGACCAGTGGCATCAGCAAGTGTTTGGAAGACCAGTGGCATCAGCAAGTGTTTGGAAGACCAGTGGCATCAGCAAGTGTTTGGAAGACCAGTGGCATCAGCAAGTGTTTGGAAGACCAGTGGCATCAGCAAGAGTTTGGAAGACCAGTGGCGTGGGCAAGTGTTTGGAAGACCAGTGGCATCAGCAAGTGTTTGTAAGACCAGTGGCGTGGGCAAGTGTTTGGAAGACCAGTGGCGTGGGCAAGTGTTTGGAAGACCAGTGGCGTGGGCAAGTGTTTGGAACACCAGCGGCATCAGCAAGTGTTTGGAAGACCAGTGGCATCAGCAAGTGTTTGGAAGACCAGTGGCATCAGCAAGTGTTTGGAAGACCAGTGGCATCAGCAAGTGTTTGGACGACCAGTGGCATCAGCAAGTGTTTGGACGACCAGTGGCATCAGCAAGTGTTTGGACGACCAGTGGCATCAGCAAGTGTTTGGAAGACCAGTGGCATGGGCAAGTGTTTGGGCGACCAGTGGCATCAGCAAGTGTTTGGAAGTCCAGTGGCGTGGGCAAGTGTTTGGAAGACCAGTGGCATCAGCAAGTGTTTGGAAGACCAGTGGCATCAGCAAGTGTTTGGAAGACCAGTGGCATCAGCAAGTATTTGGAAGACCAGTGGCGTGGGCAAGTGTTTGGAAGACCAGTGGCGTGGGCAAGTGTTTGGAAGACCAGTGGCGTGGGCAAGTGTTTGGAAGACCAGTGGCGTGGGCAAGTGTTTGGAAGACCAGTGGCATCAGCAAGTGTTTGGAAGACCAGTGGCATCAGCAAGTGTTTGGAAGACCAGTGGCATCAGCAAGTGTTTGGAAGACCAGCAGCGTGGGAAGTGTTTGGAAGACCAGCGGCGTGGGCAAGTGTTTGGAAGACCAGTGGCGTGGGCAAGTGTTTGTCAGACCAGCGGCGTGGGCAAGTGTTTGGAAGACCAGTGGCGTGGGCAAGTGTTTGGAATTCCAGTGGCGTGGGCAAGTGTTTGGTAGAACAGTGGCATCAGCAAGTGTTTGGAAGACCAGTGGCATCAGCAAGTGTTTGGAAGACCAGTGGCATCAGCAAGTGTTTGGAAGACCAGCGGAATCAGCAAGTGTTTGGAAGACCAGTGGCGTGGGCAAGTGTCTGGATGACCAGTGGCGTGGGCAAGTGTTTGGAAGACCAGTGGCATCAGCAAGTGTTTGGAAGACCAGTGGCGTGGGCAAGTGTTTGGAAGACCAGTGGCGTGGGCAAGTGTTTGGAAGACCAGTGGCATCAGCAAGTGTTTGGAAGACCAGTGGCGTGGGCAAGTGTTTGGAAGACCAGTGGCGTGGGCAAGTGTTTGGAAGACCAGTGGCATCAGCAAGTGTCTGGAAGACCAGTGGCATCAGCAAGTGTTTGGAAGAACAGTGGCGTGGGCAAGTGTTTGGAAGACCAGTGGCGTGGGCAAGTGTTTGGAAGACCAGTGGCGTGGGCAAGTGTTTGGAAGACCAGTGGCGTGGGCAAGTGTTTGGAAGACCAGTGGCGTGGGCAAGTGTTTGGAAGACCAGTGGCATCAGCAAGTGTTTGGAAGACCAGTGGCATCAGCAAGTGTTTGGAAGACCAGCAGCGTGGGCAAGTGTTTGTAAGACCAGCCGCGTGGGCAAGTGTTTGGCAGACCAGCGGCATAGTCTAGTGTTTGGAAGACCAGTGGCGTGGGCAAGTGTTTGGAAGACCAGTGGCGTGGGCAAGTGTTTGGAAGACCAGAGGCGTGGGCAAGTGTTTGGAAGACCAGAGGCGTGGGCAAGTGTTTGGAAGACCAGTGGCATCAGCAAGTGTTTGGAAGACCAGTGGCATCAGCAAGTGTTTGGCAGACCAGTGGCGTGGGCAAGTGTTTGGAAGAACAGTGGCATCAGCAAGTGTTTGGACGACCAGTGGCATCAGCAAGTGTTTGGAAGACCAGTGGCATCAGCAAGTGTTTGGACGACCAGTGGCATCAGCAAGTGTTTGGAAGACCAGTGGCGTGGGCAAGTGTTTGGGCGACCAGTGGCATCAGCAAGTGTTTGGAAGACCAGTGGCGTGGGCAAGTGTTTGGAAGACCAGTGGCATCAGCAAGTGTTTGGAAGACCAGTGGCATCAGCAAGTGTTTGGAAGACCAGTGGCATCAGCAAGTGTTTGGAAGACAAGTGGCGTGGGCAAGTGTTTGGAAGACCAGTGGCGTGGGCAAGTGTTTGGAAGACCAGTGGCATCAGCAAGTGTTTGGAAGACCAGTGGCGTGGGCAAGTGTTTGGAAGACCAGTGGCATCAGCAAGTGTTTGGAAGACCAGTGGCATCAGCAAGTGTTTGGAAGACCAGTGGCATCAGCAAGTGTTTGGAAGACCAGCAGCGTGGGAAGTGTTTGGAAGACCAGCGGCGTGGGCAAGTGTTTGGAAGACCAGTGGCGTGGGCAAGTGTTTGTCAGACCAGCGGCGTGGGCAAGTGTTTGGAAGACCAGTGGCGTGGGCAAGTGTTTGGAATTCCAGTGGCGTGGGCAAGTGTTTGGTAGAACAGTGGCATCAGCAAGTGTTTGGAAGACCAGTGGCATCAGCAAGTGTTTGGAAGACCAGTGGCATCAGCAAGTGTTTGGAAGACCAGCGGAATCAGCAAGTGTTTGGAAGACCAGTGGCGTGGGCAAGTGTCTGGATGACCAGTGGCGTGGGCAAGTGTTTGGAAGACCAGTGGCATCAGCAAGTGTTTGGAAGACCAGTGGCGTGGGCAAGTGTTTGGAAGACCAGTGGCGTGGGCAAGTGTTTGGAAGACCAGTGGCATCAGCAAGTGTTTGGAAGACCAGTGGCATCAGCAAGTGTTTGGAAGAACAGTGGCGTGGGCAAGTGTTTGGAAGACCAGTGGCGTGGGCAAGTGTTTGGAAGACCAGTGGCGTGGGCAAGTGTTTGGAAGACCAGTGGCGTGGGCAAGTGTTTGGAAGACCAGTGGCGTGGGCAAGTGTTTGGAAGACCAGTGGCATCAGCAAGTGTTTGGAAGACTAGTGGCATCAGCAAGTGTTTGGAAGACCAGTGGCATCAGCAAGTGTTTGGAAGACCAGCAGCGTGGGCAAGTGTTTGTAAGACCAGCCGCGTGGGCAAGTGTTTGGCAGACCAGCGGCATAGTCTAGTGTTTGGAAGACCAGTGGAGTGGGCAAGTGTTTGGAAGACCAGTGGCGTGGGCAAGTGTTTGGAAGACCAGAGGCGTGGGCAAGTGTTTGGAAGACCAGTGGCATCAGCAAGTGTTTGGAAGACCAGTGGCATCAGCAAGTGTTTGGCAGACCAGTGGCGTGGGCAAGTGTTTGGAAGAACAGTGGCATCAGCAAGTGTTTGGAAGACCAGAGGCGTGGGCAAGTGTTTGGAAGACCAGTGGCATCAGCAAGTGTTTGGAAGACCAGTGGCATCAGCAAGTGTTTGGAAGACCAGTGGCAACAGCAAGTGTTTGGAAGACCAGTGGCATCAGCAAGTGTTTGTAAGACCAGCAGCATCAGCAACTGTTTGGAAGACCAGTGGCATCAGCAAGTGTTTGGAAGACCAGTGGCGTGGGCAAGTGTTTGGGCGACCAGTGGCATCAGCAACTGTTTGGAAGACCAGTGGCATCAGCAAGTGTTTGGAAGACCAGTGGCATCAGCAAGTGTTTGGAAGACCAGTGGCATCAGCAAGTGTTTGGAAGACCAGCGGCGTGGGCAAGTGTTTGGAAGACCAGTGGCATCAGCAAGTGTTTGGAAGACCAGTGGCATCAGCAAGTGTTTGGAAGACCAGCGGCATCAGCAAGTGTTCGGAAGACCAGTGGCATCAGCAAGTGTTTGGAAGACCAGTGGCGTGGGCAAGTGTTTGGACGACCAGTGGCATAGGCAAGTGTTTGGGCGACCAGTGGCGTGGGCAAGTGATTGGAAGACCAGTGGCATCAGCAAGTGTTTGGAAGACCAGTGGCGTGGGCAAGTGTTTGGAAGAACAGTGGCATCAGCAAGTGTTTGGAAGACCAGTGTCATCAGCAAGTGTTTGAAAGACCAGTGGCATCAGCAAGTGTTTGGCAGACCAGTGGCATCAGCAAGTGTTTGGAAGTCCAGTGGCGTGGGCAACTGTTTGGAAGAACAGTGGCATCAGCAAGTGTTTGGAAGACCAGTGGCATCTGCAAGTGTTTGGACGACCAGTGGCATCAGCAAGTGTTTGGAAGACCAGTGGCATCAGCAAGTGTTTGGAAGACCAGTGGCATCAGCAAGTGTTTGGACGACCAGTGGCATCAGGAAGTGTTTGGAAGACCAGTGGCGTGGGCAAGTGTTTGGGCGACCAGTGGCATGGGCAAGTGTTTGGAAGACCAGTGGCCTCAGCTAGTGTTTGGAAGACCAGTGGCGTGGGCAAGTGTTTGGAAGAACAGTGGCATCAGCAAGTGTTTGGAAGACCAGTGGCATCAGCAAGTGTTTGGAAGACCAGTGGCATCAGCAAGTGTTTGGACGACCAGTGGCTTCAGCAAGTGTTTGGGCGACCAGTGGCGTGGGCAAGTGTTTGGAAGACCAGTGGCATCAGCAAGTGTTTGGAAGACCAGTGGCGTGGGCAAGAGTTTGGAAGAACAGTGGCATCAGCAAGTGTTTGGAAGACCAGTGGCATCAGCAAGTGTTTGGAAGACCAGTGGCGTGGGCAAGTGTTTGGAAGACCAGTGGCGTGGGCAAGTGTTTGGAAGACCAGTGGCGTGGGCAAGTGTTTGAAAGACCAGTGGCATCAGCAAGTGTTTGGACGACCAGTGGCATCAGCAAGTGTTTGGCAGACAAGTGGCATCAGCAAGTGTTTGGAAGACCAGTGGCGTGGGCAAGTGTTTGGAAGAACAGTGGCATCAGCAAGTGTTTGGCAGACCAGTGGCATCAGCAAGTGTTTGGAAGACCAGTGGCGTGGGCAAGTGTTTGGAAGACCAGTGGCGTGGGCAAGTGTTTGGGCGACCAGTGGCGTGGGCAAGTGTTTGGAAGACCAGTGGCCTCAGCAAGTGTTTGGAAGACCAGTGGCATCAGCAAGTGTTTGGAAGACCAGTGGCATCAGCAAGTGTTTGGAAGACCAGTGGCATCAGCAAGTGTTTGTAAGACCAGTGGCGTGGGCAAGTGTTTGGAAGACCAGTGGCGTGGGCAAGTGTTTGGAAGACCAGTGGCGTGGGCAAGTGTTTGGAAGACCAGCGGCATCAGCAAGTGTTTGGAAGAGCAGTGGCATCAGCAAGTGTTTGGAAGACCAGTGGCATCAGCAAGTGTTTGGAAGACCAGTGGCATCAGCAAGTGTTTGGACGACCAGTGGCATCAGCAAGTGTTTGGAAGACCAGTGGCATCAGCAAGTGTTTGGACCACCTGTGGCATCAGCAAGTGTTTGGAAGACCAGTGGCGTGGGCAAGTGTTTGGGCGACCAGTGGCATCAGCAAGTGTTTGGAAGACCAGTGGCGTGGGCAAGTGTTTGGAAGACCAGTGGCATCAGCAAGTGTTTGGAAGACCAGTGGCATCAGCAAGTGTTTGGAAGACCAGTGGCATCAGCAAGTGTTTGGAAGACCAGTGGCGTGGGCAAGTGTTTGGAAGACCAGTGGCGTGGGCAAGTGTTTGGAAGACCAGTGGCATCAGCAAGTGTTTGGAAGACCAGTGGCGTGGGCAAGTGTTTGGAAGACCAGTGGAATCAGCAAGTGTTTGGAAGACCAGCGGCATCAGCAAGTGTTTGGAAGACCAGTGGCATCAGCAAGTGTTTGGAAGACCAGCAGCGTGGGAAGTGTTTGGAAGACCAGCGGCGTGGGCAAGTGTTTGTCAGACCAGCGGCATAGGCAAGTGTTTGGAAGACCAGTGGCGTGGGCAAGTGTTTGGAAGACCAGTGGCGTGGGAAAGTGTTTGGAAGACCAGTGGCGTGGGCAAGTGTTTGGAAGACCAGCGGCATCAGCAAGTGTTTGGAAGACCAGTGGCATCAGCAAGTGTTTGGAAGACCAGTGGCATCAGCAAGTGTTTGGACGACCAGTGGCATCAGCAAGTGTTTGGAAGACCAGTGGCATTAGCAAGTGTTTGGACGACCAGTGGCATCAGCAAGTGTTTGGAAGACCAGTGGCGTGGGCAAGTGTTTGGAAGACCAGCGGCATCAGCAAGTGTTTGGAAGACCAGTGGCATCAGCAAGTGTTTGGAAGACCAGTGGCGTGGGCAAGTGTTTGGAAGACCAGTGGCGTGGGCAAGTGTTTGGAAGACCAGCGGCATCAGCAAGTGTTTGGAAGACCAGTGGCATCAGCAAGTGTTTGGAAGACCAGTGGCATCAGCAAGTGTTTGGAAGACCAGCGGCATCAGCAAGTGTTTGGAAGACCAGTGGCATCAGCAAGTGTTTGGAAGAACAGTGGCATCAGCAAGTGTTTGGAAGACCAGTGGCATCAGCAAGTGTTTGGAAGACCAGTGGCATCAGCAAGTGTTTGGACGACCAGTGGCATCAGCAAGTGTTTGGGCGACCAGTGGCGTGGGCAAGTGTTTGGAAGACCAGTGGCATCAGCAAGTGTTTGGAAGGCCAGTGGCGTGGGCAAGTGTTTGGAAGAACAGTGGCATCAGCAAGTGTTTGGAAGACCAGTGGCATCAGCAAGTGTTTGGAAGACCAGTGGCATCAGCAAGTGTTTGGCAGACCAGTGGCATCAGCAAGTGTTTGGAAGTCCAGGGGCGTGGGCAAGTGTTTGGAAGACCAGCGGCATCAGCAAGTGTTTGGAAGACCAGTGGCATCAGCAAGTGTTTGGAAGACCAGTGGCATCAGCAAGTGTTTGGACGACCAGTGGCATCAGCAAGTGTTTGGAAGACCAGTGGCATCAGCAAGTGTTTGGAAGACCAGTGGCATCAGCAAGTGTTTGGAAGGCCAGTGGCGTGGGCAAGTGTTTGGGCGACCAGTGGCGTGGGCAAGTGTTTGGAAGACCAGTGGCCTCAGCTAGTGTTTGGAAGACCAGTGGCGTGGGCAAGTGTTTGGAAGAACAGTGGCATCAGCAAGTGTTTGGAAGACCAGTGGCATCAGCAAGTGTTTGGAAGACCAGTGGCATCAGCAAGTGTTTGGACGACCAGTGGCATCAGCAAGTGTTTGGGCGACCAGTGGCGTGGGCAAGTGTTTGGAAGACCAGTGGCATCAGCAAGTGTTTGGAAGACCAGTGGCGTGGGCAAGTGTTTGGAAGAACAGTGGCATCAGCAAGTGTTTGGAAGACCAGTGGCATCAGCAAGTGTTTGGAAGACCAGTGGCATCAGCAAGTGTTTGGAAGACCAGTGGCGTGGGCAAGTGTTTGGAAGACCAGTGGCGTGGGCAAGTGTTTGGAAGACCAGTGGAGTGGGCAAGTGTTTGAAAGACCAGTGGCATCAGCAAGTGTTTGGAAGACCAGTGGCATGGGCAAGTGTTTGGAAGACCAGTGGCATCAGCAAGTGTTTGGAAGACCAGCGGCATCAGCAAGTGTTTGGAAGACCAGTGGCATCAGCAAGTGTTTGGAAGAACAGTGGCATCAGCAAGTGTTTGGAAGACCAGTGGCATCAGCAAGTGTTTGGAAGACCAGTGGCATCAGCAAGTGTTTGGAAGACCAGTGGCATCAGCAATTGTTTGGGCGACCAGTGGCGTGGGCAAGTGTTTGGGCGACCAGTGGCGTGGGCAAGTGTTTGGAAGACCAGTGGCATCGGCAAGTGTTTGGAAGACCAGTGGCGTGGGCAAGTGTTTGGAAGAACAGTGGCATCAGCAAGTGTTTGGAAGACCAGTGGCATCAGCAAGTGTTTGGAAGACCAGTGGCGTGGGCAAGTGTTTGGAAGACCAGTGGCGTGGGCAAGTGTTTGGAAGACCAGTGGCGTGGGCAAGTGTTTGGAAGACCAGTGGCGTGGGCAAGTGTTTGGAAGAACAGTGGCATCAGCAAGTGTTTGGCAGACCAGTGGCATCAGCAAGTGTTTGGAAGACCAGTGGCGTGGGCAAGTGTTTGGAAGACCAGTGGCGTGGGCAAGTGTTTGGGCGACCAGTGGCGTGGGCAAGTGTTTGGAAGACCAGTGGCCTCAGCAAGTGTTTGGAAGACCAGTGGCGTGGGCAAGTGTTTGGAAGACCAGTGGCATCAGCAAGTGTTTGGAAGACCAGCGGCATCAGCAAGTGTTTGGAAGACCAGTGGCATCAGCAAGTGTTTGGAAGACCAGTGGCATCAGCAAGTGTTTGGAAGACCAGCGGCATCAGCAAGTGTTTGGAAGACCAGTGGCATCAGCAAGTGATTGGAAGACCAGTGGCATGGGCAAGTGTTTGGAAGACCAGCGGCATCAGCAAGTGTTTGGAAGACCAGTGGCATCAGCAAGTGTTTGGAAGACCAGTGGCATCAGCAAGTGTTTGGAAGACCAGTGGCATCAGCAAGTGTTTGGACGACCAGTGGCATCAGCAAGTGTTTGGAAGAACAGTGGCATCAGCAAGTGTTTGGAAGACCAGTGTCATCAGCAAGTGTTTGGAAGACCAGTGGCATCAGCAAGTGTTTGGCAGACCAGTGGCGTGGGCAAGTGTTTGGAAGTCCAGTGGCGTGGGCAAGTGTTTGGAAGACCAGTGGCATCAGCAAGTGTTTGGAAGACCAGTGGCATCAGCAAGTGTTTGGAAGACCAGTGGCATCAGCAAGTGTTTGGAAGACCAGTGGCATCAGCAAGTGTTTGGAAGACCAGTGGCATCAGCAAGTGTTTGGAAGACCAGTGGCATCAGCAAGTGTTTGGAAGACCAGTGGCATCAGCAAGTGTTTGGACGACCAATGGCATCAGCAAGTGTTTGGAAGACCAGTGGCATCAGCAAGTGTTTGGACGACCAGTAGCATCAGCAAGTGTTTGGAAGACCAGTGGCGTGGGCAAGTGTTTGGGCGACCAGTGGCATGGGCAAGTGTTTGGAAGACCAGTGGCCTCAGCTAGTGTTTGGAAGACCAGTGGCGTGGGCAAGTGCTTGGAAGAACAGTGGCATCAGCAAGTGTTTGGAAGACCAGTGGCATCAGCAAGTGTTTGGAAGACCAGTGGCATCAGCAAGTGTTTGGACGACCAGTGGCATCAGCAAGTGTTTGGGCGACCAGTGGCGTGGGCAAGTGTTTGGAAGACCAGTGGCATCAGCAAGAGTTTGGAAGACCAGTGGCGTGGGCAAGTGTTTGGAAGAACAGTGGCATCAGCAAGTGTTTGGAAGACCAGTGGCATCAGCAAGTGTTTGGAAGACCAGTGGCATCAGCAAGTGTTTGGAAGACCAGTGGCGTGGGCAAGTGTTTGGGCGACCAGTGGCGTGGGCAAGTGTTTGGAAGACCAGTGGCCTCAGCAAGTGTTTGGCAGACCAGTGGCATCAGCAAGTGTTTGGAAGACCAGTGGAGTGGGCAAGAGTTTGGAAGACCAGTGGCGTGGGCAAGTGTTTGGGCGACCAGTGGCGTGGGCAAGTGTTTGGAAGACCAGTGGCGTGGGCAAGTGTTTGGAAGACCAGTGGCATCAGCAAGTGTTTGGAAGACCAGTGGCATCAGCAAGTGTTTGGAAGACCAGTGGCATCAGCAAGTGTTTGTAAGACCAGTGGCATCAGCAAGTGTTTGTAAGACCAGTGGCGTGGGCAAGTGTTTGGAAGACCAGTGGCGTGGGCAAGTGTTTGGAAGACCAGTGGCGTGGGCAAGTGTTTGGAAGACCAGCGGCATCAGCAAGTGTTTCGAAGACCAGTGGCATCAGCAAGTGTTTGGAAGACCAGTGGCATCAGCAAGTGTTTGGACGACCAGTGGCATCAGCAAGTGTTTGGAAGACCAGTGGCATCACCAAGTGTTTGGACGACCAGTGGCATCAGCAAGTGTTTGGAAGACCAGTGGCGTGGGCAAGTGTTTGGGCGACCAGTGGCGTGGGCAAGTGTTTGGAAGACCAGTGGCGTGGGCAAGTGTTTGGAAGACCAGTGGCATCAGCAAGTGTTTGGAAGACCAGTGGCATCAGCAAGTGTTTGGAAGACCAGTGGCATCAGCAAGTGTTTGGAAGACCAGTGGCGTGGGCAAGTGTTTGGAAGACCAGTGGCGTGGGCAAGTGTTTGGAAGACCAGTGGCGTGGGCAAGTGTTTGGAAGACCAGTGGCATCAGCAAGTGTTTGGAAGACCAGTGGCGTGGGCAAGGGTTTGGAAGACCAGTGGCATCAGCAAGTGTTTGGAAGACCAGTGGCATCAGCAAGTGTTTGGAAGACCAGCAGCGTGGGAAGTGTTTGGAAGACCAGCGGCGTGGGCAAGTGTTTGTCAGACCAGCGGCATAGGCAAGTGTTTGGAAGACCAGTGGCGTGGGCAAGTGTTTGGAAGACCAGTGGCGTGGGCAAATGTTTGGAAGACCAGTGGCGTGGGCAAGAGTTTGGAAGACCAGCGGCATCAGCAAGTGTTTGGAAGACCAGTGGCATCAGCAAGTGTTTGGAAGACCAGTGGCATCAGCAAGTGTTTGGAAGACCAGTGTCATCAGCAAGTGTTTGGAAGACCAGTGGCATCAGCAAGTGTTTGGAAGACCAGTGGCGTGGGCAAGTGTTTGGAAGACCAGTGGCGTGGGCAAGTGTTTGGAAGACCAGTGGCGTGGGCAAGTGTTTGGAAGACCAGTGGCGTGGGCAAGTGTTTGGAAGACCAGCGGCATCAGCAAGTGTTTGGAAGACCAGTGGCATCAGCAAGTGTTTGGAAGACCAGTGGCGTGGGCAAGTGTTTCGAAGACCAGCGGCATCAGCAAGTGTTTGGAAGACCAGTGGCGTGGGCAAGTGTTTGGAAGACCAGTGGCATCAGCAAGTGTTTGGAAGACCAGTGGCGTGGGCAAGTGTTTGGAAGACCAGCGGCATCAGCAAGTGTTTGGAAGACCAGTGGCATCAGCAAGTGTTTGGAAGACCAGTGGCGTGGGCAAGTGTTTGGAAGACCAGTGGCATCAGCAAGTGTTTGGAAGACCAGTGGCGTGGGCAAGTGCTTGGAAGAACAGTGGCATCAGCAAGTGTTTGGAAGACCAGTGGCATCAGCAAGTGTTTGGACGACCAGTGGCATCAGCAAGTGTTTGGAAGACCAGTGGCATCAGCAAGTGTTTGGACGACCAATAGCATCAGCAAGTGTTTGGAAGACCAGTGGCGTGGGAAAGTGTTTGGGCGACCAGTGGCATGGGCAAGTGTTTGGAAGACCAGTGGCCTCAGCTAGTGTTTGGAAGACCAGTGGCGTGGGCAAGTGCTTGGAAGAACAGTGGCATCAGCAAGTGTTTGGAAGACCAGTGGCATCAGCAAGTGTTTGGAAGACCAGTGGCATCAGCAAGTGTTTGGACGACCAGTGGCATCAGCAAGTGTTTGGGCGACCAGTGGCGTGGGCAAGTGTTTGGAAGACCAGTGGCATCAGCAAGTGTTTGGAAGACCAGTGGCGTGGGCAAGTGTTTGGAAGACCAGTGGCGTGGGCAAGTGTTTGGAAGACCAGTGGCGTGGGCAAGTGTTTGGAAGACCAGTGGCGTGGGCAAGAGTTTGGAAGACAAGCGGCATCAGCAAGTGTTTGGAAGACCAGTGGCATCAGCAAGTGTTTGGATGACCAGTGGCATCAGCAAGTGTTTGGACGACCAGTGGCATCAGCAAGTGTTTGGAAGACCAGTGGCATCAGCAAGTGTTTGGACGACCAGTGGCATCAGCAAGTGTTTGGAAGACGAGTGGCGTGGGCAAGTGTTTGGAAGACCAGTGGCATCAGCAAGTGTTTGGAAGACCAGTGGCGTGGGCAAGTGCTTAGAAGAACAGTGGCATCAGCAAGTGTTTGGAAGACCAGTGGCATCAGCAAGTGTTTGGACGACCGGTGGCATCAGCAAGTGTTTGGAAGACCTGTGGCATCAGCAAGTGTTTGGACGACCAGTAGCATCAGCAAGTGTTTGGAAGACCAGTGGCGTGGGCAAGTGTTTGGGCGACCAGTGGCATGGGCAAGTGTTTGGAAGACCAGTGGCCTCAGCTAGTGTTTGGAAGACCAGTGGCGTGGGCAAGTGCTTGGAAGAACAGTGGCATCAGCAAGTGTTTGGAAGACCAGTGGCATCAGCAAGTGTTTGGAAGACCAGTGGCATCAGCAAGTGTTTGGACGACCAGTGGCATCAGCAAGTGTTTGGAAGACCAGTGGCGTGGGCAAGTATTTGGGCGACCAGTGGCATGGGCAAGTGTTTGGAAGACCAGTGGCCTCAGCTAGTGTTTGGAAGACCAGTGGCGTGGGCAAGTGCTTGGAAGAACAGTGGCATCAGCAAGTGTTTGGAAGACCAGTGGCATCAGCAAGTGTTTGGAAGACCAGTGGCATCAGCAAGTGTTTGGACGACCAGTGGCATCAGCAAGTGTTTGGGCGACCAGTGGCGTGGGCAAGTGTTTGGAAGACCAGTGGCATCAGCAAGTGTTTGGAAGACCAGTGGCGTGGGCAAGTGTTTGGAAGACCAGTGGCGTGGGCAAGTGTTTGGAAGACCAGTGGCGTGGGCAAGTGTTTGGGCGACCAGTGGCGTGGGCAAGTGTTTGGAAGACCAGTGGCGTGGGCAAGTGTTTGGAAGAACAGTGGCATCAGCAAGTGTTTGGAAGACCAGTGGCATCAGCAAGTGTTTGGAAGACCAGTGGCATCAGCAAGTGTTTGGAAGACCAGCGGCATCAGCAAGTGTTTGGAAGACCAGCGGCATCAGCAAGTGTTTGGAAGACTAGTGGCATCAGCAAGTGTTTGGAAGACCAGTGGCGTGGGCAAGTGTTTGGAAGACCAGTGGCATCAGCAAGTGTTTGGAAGACCAGTGGCGTGGGCAAGTGTTTGGAAGACCAGCGGCATCAGCAAGTGTTTAGAAGACCAGTGGCATCAGCAAGTGTTTGGAAGACCACTGGCGTGGGCAACTGTTTGGAAGACCAGCGGCATCGGCAAGTGTTTGGAAGACCAGTGGCATCAGCAAGTGTTTGGAAGACCAGTGGCATCAGCAAGTGTTTGGAAGACCAGCGGCATCAGCAAGTGTTTGGAAGACCAGTGGCATCAGCAAGTGTTTGGAAGACCAGTGGCATCAGCAAGTGTTTGGAAGACCAGTGGCATCAGCAAGTGTTTGGAAGACCAGTGGCATCAGCAAGTGTTTGGACGACCAGTGGCATCTGCAAGTGTTTGGGCGACCAGTGGCGTGGGCAAGTGATTGGAAGACCAGTGGCATCAGCAAGTGTTTGGAAGAACAGTGAGGGGGCAAGTGTTTGGAAGAACAGTGGCATCAGCAAGTGTTTGGAAGACCAGTGTCATCAGCAAGTGTTTGGAAGACCAGTGGCATCAGCAAGTGTTTGGCAGACCAGTGGCATCAGCAAGTGTTTGGAAGTCCAGTGGCGTGGGCAAGTGTTTGGAAGAACAGTGGCATCAGCAAGTGTTTGGAAGACCAGTGGCATCAGCAAGTGTTTGGAAGACCAGTGGCATCAGCAAGTGTTTGGAAGACCAGTGGCATCAGCAAGTGTTTGGAAGACCAGTGGCATCAGCAAGTGTTTGGAAGACCAGTGGCATCAGCAAGTGTTTGGAAGACCAGTGGCATCAGCAAGTGTTTGGAAGACCAGTGGCATCAGCAAGTGTTTGGGCGACCAGTGGCATGGGCAAGTGTTTGGAAGACCAGTGGCATCAGCAAGTGTTTGGAAGACCAGTGGCGTGGGCAAGTGTTTGGAAGAACAGTGGCATCAGCAAGTGTTTGGAAGACCAGTGGCATCAGCAAGTGTTTGGAAGACCAGTGGCATCAGCATGTGTTTGGATGACCAGTGGCGTGGGCAAGTGTTTGGAAGACCAGTGGCGTGGGCAAGTGTTTGGAAGACCAGTGGCGTGGGCAAGTGTTTGAAAGACCAGTGGCATCAGCAAGTGTTTGGAAGACCAGTGGCATCAGCAAGTGTTTGGAAGACCAGTGGCATCAGCAAGTGTTTGGCAGACAAGTGGCATCAGCAAGTGTTTGGAAGAACAGTGGCGTGGGCAAGTGTTTGGCAGACCAGTGGCATCAGCAAGTGTTTGGAAGACCAGTGGCGTGGGCAAGTGTTTGGAAGACCAGTGGCGTGGGCAAGTGTTTGGGCGACCAGTGGCGTGGGCAAGTGTTTGGAAGACCAGTGGCCTCAGCAAGTGTTTGGAAGACCAGTGGCGTGGGCAAGTGTTTGGCAGACCAGCAGCATCAGCAAGTGTTTGGAAGCCCAGTGGCATCAGCAAGTGTTTGGAAGACCAGCGGCATCAGCAAGTGTTTGGAAGACCAGTGGCATCAGCAAGTGTTTCGAAGACCAGTGGCATCAGCAAGTGTTTGGAAGACCAGTGGCATGGGCAAGTGTTTGGAAGACCAGTGGCATCAGCAAGTGTTTGGGCGACCAGTGGCGTGGGCAAGTGTTTGGAAGACCAGTGGCATCAGCAAGTGTTTGGAAGACCAGTGGCGTGGGCAAGTGTTTGGAAGACCAGTGGCATCAGCAAGTGTTTGGAAGACCAGTGGCATCAGCAAGTGTTTGGCAGACCAGCGGCATCAGCAAGTGTTTGGAAGACCAGCGGCATCAGCAAGTGTTTGGAAGACCAGCGGCATCAGCAAGTGTTTGGAAGACCAGTGGCATCAGCAAGTGTTTGGAAGACCAGTGGCTTGGGCAAGTGTTTGGAAGACCAGTGGCATCAGCAAGTGTTTCGAAGACCAGCGGCATCAGCAAGTGTTTGGAAGACCAGTGGCATCAGCAAGTGTTTGGAAGACCAGTGGCATCAGCAAGTGTTTGGAAGACCAGTGGCGTGGGCAAGTGTTTGGAAGACCAGTGGCATCAGCAAGTCTTTGGGCGACCAGTGGCGTGGGCAAGTATTTGGAAGACCAGTGGCGTGGGCAAGTGTTTGGAAGAACAGTGGCGTGGGCAAGTGTTTTGGCGACCAGTGGTATGGGCAAGTGTTTGGAAGACCAGTGGACTCAGCTAGTGTTTGGAAGACCAGTGGCGTGGGCAAGTGTTTGGAAGAACAGTGGTATCAGCAAGTGTTTGGAAGACCAGTGGCATCAGCAAGTGTTTGGAAGACCAGTGGCGTGGGCAAGTGTTTGGAAGACCAGTGGCATCAGCAAGTGTTTGGAAGACCAGTGGCGTGGGCAAGTGTTTGGCAGACCAGCAGCATCAGCAAGTGTTTGGAAGACCAGCGGCATCAGCAAGTGTTTGGAAGACCAGTGGCATCAGCAAGTGTTTGGAAGAACAGTGGCATCAGCAAGTGTTTCGAAGACCAGTGGCATCAGCAAGTGTTTGGAAGAACAGTGGCATCAGCAAGTGTTTCGAAGACCAGTGGCATCAGCAAGTGTTTGGAAGACCAGTGGCATCAGCAAGTGTTTGGAAGACCAGTGGCGTGGGCAAGTGTTTGGAAGACCAGTGGCATCAGCAAGTGTTTGGAAGACCAGTGGCATGGGCAAGTGTTTGGCAGACCAGCAGCATCAGCAAGTGTTTGGAAGCCCAGCGGCATCAGGAAGTGTTTGGAAGACCAGCGGCATCAGCAAGTGTTTGGAAGACCAGTGGCATCAACAAGTGTTTGGAAGAACAGTGGCATCAGCAAGTGTTTCGAAGACCAGTGGCATCAGCAAGTGTTTGGAAGAACAGTGGCATCAGCAAGTGTTTCGAAGACCAGTGGCATCAGCAAGTGTTTGGAAGACCAGTGGCATGGGCAAGTGTTTGGAAGACCAGTGGCATCAGCAAGTGTTTGGAAGACCAGTGGCGTGGGCAAGTGTTTGGAAGACCAGCGGCATCAGCAAGTGTTTGGAAGACCAGCGGCATCAGCAAGTGTTTGGAAGACCAGCGGCATCAGCAAGTGTTTGGAAGACCAGCGGCGTGGGCAAGTGTTTGGAAGAACAGTGGCATCAGCAAGTGTTTGGAAGACCAGCGGCATCAGCAAGTGTTTGGAAGACCAGCGGCATCAGCAAGTGTTTGGAAGACCAGCGGCATCAGCAAGTGTTTGGAAGACCAGCGGCATCAGCAAGTGTTTGGAAGACCAGTGGCATCAGCAAGTGTTTGGAAGACCAGTGGCATCAGCAAGTGTTTGGAAGACCAGTGTCATCAGCAAGTGTTTGGAAGACCAGTGGCATCAGCAAGTGTTTGGAAGACCAGTGGCGTGGGCAAGTGTTTGGAAGACCAGTGGAATCAGCAAGTGTTTCGAAGACCAGCGACATCAGCAAGTGTTTGGAAGACCAGTGGCATCAGCAAGTGTTTGGAAGAACAGAGGCATCAGCAAGTGTTTGGTCGACCAGTGGCATCAGGCAAGTGTTTGGGCGACCAGTGGCGTGGGCAAGTGCTTGGAAAACCAGTGGCATCAGCAAGTGTTTGGAAGACCAGTGGCGTGGGCAAGTGTTTGGAAGAACAGTGGCATCAGCAAGTGTTTGGAAGACCAGTGGCATCAGCAAGTGTTTCGCAGACCAGTGGCATCAGCAAGCGTTTGGAAGACAAGCGGCATCAGCAAGTGTTTGGAAGACCAGTGGCATCAGCAAGTGTTTGGAAGACCAGTGGCATCAGCAAGTGTTTGGACGACCAGTGGCATCAGCAAGTGTTTGGAAGACCAGTGGCATCAGCAAGTGTTTGGACGACCAGTGGCATCAGCAAGTGTTTGGAAGACCAGTGGCATGGGCAAGTGTTTGGGCGACCAGTGGCATCAGCAAGTGTTTCGAAGACCAGCGGCATCAGCAAGTGTTTGGAAGACCAGTGGCATCAGCAAGTGTTTGGAAGAACAGTGGCATCAGCAAGTGTTTGGAAGACCAGCGGCATCAGCAAGTGTTTGGGCGACCAGTGGCATCAGCAAGTGCTTGGGCAACAAGTGGCGTGGGCAAGTGCTTGGAAAACCAGTGGCATCAGCAAGTGTTTGGAAGACCAGTGGCGTGGGCAAGTGTTTGGAAGAACAGTGGCATCAGCAAGTGTTTGGAAGACCAGTGGCATCAGCAAGTGTTTGGCAGACCAGTGGCATCAGCAAGTGTTTGGAAGACAAGCGGCATCAGCAAGTGTTTGGAAGACCAGTGGCATCAGCAAGAGTTTGGAAGACCAGTGGCATCAGCAAGTGTTTGGACGACCAGTGGCATCAGCAAGTGTTTGGAAGACCAGTGGCATCAGCAAGTGTTTGGACGACCAGTGGCATCAGCAAGTGTTTGGAAGACCAGTGGCGTGGGCAAGTGTTTGGGCGACCAGTGGCGTGGGCAAGTGTTTGGAAGACCCGTGGCCTCAGCTAGTGATTGGAAGACCAGTGGCGTGGGCAAGTGTTTGGAAGAACAGTGGCATCAGCAAGTGTTTGGAAGACCAGTGGCATCAGCAAGTGTTTGGAAGACCAGTGGCATCAGCAAGTGTTTGGACGACCAGTGGCATCAGCAAGTGTTTGGGCGACCAGTGGCATGGGCAAGTGTTTGGAAGACCAGTGGCATCAGCAAGTGTTTGGAAGACCAGTGGCGTGGGCAAGTGTTTGGAAGAACAGTGGCATCAGCAAGTGTTTGGAAGACCAGTGGCATCAGCAAGTGTTTGGAAGACCAGTGGCATCAGCATGTGTTTGGATGACCAGTGGCGTGGGCAAGTGTTTGGAAGACCAGTGGCGTGGGCAAGTGTTTGCAAGACCAGTGGCGTGGGCAAGTGTTTGAAAGACCAGTGGCATCAGCAAGTGTTTGGACGACCAGTGGCATCAGCAAGTGCTTGGACGACCAGTGGCATCAGCAAGTGTTTGGGCGACCAGTGGCGTGGGCAAGTGCTTGGAAAACCAGTGGCATCAGCAAGTGTTTGGAAGACCAGTGGCGTGGGCAAGTGTTTGGAAGAACAGTGGCATCAGCAAGTGTTTGGAAGACCAGTGGCATCAGCAAGTGTTTGGAAGACCAGTGGCATCAGCAAGTGTTTGGATGACCAGTGGCATCAGCAAGTGTTTGGATGACCAGTGGCATCAGCAAGTGTTTGGAAGACCAGTGGCATCAGCAAGTGTTTGGAAGAACAGTGGCATCAGCAAGTGTTTGGAAGACCAGTGGCATCAGCAAGTGTTTGGATGACCAGTGGCATCAGCAAGTGTTTGGAAGACCAGTGGCGTGGGCAAGTGTTTGGGCGACCAGTGGCGTGGGCAAGTGTTTGGAAGACCAGTGGCCTCAGCTAGTGTTTGGAAGACCAGTGGCGTGGGCAAGTGTTTGGAGGAACAGTGGCATCAGCAAGTGTTTGGAAGACCAGTGGCATCAGCAAGTGTTTGGAAGACCAGTGGCATCAGCAAGTGTTTGGACGACCAGTGGCATCAGCAAGTGTTTGGGCGACCAGTGGCATGGGCAAGTGTTTGGAAGACCAGTGGCATCAGCAAGTGTTTGGAAGACCAGTGGCGTGGGCAAGTGTTTGGAAGAACAGTGGCATCAGCAAGTGTTTGGAAGACCAGTGGCATCAGCAAGTGTTTGGAAGACCAGTGGCATCAGCATGTGTTTGGATGACCAGTGGCGTGGGCAAGTGTTTGGAAGACCAGTGGCGTGGGCAAGTGTTTGGAAGACCAGTGGCGTGGGCAAGTGTTTGAAAGACCAGTGGCATCAGCAAGTGTTTGGAAGACCAGTGGCATCAGCAAGTGTTTGGAAGACCAGTGGCATCAGCAAGTGTTTGGCAGACAAGTGGCATCAGCAAGTGTTTGGAAGAACAGTGGCGTGGGCAAGTGTTTGGCAGACCAGTGGCATCAGCAAGTGTTTGGAAGACCAGTGGCGTGGGCAAGTGTTTGGAAGACCAGTGGCGTGGGCAAGTGTTTGGGCGACCAGTGGCGTGGGCAAGTGTTTGGAAGACCAGAGGCCTCAGCAAGTGTTTGGAAGACCAGTGGCGTGGGCAAGTGTTTGGCAGACCAGCAGCATCAGCAAGTGTTTGGAAGCACAGTGGCATCAGCAAGTGTTTGGAAGACCAGCGGCATCAGCAAGTGTTTGGAAGACCAGTGGCATCAGCAAGTGTTTCGAAGACCAGTGGCATCAGCAAGTGTTTGGAAGACCAGTGGCATGGGCAAGTGTTTGGAAGACCAGTGGCATCAGCAAGTGTTTGGGCGACCAGTGGCGTGGGCAAGTGTTTGGAAGACCAGTGGCATCAGCAAGTGTTTGGAAGACCAGTGGCGTGGGCGTTTGGAAGACCAGTGGCATCAGCAAGTGTTTGGAAGACCAGTGGCATCAGCAAGTGTTTGGCAGACCAGCGGCATCAGCAAGTGTTTGGAAGACCAGTGGCATCAGCAAGTGTTTGGAAGACCAGCGGCATCAGCAAGTGTTTGGAAGACCAGTGGCATCAGCAAGTGTTTGGAAGACCAGTGGCGTGGGCAAGTGTTTGGAAGACCAGTGGCATCAGCAAGTGTTTGGAAGACCAGTGGCGTGGGCGTTTGGAAGACCAGTGGCATCAGCAAGTGTTTGGAAGACCAGTGGCATCAGCAAGTGTTTGGCAGACCAGCGGCATCAGCAAGTGTTTGGACGACCAGTGGCATCAGCAAGTGTTTGGAAGACCAGCGGCATCAGCAAGTGTTTGGAAGACCAGTGGCATCAGCAAGTGTTTGGAAGACCAGTGGCGTGGGCAAGTGTTTGGAAGACCAGCGGCATCAGCAAGTCTTTGGGCGACCAGTGGCGTGGGCAAGTATTTGGAAGACCAGTGGCGTGGGCAAGTGTTTGGAAGAACAGTGGCGTGGGCAAGTGTTTTGGCGACCAGTGGTATGGGCAAGTGTTTGGAAGACCAGTGGACTCAGCTAGTGTTTGGAAGACCAGTGGCGTGGGCAAGTGTTTGGAAGAACAGTGGTATCAGCAAGTGTTTGGAAGACCAGTGGCATCAGCAAGTGTTTGGAAGACCAGTGGCGTGGGCAAGTGTTTGGAAGACCAGTGGCATCAGCAAGTGTTTGGAAGACCAGTGGCGTGGGCAAGTGTTTGGCAGACCAGCAGCATCAGCAAGTGTTTGGAAGACCAGCGGCATCAGCAAGTGTTTGGAAGACCAGTGGCATCAGCAAGTGTTTGGAAGAACAGTGGCATCAGCAAGTGTTTCGAATACCAGTGGCATCAGCAAGTGTTTGGAAGAACAGTGGCATCAGCAAGTGTTTCGAAGACCAGTGGCATCAGCAAGTGTTTGGAAGACCAGTGGCATCAGCAAGTGTTTGGAAGACCAGTGGCGTGGGCAAGTGTTTGGAAGACCAGTGGCATCAGCAAGTGTTTGGAAGACCAGTGGCGTGGGCAAGTGTTTGGCAGACCAGCAGCATCAGCAAGTGTTTGGAATCCCAGCGGCATCAGCAAGTGTTTGGAAGACCAGCGGCATCAGCAAGTATTTGGAAGACCAGTGGCATCAGCAAGTGTTTGGAAGAACAGTGGCATCAGCAAGTGTTTCGAAGACCAGTGGCATCAGCAAGTGTTTGGAAGAACAGTGGCATCAGCAAGTGTTTCGAAGACCAGTGGCATCAGCAAGTGTTTGGAAGACCAGTGGCATCAGCAAGTGTTTGGAAGACCAGTGGCGTGGGCAAGTGTTTGGAAGACCAGCGGCATCAGCAAGTCTTTGGGCGACCAGTGGCGTGGGCAAGTATTTGGAAGACCAGTGGCGTGGGCAAGTGTTTGGAAGAACAGTGGCGTGGGCAAGTGTTTGGACGACCAGTGGCATCAGCAAGTGTTTGGACGACCAGTGGCATCAGCAAGTGTTTGGGCGACCAGTGGCATGGGCAAGTGTTTGGAAGACCAGTGGCATCAGCAAGTGTTTGGAAGACCAGTGGCGTGGGCAAGTGTTTGGAAGAACAGTGGCATCAGCAAGTGTTTGGAAGACCAGTGGCATCAGCAAGTGTTTGGAAGACCAGTGGCATCAGCATGTGTTTGGATGACCAGTGGCGTGGGCAAGTGTTTGGAAGACCAGTGGCGTGGGCAAGTGTTTGCAAGACCAGTGGCGTGGGCAAGTGTTTGAAAGACCAGTGGCATCAGCAAGTGTTTGGAAGACCAGTGGCATCAGCAAGTGTTTGGCAGACAAGTGGCATCAGCAAGTGTTTGGAAGACCAGTGGCGTGGGCAAGTGTTTGGAAGAACAGTGGCATCAGCAACTGTTTGGAAGACCAGTGGCGTGGGCAAGTGTTTGGAAGACCAGTGGCGTGGGCAAGTGTTTGGGCGACCAGTGTCGTGGGCAAGTGTTTGGAAGACGAGTGGCCTCAGCAAGTGTTTGGAAGACCAGTGGCGTGGGCAAGTGTTTGGAAGAACAGTGGCATCAGCAAGTGTTTGGAAGACCAGTGGCATCAGCAAGTGTTTGGAAGACCAGTGGCATCAGCAAGTGTTTGGAAGACCAGCGGCATCAGCAAGTGTTTGGAAGACCAGTGGCATCAGCAAGTGTTTGGAAGACCAGTGGCATCAGCAAGTGTTTGGAAGACCAGTGGCGTGGGCAATTCTTTGGAAGACCAGTGGCGTGGGCAAGTGTTTTGAAGACCAGCGGCATCAGCAAGTGTTTGGAAGACCAGTGGCATCAGCAAGTGTTTGGAAGACCAGTGGCATCAGCAAGTGTTTGGACGACCAGTGGCATCAGCAAGTGTTTGGAAGACCAGTGGCGTGGGCAAGTGTTTGGAAGACCAGTGGCGTGGGCAAGTGTTTGGAAGACAAGTGGCGTGGGCAAGTGTTTGAAAGACCAGTGGAATCAGCAAGTGTTTGGAAGACCAGTGGCATCAGCAAGTGTTTGGCAGACAAGTGGCATCAGCAAGTGTTTGGAAGACCAGTGGCGTGGGCAAGTGTTTGGAAGAACAGTGGCATCAGCAAGTGTTTGGCAGACCAGTGGCATCAGCAAGTGTTTGGAAGACCAGTGGCGTGGGCAAGTGTTTGGAAGACCAGTGGCGTGGGCAAGTGTTTGGGCGACCAGTGGCGTGGGCAAGTGTTTGGAAGACCAGTGGCCTCAGCAAGTGTTTGGAAGACCAGTGGCGTGGGCAAGTGTTTGGAAGAACAGTGGCATCAGCAAGTGTTTGGAAGACCAGTGGCATCAGCAAGTGTTTGGAAGACCAGTGGCATCAGCAAGTGTTTGGAAGACCAGTGGCATCAGCAAGTGTTTGGAAGACCAGTGGCATCAGCAAGTGTTTGGAAGACCAGTGGCATCAGCAAGTGTTTGGAAGACCAGTGGCGTGGGCAAGTGTTTGGAAGACCAGTGGCGTGGGCAAGTGTTTGGAAGACCAGCGGCATCAGCAAGTGTTTGGAAGACCAGTGGCATCAGCAAGTGTTTGGAAGACCAGTGGCATCAGCAAGTGTTTGGACGACCATTGGCATCAGCAAGTGTTTGGAAGACCAGTGGCATCAGCAAGTGTTTGGACGACCAGTGGCATCAGCAAGTGTTTGGAAGACCAGTGGCGTGGGCAAGTGTTTTGGCGATCAGTGGTATGGGCAAGTGTTTGGAAGACCAGTGGCCTCAGCTAGTGTTTGGAAGACCAGTGGCGTGGGCGTGTTTGGAAGAACAGTGGCATCAGCAAGTGTTTGGAAGACCAGTGGCATCAGCAAGTGTTTGGAAGACCAGTGGCGTGGGCAAGTGTTTGGAAGACCAGTGGCATCAGCAAGTGTTTGGAAGACCAGTGGCGTGGGCAAGTGTTTGGCAGACAAGCAGCATCAGCAAGTGTTTGGAAGCCCAGTGGCATCAGCAAGTGTTTGGAAGACCAGCGGCATCAGCAAGTGTTTGGAAGACCAGTGGCATCAGCAAGTATTTCGAAGACCAGTGGCATCAGCAAGTGTTTGGAAGACCCGTGGCATGGGCAAGTGTTTGGAAGACCAGTGGCATCAGCAAGTGTTTGGAAGACCAGTGGCGTGGGCAAGTGTTTGGAAGAACAGTGGCATCAGCAAGTGTTTCGAAGACCAGTGGCATCAGCAAGTGTTTGGAAGAACAGTGGCATCAGCAAGTGTTTCGAAGACCAGTGGCATCAGCAAGTGTTTGGAAGACCAGTGGCATCAGCAAGTGTTTGGAAGACCAGTGGCGTGGGCAAGTGTTTGGAAGACCAGTGGCATCAGCAAGTGTTTGGAAGACCAGTGGCGTGGGCAAGTGTTTGGCAGACCAGCAGCATCAGCAAGTGTTTGGAATCCCAGTGGCATCAGCAAGTGTTTGGAAGACCAGCGGCATCAGCAAGTGTTTGGAAGACCAGTGGCATCAGCAAGTGTTTGGAAGAACAGTGGCATCAGCAAGTGTTTCGAAGACCAGTGGCATCAGCAAGTGTTTGGAAGAACAGTGGCATCAGCAAGTGTTTCGAAGACCAGTGGCATCAGCAAGTGTTTGGAAGACCAGTGGCATCAGCAAGTGTTTGGAAGACCAGTGGCGTGGGCAAGTGTTTGGAAGACCAGCGGCATCAGCAAGTCTTTGGGCGACCAGTGGCGTGGGCAAGTATTTGGAAGACCAGTGGCGTGGGCAAGTGTTTGGAAGAACAGTGGCGTGGGCAAGTGTTTGGACGACCAGTGGCATCAGCAAGTGTTTGGACGACCAGTGGCATCAGCAAGTGTTTGGGCGACCAGTGGCATGGGCAAGTGTTTGGAAGACCAGTGGCATCAGCAAGTGCTTGGAAGACCAGTGGCGTGGGCAAGTGTTTGGAAGAACAGTGGCATCAGCAAGTGTTTGGAAGACCAGTGGCATCAGCAAGTGTTTGGAAGACCAGTGGCATCAGCATGTGTTTGGATGACCAGTGGCGTGGGCAAGTGTTTGGAAGACCAGTGGCGTGGGCAAGTGTTTGCAAGACCAGTGGCGTGGGCAAGTGTTTGAAAGACCAGTGGCATCAGCAAGTGTTTGGAAGACCAGTGGCATCAGCAAGTGTTTGGCAGACAAGTGGCATCAGCAAGTGTTTGGAAGACCAGTGGCGTGGGCAAGTGTTTGGAAGAACAGTGGCATCAGCAACTGTTTGGAAGACCAGTGGCGTGGGCAAGTGTTTGGAAGACCAGTGGCGTGGGCAAGTGTTTGGGCGACCAGTGTCGTGGGCAAGTGTTTGGAAGACGAGTGGCCTCAGCAAGTGTTTGGAAGACCAGTGGCGTGGGCAAGTGTTTGGAAGAACAGTGGCATCAGCAAGTGTTTGGAAGACCAGTGGCATCAGCAAGTGTTTGGAAGACCAGTGGCATCAGCAAGTGTTTGGAAGACCAGCGGCATCAGCAAGTGTTTGGAAGACCAGTGGCATCAGCAAGTGTTTGGAAGACCAGTGGCATCAGCAAGTGTTTGGAAGACCAGTGGCGTGGGCAATTCTTTGGAAGACCAGTGGCGTGGGCAAGTGTTTTGAAGACCAGCGGCATCAGCAAGTGTTTGGAAGACCAGTGGCATCAGCAAGTGTTTGGAAGACCAGTGGCATCAGCAAGTGTTTGGACGACCAGTGGCATCAGCAAGTGTTTGGAAGACCAGTGGCGTGGGCAAGTGTTTGGAAGACCAGTGGCGTGGGCAAGTGTTTGGAAGACCAGTGGCGTGGGCAAGTGTTTGAAAGACCAGTGGAATCAGCAAGTGTTTGGAAGACCAGTGGCATCAGCAAGTGTTTGGCAGACAAGTGGCATCAGCAAGTGTTTGGAAGACCAGTGGCGTGGGCAAGTGTTTGGAAGAACAGTGGCATCAGCAAGTGTTTGGCAGACCAGTGGCATCAGCAAGTGTTTGGAAGACCAGTGGCGTGGGCAAGTGTTTGGAAGACCAGTGGCGTGGGCAATTGTTTGGGCGACCAGTGGCGTGGGCAAGTGTTTGGAAGACCAGTGGCCTCAGCAAGTGTTTGGAAGACCAGTGGCGTGGGCAAGTGTTTGGAAGAACAGTGGCATCAGCAAGTGTTTGGAAGACCAGTGGCATCAGCAAGTGTTTGGAAGACCAGTGGCATCAGCAAGTGTTTGGAAGACCAGTGGCATCAGCAAGTGTTTGGAAGACCAGTGGCATCAGCAAGTGTTTGGAAGACCAGTGGCATCAGCAAGTGTTTGGAAGACCAGTGGCGTGGGCAAGTGTTTGGAAGACCAGTGGCGTGGGCAAGTGTTTGGAAGACCAGTGGCATCAGCAAGTGTTTGGAAGACCAGTGGCATCAGCAAGTGTTTGGACGACCATTGGCATCAGCAAGTGTTTGGAAGACCAGTGGCATCAGCAAGTGTTTGGACGACCAGTGGCATCAGCAAGTGTTTGGAAGACCAGTGGCGTGGGCAAGTGTTTTGGCGATCAGTGGTATGGGCAAGTGTTTGGAAGACCAGTGGCCTCAGCTAGTGTTTGGAAGACCAGTGGCGTGGGCAAGTGTTTGGAAGAACAGTGGCATCAGCAAGTGTTTGGAAGACCAGTGGCATCAGCAAGTGTTTGGAAGACCAGTGGCGTGGGCAAGTGTTTGGAAGACCAGTGGCATCAGCAAGTGTTTGGAAGACCAGTGGCGTGGGCAAGTGTTTGGCAGACCAGCAGCATCAGCAAGTGTTTGGAAGCCCAGTGGCATCAGCAAGTGTTTGGAAGACCAGCGGCATCAGCAAGTGTTTGGAAGACCAGTGGCATCAGCAAGTATTTCGAAGACCAGTGGCATCAGCAAGTGTTTGGAAGACCCGTGGCATGGGCAAGTGTTTGGAAGACCAGTGGCATCAGCAAGTGTTTGGAAGACCAGTGGCGTGGGCAAGTGTTTGGAAGACCAGTGGCATCAGCAAGTGTTTGGAAGACCAGTGGCATCAGCAAGTGTTTGGAAGACCAGTGGCATCAGCAAGTGTTTGGACGACCAGTGGCATCAGCACGTGTTTGGAAGATCAGTGGCGTGGGCAAGTGTTTGGAAGACCAGTGGCATCAGCAAGTGTTTGGAAGACCAGTGGCGTGGGCAAGTGTTTGGAAGACCAGTGGCATCAGCAAGTGTTTCGAAGACCAGCGGCATCAGCAAGTGTTTGGAAGACCAGTGGCATCAGCAAGTGTTTGGAAGAACAGTGGCATCAGCAAGTGTTTGGACGACCAGTGGCATCAGCAAGTGTTTGGACGACCAGTGGCATCAGCAAGTGTTTGGGCGACCAGTGGCGTGGGCAAGTGCTTGGAAAATCAGTGGCATCAGCAAGTGTTTGGAAGACCAGTGGCATCAGCAAGTGTTTGGAAGACCAGTGGCATCAGCAAGTGTTTGGATGACCAGTGGCATCAGCAAGTGTTTGGATGACCAGTGGCATCAGCAAGTGTTTGGAAGACCAGTGGCATCAGCAAGTGTTTGGAAGAACAGTGGCATCAGCAAGTGTTTGGAAGACCAGTGGCATCAGCAAGTGTTTGGACGACCAGTGGCATCAGCAAGTGTTTGGAAGACCAGTGGCGTGGGCAAGTGTTTGGGCGACCAGTGGCGTGGGCAAGTGTTTGGAAGACCAGTGGCCTCAGCTAGTGTTTGGAAGACCAGTGGCGTGGGCAAGTGTTTGGAAGAACAGTGGCATCAGCAAGTGTTTGGAAGACCAGTGGCATCAGCAAGTGTTTGGAAGACCAGTGGCATCAGCAAGTGTTTGGACGACCAGTGGCATCAGCAAGTGTTTGGGCGACCAGTGGCATGGGCAAGTGTTTGGAAGACCAGTGGCATCAGCAAGTGTTTGGAAGACCAGTGGCGTGGGCAAGTGTTTGGAAGAACAGTGGCATCAGCAAGTGTTTGGAAGACCAGTGGCATCAGCAAGTGTTTGGAAGACCAGTGGCGTGGGCAAGTGTTTGGAAGACCAGTGGCATCAGCATGTGTTTGGATGACCAGTGGCGTGGACAAGTGTTTGGAAGACCAGTGGCGTGGGCAAGTGTTTGGAAGACCAGTGGCGTGGGCAAGTGTTTGAAAGACCAGTGGCATCAGCAAGTGTTTGGAAGACCAGTGGCATCAGCAAGTGTTTGGAAGACCAGTGGCATCAGCAAGTGTTTGGCAGACAAGTGGCATCAGCAAGTGTTTGGCAGACAAGTGGCATCAGCAAGTGTTTGGATGACCAGTGGCATCAGCAAGTGTTTGGAAGACCAGTGGCATTAGCAAGTGTTTGGAAGAACAGTGGCATCAGCAAGCGTTTGGAAGACCAGTGGCATCAGCAAGTGTTTGGACGACCAGTGGCATCAGCAAGTGTTTGGAAGACCAGTGGCATCAGCAAGTGTTTGGGCGACCAGTGGCGTGGGCAAGTGTTTGGAAGACCAGTGGCCTCAGCTAGTGTTTGGAAGACCAGTGGCGTGGGCAAGTATTTGGAAGAACAGTGGCATCAGCAAGTGTTTGGAAGACCAGTGGCATCAGCAAGTGTTTGGAAGACCAGTGGCATCAGCAAGTGTTTGGACGACCAGTGGCATCAGCAAGTGTTTGGGCGACCAGTGGCATGGGCAAGTGTTTGGAAGACCAGTGGCATCAGCAAGTGTTTGGAAGACCAGTGGCGTGGGCAAGAGTTTGGAAGAACAGTGGCATCAGCAAGTGTTTGGAAGACCAGTGGCATCAGCAAGTGTTTGGAAGAACAGTCGCATCAGCATGTGTTTGGATGACCAGTGGCGTGGGCAAGTGTTTGGAAGACCAGTGGCGTGGGCAAGTGTTTGGAAGACCAGTGGCGTGGGCAAGTGTTTGAAAGACCAGTGGCATCAGCAAGTGTTTGGAAGACCAGTGGCATCAGCAAGTGTTTGGACGACCAGTGGCATCAGCAAGTGTTTGGACGACCAGTGGCATCAGCAAGTGTTTGGGCGACCAGTGGCGTGGGCAAGTGCTTGGAAAATCAGTGGCATCAGCAAGTGTTTGGAAGACCAGTGGCATCAGCAAGTGTTTGGAAGACCAGTGGCATCAGCAAGTGTTTGGATGACCAGTGGCATCAGCAAGTGTTTGGATGACCAGTGGCATCAGCAAGTGTTTGGAAGACCAGTGGCATCAGCAAGTGTTTGGAAGAACAGTGGCATCAGCAAGTGTTTGGAAGACCAGTGGCATCAGCAAGTGTTTGGACGACCAGTGGCATCAGCAAGTGTTTGGAAGACCAGTGGCGTGGGCAAGTGTTTGGGCGACCAGTGGCGTGGGCAAGTGTTTGGAAGACCAGTGGCCTCAGCTAGTGTTTGGAAGACCAGTGGCGTGGGCAAGTGTTTGGAAGAACAGTGGCATCAGCAAGTGTTTGGAAGACCAGTGGCATCAGCAAGTGTTTGGAAGACCAGTGGCATCAGCAAGTGTTTGGACGACCAGTGGCATCAGCAAGTGTTTGGGCGACCAGTGGCATGGGCAAGTGTTTGGAAGACCAGTGGCATCAGCAAGTGTTTGGAAGACCAGTGGCGTGGGCAAGTGTTTGGAAGAACAGTGGCATCAGCAAGTGTTTGGAAGACCAGTGGCATCAGCAAGTGTTTGGAAGACCAGTGGCGTGGGCAAGTGTTTGGAAGACCAGTGGCATCAGCATGTGTTTGGATGACCAGTGGCGTGGACAAGTGTTTGGAAGACCAGTGGCGTGGGCAAGTGTTTGGAAGACCAGTGGCGTGGGCAAGTGTTTGAAAGACCAGTGGCATCAGCAAGTGTTTGGAAGACCAGTGGCATCAGCAAGTGTTTGGAAGACCAGTGGCATCAGCAAGTGTTTGGCAGACAAGTGGCATCAGCAAGTGTTTGGCAGACAAGTGGCATCAGCAAGTGTTTGGATGACCAGTGGCATCAGCAAGTGTTTGGAAGACCAGTGGCATTAGCAAGAGTTTGGAAGAACAGTGGCATCAGCAAGCGTTTGGAAGACCAGTGGCATCAGCAAGTGTTTGGACGACCAGTGGCATCAGCAAGTGTTTGGAAGACCAGTGGCATCAGCAAGTGTTTGGGCGACCAGTGGCGTGGGCAAGTGTTTGGAAGACCAGTGGCCTCAGCTAGTGTTTGGAAGACCAGTGGCGTGGGCAAGTATTTGGAAGAACAGTGGCATCAGCAAGTGTTTGGAAGACCAGTGGCATCAGCAAGTGTTTGGAAGACCAGTGGCATCAGCAAGTGTTTGGACGACCAGTGGCATCAGCAAGTGTTTGGGCGACCAGTGGCATGGGCAAGTGTTTGGAAGACCAGTGGCATCAGCAAGTGTTTGGAAGACCAGTGGCGTGGGCAAGAGTTTGGAAGAACAGTGGCATCAGCAAGTGTTTGGAAGACCAGTGGCATCAGCAAGTGTTTGGAAGAACAGTCGCATCAGCATGTGTTTGGATGACCAGTGGCGTGGGCAAGTGTTTGGAAGACCAGTGGCGTGGGCAAGTGTTTGGAAGACCAGTGGCGTGGGCAAGTGTTTGAAAGACCAGTGGCATCAGCAAGTGTTTGGAAGACCAGTGGCATCAGCAAGTGTTTGGAAGACCAGTGGCATCAGCAAGTGTTTGGCAGACAAGTGGCATCAGCAAGTGTTTGGCAGACCAGTGGCATCAGCAAGTGTTTGGAAGACCAGTGGCGTGGGCAAGTGTTTGGAAGACCAGTGGCGTGGGCAAGTGTTTGGGCGACCAGTGGCGCGGGCAAGTGTTTGGGCGACCAGTGGCGTGGGCAAGTGTTTGGAAGACCAGTGGCATCAGCAAGTGTTTGGCAGACCAGCAGCATCAGCAAGTGTTTGGAAGACCAGTGGCATCAGCAAGTGTTTGGAAGACCAGTGGCGTGGGCAAGTGTTTGGAAGACCAGTGGCATCAGCAAGTGTTTCGAAGACCAGCGGCATCAGCAAGTGTTTGGAAGACCAGTGGCATCAGCAAGTGTTTGTAAGAACAGCGGCATCAGCAAGTGTTTGGAAGACCAGTGGCATCAGCAAGTGTTTGGGCGACCAGTGGCGTGGGCAAGTGCTTGGAAAACCAGTGGCATCAGCAAGTGTTTGGAAGACCAGTGGCGTGGGCAAGTGTTTGGAAGAACAGTGGCATCAGCAAGTGTTTGGAAGACCAGTGGCATCAGCAAGTGTTTGGAAGACCAGTGGCATCAGCAAGTGTTTGGAAGACCAGTGGCATCAGCAAGTGTTTGGAAGACCAGTGGCATCAGCAAGTGTTTGGAAGACCAGTGGCATCAGCAAGTGTTTGGAAGACCAGTGGCGTGGGCAAGTGTTTGGAAGACCAGTGGCGTGGGCAAGTGTTTGGAAGACCAGCGGCATCAGCAAGTGTTTGGAAGACCAGTGGCATCAGCAAGTGTTTGGAAGACCAGTGGCATCAGCAAGTGTTTGGACGACCATTGGCATCAGCAAGTGTTTGGAAGACCAGTGGCATCAGCAAGTGTTTGGACGACCAGTGGCATCAGCAAGTGTTTGGAAGACCAGTGGCATGGGCAAGTGTTTGGAAGACCAGTGGCATCAGCAAGTGTTTGGGCGACCAGTGGCGTGGGCAAGTGTTTGGAAGACCAGTGGCATCAGCAAGTGTTTGGAAGACCAGTGGCGTGGGCAAGTGTTTGGAAGACCAGTGGCATCAGCAAGTGTTTGGAAGACCAGTGGCATCAGCAAGTGTTTGGCAGACAAGCGGCATCAGCAAGTGTTTGGAAGACCAGTGGCATCAGCAAGTGTTTGGAAGACCAGCGGCATCAGCAAGTGTTTGGAAGACCAGTGGCATCAGCAAGTGTTTGGAAGACCAGTGGCGTGGGCAAGTGTTTGGAAGACCAGTGGCATCAGCAAGTGTTTCGAAGACCAGCGGCATCAGCAAGTGTTTGGAAGACCAGTGGCATCAGCAAGTGTTTGGAAGACCAGTGGCATCAGCAAGTGTTTGGAAGACCAGCGGCATCAGCAAGTGTTTGGAAGACCAGTGGCATCAGCAAGTGTTTGGAAGACCAGTGGCGTGGGCAAGTGTTTGGAAGACCAGTGGCATCAGCAAGTGTTTCGAAGACCAGCGGCATCAGCAAGTGTTTGGAAGACCAGTGGCATCAGCAAGTGTTTGGAAGAACAGCGGCATCAGCAAGTGTTTGGACGACCAGTGGCATCAGCAAGTGTTTGGGCGACCAGTGGCGTGGGCAAGTGCTTGGAAAACCAGTGGCATCAGCAAGTGTTTGGAAGACCAGTGGCGTGGGCAAGTGTTTGGAAGAACAGTGGCATCAGCAAGTGTTTGGAAGACCAGTGGCATCAGCAAGTGTTTGGAAGACCAGTGGCATCAGCAAGTGTTTGGACGACCAGTGGCATCAGCAAGTGTTTGGAAGATCAGTGGCGTGGGCAAGTGTTTGGAAGACCAGTGGCATCAGCAAGTGTTTGGAAGACCAGTGGCGTGGGCAAGTGTTTGGAAGACCAGTGGCATCAGCAAGTGTTTCGAAGACCAGCGGCATCAGCAAGTGTTTGGAAGACCAGTGGCATCAGCAAGTGTTTGGAAGAACAGTGGCATCAGCAAGTGTTTGGACGACCAGTGGCATCAGCAAGTGTTTGGACGACCAGTGGCATCAGCAAGTGTTTGGGCGACCAGTGGCGTGGGCAAGTGCTTGGAAAATCAGTGGCATCAGCAAGTGTTTGGAAGACCAGTGGCATCAGCAAGAGTTTGGAAGACCAGTGGCATCAGCAAGTGTTTGGATGACCAGTGGCATCAGCAAGTGTTTGGATGACCAGTGGCATCAGCAAGTGTTTGGAAGACCAGTGGCATCAGCAAGTGTTTGGAAGAACAGTGGCATCAGCAAGTGTTTGGAAGACCAGTGGCATCAGCAAGTGTTTGGACGACCAGTGGCATCAGCAAGTGTTTGGAAGACCAGTGGCGTGGGCAAGTGTTTGGGCGACCAGTGGCGTGGGCAAGTGTTTGGAAGACCAGTGGCCTCAGCTAGTGTTTGGAAGACCAGTGGCGTGGGCAAGTGTTTGGAAGAACAGTGGCATCAGCAAGTGTTTGGAAGACCAGTGGCATCAGCAAGTGTTTGGAAGACCAGTGGCATCAGCAAGTGTTTGGACGACCAGTGGCATCAGCAAGTGTTTGGGCGACCAGTGGCATGGGCAAGTGTTTGGAAGACCAGTGGCATCAGCAAGTGTTTGGAAGACCAGTGGCGTGGGCAAGTGTTTGGAAGAACAGTGGCATCAGCAAGTGTTTGGAAGACCAGTGGCATCAGCAAGTGTTTGGAAAACCAGTGGCGTGGGCAAGTGTTTGGAAGACCAGTGGCATCAGCATGTGTTTGGATGACCAGTGGCGTGGGCAAGTGTTTGGAAGACCAGTGGCGTGGGCAAGTGTTTGGAAGACCAGTGGCGTGGGCAAGTGTTTGAAAGACCAGTGGCATCAGCAAGTGTTTGGAAGACCAGTGGCATCAGCAAGTGTTTGGAAGACCAGTGGCATCAGCAAGTGTTTGGCAGACAAGTGGCATCAGCAAGTGTTTGGCAGACAAGTGGCATCAGCAAGTGTTTGGATGACCAGTGGCATCAGCAAGTGTTTGGAAGACCAGTGGCATTAGCAAGTGTTTGGAAGAACAGTGGCATCAGCAAGCGTTTGGAAGACCAGTGGCATCAGCAAGTGTTTGGACGACCAGTGGCATCAGCAAGTGTTTGGAAGACCAGTGGCATCAGCAAGTGTTTGGGCGACCAGTGGCGTGGGCAAGTGTTTGGAAGACCAGTGGCCTCAGCTAGTGTTTGGAAGACCAGTGGCGTGGGCAAGTGTTTGGAAGAACAGTGGCATCAGCAAGTGTTTGGAAGACCAGTGGCATCAGCAAGTGTTTGGAAGACCAGTGGCATCAGCAAGTGTTTGGACGACCAGTGGCATCAGCAAGTGTTTGGGCGACCAGTGGCATGGGCAAGTGTTTGGAAGACCAGTGGCATCAGCAAGTGTTTGGAAGACCAGTGGCGTGGGTAAGTGTTTGGAAGAACAGTGGCATCAGCAAGTGTTTGGAAGACCAGTGGCATCAGCAAGTGTTTGGAAGACCAGTGGCATCAGCATGTGTTTGGATGACCAGTGGCGTGGGCAAGTGTTTGGAAGACCAGTGGCGTGGGCAAGTGTTTGGAAGACCAGTGGCGTGGGCAAGTGTTTGAAAGACCAGTGGCATCAGCAAGTGTTTGGAAGACCAGTGGCATCAGCAAGTGTTTGGAAGACCAGTGGCATCAGCAAGTGTTTGGCAGACAAGTGGCATCAGCAAGTGTTTGGCAGACCAGTGGCATCAGCAAGTGTTTGGAAGACCAGTGGCGTGGGCAAGTGTTTGGAAGACCAGTGGCGTGGGCAAGTGTTTGGGCGACCAGTGGCGTGGGCAAGTGTTTGGAAGACCAGTGGCCTCAGCAAGTGTTTGGAAGACCAGTGGCATCAGCAAGTGTTTGGCAGACCAGCAGCATCAGCAAGTGTTTGGAAGACCAGTGGCATCAGCAAGTGTTTGGAAGACCAGTGGCGTGGGCAAGTGTTTGGAAGACCAGTGGCATCAGCAAGTGTTTCGAAGACCAGCGGCATCAGCAAGTGTTTGGAAGACCAGTGGCATCAGCAAGTGTTTGGAAGAACAGCGGCATCAGCAAGTGTTTGGACGACCAGTGGCATCAGCAAGTGTTTGGGCGATCAGTGGCGTGGGCAAGTGCTTGGAAAACCAGTGGCATCAGCAAGTGTTTGGAAGACCAGTGGCGTGGGCAAGTGTTTGGAAGAACAGTGGCATCAGCAAGTGTTTGGAAGACCAGTGGCATCAGCAAGTGTTTGGAAGACCAGTGGCATCAGCAAGTGTTTGGAAGACCAGTGGCATCAGCAAGTGTTTGGAAGACCAGTGGCATCAGCAAGTGTTTGGAAGACCAGTGGCATCAGCAAGTGTTTGGAAGACCAGTGGCGTGGGCAAGTGTTTGGAAGACCAGTGGCGTGGGCAAGTGTTTGGAAGACCAGCGGCATCAGCAAGTGTTTGGAAGACCAGTGGCATCAGCAAGTGTTAGGAAGACCAGTGGCATCAGCAAGTGTTTGGACGACCATTGGCATCAGCAAGTGTTTGGAAGACCAGTGGCATCAGCAAGTGTTTGGACGACCAGTGGCATCAGCACGTGTTTGGAAGACCAGTGGCATGGGCAAGTGTTTGGAAGACCAGTGGCATCAGCAAGTGTTTGGGCGACCAGTGGCGTGGGCAAGTGTTTGGAAGACCAGTGGCGTGGGCAAGTGTTTGGAAGACCAGTGGCATCAGCAAGTGTTTGGAAGACCAGTGGCATCAGCAAGTGTTTGGCAGACAAGCGGCATCAGCAAGTGTTTGGAAGACCAGTGGCATCAGCAAGTGTTTGGAAGACCAGCGGCATCAGCAAGTGTTTGGAAGACCAGTGGCATCAGCAAGTGTTTGGAAGACCAGTGGCGTGGGCAAGTGTTTGGAAGACCAGTGGCATCAGCAAGTGTTTCGAAGACCAGCGGCATCAGCAAGTGTTTGGAAGACCAGTGGCATCAGCAAGTGTTTGGAAGACCAGTGGCATCAGCAAGTGTTTGGAAGACCAGCGGCATCAGCAAGTGTTTGGAAGACCAGTGGCATCAGCAAGTGTTTGGAAGACCAGTGGCGTGGGCAAGTGTTTGGAAGACCAGTGGCATCAGCAAGTGTTTCGAAGACCAGCGGCATCAGCAAGTGTTTGGAAGACCAGTGGCATCAGCAAGTGTTTGGAAGAACAGCGGCATCAGCAAGTGTTTGGACGACCAGTGGCATCAGCAAGTGTTTGGGCGACCAGTGGCGTGGGCAAGTGCTTGGAAAACCAGTGGCATCAGCAAGTGTTTGGAAGACCAGTGGCGTGGGCAAGTGTTTGGAAGAACAGTGGCATCAGCAAGTGTTTGGAAGACCAGTGGCATCAGCCAGTGTTTGGAAGACCAGTGGCATCAGCAAGTGTTTGGAAGACCAGTGGCATCAGCAAGTGTTTGGAAGAACAGTGGCATCAGCAAGTGTTTGGAAGACCAGTGGCATCAGGAAGTGTTTGGACGACCAGTGGCATCAGCAAGTGTTTGGGCGACCAGTGGCGTGGGCAAGTGCTTGGAAAACCAGTGGCATCAGCAAGTGTTTGGAAGACCAGTGGCGTGGGCAAGTGTTTGGAAGAACAGTGGCATCAGCAAGTGTTTGGAAGACCAGTGGCATCAGCAAGTGTTTGGAAGACCAGTGGCATCTGCAAGTGTTTGGAAGACCAGCGGCATCAGCAAGTGTTTGGAAGACCAGTGGCATCAGCAAGTGTTTGGAAGACCAGTGGCATCAGCAAGTGTTTGGAAGACCAGTGGCGTGGGCAATTCTTTGGAAGACCAGTGGCGTGGGCAAGTGTTTTGAAGACCAGCGGCATCAGCAAGTGTTTGGAAGACCAGTGGCATCAGCAAGTGTTTGGAAGACCAGTGGCATCAGCAAGTGTTTGGACGACCAGTGGCATCAGCAAGTGTTTGGAAGACCAGTGGCGTGGGCAAGTGTTTGGAAGACCAGTGGCATCAGCAAGTGTTTGGAAGACCAGTGGCATCAGCAAGTGTTTGGCAGACAAGTGGCATCAGCAAGTGTTTGGAAGACCAGTGGCGTGGGCAAGTGTTTGGAAGAACAGTGGCATCAGCAAGTGTTTGGCAGACCAGTGGCATCAGCAAGTGTTTGGAAGACCAGTGGCGTGGGCAAGTGTTTGGAAGACCAGTGGCGTGGGCAAGTGTTTGGGCGACCAGTGGCGTGGGCAAGTGTTTGGAAGACCAGTGGCCTCAGCAAGTGTTTGGAAGACCAGTGGCGTGGGCAAGTGTTTGGAAGACCAGTGGCGTGGGCAAGTGTTTGGAAGAACAGTGGCATCAGCAAGTGTTTGGAAGACCAGTGGCATCAGCAAGTGTTTGGAAGACCAGTGGCATCAGCAAGTGTTTGGAAGACCAGTGGCATCAGCAAGTGTTTGGAAGACCAGTGGCATCAGCAAGTGTTTGGAAGACCAGTGGCGTGGGCAAGTGTTTCGAAGACCAGTGGCGTGGGCAAGTGTTTGGAAGACCAGCGGCATCAGCAAGTGTTTGGAAGACCAGTGGCATCAGCAAGTGTTTGGAAGACCAGTGGCATCAGCAAGTGTTTGGACTACCAGTGGCATCAGCAAGTGTTTGGAAGACCAGTGGCATCAGCAAGTGTTTGGACGACCAGTGGCATCAGCAAGTGTTTGGAAGACCAGTGGCGTGGGCAAGTGTTTTGGCGACCAGTGGTATGGGCAAGTGTTTGGAAGACCAGTGGCCTCAGCTAGTGTTTGGAAGACCAGTGGCATCAGCAAGTGTTTGGCAGACAAGTGGCATCAGCAAGTGTTTGGAAGACCAGTGGCGTGGGCAAGTGTTTGGAAGAACAGTGGCATCAGCAAGTGTTTGGCAGACCAGTGGCATCAGCAAGTGTTTGGAAGACCAGTGGCATCAGCAAGTGTTTGGCAGACAAGTGGCATCAGCAAGTGTTTGGAAGACCAGTGGCGTGGGCAAGTGTTTGGAAGAACAGTGGCATCAGCAAGTGTTTGGCAGACCAGTGGCATCAGCAAGTGTTTGGAAGACCAGTGGCGTGGGCAAGTGTTTGGACGACCAGTGGCGTGGGCAAGTTTTTGGGCGACCAGTGGCGTGGGCAAGTGTTTGGAAGACCAGTGGCCTCAGCAAGTGTTTGGAAGACCAGTGGCGTGGGCAAGTGTTTGGAAGAACAGTGGCATCAGCAAGTGTTTGGAAGACCAGTGGCATCAGCAAGTGTTTGGAAGACCAGTGGCATCAGCAAGTGTTTGGAAGACCAGTGGCATCAGCAAGTGTTTGGCAGACCAGTGGCATCAGCAAGTGTTTGGAAGACCAGTGGCATCAGCAAGTGTTTGGAAGACCAGTGGCGTGGGCAAGTGTTTGGGCGACCAGTGGCATCAGCAAGTGTTTGGAAGACCAGTGGCATCAGCAAGTGTTTGGAAGAACAGTGGCATCAGCAAGTATTTGGAAGACCAGTGGCATCAGCAAGTGTTTGGACGACCAGTGGCATCAGCAAGTGTTTGGAAGACCAGTGGCATCAGCAAGTGTTTGGACGACCAGTGGCATCAGCAAGTGTTTGGAAGACCAGTGGCGTGGGCAAGTGTTTTGGCGACCAGTGGTATGGGCAAGTGTTTGGAAGACCAGTGGCCTCAGCTAGTGTTTGGAAGACCAGTGGCGTGGGCAAGTGTTTGGAAGAACAGTGGCATCAGCAAGTGTTTGGAAGACCAGTGGCATCAGCAAGTGTTTGGAAGACCAGTGGCGTGGGCAAGTGTTTGGAAGAACAGTGGCATCAGCAAGTGTTTGGCAGACCAGTGGCATCAGCAAGTGTTTGGAAGACCAGTGGCATCAGCAAGTGTTTTGCAGACAAGTGGCATCAGCAAGTTTTTGGAAGACCATTGGCGTGGGCATGTGTTTGGAAGAACAGTGGCATCAGCAAGTGTTTGGCAGACCAGTGGCATCAGCAAGTGTTTGGAAGACCAGTGGCATCAGCAAGTGTTTGGAAGACCAGTGGCATCAGCAAGTGTTTGGAAGACCAGTGGCGTGGGCAAGTGTTTGGAAGACCAGTGGCGTGGGCAAGTGTTTGGAAGACCAGCGGCATCAGCAAGTGTTTGGAAGACCAGTGGCATCAGCAAGTGTTAGGAAGACCAGTGGCATCAGCAAGTGTTTGGACGACCATTGGCATCAGCAAGTGTTTGGAAGACCAGTGGCATCAGCAAGTGTTTGGACGACCAGTGGCATCAGCAAGTGTTTGGAAGACCAGTGGCATGGGCAAGTGTTTGGAAGACCAGTGGCATCAGCAAGTGTTTGGGCGACCAGTGGCGTGGGCAAGTGTTTGGAAGACCAGTGGCGTGGGCAAGTGTTTGGAAGACCAGTGGCATCAGCAAGTGTTTGGAAGACCAGTGGCATCAGCAAGTGTTTGGCAGACAAGCGGCATCAGCAAGTGTTTGGAAGACCAGTGGCATCAGGAAGTGTTTGGAAGACCAGCGGCATCAGCAAGTGTTTGGAAGACCAGTGGCATCAGCAAGTGTTTGGAAGACCAGTGGCGTGGGCAAGTGTTTGGAAGACCAGTGGCATCAGCAAGTGTTTCGAAGACCAGCGGCATCAGCAAGTGTTTGGAAGACCAGGGCATCAGCAAGTGTTTGGAAGACCAGTGGCATCAGCAAGTGTTTGGAAGACCAGCGGCATCAGCAAGTGTTTGGAAGACCAGTGGCATCAGCAAGTGTTTGGAAGACCAGTGGCGTGGGCAAGTGTTTGGAAGACCAGTGGCATCAGCAAGTGTTTCGAAGACCAGCGGCATCAGCAAGTGTTTGGAAGACCAGTGGCATCAGCAAGTGTTTGGAAGAACAGCGGCATCAGCAAGTGTTTCGACGACCAGTGGCATCAGCAAGTGTTTGGGCGACCAGTGGCGTGGGCAAGTGCTTGGAAAACCAGTGGCATCAGCAAGTGTTTGGAAGACCAGTGGCGTGGGCAAGTGTTTGGAAGAACAGTGGCATCAGCAAGTGTTTGGAAGACCAGTGGCATCAGCAAGTGTTTGGAAGACCAGTGGCATCAGCAAGTGTTTGGAAGACCAGTGGCATCAGCAAGTGTTTGGAAGAACAGTGGCATCAGCAAGTGTTTGGAAGACCAGTGGCATCAGGAAGTGTTTGGACGACCAGTGGCATCAGCAAGTGTTTGGGCGACCAGTGGCGTGGGCAAGTGCTTGGAAAACCAGTGGCATCAGCAAGTGTTTGGAAGACCAGTGGCGTGGGCAAGTGTTTGGAAGAACAGTGGCATCAGCAAGTGTTTGGAAGACCAGTGGCATCAGCAAGTGTTTGGAAGACCAGTGGCATCTGCAAGTGTTTGGAAGACCAGCGGCATCAGCAAGTGTTTGGAAGACCAGTGGCATCATCAAGTGTTTGGACGACCAGTGGCATCAGCAAGTGTTTGGAAGACCAGTGGCGTGGGCAAGTGTTTGGGTGACCAGTGGCGTGGGCAAGTGTTTGGAAGACCAGTGGCCTCAGCTAGTGTTTGGAAGACCAGTGGCGTGGGCAAGTGTTTGGAAGAACAGTGGCATCAGCAAGTGTTTGGAAGACCAGTGGCATCAGCAAGTGTTTGGAAGACCAGTGGCATCAGCAAGTGTTTGGACGACCAGTGGCATCAGCAAGTGTTTGGGCGACCAGTGGCATGGGCAAGTGTTTGGAAGACCAGTGGCATCAGCAAGTGTTTGGAAGACCAGTGGCATCAGCAAGTGTTTGGAAGACCAGTGGCATCAGCATGTGTTTGGATGACGAGTGGCGTGGGCAAGTGTTTGGAAGACCAGTGGCGTGGGCAAGTGTTTGGAAGACCAGTGGCGTGGGCAAGTGTTTGAAAGACCAGTGGCATCAGCAAGTGTTTGGAAGACCAGTGGCATCAGCAAGTGTTTGGCAGACAAGTGGCATCAGCAAGTGTTTGGAAGACCAGTGGCGTGGGCAAGTGTTTGGAAGAACAGTGGCATCAGCAAGTGTTTGGCAGACCAGTGGCATCAGCAAGTGTTTGGAAGACCAGTGGCGTGGGCAAGTGTTTGGAAGACCAGTGGCGTGGGCAAGTGTTTGGGCGACCAGTGGCGTGGGCAAGTGTTTGGAAGACCAGTGGCCTCAGCAAGTGTTAGGAAGACCAGTGGCGTGGGCAAGTGTTTGGAAGAACAGTGGCATCAGCAAGTGTTTGGAAGACCAGTGGCATCAGCAAGTGTTTGGAAGACCAGTGGCATCAGCAAGTGTTTGGAAGACCAGTGGCATCAGCAAGTGGTTGGAAGACCAGTGGCATCAGCAAGTGTTTGGAAGACCAGTGGCATCAGCAAGTGTTTGGAAGACCAGTGGCGTGGGCAATTCTTTGGAAGACCAGTGGCGTGGGCAAGTGTTTTGAAGACCAGCGGCATCAGCAAGTGTTTGGAAGACCAGTGGCATCAGCAAGTGTTTGGAAGACCAGTGGCATCAGCAAGTGTTTGGACGACCAGTGGCATCAGCAAGTGTTTGGAAGACCAGTGGCGTGGGCAAGTGTTTGGAAGACCAGTGGCATCAGCAAGTGTTTGGAAGACCAGTGGCATCAGCAAGTGTTTGGCAGACAAGTGGCATCAGCAAGTGTTTGGAAGACCAGTGGCGTGGGCAAGTGTTTGGAAGAACAGTGGCATCAGCAAGTGTTTGGCAGACCAGTGGCATCAGCAAGTGTTTGGAAGACCAGTGGCGTGGGCAAGTGTTTGGAAGACCAGTGGCGTGGGCAAGTGTTTGGGCGACCAGTGGCGTGGGCAAGTGTTTGGAAGACCAGTGGCCTCAGCAAGTGTTTGGAAGACCAGTGGCGTGGGCAAGTGTTTGGAAGACCAGTGGCGTGGGCAAGTGTTTGGAAGAACAGTGGCATCAGCAAGTGTTTGGAAGACCAGTGGCATCAGCAAGTGTTTGGAAGACCAGTGGCATCAGCAAGTGTTTGGAAGACCAGTGGCATCAGCAAGTGTTTGGAAGACCAGTGGCATCAGCAAGTGTTTGGAAGACCAGTGGCGTGGGCAAGTGTTTCGAAGACCAGTGGCGTGGGCAAGTGTTTGGAAGACCAGCGGCATCAGCAAGTGTTTGGAAGACCAGTGGCATCAGCAAGTGTTTGGAAGACCAGGGGCATCAGCAAGTGTTTGGACTACCAGTGGCATCAGCAAGTGTTTGGAAGACCAGTGGCATCAGCAAGTGTTTGGACGACCAGTGGCATCAGCAAGTGTTTGGAAGACCAGTGGCGTGGGCAAGTGTTTTGGCGACCAGTGGTATGGGCAAGTGTTTGGAAGACCAGTGGCCTCAGCTAGTGTTTGGAAGACCAGTGGCATCAGCAAGTGTTTGGCAGACAAGTGGCATCAGCAAGTGTTTGGAAGACCAGTGGCGTGGGCAAGTGTTTGGAAGAACAGTGGCATCAGCAAGTGTTTGGCAGACCAGTGGCATCAGCAAGTGTTTGGAAGACCAGTGGCATCAGCAAGTGTTTGGCAGACAAGTGGCATCAGCAAGTGTTTGGAAGACCAGTGGCGTGGGCAAGTGTTTGGAAGAACAGTGGCATCAGCAAGTGTTTGGCAGACCAGTGGCATCAGCAAGTGTTTGGAAGACCAGTGGCGTGGGCAAGTGTTTGGACGACCAGTGGCGTGGGCAAGTTTTTGGGCGACCAGTGGCGTGGGCAAGTGTTTGGAAGACCAGTGGCCTCAGCAAGTGTTTGGAAGACCAGTGGCGTGGGCAAGTGTTTGGAAGAACAGTGGCATCAGCAAGTGTTTGGAAGACCAGTGGCATCAGCAAGTGTTTGGAAGACCAGTGGCATCAGCAAGTGTTTGGAAGACCAGTGGCATCAGCAAGTGTTTGGCAGACCAGTGGCATCAGCAAGTGTTTGGAAGACCAGTGGCATCAGCAAGTGTTTGGACGACCAGTGGCATCAGCAAGTGTTTGGGCGACCAGTGGCATCAGCAAGTGTTTGGAAGACCAGTGGCATCAGCAAGTGTTTGGAAGAACAGTGGCATCAGCAAGTGTTTGGAAGACCAGTGGCATCAGCAAGTGTTTGGACGACCAGTGGCATCAGCAAGTGTTTGGAAGACCAGTGGCATCAGCAAGTGTTTGGACGACCAGTGGCATCAGCAAGTGTTTGGAAGACCAGTGGCGTGGGCAAGTGTTTTGGCGACCAGTGGTATGGGCAAGTGTTTGGAAGACCAGTGGCCTCAGCTAGTGTTTGGAAGACCAGTGGCGTGGGCAAGTGTTTGGAAGAACAGTGGCATCAGCAAGTGTTTGGAAGACCAGTGGCATCAGCAAGTGTTTGGAAGACCAGTGGCGTGGGCAAGTGTTTGGAAGAACAGTGGCATCAGCAAGTGTTTGGCAGACCAGTGGCATCAGCAAGTGTTTGGAAGACCAGTGGCATCAGCAAGTGTTTTGCAGACAAGTGGCATCAGCAAGTTTTTGGAAGACCAGTGGCGTGGGCATGTGTTTGGAAGAACAGTGGCATCAGCAAGTGTTTGGCAGACCAGTGGCATCAGCAAGTGTTTGGAAGACCAGTGGCGTGGGCAAGTGTTTGGAAGACCAGTGGCGTGGGCAAGTGTTTGGGCGACCAGTGGCGTGGGCAAGTGTTTGGAAGACCAGTGGCGTGGGCAAGTGTTTGGAAGACCAGTGGCGTGGGCAAGTGTTTGGAAGACCAGTGGCATCAGCAAGTGTTTGGAAGACCAGTGGCATCAGCAAGTGTTTGGAAGACCAGTGGCATCAGCAAGTGTTTGGAAGACCAGTGGCATCAGCAAGTGTTTGGAAGACCAGTGGCATCAGCAAGTGTTTGGAAGACCAGTGGCATCAGCAATTGTTTGGAAGACCAGTGGCATCAGCAAGTGTTTGGAAGACCAGTGGCATCAGCAAGTGTTTGGAAGACCAGTGGCATCAGCAAGTGTTTGGAAGACCAGTGGCATCAGCAAGTGTTTGGAAGACCAGTGGCGTGGGCAAGTGTTTGGAAGACCAGCGGCATGGGCAAGTGTTTGGAAGACCAGCGGCATCGGCAAGTGTTTGGAAGACCAGTGGCATCAGCAAGTGTTTGGAAGACCAGTGGCATCAGCAAGTGTTTGGAAGACCAGTGGTATGGGCAAGTGTTTGGAAGACCAGTGGCATCAGCAAGTGTTTGGAAGACCAGTGGCATCAGCAAGTGTTTGGAAGACCAGTGGCATCAGCAAGTGTTTGGAAGACCAGTGGCATCAGCAAGTGTTTGGAAGACAAGTGGCGTGGGCAAGTGTTTGGAAGACCAGTGGCGTGGGCAAGTGTTTGGAAGACCAGCGGCATCGGCAAGTGTTTGGAAGACCAGTGGCATCAGCAAGTGATTGGAAGACCAGTGGCGTGGGCAAGTGTTTGGAAGACCAGTGGCATCAGCAAGTGTTTGGACGACCAGTGGCATCAGCAAGTGTTTGGAAGACCAGTGGCATCAGCAAGTGTTTGGACGACCAGTGGCATCAGCAAGTGTTTGGAAGACCAGTGGTATGGGCAAGTGTTTGGAAGACCAGTGGCATCAGCAAGTGTTTGGAAGACCAGTGGCATCAGCAAGTGTTTGGAAGACCAGTGGCATCAGCAAGTGTTTGGAAGACCAGTCGCGTGGGCAAGTGTTTGGAAGACCAGCGGCATCGGCAAGTGTTTGGAAGACCAGTGGCATCAGCAAGTGTTTGGAAGACCAGTCGCGTGGGCAAGTGTTTGGAAGACCAGCGGCATCGGCAAGTGTTTGGAAGACCAGCGGCATCGGCAAGTGTTTGGAAGACCAGTGGCATCGGCAAGTGTTTGGACGACCAGTGGCATCAGCAAGTGTTTGGAAGACCAGTGGCATCAGCAAGTGTTTGGAAGACCAGTGGCGTGGGCAAGTGTTTGGAAGACCAGCGGCATCAGCAAGTGTTTGGACGACCAGTGGCATCAGCAAGTGTTTGGAAGACCAGTGGCATCAGCAAGTGTTTGGAAGACCAGTGGCGTGGGCAAGTGTTTGGAAGACCAGTGGCGTGGGCAAGTGTTTCTAAGACCAGCGGCATCGGCAAGTGTTTGGAAGACCAGTGGCATCAGCAAGTGTTTGGAAGGCCAGTGGCGTGGGCAAGTGTTTGGAAGACCAGTGGCATCGGCAAGTGTTTGGACGACCAGTGGCATCAGCAAGTGTTTGGAAGACCAGTGGCATCAGCAAGTGTTTGGACGACCAGTGGCATCAGCAAGTGTTTGGAAGACCAGTGGCGTGGGCAAGTGTTTTGGCGACCAGTGGTATGGGCAAGTGTTTGGAAGACCAGTGGCCTCAGCTAGTGTTTGGAAGACCAGTGGCGTGGGCAAGTGTTTGGAAGAACAGTGGCATCAGCAAGTGTTTGGAAGACCAGTGGCATCAGCAAGTGTTTGGAAGACCAGTGGCGTGGGCAAGTGTTTGGAAGACCAGTGGCATCAGCAAGTGTTTGGAAGTCCAGTGGCGTGGGCAAGTGTTTGGCAGACCAGCAGCATCAGCAAGTGTTTGGAAGACCAGTGGCGTGGGCAAGTGTTTGGAAGAACAGTGGCATCAGCAAGTGTTTGGAAGACCAGCGGCATCAGCAAGTGTTTGGAAGACCAGTGGCATCAGCAAGTGTTTGGACGACCAGTGGCATCAGCAAGTGTTTGGAAGACCAGTGGCATCAGCAAGTGTTTCGAAGACCAGTGGCATCAGCAAGTGTTTCGAAGACCAGTGGCGTGGGCAAGTGTTTGGAAGACCAGCGGCATCAGCAAGTGTTTGGAAGACCAGTGGCATCAGCAAGTGTTTGGAAGACCAGTGGCGTGGGCAAGTGTTTGGAAGACCAGTGGCGTGGGCAAGTGTTTGGAAGACCAGTGGCATCAGCAAGTGTTTGGACGACCAGTGGCATCAGCAAGTGTTTGGAAGACCAGTGGCATCAGCAAGTGTTTGGACGACCAGTGGCATCAGCAAGTGTTTGGAAGACCAGTGGCGTGGGCAAGTGTTTTGGCGACCAGTGGTATGGGCAAGTGTTTGGAAGACCAGTGGCCTCAGCTAGTGTTTGGAAGACCAGTGGCGTGGGCAAGTGTTTGGAAGAACAGTGGCATCAGCAAGTGTTTGGAAGACCAGTGGCATCAGCAAGTGTTTGGAAGACCAGTGGCGTGGGCAAGTGTTTGGAAGACCAGTGGCATCAGCAAGTGTTTGGAAGACCAGTGGCGTGGGCAAGTGTTTGGAAGACCAGTGGCGTGGGCAAGTGTTTGGAAGACCAGCAGCATCAGCAAGTGTTTGGCAGACCAGCAGCATCAGCAAGTGTTTGGAAGACCAGCAGCATCAGCAAGTGTTTGGCAGACCAGTGGCATCAGCAAGTGTTTGGAAGACCAGCGGCATCAGCAAGTGTTTGGAAGACCAGTGGCATCAGCAAGTGTTTCTAAGACCAGTGGCATCAGCAAGTGTTTGGAAGACCAGCGGCATCAGCAAGTGTTTGGAAGACCAGTGGCATCAGCAAGTGTTTGGAAGACCAGTGGCATCAGCAAGTGTTTGGAAGACCAGTGGCATCAGCAAGTGTTTGGAAGAACAGTGGCATCAGCAAGTGTTTGGAAGACCAGTGGCATCAGCAAGTATTTGGAAGACCAGTGGCATCAGCAAGTGTTTGGAAGACCAGCGGCATCAGCAAGTGTTTGGGCGACCAGTGGCGTGGGCAAGTGCTTGGAAAACCAGTGGCATCAGCAAGTGTTTGGAAGACCAGTGGCGTGGGCAAGTGTTTGGAAGAACAGTGGCATCAGCAAGTGTTTGGAAGACCAGTGGCATCAGCAAGTGTTTGGCAGACCAGTGGCATCAGCAAGTGTTTGGAAGTCCAGTGGCGTGGGCAAGTGTTTGGAAGAACAGTGGCATCAGCAAGTGTTTGGAAGACCAGTGGCATCAGCAAGTGTTTGGAAGACCAGTGGCATCAGCAAGTGTTTGGAAGACCAGCGGCATCAGCAAGTGTTTGGAAGACCAGTGGCATCAGCAAGTGTTTGGAAGACCAGTGGCATCAGCAAGTGTTTGGACGACCAGTGGCATCAGCAAGTGTTTGGAAGACCAGTGGCATCAGCAAGTGTTTGGACGACCAGTGGCATCAGCAAGTGTTTGGAAGACCAGTGGCGTGGGCAAGTGTTTGGGCGACCAGTGGCGTGGGCAAGTGTTTTGAAGACCAGTGGCGTGGGCAAGTGTTTGGAAGAACAGTGGCATCAGCAAGTGTTTGGCAGACCAGTGGCATCAGCAAGTGTTTGGAAGACCAGTGGCATGGGCAAGTGTTTGGAAGACCAGTGGCGTGGGAAGTGTTTGGGCGACCAGTGGCGTGGGCAAGTGTTTGAAAGACCAGTGGCCTCAGCAAGTGTTTGGAAGACCAGTGGCGTGGGCAAGTGTTTGGAAGAACAGTGGCATCAGCAAGTGTTTGGAAGACCAGTGGCATCAGCAAGTGTTTGGAAGACCAGTGGCATCAGCAAGTGTTTGGAAGACCAGTGGCGTGGGCAAGTGTTTGGGCGACCAGTGGCGTGGGCAAGTGTTTGGAGGACCAGTGGCCTCAGCTAGTGTTTGGAAGACCAGTGGCGTGGGCAAGTGTTTGGAAGAACAGTGGCATCAGCAAGTGTTTGGAAGACCAGTGGCATCAGCAAGTGTTTGGAAGAACAGTGGCATCAGCAAGTGTTTGGAAGACCAGTGGCATCAGCAAGTGTTTGGACGACCAGTGGCAACAGCAAGTGTTTGGGCGACCAGTGGCGTGGGCAAGTGTTTGGAAGACCAGTGGCATCAGCAAGTGTTTGGAAGACCAGTGGCGTGGGCAAGTGTTTGGAAGAACAGTGGCATCAGCAAGTGTTTGGAAGACCAGTGGCATCAGCAAGTGTTTGGAAGACCAGTGGCGTGGGCAAGTGTTTGGAAGAACAGTGGCGTGGGCAAGTGTTTGGAAGACCAGTGGCGTGGGCAAGTGTTTGGAAGACCAGTGGCGTGGGCAAGTGTTTGGGTGACCAGTGGCGTGGGCAAGTGTTTGGAAGACCAGTGGCCTCAGCAAGTGTTTGGAAGACCAGTGGCGTGGGCAAGTGTTTGGAAGAACAGTGGCATCAGCAAGTGTTTGGAAGACCAGTGGCATCAGCAAGTGTTTGGAAGACCAGTGGCATCAGCAAGTGTTTGGACGACCAGTGGCATCAGCAAGTGTTTGGAAGACCAGTGGCATCAGCAAGTGTTTGGAAGACCAGTGGCATCAGCAAGTGTTTGGAAGACCAGTGGCATCAGCAAGTGTTTGGAAGACCAGTGGCATCAGCAAGTGTTTGGAAGACCAGTGGCGTGGGCAAGTGTTTGGAAGACCAGTGGCGTGGGCAAGTGTTTGGAAGGCCAGTGGCGTGGGCAAGTGTTTGGAAGACCAGTGGCATCAGCAAGTGCTTGGCAGACCAGTGGCATCAGCAAGTGTTTGGAAGACCAGTGGCGTGGGCAAGTGTTTGGAAGAACAGTGGCATCAGTAAGTGTTTGGAAGACCAGTGGCATCAGCAAGTGTTTGGAAGACCAGTGGCATCAGCAAGTGTTTGGAAGACCAGTGGCGTGGGCAAGTGTTTGGAAGACCAGTGGCATCAGCAAGTGTTTGGAAGACCAGTGGCATCAGCAAGTGTTTGGAAGACCAGTGGCGTGGGCAAGTGTTTGGAAGACCAGTGGCGTGGGCAAGTGTTTGGAAGACCAGTGGCGTGGGCAAGTGTCTGGAATACCAGTGGCGTGGGCAAGTGTTTGGAAGACCAGTGGCATCAGCAAGTGTTTGGAAGACCAGTGGCGTGGGCAAGTGTTTGGAAGAACAGTGGCGTGGGCAAGTGTTTGGAAGAACAGTGGCGTGGGCAAGTGTTTGGAAGAACAGTGGCGTGGGCAAGTGTTTGGAAGACCAGTGGCGTGGGCAAGTGTTTGGAAGACCAGTGGCGTGGGCAAGTGTTTGGAAGAACAGTGGCGTGGGCAAGTGTTTGGAAGACCAGTGGCGTGGGCAAGTGTTTGGAAGAACAGTGGCATCAGCAAGAGTTTTCTAAGACCAGTGGCATCAGCAAGTGTTTGGAAGAACAGTGGCGTGGGCAAGTGTTTGGAAGACCAGTGGCGTGGGCAAGTGTTTGGAAGAACAGTGGCATCAGCAAGTGTTTGGAAGACCAGTGGCGTGGGTGGACACCGAGTTGCCAGCTGCTGCAAGGTTGAAGGCATCTTCTGCTAGGTGACTTCTCTTCCACACACCCAGCACCCCAGTTCAGCTCTCACCTGCCCCGAACCAACAACAATCAGGGGCAGAGCCGGGAACACTCTGCAGAAATAGTCACTGAGTCCTTATAGGTGGCTAGCAGCTACCCTTAGCCCCTGCTCACACTCCTATCACAGCTGTTCTGTGATCCTCTCCCACATACTGATGTTCATTTCCTACTTACAAACAGATCCTGGGAATGAAACCCCGTCATAACCTGAGCACTGTCTGCAATTGCATTTTCAATTAATTTCATAATTTTATTGAACAAGAAATTCCACAAAGAAACCTACAGTTCTTTCCCTCCCCATCTGATAGCATGTCTGAAATCTAGCTCCCAGCCATGAGCCAGCAGCAGTGTGCACAGTTATTCCATATCAAACATGAGATGAGGAAACAAATTCTTTTTTCGTTTCCTGAGTCTCATTTTGTGTTTGTTATCAGCCTCCTATGGTGTCATAGAGGCTTCACTGCCGCAATGCACATGCATTCTCACTATGAGTTCAAACAGGAGCTTCTGTTTTGGTTGTGACCTCTTCCATGGGACATTATTTTCACCTGGGAGATCTCCTCCTTGCTCTTACCTCCAGTCGAATGTATTTCCGTAGATTCATCTGTCTTGTGGCTCTGAAATGCATATGCACACAAAATTCAGCTTTGGGTTCGATGACTCCCTGGTCGTGAGATAGAGAAAAGTCATCACCCAAATTCTCCAGCCCAGTGATTCTCCAGGCCACTGGCAAAAGGCAAATGTTCCGCATGACGAGGCTCTTCGTGTCTTTCCTGAAAGGATAATATCAAAACTTGCATTCACGTGTGAGCTTGCACGTGTATGGACATTGTGAGATACATGTGGAAGAGTGTCTCAACAGGGAAACAGGGTGGCATGTATTCCGCAAACTACAATAACTGTGTTTTTGGACAGATGTTAGAACGGGAACCCGCAAAGGCTCCACAAACTAAAGCAAGCCACAGCCACAAAGTAAACTGCACTGCAGAAAGTCGAAGGTGTCTTAAATGGAGATTGCTCTTGCCAAAATACTGTTGATGTCTACAGTGACACATGCCACCTACCAATAAATACCGAGCATAATGCTCAGCATGGAATGGTGGGACAAAGCCCTGTCTATGTGCCTGTCCTGAAAATAATGCCTGGGATCCTTGAGGTTGACCAGAAAAGCTGAAGAGGCTTAGCGTTTCACCTGAAGGTCGGCTCGTTCAGCAATTCTCCATCTAGATCATGTGATGGTCTGCCTGGTGTGACTTGAACCCACATTCACTTCCAAGCAGGAAGAGCAGCCAGGACATAAATCTGGGAGAAATTTCAGCTGCTGTATGTTGATAATAATAAGCATAGGGCGAGTGCAGTGTGTATCCAAAAATAAAGAATGTGTGTGTGTAGGTGGCCACGGGTTGGTTATTTTGAAGATGTTAGTTAATAGCAAGTGGTTTTGTTCAGGGGAAATTAGTTCATTTATTAGGCTATCTTTTACATCTTTAATATCCTGGGGTCACCAATAGATCAGTTACATGCATCCTCTGTTGTTAACTAACTTCAAATGCAGAGCAGACTCCATGGGACAAATAGGCCTACTTCTGCTCCTATACCTTCTGGTCTTATAGTCTAAATGCAGTTCATGTTAGTCAGATGGGAGGAACTAACTTAAAATAGATGAGCCGTATTAAAGGCAATTGGCTTTAAGTGTAAATTCTGTTTCTCTCTCTACAGAATCAGGTTTATTATCACTGTCTTACATGATGTGAAATATGTTGATTTGTGGTAGCAATACAAGGCACCGACAAAATAATGACTCTAGCTTACAAAATAAGTAAATAATACAGAAGAAAGGAGTAATGGACCGTTCAGAAATCTGATGGTGAGGTAAGAAACTGTTGTTAAATTGTTGAGTGTAAGTTTTCACTCCTCCCTGATGGTAGTAATGATAAAGGTTCATGTCCCAAATGGTGGTGGCTTATTAGTGATAGAGGCAGCCTTTTGATGTACCGCCCCTTGAAGATTTCCTTGATGGTGGAGAGGGTGTGGACATGATGGACCTGGCTGAGCCTACATACATCCCAGTCTCTTGCAATTCTGAGCATTGGAGCTTCCATACTGGTCTGGGAATCAACCTGTCCAAATGCTCCACACCACACATCTTCAGGAATTTGCAAAAATTCTTTGGTGATGTATACCAAATCTCCTCAAATTGTTCTTGACTGGCACACCTTCTTTCCCAGTGCATCAATGTGCTGGACCCAGGACAGGTCTTCCAAGATGCTGACACACAGAACACGAAGCTGCTCACCACTCGATGTGAACTGCTGTGTGTTCCCCTGACTTACTCTTTCTGAAGTCCACAACCAACTATTTGGTCCTGTCACCTGAGCTGCTATTTCCAACACTTCTTGTTTCTATTTTCACCTTTCAGCATTTGTTCTTAATAATCCATTAGTATTTTTTGTTTAATTCCATGTTCAAAGATGGTCCAATTCTAAACAACAACATAACTGCCCATCTTTGGGACTGCAAACAACTAAAGCCCAATGATAGGCATTCTCTACTTCATAACAATTACAAATCCAATGATGGCAGTTATTAAATGATTTAGAACTTCATGGACATTTAAATGGTCTGTGTTAAATAGATTAAAGAGATTAGCTTTATTCATCACATGTACAAATGAAGATTCAACATATCATCTGAAACTTCAGTTATGCTGGGGAGAGTACATTGACTGGTTGCACCATGACCGAGCATGTGAATACCAATGCCCTTGAATGTGAATATCTACAAAAAGTAATGGATTCAGCCCAGTCCTCCCCGCCGTTGAAGAACACATCTAGATAGAGGTCTGTCGCAGGAAAGCAGAATCCATTATCTAGAACCCCCATTGCCCGGGTCATGCTCTCTTCTCACTGCTTCCATCAGGACAAAGGTATAGGAGCCTCAGGACCCACACCACCAGGTTCAGGAGCCATTATTTATCCCTCATCCTTCAGGTTCTTGAACCAGTTGGGATAACCACTGAAGTTCATTTGCCCCATCATTCAACTGTTCCCTGTACCTATGGACTCACTTTCAAAGACTCTTCATCTCATGTTCTCAATATTTATTGCTTATTTTTTATTATTATTATTATTATTATTAATAATAATAATAACAATAATAATAATAATAATAATAATAATAATAATAATAATTTTTGCTTTCTGTTTTTCACAGTCTTTTGCACATTGGTTATTTGTCCATCCTCTAGGGTTTCATTGATTCTGTTGTGTTTGTTGTATCTGTGAAAATGTATCTCAGGATAGTATATGGTGACATACATGTACTTTGATAATGAATTTACTTTGAACTTTGAATGTACATTGAAACATACAAGGACCAACACAGTCCGAGGTGTGCTGGAGGCAAGTGTTGCTTTGCTTCTAGCACAATCAAAGCGTGCCCTCAACTTACTAACCCTTACTTGTATATCTCTGAAACGTGGAGGAAACCAGAACATTTGTTGGAAACCAACAGTCATGGGGAGAAGATACAAGCTGCTCTGCAGACAGCAGCAGAGACTGAATCCCAGTCTAACAACTGGCACTGTGCCACCATATAACGTTGTAATGTGCATGATTATGTGTACACTAGTAACTAGATAAATGATCCAATTTAAAATAACACCCTCTGTTGTTATGAGTAGGTTTTAATGCCTAACTCGTATCATACTTCAAACTCTCAGTTCTGGCGATCTGCTGATACTTCCCCATGAGATTCTGGAACCTCCATTCTGCCTCTGGCATGAGTTCTGAGCTACACATCTACTGTCCGACTTCTGTATGAAGGTTAGGTACTATAGAAATTCCCTGCAGAAGATGATTCATTACCTTCTGCCATGGAACTCTAACAGCAGAGGCTGGGTACCTCTCCTGATATCATCGAGACTGATGAGATAAATCTGGCTCCAAATCAGAAGTAAAAGCATGACTAAGTCCAGTTGCTTCTGTCAATATTTCAGAGGCTCTATTTCCACACAGCACATTTCATCTTCCCTTTTATCACAGGAGGAGCTATTTCAACTCAGTCTAAGCAATCCCTCACTAATGTTCTGTAATTAATTCTTCCCAATATCTCCTCCCCTTAACCACTCCAGGGGCAATTACAGGGAGGAGATTGGAAGATCCATATAAAACTGTATGATTACAGAGGAGAAAATACAAAATCCACGTACACAACTCAAGGTTAGATGTGGGTGTTGGTGCAATAATCTTATCTCATTTTGAATGCCTGCTGATACTACTTTAGCTTTTCTATTAAGCTACAGTAATGTATTGTTACTTAGTGTGAAAAACCACCTAAATTTCACAAAAGTGGCTTAAACAAGTCACTGCTCAATACAAAAGAACAAGGTAAGTACTTAAGAAGCAGCAAAGAAAATGGTGGGTGAATGATCGGGACTGAGCTACAACAGGGAGCATGTAGGCTGCACCAAGGTGTGGCAAAGATGCTTTTTGTGCCCAGGCAGATGGGTATCTTCTACTCCTTGCTTCGTTATACAGTCACAGTACTCCCACTGGGAAAGTGACCATGCAGTAATTGATGTGTTAAATTGAATAGCCTTTCAGCCATATTGATTGGTAATAACGGTGTCTCTGACACAGCTTTTAGCACTCTTGAATACAGAATACCTTGATACATCTATTTGTAACATGTTGCTGCTATATCCATTGGATAACTTTGAAGAAAACTGACCTGTGAAGAATAATTTTGTCAAAGTGCAGCTGTTTGCGGTCAACCTCCAGCTCCGCACGGACTCCATAACAGGAAACCTTAAAGAGGACCGGTTCGGGATTTTCTCGTATACAACAGACAAGACTGTCATCAAATTTCCCAGGGCTGGTTGGATAGGCCCAGATCGTGATGTCCTGGAAGATATATTTGTGATGTCAACTGTTGTTATAACTAAACACATCAGGCCACTGGATCTATTTTTCACTGAAGACATTTACATTGCTCCTTTCAATGTCCTCATTCATTCCATGTTCATTTATTCCTTTTCATCCAATATCTCATCTAACGTCCTTGTGCCATCACTGTGTACCATGATAATGGAATCTCTCACCCTGGCCACTGACTATTCTTCATCATAAAGACATGAAAAGTGCATTCCTGAATGAGGCTTGTCAGAATGAAGAAGAATGAACAGGAAGTTTACAAGGGATCACCACGGCAGGAACCCAACCAGAACACCTTCACCACATGAAGACCATGGCCAATTTGGTATTGATAATGCCACATGTAAAAATGTCCTTGAGGTATAGCACTGATAAGGTAATTTATAAACTCCAAAATGTACCAATCAAAATCAACTGCTAAATATAATCTCAGGATCACAGCCTAGAGTCTAGACTCAATGTTCTTTGATGCTGATCAGCCAAATTTACAGTAGTTCTACTAATATCATCTAGAGTTTAGGTTACACTCTGTACCATCCAATTAAAGTTTGCACTAAACACTCAGTTCCATTTAAAGTCAACTCACATTGTCATTAACATTCTTCAGTACTTCAGCCAGTTCAATCAAAATGTAAATGGCACACATACATCAAGTTCAGGTTGCACTGATGGAAATTACAAACACTCTAATATCATCCAATCAAACTTTATACTTTCTAAATAATAAAAAGTAACCACCCAACCCATCAAACTTACACTAACCCAAACGTACCCTCTTAAACATCATCTAGTCAAAGTTAATACTCTAATAACGCCCAAAAAGAAAACACTATTTCCAGTGACACGGTTCACAGTGGTCATCGAGGTCTCCTTTACTAACCTAATCTAAGACAACACTGAACAATTCCATCTTAAAATCAAATAAAAATAGAACAATATAATATCCAAACCTAACACTACTAATAAAAAAATCTACACTAATAGCATCCATTGAAAATCTGTCTTCTCTCTCAAGTTTACAACCCATGCACACAAATATCATCAAAGCTGTCTATCCCGTTCCCTTGTCAGCACCACCCAATGTCTTTACTGTATCCTCATAAACAATACCAAGTATCTATATTGAATGCTGACAGTCATCGTCCCATATCTATAATGTTCAACTGAAGCATTCCACTCAGTCCCCAACTCACCCCTCCATACTCTACTCAAGCACACATCAATAATCTTCAGTAAGCCTGCTCATTAACTGGTAATTGTGTAAGGGGTTTCTTCTTTTGTGGGGGTTTATTTGTGTATTGGGGTTTCTTCTTTATGTTTCTGCATAAGTTAATCAAAATGGCTTCTTTGTTTTGTTAAAAGTAGGACTGCTTCTTTGTTATGATAAGTGCTTTCTCTCGCAGTTTGTTTGGGTTAAAATTACTGACATCGTGAATTGTATTCATTTGTTAACCAATTGTGATTAATGTTATTCTCTCTTCTGGGTCTGTAAACTATTGTTGGTGAGCATTTTGGGGAGTTGACGTGAGGGGGTGAGAGAGATAGGACACGATGATGTAAGCTGGGTGACGGAACGGACCCCGAGCGGGGGTCTGAGGCCAGGAGGTTCGGCGAGGAGAGGAGAGAGATGAGCCGGGGGTGCTTGGTTGATCACTTCGGGTGGTCCTGAGCTGCGAGTCGAGGAGGTCTGAAGGGATCGAATGGTGGCCGGAAGACTTCGTTGATTGAGCTCCAACGGTTGTGCACGAAGTGGTTTGGACTTTGATAAGTTTTGGCACCTTTTCTTTATTTTTTCCTTCATATATACTGTATCATTATTAATCACTTAGTTCTAGTAATCTCTATAAAGTGTAATCCTTTAATCGCATATGGTGTACTGTCTGTTATTTGGTGGGGTGGGGACATCACGCAACATCCATACCAGCTGATTACCCAGTTTGGCGGGACCGAAGGCTGCTCCCCCTAGACGAGAGCGAGCTGAGCGAGCCTGAGGCGCAGCCGGGGGCTACAATTGGTTTATTGTTGTTATATACACCAAAATACACTGAAAATGTTGATAACATATCATCCAGAAAGGTTATCCCATACATGTGTAGAAAAGCAGGAAAAAAGAATGCAGAATAAAATATTAAGAGCTGTCAAAATAATTACTCTAACAACATTAAATAGCAATACTGAATTGTTAACTAAATCAAAACTTATTCTGTCTGTTGTTATTCACTAAAATTTTATGCCTCATTTCATTAAACAAGCACTGTACTTGTTAAATCCATCCCAGTTATATATTATACCCTTTTACCAATGAAAAAAATAACAAAAACAGTACTTACTTGTATTCAACCCTGTCAAATAAATTAAAAATAAATAGTAGTTGCAGACTTTAACAAAGCAAGGGGAAACCATGGTACCATTGCATGACATCATCTCAGTAAAGGTACAAACCCTTTCTTGATGAGCTGCGAGTGTCAGACTTGGTGGATCTACGAGGTAGGTGGCAGCTTTAATATCATGCTGATAACAGAAGAAAACTTCAGCTTCCATTGATGACGTATTCACAACTTTGATAATCTCCCTGTTTTCTGGATGTTGGCCCTCCTTGTACCTATAATCAAAAACATCTTACAATCTAGTGACAAGTAATTAAGGTATTTGCTCTTCATTTGTGTTACCTCTCCCAGGGTTCTGGGTCCCATTCCATGTATTTAATTGCTCATATGAGAATGCAGATATTCAAGACAGTCAGAACACTCAAACAACAACAACCAGTAACATCTCTTGTACAAAGTAATCTAACTTACAAAGAAAAACCAACCAAAGTTTAACAGCAAACGTCATTCACAGATATCAGGACATGCAACCAAACACTTGGTCATGGGGTAAGTGTTAAAAGTTCAAAGTATGTTTATGTATACCATATACAGCTTTGAGATTTGTCTTCATGCAAGCAGTGACAAAACAAAGAAACACAATATAAACTACTACAAAAAAGACAAAACCAAAACTATGAAACACCCAATGAGTGAAATAGGATGAAATCATGTAAAAAAGTAAATAAATACCAAACAAAGTACGAACTTAGAGTCCCAAAAAGTAAACCAACAGCCACGGAGACAGTTTAGTGTTCCGGCCGGACACTGGTCGCACGGAGACAGTTCAGTGTTACGGCCGGACACTGGTCGCACGGAGACAGTTCAGTGTTCCGGCCGGACACTGGTCACACGGAGACAGTTCAGTGTTCCGGCCGGACTCCGGTGACAGTTCAGTGTTCCGGCCGGACACCGGTGACGCGGAGACAGTTCAGTGTTCCGGCCGGACACTGGTCACACGGAGACAGTTCAGTGTCCCGGCCGGACACTGGTCACACGGAGACAGTTCAGTGTCCCGGCCGGACACCGGTCACACGGAGACAGTTCAGTGTTCCGGCCGGACTCCGGTCACACGGAGACAGTTCAGTGTTCCGGCCGGACTCCGGTCGCACGGAGACAGTTCAGTGTTCCGGCCGGACACCGGTCACACGGAGACAGTTCAGTGTCCCGGCTGGACACCGGTCACACGGAGACAGTTCAGTGTCCCGGCCGGACACCGGTCACGCGGAGACAGTTCAGTGTCCCGGCCGGACACCGGTCACACGGAGACAGTTCAGTGTTCCGGCCGGACACCGGTCACGCGGAGACAGTTCAGTGTTCCGGCCGGACACCGGTCACACGGAGACAGTTCAGTGTTCCGGCCGGACCCCGGTCACACGGAGACAGTTCAGTGCACTGAATCAAGAGCTGATGGTCGGAAACCACAGCTGCAGAGTTAGTTCAGCACTAGAGAAAGTAAACTTCACATAACATTAATCTAAACATCAGTTCATCCTTTCCCTTGGCCTTGATTTTTTAAACCTGCTCAATTCTTAAACTGACCAAACATCAGTTTCTCTTGCACTCTTGGGCCTGGACCCTGGCACTTCAATCCAGCCCCACAGAGTTTCAGATATTTGAAAACCGAAGCTTTGTCAGAGTTGTAGTTAGTTTTAATCTGGCCTGGATAATAGAGTCCAGGATTGGGTAGCTTTTAAAATCCTCCAGTGATCAACTAGAAGAATCATTTGGTGGGAAAGATGAAATTTGAAAGCAAGCTAGTAAACAATATCAAGGTGAATAGCAAAAGGCTTTTCAAGTACAGGCGTCCTCCCCCTTTACAAAGATGGAGCGTTCCTCTGAAACCTTTCTTAAGCCGAAATGGCGTAAAGCAAAGAACCATTAATTTATCTGGGAAAAATGTTCATAAAGGTGAAAATCCTCTTTGTAATGCAAAAACAGGTTAGTAATGTTGGTCTTTTGTAAAAGCAAAGTGGCACAAAGCGAACATCCGTAAAGCAGGGGACGCCTGTCTATAAAAAATGAAAGAGAGTTGAGTGTGAATATAGAAAATGAGGCCAGAGAAAATAACAGGAGGACAAGGAGAGGGGGCAACTCAGTGAGTATTTTACATCACTGTGGAAGACACCAGCAGTTTTCCAGGTGTTGAAGGGTGTGAATAAAGAGAAGTGAGTGCAGTTAGTAATAAAATGGAGAAGATGCTCTAAAAGTTGAAAGACCAAATGGAACATAAGTGACCCAGACCAGCTGAACGGCACCCTAGGGTTCTGAAAGAGGTAGCGGTCGAGATTGCAGAGCCATTGATAATGATCTTTCAAGAAATGCTGGACTCTTGCACGGTTCCAGAGGACACGAAAATTGCAAATGCCACTCCACTCTTTAAGAAAGGAGGAAGGCAGCAGAAAGGAAATTATAGAACAGGTAGCCTGACCTCAGTGGTTGGGAAGATGTTGGAGTCAATCTTGAAGAATGAGGTTATGGAGTACATGATGACCACAACAAGATAGGACAAAGTCAGCATGGTTTCCTTCAGGGAAAATCTTGCCTGACGAACCTGTTGGAATTCTTTGAGGACTTTACAAGTAGGGTAGATAAAGGGGAAGCAGTGGATGTTGTATATTTGAATTTTCAAAAAGCCTTTAACGATGTGCCAAACATGAGCCTGCTTACCAAGTTAAGAGCCCATGGAATTTGGAAGGATGAGGGGAGAATCTCATTGAAATCTTGACAGGCCTAGACAGAGTAGAAGTGGAAAGGATGTTTCCCATGGTGGGGTAGTCTAGGACAAGGGGGCACAGCCTCTGGATAGAGGGGCATCCATTTAAAACAGGGATGCATAGAAATTTCTTCAGCTAGAGTGGTAAATATGTTGAATTTGTTACAACAGTGGGTGCATGTACGGCGAAGATTGATAGGTTCCTTTTTTTAAAAAAACTTTTTTTATTGCATTTTTAAATGATTACAAAGTATGAAAAAACAATGTATATAACCCATACCCCCTCCCCTTAACCCCTCCCCCCTAACTACCCTATAGAAAAAAAAAGAAAGAAAGAAAGAAAGAAAGAAAGAATGCCTGGTTGTTGGAAGATCTCCACATGCTCCATGGAATTCGTAATAACTTTAATATGTATATTTATTTCTTTCCCCTAATAACCAATTGTTTCATCTTCAGAGCATCTATATATTTAATCCTGTCTTTTGTAAATAAGGGCTCCAAATTTTCAAAAATGTTTCATATTTATCTCTTAAATTATAAGTAATTTCCTCATTAATTAACACAATTTCCTCATAATCCAATATTACTCTTACTAGGTGATATTGAAGGGATAAAACCGAAACTCAAACTAAATAAGTATCAGAAAGAATTTATAAAAATTGCACTGGCAGTAGCCAAAAAAGCTATTGCAGTTACTTGGAAATCGGATACACATTTAAGTATAGATTCTTGGAAGAAAGAAATCTATGGTTGTATTCCATTAGAAAAAATTACTTATAATTTAAGAGATTGATAGGTTCCTGACTGGCCACAGCATCAAAGGTTACTGGGAGTGGGGCTGAGGAGGGGAAAACAGCATCATGCATGATTGAATGGCAGAGCAGATTCGATGGGCCAAATGGCTTAATTCTGCTATGTCTTGTGGTCTTATGGTCTAAATACACAAGGCAAAGGAGGTGGGCAAATGGGATTAACGTAAATGGGCAAAATGTTAGGCTTGAAGGACCCAAAGGACCTGTTATTGTGCTGTTTGACTCTGTGACACTTGATTATAGGATGAGGAATCAGAGGGATGCCCAGCATTATTGTCCATCTTTAATTGTCAACAAGAATATGATGGTAATTCACCTTCTTCAACCTCTGCCATACTTGAACTGAAGGTGCTGCTTTGGAGCCAGTTCCAGTAGTATACTTGGTGGAAAACTTGGTGATATATTTACAACTTTAAAAGAAGCACAGGTGGGAGAAGTCTCTGGCTTGGAAGGAATTGTAGGTGAAGACTTGGCAAGTCACTACGTTGCACTTAATAGATGGTATGCATGGTAGCCACAATTTGCTGGTAGTAGGTTTAGTTTGGAGAACGGGGTGCCAATCACATTGGATGTTGTTTTCAATGATGCTGTGTTTCTTGCGTACTGTTGTAAAGGCACTTGTACAGGAATGTAAAGAGTTTCCATCACAGTACAGACATTTCAATTATAGACAGGGTTTCGGTAGTCAGCAGGTAGATAATAAGTGACTTGTCACTAGAAACCTATGGGCTACTCTTGCAGCCATTACATCTCTGGTCATTGGTAGGGAAAAGACTGATGCACCATCAATAACTCTCAGAGACTGGAAGTGAACAATAGGCTTTGATTAACAGCAAAAGGGAGCACGACATCTCGGAGACTGAGGGAGGAGCAGTGCCCCAATCGCCTTTATACAGGGGTCTGTGGGAGGAGCCACAGGAGCGTGTCCAGACAGTTATACATAGTTTACCGCATTCACCCCACCCTCCTTTGTTTTAAAAGAGAGTCTCCATGGGGCAAAGTTTCTTACAAGTATATTTACAGGTTAAGTCTATCAGGCGGGCGAGTCCGTCGCTGTAATCTACGTAGCATCGGTGGTGATTGCACCGGAGACGGTGGTCGTGCTGGTTCCGGCCTGACTTGAGGTACCAGCCCGTTAGGCATCAGTAATCCCTCATGTGTGTGCGAGGCACCTGGTATGGGAGTGTCGTGAGGAGTCTGCGTAGGGCTTGGTGTGCACAGTGTCTCTTGGGTATATACATCGGTGGGTACGGGGTTCATAGTCACTGTGGAGTGTTTGGGGTAGGGGTCTGGTGCTCCTGCGGGTGCCAGGTCTCAGACGGAGACCGTGTCCTCCTGCCCATCTGGTAAGACCACGTAGGCATACTGGAGGTTCGCATGTAGAAGGTGAACCCTCTCGACCATCGGGGAGTATTTATTGCTCCTCGCATGTTTCTGGAGCAGCACTGGCCCTGGGGACATCAGACAAGTCGGTAGGGTGGTCCCAGTGGCAGACTTCCTGGGAAAAGAAAAGAGTCCCCCATGAGGGGTGGCATTGGTGGACGTGCATAACAGGGAGCGGATGGAGTAGAGCACCTTGGGGAAGACCTCCTGCCAGTGAGAGACCGGAAATCCCTTTGACCGAAGGGCTAAGAGTGTGGCCTTCCACACGGTGGCATTCTCCCTCTCCACCTGTCCATTCCCCTGGGGATTATAGCTCGTGGTCCTACTAGTAGCAATACCCCTAGCCAGCAGGTACTGGCGCAGCTCGTCACTCATAAAGGACCACTTTATCACTGTGGATACAGCAGGGATATCCGAACAGAGTGAAGAGCTGGTGCAGGGCTTTTATGATGGGAGTGGCAGTGGTATCGGGGCAGGGGAAGGCAAAGGGGAACCACGAGTACTCGTTGATTATGCTAAGCAAGTACACATTGCGGTCGGTGGAGGGAAGGGGGCCCTTAAAGTCGACACTCAGTCGCTCAAAGGGACGGGTGGCTTTGATAAGTTGTGCCTGTTCAGGATGGTAGAAGTGCGGTTTGCACTCAGTCCCTGGTCATCGTCCGGATTTCTTCAAGGGAGTAAAGCAGGTTCTGGGCTTTCACGAAATGGTAAAGTCAGGTGACCCCCGGGTGGCAAAGATCTGCATGGAGAGCGTATATCCGGTCGAGCTGCACGCTGGCACATGATCCCTGGGATAGGGCATCAGGGGGGCTCATTGAGCCTTGCAGGCTGGTACAGGATGTCATAGTTGTAGGTGGAGAGTTCTATTCTCCACCTCAAAATTTTATCATTTTTGATTTTGCCCTGCTGTTGGTTGCCAAACATGAACACAACTGAGTGCTGGTCGGTCAGCAAGGTGAACCTTTTGCCAGCGAGATAGTGCCTCCAGTGCCTAATAGCTTCCACTATGGCCTGGGCTTCTTTCTCCACCACAGTGCTGAATTTCAGGGCCCTGAAGGGGACGAGAGAAGAATGCTACCGGCCTTCCTGCCTGATTGAGGGTAGCAGCCAGCGCGAAGTCCGAGGCGTCACTCTCTACCTGGAAGTGAATGGTCTTGTCCACCGCATGCATCGTAGCTTTGGCAATGTCCCCTTTAGTGCGGCTGAAGGCTGAGCTGGCCTCGGTTGAGAGGGGAAATGTGATGGACTTGACCAGGGGGTGGGCCTTGTCTGCATAGTGAGGGACCCATTGGGCGTAATAGGAAAAGAAGCCAGGCACCGTTTGAGGGCTCTGAGGGTGGTGGGAAGAGGGAGTTCTATCAGGGGGCGCATATGGTCGGGGTCAGGGCCAATGACCCTGTTCTCCACGACATACCCAAGGATAGCAAGTCAGGTGGTTCCAAACACACACTTGTCCCTGTTATAGGTAAGGTTAAGAGCTTGGTCCGCTTGGAAAAATCGTTGGAGGTTGGTATCGTGATCCTGCCAGTTGTGACCACAGATGGTGATGTTATCCAGATATGGGAATGTGGCCTTCAGTTGGCACTGGTCCACCATCCGGTCCATTTCCCTCTGGAAGACAGAGACACCATTTGTGACACCGAAGGGGACGCGCAGGAAGTGATAGAGCCTGCCGCCCGCCTCCAACGCAGTGTAGGGGTGGTCCTCCGGGTGGATGGGGAGCTGGTGATAAGCGGATTTCAGGTCTATGGTCAAGTACACCTTGTACTGAGCTATCTGATTGACCATATCTGCGATGCGGGGTAGGGGGTACGCGTCAAGCTGCGTGAACCTATTGATGGTCTGGCTATAGTCCACGACCATCCTATTTTTCTGCCCGGTTTGAACAATGACCACCCGGGCCCTCCAAGGACTTGTGCTTGGCTCAATGATCCCCTCCCTGAGCAGCCGCTGCACCTCCGACTGAATGAAGGCCCTGTCCCCCGCACTGTACCTGCTGCTTTTAGTTGCCACAGGTTTACAGTCGGGGGTCAGGTTGGCGAACAGCGGTGGGGGAGGGATCTTGAGGGTGGAGAGGCTGCAAGTGGTGTCAGTAGTGCAGCTGTCAGCATGGTGCTGGGTGGGATGTGCGGGTCGGTGGGTGTGTGTGGTCAGTAGCAGGGTATATGACGAAGTCCCACAAAACTGAGGATTCCTGACAGTGAGTGGTGGGAGGGGCCCGTCATATGCCATAGTCACACTTTTCAGGTGGGTCTGGAAGTCGAGCCCCAATAGCACAGGGGCACACAGTTGGGACATGACCAGTAACACCAAGTTCTGATATTCTGTGCCCTGCAGCACCAGTGTTGCTACACAACCCCCCCCGGATGTCTGTGGAATGCGACCCAGAAGCCATGGTGACCTTCTGGCTTACCGGCTGTGTCACGAGTCCGCAGCGTTGCACAGTGTCCGGGTGAATAAAACTCTCAGTGCTGCCCGTGTCAAACAGGCAGCTAGTCCTGTGCCCCCTCCACCAGGATGTCCATCATTGGCCTTGCGAGCTGGTGTGGAGCACTTTGGTCGAGGGTCATGGAGGCCAGAGTTGAATCGCCATCTTGGTGCCCGGTAAGTACCCGTGGGTTGGAGGCGGGGCGAGGTAGCGCCGACAAAGATGGCCGCCCCCATGCCTCGCACGCGGTGGGCAGGCAAGATGGCGACCCCCATGCCTCGCACGCGGCGCTGCTCAACCCCGCTTGTGGTTTGGAATTACAGGCCTGGAGCAGGTAGCTTCTGGGGCTGGGCAGCATTTTCGGGGGTGCTTTTCGAGTCCGCAGAAGTAACACTGTGCGGACTTGCGACTGGCAGCAGCCAAGGTCGATTCACCAGCGGGTTGCGGGTTCTGCAGCTTTCGTGAGGCCGGCGGGAGATTGCACGCCTGGACAGCGTCAGCATTGTGCAGAGTGGCCTCCATCGTGTCGGCCAGCTCGATCGCCGAATGTAAGATAAGATTAGCGTGTTTCAGCAGCCGCTGGTGCATGTACACTGACCTGATCCCCGTAATGAAGGCGTCACGTACCAGGAGCTCCGCATGCTGTTCCGCCGTCAGTCCCCTGCAGTCACAGGCCCGCACAAGTGTCTGTAGGGTCCGGACAAACTCAGCACTCGACTCTCCGGCCCGCTGCCGCCGTGTCGCTAAGCAATGTCTCGCGTAGACGGTGTTCACCAGCCACTGGTATTGTCTTTTGAGGGCATCCATCATGCCCTGGTAGTCTGTTTGGTCCCTGATCATGGAGTAGACCCTTGGACTGACCCTGGAGAGGAGAACTCTGTGCATCGTGGCAGGCTCGGTCACATGAATCTCCTCCAGGTACGATTCGAAGCATGCTAGCCAGAGTTCAAGAGCGTCGCCGGCTTCCTGAGATTGAGGGTCGAGATCCAATCTGTCGGGTCATAAAATGCTCTCCATGTTTTAAAATTGCTGCTAATAAAATTGATGCACCATCAATAACTCTCGGAGTTATTGATGAACGATAGGCTTTTATTAGCAGCAAAAGGGACCATGACATCTTGGAAACTGAGGGAGGAGCAGTGCCTCCAGTTGCCCTTATACAGGGGTCTGTGGGAGGAGCCACAGGAGCAGTCAGCAGAGGGGCGTGTCCAGACAGGTATACATAGTTTACCACAAAACCAAATAGATTTGTATTGCTCTTTTGGAAGGGACCTTCCAAAGGGAAGACTGTCTTTAGAGAGGGAACTGCTTAGAATATTGGTAAGACTGGTCCCAGAATAGAATATTGAAGGCATACGTTTCTTCAGTAATTGTGGTGAGTTTTAGAAATATTATATGGGCTTTTCAAGAGGAGATCAGGAGACTGAAAAGTATTGATAGAAATATAATTTCAAGGTCAGAGGAGAACAGCCAGCTTGCCAAGGAAAAGGGAGGGAAGGGAATATCAAGAGTTGGAAGGAGGCCAGGAAATTCAAAGTAAACACAAAAATGGTTGGAAAATATGATTGAAATCATTTATTCCAGAAGCAGAGGGAGGAGACCTGAGGATAAATTCTTTTGAAAAGAACATGCTGCTTGCATAGACAGAAAAGAACAAGGAATTTAAAGAAACACACACAAAATGCTGGAAGAACTCAGCAGGTCAGACATAGGATTTTAATGAGCTGCCTGAAGGATGCTCAGGAAAACTTGTGAAAGGGGAACAAAGACAGATCTGCATTTGACTGATGTAATGGTAAACTTTGATCATGTTGCCAGCACTAAACATATGCATGAATATCAACCTGGTTGTATCTGCTCATCTCTTTATAATTGATTTACAAATGGAATGAAATGTATTCTGTTCAGTCAGTAGAACCAAATATACAGACTGCAAGTGCAACCAGCAACTAATATTCTTGTACATGTTTACTACAGACTTTCATTCTGGGAATTTGGGCAGGGTAAATGATGGGACGTGTAGCCAGGCAGATTATGAAGATTATGAAGATGATAGGCATCATCATCTCCCAGGTGAGTAAACATCAAGACAAAGATGTCAGATGTTTATGGAATGCAAAAAGCTTGTACATTAAAGAGACATGGTCATGTGCTGAATCAAATGTGAGGCAGCTTTGGGACTCAGAAAGGGATGACATGTTTACTTACAGTCTAAAGGTTGACGTAAGCTGCTGATTTCACCACCGAATTAGGGTGAAGATGCCACAACATATCACAATAATAACCAGAGAATAAAGTCAATTAGACTTGATTAATGATATTCTGTTACTGTGATTTTTCATGATTCCCAAAAATTCAAATTTGCCTTTGCACCATGACTGCAATTCACGGCCTTTCAATTACATCATTGCCTGACTGTAACTCTGACCTGGGTTTGATCCCGATTGTGGGTGCTGACTGTGCAAAGTTTGAATGCTCTCCCTGTGATTGTCGACACACAAGACAGCAGATCTTGGAACCTGGAGCAGCGTACAAAGTATTGGATGGATTCAGCAGGGAAGGCAGTGGGTCAGCTATGCTGCCTGATCCACAAGTTCTTCCACTGTTTCGTGGTTGTCCCTGTGTCTTGTGCTTTCCTGGGCTGCTCTGGTTTTCTCCCATGTCCCAAAAACATGCAGGTTGGTAGGATAATTGGCTGCCATGAATTATCCCTAGTGTCAAGATAAATTATAGAACCTGTGGTGAATTAATAGCAATGTGGGGAGAATAAAATGGGATTGTAAATGGGTGATTGACGGTTTCCCTGCTGCATCTTTCTACTATTATGGCTGATACCAACAAAAAAACCTCCTTAAACTGTGAATATTTTGCCCTAGAATATTTGGTAGTTTCACATTGTCCACATAACTGAGATGTAGCTTTGACTCCTATTTTATTACCCTCTCAAACTTAAGTGATCAATTAGCATCAAGCACCTTGTTCCACTTGGGATATTACCGCAGCATTCACAACGTAACAGGGAAGGGATTTATCAAACATGATTATTCCACAGACAGGTACAGGCATGGAAAGGAAGCTTTCCTGAAACAAAGATCCGCAGTGGTAGAATCTAGAGCCAGATCTTTCTAGACAAATGGATCAACTCCCAGTTGATTTCCCTACATTGTATTTTCCACTATGTCTATTCCTACCGTAAGCAAGAATATATAACCATATAACAATCACAGCACGGAAACAGGCCATCTTGGCCCTCCTAGTCCATGCCGAACCCTTAATCTCACCTAGTCCCACCTACCCGCACTCAGCTCATAACCCTCCACTCCTTTCCTGTCCATATACCTATCCAATTTTACCTTAAATGACACAACTGAACTGGCCTCTACTACTTCTACAGGAAGCCCATTCCACACAGCTATCACTCTCTGAGTAAAGAAATACCCCCTCGTGTTTCCCTTAAACTTCTGCCCCCTAACTCTCAAATCATGTCCTCTAGTTTGAATCTCCCCTACTCTCAATGGAAACAGCTTGTTCACGTCAACTCTATCTATCCCTCTCAAAATTTTAAATACCTCGATCAAATCCCCCCTCAACCTTCTACGCTCCAATGAATAGAGACCTAACTTGTTCAACCTTTCTCTGTAACTTAATTGCTGAAACCCAGGTAACATCCTAGTAAATCGTCTCTGCACTCTCTCTAATTTATTGATATCTTTCCTATAATTCGGTGACCAGAACTGCACACAATATTCCAAATTTGGCCTTACCAATGCCTTGTACAACTTTAGCATTACATCCCAACTTCTGTACTCAATGCTTTGATTTATAAAGGCCAGCGTTCCAAAAGCCCTCTTCACCACCCTATCTACATGAGACTCCACTTTCAGGGAAAGTGTCACCGGCCTCCATCCCGATAAACAATTATCCACCACTACTCTCTGGCATCTCCCATCTAGCCACTGTTGAATCCATTTTATTACTCCAGCATTAATACCTAACGACTGAACCTTCTTAAATAACCTTCCATGTGGAACTTTGTCAAAGGCTTTGCTGAAGTCCATATAGACTACATCCACTGCCTTACCCTCGTCAACATTCCTCGTAACTTCTTCAAAAAATTCAATAAGGTTTGTCAAACATGACCTTCCACGCACAAATCCATGCTGGCTACTTCTAATCAGATCCCGTCTATCCAGATAATTATAAATACTATCTCTAAGAATACTTTCCATTAATTTACCCACCACTGATGTCAAACTGACAGGTCTATAATTGCTAGGCTTCCTTCTAGAACCCTTTTTAAACAATGGAACCACATGAGCAATACGCCAATCCTCCGGCACAATCCCCGTTTCTAATGACATATTAAAGATCTCCGTTAGAGCTCCTGCTATTTCTACACAAATTTCCCTCAAGGTCCTGGGGAATATCCTGTCAGGACCCGGAGATTTATCCACTTTTAAATTTCTTAAAAGTGCCAGTACCTCCACCTCTTTAATTGTCATAGGTTCCATAACTTCCTTACTTGTTTCCCACACCTTAGACAATTCAATATCCTTCTCCTTAGTGAATACCGAAGAGAAGAAATCATTCAAAATCTCTCCCATCTCCTTCGGTTCCACATTAGGTTCCAATATACTATTGTCTGAAATTGCAGAGTTAACGATGATATTGACAGCTATGACTATTATTTTTCATTTCTCTCTGGCTATGGAGTAGTGACTGGGGATGGGAGGATGGCTACTGTTCTCACATTATTTAAGAATGGACAAACCAAATAATTAGAATCCTATTGGTTTAACTTCAATGTTGGGCTAACTGCAGGAATCTGTTCTAAAGCTCAGGATAAATCTTCATTTAGAAAGTCACTTATTAATGAAGAACAGTCAGTATGTATTTGTCAAGCAAAAGTCACATCTGACTAACCTGATTGCAGGTTTTCAGTAGGTAACAATGAGTGTTGATGAGGGCAGTATATTTAATGATTTCAGTAAGACTTTGACAAGGTCCAAAATTCATTTATTATCCAAGAACATATAAATTATACAACCTTGAGATTTGCTTGCTCACAGGCAGCCACAGAGCAAGAAACCCAGAAGAACCCAACTAAAGAAAAAAAGTAAAAGACCAACATGAGAAAAAAAAAATAAAAATGCAAGTCATGCAAACATTTAAAGCAAACAACAGCATTCCAAACCAAAATTGAGTCCTCAGATTGAAACCAAGGAGCAGCCTGGAGTAGGCCCAAAACCTCACCGATCAGTTCATCACACTCGTGGGCATGGAACACAGCAGCCAGGACAGTCTTCTTGCCTAAGCTCCATTTAGATGATATTTGTAGACAACAAGAAAAATTGGCTCTCATCCCGACCGTCACCCTGTCTTTTCAGTCTATCTAGGCCAGCGTTTAAATTGACCCAACGATGGAACAGCAAAAGGCTCCATGCCCTGGAGAGAGGAGTGATCATCACGGAGAAAGTGTGAAATTGACTCTAGCCTCTGATCTGGGCTGGGATTTAATTTGTCTAAGCAGCGTATTGTACGTTGCACTAGGACCCAGGCACTGCTGCAGTGAAAGTCTCCGCCTACAACTTGCTCTGGGCCCAGATATTGCCACCCACCCTAAAGTTGCTCACATGCTCTTGTTACGTACGCGTGACATGACAGTGGTACCCTTGTTACGTGACTGGGGTTGAAGCTATACTGGACTTGAGGTAATGGTCTTGTGATGGTGGAGTGATGTCATTTTCCTGCCAGTAGAGATCATGTGACAGGATTTTTTTTTACAGGTAATAAAAGGAAGACCCCACCCTGTGAGGAGGGGCAGTTCGTGGCTGGATTTGCCAAGCTGACTTCGTGCCACTGCGTGATTTAATGTGATGACGCAGTTTAGTTAAAGGATGAAGTTTTTATCTAATGCCTAAAGTTTAAAAGGTCATTGCCAGCAGTTTCTTTACAATACTACTAGTTGAGAATCAGTGGAGAGTGAAGATCGGAGTTCGGGAGTTAAAGATCGAGGAGAATCTATTTTGACGGTGAAACAGGTTCGACCTTGTTTAATCCTTATTCGGAAGGAATTCGTTGACTGTTCTCGTGTTAATCTCTGCAGGATAGCAGAAAAGATTGAGGACAGTGATAAAGGAAAGGTCAGTGCCTTTAAGCCATTTCGTTTCGTAAATTCTTCGTGGGAAAAGTTCGACGTCGGGGATCGAAGCAAAATGACGTGAAAGAGAATTTAAATCATCTTATAAAGTCTCTCCTTTTAAAATGACTGTGAGCATTTCTGAACTTTTGGCAATACTACTTTAAAGAACTGTTTTTGCAACATCGCTTTAAGAACTGTTTGAGCTGCATCGCTTTAAGAACTGTTTAAGCTGCCGCACAGCAGCTGATTTCCGGTTACGTTAGTGTTTGTTTACTTTTGGGGGGGTTTGTTTTCAGTGTTTAATAAACGTGTTGTTTTGTTATATAAACCCTTGCCTAACTCATATATTTATTGTTGCCTGAATATGTAACACTCTTAAAATCAGTTTGGTACCCAAGAGCGATCCAACCTTGCATTTTGGGCCAGTTGTACGGGGACCTATTCTCTGTCCTGACTTCTCCTTCTGGCACCCAGAGTGATTCAACGTCACACTCGGGCCAGTAGAATGAGTATGGGAACTTCTTTGCCTCGGATTCTGCAACTCACCATCTTGGCTCATCCCTCAAATTTGCCTTATCATCATTCGCCCCTTCACTGTTTGTGACAATAATTTAACACTATTTCCTCAGGAAAGGTATTTTTAGTGATGTTTTTTGGTGGCTTTCATGGCTTTTTGCCTATCAGAACCTGACACATACATTCAGTATCGTCATCTTAATCGGATGTCATATGTGCAAGTCCAGTTACAGGACTTTAGTCAATAGAGTAAAATCCAGAACTCATGGCTATAGGAACAAGAATCAATCACAGGCACTTCAAAGCTGTTCCATCATTTAACATGATCATGGCTGGCCTTAATTCCTTTACCATTTATCTATCTCCATCTTAAACAATGATACCAAATGATCTGATCCTCCATCACCTTCGAAGACAGAATTCCAGGGATTCATTCCCCTCTGAGAGAAGGAATTTTTACACACCTCAGGTTTAAACGACCAGTTCCTTATTTTATAATATGTGGCTCTCCCATCTCAATGCATACCCTGTCAACTCCTCCCCCGTCTTTGGACTGTATTGTCTTCATTCGGTTGCCTCTCACTCTTCTGAACTCGGAGGAATATAAACCCAGTATCTCTGATATGAAAACCTCTCATCTGAGAGAGTGGAAGGAGAGGTAAACCTTTCAAAGTATCAGCCAAGCATGACAGCTAAATCATCTCCAGTACAACTGAATGATGTTACAGCACCTACAATTATCACAACCCAGATAATACAGTGTGTCTAACTTGTGAATCCCCGAGTTGTTGGATTCAGGCAATTCTGAGCACGCCATTGAGTTACCAGTCTCCAACAGGCATCATGTCATTCTTTCCAGGACACCTCTCACTTGGATTGAAGGGCAATTACAACAAGGCTAACCCAAGACAGTCACACAGCAGCATTTTTGCCAGGCAGCAAATTCCTGCCAGGCATCAAAGAATTAAAAACTTCAATGTGAATGCTCAATAAACTACACAAATACACAGTTATTTTTCAGTATTGATAATTGTCAACATGCATTTCGGTATTGATAATTACCCACTATCAGTGTGAATGGTTTCATTGCGTGGATTCAGGTGCTGTGTCTCACCGTGGCCGATGTGAAAAGAACCCTGTGTAGAGTCAACCCACGGAAGGCTGCTGGACCAGACAACATCCCTGGTAGAGTGCTCAGAGGATGTGCAGACCAGCTAGCAGATGTTCTCACTGACATCTTCAACATCTCCCTGAGCAGTGCCACCACTCCAAAGTGCTTCAAGGCTGCCACGATTGTCCCTGTGCCAAAGAAGTCTTCAGTGTCCTGCCTAAATGACTACCATTGCTCTCACATCCATCATCATGAAGTGTTTCGAGAGGCTCGTCATGAGGCATATCAAGACCCTGCTGCCCCCCTCACTGGACCCCCTGCAGTTTGTGTACCGTCCGAACTGCTCAACATACGACGCCATTGCCACCACCCTCCACCTGGCCCTAACCCACCTGGACAAAAAAGACACATATGTTCGGATGCTGTTCATAGACTTCAGTTCAGCATTCAACACAATCATCCCTCAGAAACTGATAGAAAAGCTGAGCCTACTAGGCCTGAACATCTCCCTCTGCAACTAGACTGCAACTAGATCCTAGACTTCCTGACTGGGAGACCTCAGTCAGTCCGGTTCAGGAGCAGCATCTCCAACATCACACTGAGCACAGGAGCTTCCCAGGGCTGTGTGCTCAGTCCACTGCTGTTCACTCTGCTGACCCAGGACTGTGCTGCAACACACAGCTCGAACCACATCATCAAGTTCGCCAATGACACGACCGTGGTGGGTCTCATCAGCAAGAACGATGAGTCAGCTTACCGAGAGGAGGCGCAGCGGCTAACGGACTGATGCAGAGCCAATAGCCTGTCTCTAAATGTGAACAAAGCAAAAGAGATGGTTGTTGACTTCAGGAGGGCACGGAGCGACCACTCCCACTAAACATCGACGGCTCCTCGGTAGAGATTGTTAAGAGCACCAAATTTCTTGGTGTTCACCTGGCGGAGAATCTCACCTGGTCCCTCAACACCAGCTCCATAGCAAAGAAAGCCCAGCAGTGTCTCTACTTTCTGCAAAGACTAAGGAAAGTCCAACTCCCAACCCCCCCATCCTCACCACATTCTACAGGGGTTGTATTGAGCGTATCCTGAGCAGCTGCATCACTGACTGGTTCGGAAATTGCACCATCTTGGATTGCAAGACCCTGCAGCGGATAGTGAGGTCAGCTGAGATCATCGGGGTCTCTCTTCCCGCCATTACGGACACTTACATCACACGCTGCACCCACAAAGCAAACAGCATTATGAAAGACCCCACGCATGCCTCATACAAACTCTTCTCCATCCTGCCGTCTGGGAAAAGGCACTGAATCATTTGGGCTCTCACGACCAGACTATGTAACAGTTTCTTCCCCCGAGCCATCAGACTCCTCAATACCCAGAGCCTGGACTGACACCTTATTGTCTTGTTTATTATTTATTGTAATGCCTGCACTGTTATGTGCACTTTACGCAGTCCTGGGTAGGTATGTAGTCTAGTGTATTTTTTTTTCTGTGTTGTTTTTTACATAGTTCAGTCTAGTTTTTTGTCCTGTGTCATGTAACACCATAGTCCCAAAAAAACGTTGCCTCATTTTTACTAATGTACTGTACCAGCAGTTATGGTCGAAATGACAATAAAAGTGACTTGACTTCATTGCCAAATTCCTTGTGCAATGAATTAATCTCTTATTTCTTCAACCCTCAATATTCTTCAGAATAAACATATGCAGCTAATAAAAATTTGAAAATAAAAACCCAATGCTTAACGTTGAATGTCCTTTTTCACTCTCCTTTTGTAGTAATATGGAGACAGAGACTATGTTTTAATTCCTGGAGATACTGAGATAATCCTGATATCCGATGTGCATGATGATTGCACACTGGATTTGAATTCTGTAAGGACAAATTTACATGACCCAAACACCTTTAAGATTGGTTGCCCGTACTTGCCTTTCCCTAGTGATTCCACAGAGCAATGCTCCAAACTGAAACACCCCTGTGCTCATAACGTACTTCTTCCGAGGGATTTCCTGCTGTTTCAAACTCTTTATCCGATGTCTGAACACCACTCTAAAAAATCAAGGTAAAAGAATAAAGAAAGAGTAGGACACCTGGCAAATGAACAGTGAAGTCCACTGATATCAAAAATAATACAGTGACCAACCTCACTCGCATCACAGATCAGGAATCAGTGGGAACAGGCTAGCAGGATTCCCAGTTACAGGACTCTGGGTAAGGTCATGACATGTCAGCCCAAGAAAATGGCGAATAAAACCATTGATTCTTGAGGTAAGATAGCGGCACAAAATTTAAGAAAATTGAAAATGCTGGAAATTTCAAAATATAATCAGAAAATACTGGAAATACACAATGGGCACCTGAAGGAAAAGAAAAAAAAGTAAATAACCCTAAAAATGGACTCTGTTTCCCTTCCCACAGATCCAACCTGACCTGGTGAGTATCATCACCATTTTCTTATGCCAATCAAAACATATAAAAACTACTTGAGCTAGTTGAACTATTAAACATTGATAAGTAAAAGGTTTTAATTAATTTAAAAAGCTTTAACATTTTAAACATTTTAAAGCAATCAATTTCAAAATGATAGCAACTTAACCTCATGCATGCTCCATTCTCATCAGCCATGCACAAAGAATTAGATGACTGCAGGGTACAAGTCTTATTGCAAAAACCTCATCTCCATGCCTTTTCTGTCTTCAGAGCTGCATGGACATGAAGCCCAAATTTCTTCGTTCTCTCCACTGCATTTAGTGTTTACTGTGTACTTTGTCCTTTTACCCTCACCAAATTTGCTGCTTTGGCCGAATTCCACTTACTACCTTTCTTCCATTCTGACTAGTCTGTTGAGAACAACTTCTGCTCTACATATCTGATCCCCACTATCAACTGCACAGACAATTTTTGTATGAACTGTTAAATTTTACCCACAATATTTATCTTTACATCAGATAATGAAACCAGCAGAATTCTCATTTGAAACAGCCTTCAAATTCTAATAACTTCTATTGCTGCCAACACTGATTCAACTTGCAAGTTTTCCTTCAATCTCATGGGTTCTTATTTTACTAATTAGTGTTCCTTATGGAACGCTTCAAATGCTTAGAGTCCATGTAGACTCTCTACTGTCCTCATCAAGCCTTCTTGTCAGAAAGTCAAAAAACTGTATTTGATGGAAATCAGAAATAAAGGCAGAAAATGCAGGGGACACTCAACAGATCAGACAGTTCCTTATGAATGAGATACATTTTAGTCCAGGCTCTTCATTTGACCTTAAGGTTCCCAAATTTTCTGTTTTTATTCAAGCCCTCTTACCTCTTTTCCTTACCCTATAACCATGGTTGGCAGAATTTCAGATAGTGCCAAGGGGCAATACAGGAGCAAGATACATCAGCTTGTTGAGTGGTGTTGCAGCAGCAACAAAGTGTCGGTAAGACCAACGAACAGATTGTCTACTTCAGAAAAGGTAAGGTAAAGGAATGCACACCAGTCCTCATAGAGAGATCAGAAGTGGAAAGAATGAACAATTGCAAATTCCTGGGTGTCAATATCTCTGAGGATCTAACCTGGACCCAGCGTATTGATGTAGATCAAAGTAGGCATGACAGTGGCTATATTTCATTAAGAGCTTGAGGAGATATGGTATGTCAGCAAAAACACTCACAAAATTTTACAGATGAACCAAAAAGAGCATTCTAACTGGCTGCATCACAGTCTGGTATGGGGGTGGGGGGTGCGATGGACTACTGCAGTGGATCAAAGTAAGCTGCAGAGAATTGTAAACTCAGTCAGTTCCATCATGGGCACTAGCCTCTGCAGTATCCAGGAGATCTTCAAGGAGTGATGCCTCAAAAAGGCAGCGTGCAACCTGAAGGACCCCAATCACTCAGGTAATGCCTGGTTCTCAAGATGGAGTACAGAAGATACACACTCAATGATTTGGAAACAGTTTCTTCCCTTCTGCAATTTGATTTCTCAAAAAAGGAAAAGGGACCAAAGCAAAAGTTTGGGCAAGTATCACAGCTTGTAAACGCTTTCTTTGCTAGCTAAGTCTTTCAATTCTTGTTTGGGGGATTTTCGCCCATTCTTCCTTGCAAAAGGCTTCTAGTTCTGTGAGATTCTTGGGCTGTCTCGCATGCACTGCTCTTTTGAGGTTTATCCACAGATTTTCAATGACGTTTAGGTCAGGGGACTGTGAGGGCCATGGCAAAACCTTCAGCTTGCGCCTCTTGAGGTAGTTCATTCTGGATTTTGAAGTGTGTTTGGAATCATTATCCTGTTGTAGAAGCCATCCTCTTTTCATCTTCAGCTTTTTTATACAGATGGTGTGATGTTTGCTTCTAGAATTTACTGGTATTTAATTGAATTCATTCTTCCCTCTACCAGTGAAATGTTCCCTGTGCCACTGGCTGCAACACAAGCCCAAAGCATGATCGATCCACCCCCGTGCTTAACAGTTGGAGAGGTGTTCTCTTCATGAAGTTCTGCACACTTGCTTCTCCAAACATCACTTTGCTCATTGTGGCCATAAAGCTCTGTTTGAACTTCATCAATACATTTAAGGTTACTGCCCCACTCTATCTCTGATGTCCTGATGAGGAATGGCTTATGGACCTCTGGTTTTTTCCTCCTATAATCAACAATCAGCTCTTTAGTCTTGCTGACATTGAGAGAGAAGTTCTCGTTATGGCACCACTCAACCAGATTTTCAACCTCCCTCTGATTTGCTGATTCATCTCCACCTCTAACTCGGCCAAAAGCAGCTGTGTCATCAGCAAACTTGAATATGGCACTGGAACTGTACTTAGCCTCATGCTCGTAAGTATAAAGAGAGTAGAGCATAGCTAAGCACATAGCTTTGTGGTGCAGCTATGCTGATGGTGCTTGCAGCAGAGATGTTGTTTGCCGATCCATACTAACTGAGATATGCTAGTGAAGAAATAAAGGATCTAGTTGTATAACGAATGACTGAAGTCTAAGTCTTGGAGAATGTTGATTAGTTTTGAGGGAATTATAGTATTGGATGCCAAGCAGTAGTCAATGAAGAGCATGAAGTATGCATCTCCACTGTTCAGATGTTCCAGGGTCGAGTAAAGAGCCAGTGAAATGGCATCTGCTACGGACCTGTTGTGACAGTACGCAGAATGGAATGGATCAAAGTTACTCCTCAGACAGGAGTTGGTATGTTTCATGATCAACCTCTCAAAGCACTTCATTGCAGTACCTCAAACTGTCAAAGCAAGAGGTTAAAGACATCAGGAAACACTCCAGCTAGCTGAATAGCTCGAGTACATTGTCCAGACCAGATACTTACTGTGGGTCCATCCTCATGAAGAATGCTCTGACATTGGCCTCAGAGACTGAAAACACGGTGGGGCTTGTGGGAGGTTATGGAGATGCCCCCGTATTCTGTTGGTCCAACTAAGCATAAAAGGCATTAAGCTTCTCTGGGAATAAAACCTTGTTGTCACATATATCAGTTGATTTTGCTTTGTAGAAAGTGATAGCATTCAAGCCCTGCCATAGCAGTCAAGCACCCTTCTGTGATTCCACTTTGATCCAGAATGGTGACTTCACATTGAGATCTCTTTCCAGAGGTTGTATCTGGACCTCTTGTACTTTATTGATTGCCAGACCTGAATATCATCAATCTCAGGCCTCAGCAGATTGCAGATCTCTTGGTTTATTCAGGGTTTCTTTTGTGGAGACAATGATTTTCTGGAGACACACTCATCGGCAGTGTCTTTATAAAGTCCATGACAACTGTGGTGTACTCGTTCAGGTCCTCTGATGAATCCTTGAATGCGGCCCAGTCCACTGACTTAAATCAATCTGGTAGCCGCTCCTCTGCCTCATGCAACCACCTATTTGCTGTCCTTCCCTCTGATGAGTTGCTCTTTGTGGTGATATCATATGCAATGATGGCCAGTACATGATTGGACAGAGCACTGAGCATGTGCAGGATTGCTAGAATGTTCCAGCACATGGCTGGGTTAAGACACGTTTGTTTATTACGTGGCTGGATTAAGACACGTTTGCTTATTACTGTAAATAAAAGTTCTCTAATTCTTCCAGAATATGATTCTTCATTGTTAGCCCACAGTACGTTTAAACATAAGTAACATATCATGGTGTCAGGAGTGGTTCTGGAAGAACAATACGGTAGAATCAAGAATCGAAGAAACTGTAAAAAAAGTAAGAAAAAGAAGTTTGAACTGTAAACAGTAAAATGGAAAGGTTACAACCCCCATCAAAATTTCAGCTGACTGGAGGATATTCAAGCAACAGTTTGAACTGTACTTATCGGCGATCAATTATTCAGAAAAATCAGAAAATACCAAAGCTGCGCTTCTGCTCCATGTAATTGGGAATGACACAGTAGAGGGATTTAATAGCTTTGTCTTTTAAGATGGAGAAAATTTCAATTTAAAGTCAATAATGGACAGATTGGAAGTATTTTGTATACCTAAGTGTAATTCAATGTATAAGCGATATAAATTCTTCACATTTGCACAGATGGCTGCTGAAACAATTGATCAGTATGTTACTGAGTTACAAAAGCGTAGTAGAACATGTGAGTTTGGATTGCTCATGGGCTTTTTCAATAAAGATAGAATTGTTTGTAGCATTCGAGATAATGCTCTGAGAGAAAGGCTGTTGAGAGAGCAGGATTTAAATTTTGAAAAAGCTTTGGTGCTTTGCAAAGCCGCTGAGACCGTGATGTCGCAGGCTGAAGAGCTTTTTGTCGAAAACTGCAATGGAAAGACTGTAAAAAATGCAAATATATCAAGAAATATAATATTACATCAACAAAACTGACAGAGAGCAAGACAGCATTTGAAAGAAAAAAAATCATGTGAGCACTGTGCATGGGAATATCATCCAAATCAGTGTCCCGCAAATGGCAAAATTTGCAATGGCTGCGGCAAGATCAATCATTTTTCATGCTGTTGTAAAATAAGGAAAATAAAATAAAACAAGTAAATGCTGTGCTTGAAGATGAACATGAGGAATTTTATATAGATGTGCTTTGTGAAAATGAAGTAAGAATGACTGGACTATTCCGTTGCAAGTAAATCAAAACAATACTCTGTTTAAACTTGATACTGGAGCACAAGTAAATGTCCTTGCAGAATCTGAGTTTAATACTTTAATTCCAAGACCAAAGTTACATCAGATGAATATAAAAGTGACTGGGTATTCAGGTGCAGACACTCCAGTTAAAGGAACATGCGTGGTAAAGGTATCACACATAAATATTGTGCACACGGTTTCATTTGTGGTCGTGCCAAAAAATGTACAGTCAATTCTGGGTTTATCTACCTGTGAAAGACTTAATTTGGTGAAAAGAGTTTTAGTCTTGGATAATGACACAGAGCTGAAGAGACAGAACATTGCATTACAGTCAGCAGAAGGTGATGTAACTCAACTGCAGGTCCAGCTCACAGAAGCAAATGCTGACATGGAGAATATAAAAACAGTAACTGCAGTGTCTGAGACAACCAAACAGGAGGCAATTGATGATGTGAAAAAGCAATGGCAGGAGGAGGTTGCTTCAATGCAAACGATAATGAAAGAGACTCTGAGAGAATATGAGATTCAGTTTCATCACCGTCTAGAGCAAGAACGCTCACAGTGGGCACAGTATAAGGAAGAAGTGAAAGCACAAGTAAAGGAATTGAGAAATGATGGAAGTCTCAGCATAAAAAAGAGATTACACAGTTAATGAATTAGATGAAGAAAAGAAGATTTGTATTTCATTACAAATCGAAGTGGAATGTGAATTGACTGATCCAAGGAGATGTTTGTCTGAAGGACAAGGAGACAAAGTGAGGATACAAGATAAAGTGAACACATGGACACAGACCAGATCATACATGGTCCAAACAGAGGAGGGAACAGTGTTAAGAAGAAATTGCAAAGACCTTAAGAAAGAGCCAACTTCAGAGTTTCAGTTATTTGATATAGATGTGTTTTGATTAACGTTGTTAGTCGTTTTTTTTTATTTTAAGTAAAGAAAGATGTAGTGATAACATATGCAATGATGTGCCAGTACATGATTGGACAGAGCACTGAGAATGCGCAGAATTGCTAGAATGTTCCAGCAAGTGGCTGGGTTAAGACATGTTTGTTTATTACTGTAAATAAAAGTTCTCTAATTCTTCCAGAATAATTCAGCCATGATTGAGTGCAGAGTACATTCGGTGGGTCAAGTGGTCTAATTTTGCTCCTATATCTTCTGGTCTTCTGGTCTAAAGATAGCTTAACCTCATAACCAACACTAAAAAACTCTGTGATAATATTGTTCTGGGACCATTGAGCTGTTAGTCTCCCAACCTGCTCAGCCTCTACTTCTTGAGAACTGGTCTCATTTCCCCACAGGTCTCTAGTCCTACCTCCTGCTCCCGTTCTCCAGACACACATCCTTCTGTCATCCTAAATTTGCACTCACCAGCATGAATCGAGAGATCAGACCTTGCTCATTCCCACCTCCTAGAATTCTGCCTTTGACTGGATTGTACCATAGAATGGTTTTGCCACAGGAGCTGGACATTTTGCCCATGAGGACTAGGGTACACTCCTTTTCATCTCTGCTGTTGGCAGATTATGGAGTATGAGTTCTGGCCATTTGGACTCCTCCCTATACCGATTATCGGCAACAATGCAGGACTGGCAGAGGCCTTGCTTATAAAATGCATTTGGTAAACCTCCCAGAAGCACTCACAGAGACTATTAGGAAGATTCTCACCGTGCAGAAGGCTGAACACAAACCAGCCCACAAAATTAGTAAGTTGAAGCTGGCTGCAGCTAAAGAGCTTCAAAAGTATTAAGTAAATCTAAATCAACAATGTTAAAGCAAATAAAACAAAGATAAATTAAGCAATTTAATATACATATAAACATTTTCTAAACATATAAAGCACTTCCTAATCATATACACACTTTATTGTACAATCTATTTACGTGAGCCATCTTATATATTTATATTTATTGTGTTTTTATTATTATTATTATTGTGTTTTTAAACTTTTGTGTTTATTTTTGTGCTGCATCAGATCCAGTGTAACAATTATTTGGTCTTTTTTACAGGTGTATGGGAAATGATATTAAACAATCTTGAATACTTCCAAGCATTTGCAGACAAATTTGAATGCTTTAAAAAAGTTAAGGTAACAAACTGTAAAAAGGTTGAAAAGATTTACAAAAGCTCTTGAGGATAATAAACTCTCTCTCTATTTTTTAAAATTGCCAACATCTCAGCTGAACTTTTCTTAGATTGAGATCATGAGGAGAAGACTCCTGGTTCACCTCAGGCCTTGGGTTCAATGGTGTGTAGAATACTTAGACTAGGCCTCCCTCCTCTACAGTGGCAAAACACAGTTTGGTATCCAGTGCCAAGTTTCTGACAATATCTTTGTGAGATCACTAAAGATACAAGCTTAATGTTTCCTTCCTTCCAACATCAAAATATTTCTATTTGCTTTCAATTCAGAAGAGCTACCAAATCAAACAATTCATGTCATTGTCATCACACAGATTAGGATCAGCATTTCCGTAGCATTCAGCTTCAGTTTATTTAGAAACCCACCTGGGATCCTGGCTTATAGTTGGGAAGGTACAGATTCCTCTGCAGTACAGCTTGTAGCACCTTTGTGTTCCCAGAAGTTCAAAGTTCAGAGTTTGGTCAAATGTCCCACATTCCACTGAACTGAAATTCACTTGTAAGGCAACCTCCTCACCAGGTTGCACGATCCAGCGGTAAGGAGGGGCTCTGTGGGGAAGATCAAAAAAATGATTTTAAAAAATGTTCACCGAGCTCAGATGAATAAAAGCAGAAGTTATGGGTCTTTATTTTTACTTAGAGATACAGCAAGGAACAGACCCTTCCAGCCCAGCAACCCACTGATTAACCCGAGCCTAATCACAGGACAATTTACAATGACCAATTAACCTACTAAATGTTACATCTTTGAACTGTGGGAGGAAATTGGAACACCCGGAGAAAACTCATGCACACATGGGAAAGAACGGACAAACTTGCTTACAGAGTAAGCATGAACTGAACTCCCAACTCTGATGCCTTGAGCTGTAATAGCGTAGCATTAACTGCTACAGTACTATGGTGTCTTTGGTTGGACAGAAAAGTTTTTTTCTATTATCCTGACCAAAGACCAGGGAGAAAAGGATCCTTTAATTTCTATAAAACAAGACAAAGAAATTTTCCCAATATGATCTAATCACTGAGGGCAATAATTATCTATTGCAACAGATCTGTAAAGTCAAGGATGGGGAACAACCATGTGTCTTACAAACTCATTCATCCATTACACTTAGCTGGTATAACTCAGCATTCAACTCAAATTGGCTGTCATGATCATGGGCTTGAGTAAATATGTTGGTTTTGTTTCATACCCATGGGTATCTTGTACCTGTCACGTGACCATGATGTAATTGAGGCTATGCTGGAGATGAGGTAATGGTCTTGTGATGGTGGAGTGATATTATTTTCCAGCCAGTGAGAGGTCATGTGATAGTTTTTTTCAACAGGGTATAAAAGGAGAACCCCACCCTATGACATGCGCAGTTCGTGGCTGAATTCACCACTGGCTCCATGCTGCTGCGTATTCCGATATTATGACGCAGTTTCGTTTAAAAGTGGAGTTTTACTTTCTGTTTTAAGTCTCAAAGGTTATTGCTGGCAGTTTTGCTATAATATTGCCGGTTTGGTTAGTGGAGAGTGAAGATTTTAAAGGAGTTCGGAAATCCCGAAGGATTGGGAAAGTTAATGTCAACGGTAAAACAGATTTGACCTTTGTTTAATCTTCGCACGAGGAATTAGTAACAAGTATCCATGATAACCCTGTTCTGCCAGAAGAGTAGAGGGTTAGATACAAAGTTTTGTTAAAGAAAGGTCAGCGCCTTTAAGCCGTTTTATTTCCTTTGACCGTAAATCCTCCAGGAAATAACACACTCTGGCTGGGATCAGCAGTAACAATGTGGAAAGGATTTAAGTACGGGAAAGAAAGCCTCTCCCAAGCGACTGGGTCAAACTTTGGACTTTCGCATTACTACTTCTAGGAACTGTTTTCGCATTATCGCTTTAAGAACTGTTCGAGCTGCCGTAGCGCAGCTGACTTCCGATTAAGTTAATCGTTTGTTTACTTTTGGGTTTTTCACAGTGTTTAATGAATGTTTTATTTGTTATAAAAAAACCTGTCTCAAATCATATATTCATTGTTGCTGATTTGTAAGTTTCATCTTCTTCAAATAGACTATAACTTGTTTGACATTCACTTTCCCAGTTTAACAAAACCATAGAAAGCTTTGAGTAATCTTTTCCATCAGTTGTCCTAGGATGTTCTTGCTTAGTGAACCATTCCCTTCAACATGTGAAGACTATCCCACAGTGTGACAGTTAGTTTTAGCGGTCTGTTGCAGTGACCGTGAATGAACACTGATATATAAAAGACAGAACAGAGAAACAGGAACTTTGGTCCACTGAGTCTGTACCAACTATGATATCACTCATAACTGTCGGTTCAGCTCGCTGCTTAATCCAGGGGAAAACAGCCCTTGGCCCAGACAAACTTAACAAACCTTATTTGGGTGGATGCTGCGTAATGTGTCCCCTGTTACGAATCAGTACCACGAAATAACTAACAGTACACAATATGCAATTAAACAACAGAGCTTTATAATTCTTAGTTTGACTATATGGTTAGTAAAGAAACAAAAAAAACCGGGCCCAGTTATATAAAACAGCTTTATGCACAACGGTGGAGTTCATGGTTCAATCCACTGGTTTCCCATCGACCTCCTCCAAGCATAGCCCAGCCTTGGTACAAGTCTTCTCTGTCTGGTGGTCTGCCAACTCTCTCCATTTGCATCTCCTCTACTTATCTGTCCCTGGCAAAAGACCGCAAAATCCCTTCTCCCAGCCCCACAAGAAAGAACACCATTCCTCTTGTTGGATAGCCCCACATTCCAATGCCCCATTAACCCTAGTCATAACCCAAACATTGCTGTTACAGAGAAACCGTTACATTAGCAGTGAAACCTTACAGTGTGTTACACCCTCCCTCCACCAAATTTAGTCATGTCCTCATGACACAGATAATTTGCCAACCCTTCCTCCAATCCAGGTGTAAAAGGCCCTGCAGTCGCCCCGCATTTCCGCAGAGTCCTCTTGCTGGGTGTAGGCTCCAAATCGGGCAGTAGGTGGTTCCAAAGGAGAACCTTGACAGGCCCTTTCCCATCCTTTGGTTTCAGCCAGATAACGAGTAGGTTTGGCATTTGACTCTCCACCACTTAGGGCTTGGCTGCCCAACGGTCCGCCAGTTTATGTTTCCAGGTAGCCCCAAGTTCCTTATGAGGACCTGGTCTCCTGGCAGGAGTTGGAAGAATCTCCTCTTGATCATATCTCCTCTTATTTCCTTGATTTTGCTTAGCATCCGCAACCCCAGCTAATCCTTAAGCCCTTTTCAGCTTTCTTTTCATATCAGACACATACTTCAGAAAAGTATTCAGTGGTAAGTCACCCTCGTCAGTCCCAAAAGAAAGGTCAATGGGTCACTGGGCAACCTTACCTCATTCCTAAACATCAGATAATATGGCGAGTATCCAGTATAGCTTCATTTTGAGTACAGTTGTAACTGTGAACCAGATGTCCAATATGTTGACTCTACCTGCTCTTCTTGCTGATCTCCAGGGTCCCGAGCATGTCTAGCAAGGTCCGATTAAATCTCTTGGGCTGGGAATCACCCTGTGGGTGATACGGCACGGTCCTCGACTTCTCGACTCCAAGCATGCCCGGGATGAGTCTGCTCCCGAAATCTCGCCCCTGATCACTATGTATCCGCCTGGGAAGGCCATAATAAATTAAGTACTTGCCCCATAACACTTTGGCCACCGTAGACGCCCTCTGGTCCTTGGTAGGAAAAGCCTGAGCGTATCTGGTGTAGTGGTCCTTGATGACTAAGACATTTGCTGTGTTGCTGGCATCGGGTTCTATGGATAGAAAATCCATACACACCAGGTCCAGGGGCCCCACACTCTACAAACGTGACAACAGAGCTGCCCGCATAGACAGCGTTTTCCGCTGTATAAATCGATAGCACACCTTGCACTCCAACATTCGGGGCCAGTAAAACCGGTCTTTGAGCAATCCATAGGTCTTTTCAACCCCCAAATGTCCAGAATCATCATGAAGTGACTTCAACACAATCCTCCGATACTTCTCCAGCAGAACCAGTTGGGAATGCCGAGGTCGGTCTGGGGGGGGTGACGTGACCCGGTATGGGATCTGGTTTCGCAACTCCAACTGAGGCCATTCTCTCAGTAATGGAGGCACTGCCACATGCTTCTCTTCTCTGCCTGAGCCATGTCTCCCTTTTTGACTGCTGACCAAATGATACCGATGCCTGGGTCGTCTCGCTGAGCAGCTGCCATTTCCCCAGCTGCCATTTTTCCAGCAGCTGAGTTGTCTTCAGAGCAGTCAGGTTACAGGAAACCTGGGGAACGGCATCATCAGAAGCTCCCAATTGATCCACCGCTCGATCCAGCCTCTCATTTCCCTCGGCCTTCACCATGACGGCAAACTGACACATGGCCTTTGCCCCCGGGGCAGGAACGCTCTCCCACTCCTCGTACCTGTCCAGTTTGTCATGTGCTCTTCAGGACAAAGTGTCAGCATCAATGTTCCTGCTTCACGGCCAGTATTTCAGGCTGAAATCACAAGCAGGTAATGTCACCAACCACCGATGGCCTGTGACATCCAGTTTTGTCGAGGTCAGGATATAAGTTAGAGGGTTGTTGTCCGTTCTCACCACAAACTTGGCCCCATAGAGATAGTCGCTCAGCTTATCCGCCACCACCCATTTCATCGCTAGGAACTCCAACTTGTGTGTGGGATAGTTTTTCTCGGAGGGTGACAGACTCCAGCCGATAAACTCAACTGGTCTCAACCTGGTGCCCTGATGCTAATACAGGATACCCCCAAACCTTCTCGGCTGGTTACCATATGCAGTACATATGGTAATAGGGGTTCCGCAAAAGCCAGCACAGGCACCTGGGTCAGCATCTCCTTCAGTGACTAAAAGGCCTCCTCACATTTTACATCCCACCTCGGTCCAAAGGGTTCCGACAAGCTAAGATACTCCCCACTCTCCTGTCCTTTTTCACCCTCCCTTTCTTCCCCAACTGCACAGAAGCTGATTCAACAGGTGACTTACTTTCGCATAGCTTTTCACAAACCTCTGATATTAACCACTGAGCCCAAGGAACGAGCGCAGAGCCCTTGGCCAAGTGGTCACCACCTCTATCTTAGCCGGATATCTAGTTACTCCATCCCATGAGACTATGTGCCCAACATAGCTAACGGACGCTTGGCTGAACTGGCACTTGTCCAGGGAAAGTCTTAACCCTTCAGCTTTCAGGTGGCCCTGCACCTTCAGCGCCTCACTTCACATTCTTTCAAGGTGGATCTAAATACTATGAGGTCATCCAGATAAACCAATACCTCAAGCAAGTTCATATCCCCCACCGTCTTCTCCATGACCCACTGGAAAGTTGCAGGAGCTCCTGAGATGTCCTGGGGCATCCTTTTGAACTAGTAAAATCCCAGGGGACATAAAAATACCAGCTTCTCTTTGTTGGCCTCACTCATGGGGATCTGGTAATATCCACTCCTCAAGTCCAGCATGCTGAACCACTTCACCCTGCTCAGATAGGCCAACGTGTCTTCGACCCTTGGGACCGTATACTGGTTAGGGACGGTGTGCCAGCTCAGGGTCCTATAGTCCACACACATGCATAACTTCCCATTCTTCTTCTGGGGACGCAAAGGGGCTTCAGGACTCAATGATGGTCCCAGCTTCCTTCAGCTTACACAAATGCTGCCGCACATCAGGGCCAGTCAGCGTGACCTCTCTCTAAGTGGGGTGTCCTCGGTCACCCAGATAGTGTGACGAGTGATCTTGGAACAACCGATAACAAACTTGTCAGTGGAAAAAACACCTTCCAGCTTCAACATCTTCTCTACCAACCTCCTCTTCCAACCTGCAGGCACCTGCGTTCCTGTACAACTGAGGGCTTCTGTAATCAGGCCTCACCAGTCCCTCAGCAGGAAATCCCAACTCCTCCTTGTGGTCTGCCGCAGCGTCCACTAAGAGGGCCTCGCCCCCAGGCAATCCGGGAAATCTGGGGGTCCCCATCACTCTCGCTACTTCCCCGGGCCGTACCACCATTGACTTCGACTGGGTGAATCACACAGTCCCTTGTTTAAATTCAATGCTGCCACACACTTTCTCAAAAGCAGCTCGAAGCCCCGGGTGCACGGACAATGTTCCCAGAAAGCTCTCGACCGTCTTCTCCTTGCAGGCCCCCACGAGAGGGGTGCTGGTCCCCACCGGAATTGAAACCCCGCCCTTCTCAACAGGGTCCAGATGAACCAGCACCAACGTATCGAGGGACCTCAGACACTCCCACGTCGGCCTCTGAGAACTCCAACTTCACTGACGAATAACCGTCGTCTGGATAATCACTAGCTCCACATCCACTAACCCCCAGATCTCCAGTGCGCTGAATGCTGTCAATGGTAAATGCTTCAGATTCCGGTTGTAAAACGAACGGTACAACAACGTGACCTGTGACCCAGTGTCGAGTACAGCTTTAGCATAATTACCCTCTATTCATAGCAACACACTGGAGCATGGACTCACTAATCCTTCAGGAATAGGATCTTTTGCTTTCGAAGGTTCCTTGGCACATTGCTGAGAATCCCTCTCTGGGTCTCCAACATCTCTCTCTACTGAATTACCCAGAGGCTCATTCTCCTGGCGTGATACCTGCTCCCGGCAGCTCTCCGCATTGTCCGTCCCCTTGGGGGATCTGCCCCCCCACCCATCAGCTCCATCATACACTTGCTGATAACAGCCGACGTATCTCAGTTCTCAACTCTGCCACAATCTCCTCTACTGTTCTCTGGGGTAGGCTATCTGTGGTCACTTCACCACAGTGGACCACTACCAAGGACAGTACCCTACAGACAGAGGCCTCCCTTGCCTCTGATGTGTTCTCCTCTCCCCGTATCTCACTGATCAGCTCAACAAAAGATGGAGGGGGGCGCGTCTTACAAGACAGTCGGAGAATCCGAGCAATCCTGTCATGGGACTGGGCACCCCTGGCTGTTTGGTCCATTCTAGCTGCCTGAATGACCCCTCTGCGCTGCCTCTCTAGCCGAAAGATAAAAGCACAAAGCTTCTCCTCCTTCTCCTGACACAAGTTCTGAAACCCCACCAGGAGCTCCATTGGACTTCCAGTTGGGCCAAAAGCATTGTCCAGTGCTCACATATAACTGACAGCTGTCACTACGGGATCCCGCAACCTGACGGATCTCACATCAGCGGCCTGCCCAGTTAAACTCTCAACCAATCTCTGTCGTTTTACCAAATCTGCCACTCATCTAACAACTGAGCGGTCTGCTCCACCAAATCTCATACTCCTCTTCCCCTTTAGAGGTGGCCATTATTTCAGAGAATAGGCACAACTTACCATAGCTGGGACTTTGAACCTGGGCATTTTTCCATTTATTCACCAGAGAGGTAAGGGCAGATACTAACTCAGAATTCTCAATCTTCACCGGGGGACGTGGACATTAATTAGACATTCCAAATCTGACTGCTCCTTCCCCTCACTACTCAGAAATGATAGAACCCAATCTTTGAAATCTCCGTCCCCAGCTACTGCTACGTCAGCACTGGTCTGCATTAAAACGAGAGCTGCGTCCGTCATTTCATCAAACCTCCATCTCGCAATTGCAACATTAATAGTACTTAACAGGCAAATTAACAATTCATCCAGAACACAAATATCTACTCCACTGTTTTAATGCTCAGGGTAATCACACAGCATTCAATGAAATCAATCCTGAACGAGTCCCCAAAATTGTAACTCACAGTTCAGCTAGCAGCTTAATCTAGGGGAAGACAGCCTTCAGCCCGCACAAACTTAAGAAATCTGGTTTGGGTGGATGCTGTGCGATGTGTCTCCTGTTACAAATCAGTACTACGAAATAACAAACAGTCCACAATATGTGATTAAACGATTGAGCTTTATAATTCTTAATTTGACTCTATGGTTAGTAAAGAAACAAAAAAAGGAAAAGGGCCCATTCTCATGAAACAGTCTTATGCACAAAGTTAGAGCTCAAGGTTCAGTCCACTGGTTTCCTGTCAACTTCCTCCAAGTGTAGCCGACCCTCGAACCCTCGGTACAAATCCACTCTGTCCGGTGGTCTAACATCTCTCTCCATTTGCATCTTCTCCTCATCCATCATCAGTCCCCAGCAAAAGACCGCAAAATCCCTTCTCTCAGACCCACAGGAAAGAACGACATTCCTCTCATTTGGAATGCCCCACGTTCCAAAGCCCTGTTATCTCTAGTCATAACCCAAACATTGCCGTTACAGAGAAACTATTACATTAGCAGTGAAACCTTACAGCGCATTACGCACTCTACACTAAGCAGGCTGGTGAACCTGTAAAGCAGTCCACAGCATATTAAGGGAAAAAAAAATAAGATTAAATGGATAAAATTAACTTGGTGCAAATAACCTTCATCTAATGAAATTTGCATTCTATAAGTTTTTGGCTTAGGTGCAGTACAATACCAATACAGATCTCTGCAGTGGGACACCCTTCAGTGCAAGTACAGCTTACCGGACTGCTGTGGTCTCCTCTTTGGCTGTTTCTTCAAACCCACTGCTGTGGTCAACGTCCGACAGAGGTGATGGTGCACCAACAATGGAGGAGCGAGAATCACGCCGGCCCTTCCGGTGACCACCAGGTCGCCGTTTATCCTCAGCTCTCTCTATTTTGTCTTTCTTAGATTTCCCTTTCTGTTGAACTGCTGCCTCTTCCTAGTGAGAAACAAGACAAGCCCACAAAACTCAGAAAGGCAAACTTGCATTGCTACATCACCTTTCTTAAGCCAGATCTCTGCAATCTGTTGCCACAGGCAGCTGTGGAGCCCAAAATATCGGTATATTTAAGGCAGAGGTTGATAGATTAGTCAGGGGCATGGAGATATGGGGAAAAGGCAGGAGAGAGAGTCTGAGAAGGAAAAAGGAAATGGATGATGAAATCGCAGAGCAAACTCAATAGTTCTGCTCCTGGAACTTATGGTCTGTGGTCTTTCATTAGCTTAGAACATCCAAATCATTGTGCAGTCGTTGAAGTAGGATTCAAGTGCACAGCCACACAAAATGCTGTAAGTTGGCCATGTTCTAACTGCTTCCATTCATTCATTGACCAGATAATCTATTTATCCAATCAGCGATAACTTCCTTCTCCAGCTTTGTAAATTATTGAACTTCCTTGCGGTCTTCTGATGAAGGGTATTTAATTTGAAGCATTAACTGTGTTTTTCTTCCCACAGATGCAGCTTGGCCTGCTGAGTATTTCCAGCATTTTTTGTTTTTGTTTTGATTTCTGGCACCCACTATCTGTTCCTTGATATCTGAAGTGTACCGCAGCACCTCAGACAATTTGTGTGTGCCAAACCGCAAAGGGATATTTCTCTCTAGGCACCTTCCCTTGTGTTCACAGGAGGAGTAACACCTGCCCCTACATCTCCCCACTCGCCAGAGTCCTCCGCAACACTTCCAGGTGAGGCAAACATTCATAAGCATCTACTCTGGCCTTATTTATTGCATCCTGTTCTCCCAATATGGCCTCTACATTAGTGACAGTGGATACAGACTGTGCAACTGCTTCACCCACATGGCCATCCAGATCTCCTAATTGCCAGCCATTTTAAATCCCCTCCTCATTCCCACACCGATGTTTCTGTCCTTGGCTTTCTCCACTAGGTGAAGCGAAACAAAAGAAAGAGGAGCAGCATCATTTTCCTGGCTGTTATGAAGACTGAACAACTCCATCGATACTATCTGACCGACTGAGTTCCTCCAGTTTTTCGTTTATTACTCTAGCAAAGCCAATCTCTTGTGTCTCCAGCAAAAGCATACTAACTAAGTGGCCTGGCTTTGAGGGATGAAAGTTAACAACACACCAGGGAAACCCACTGTGCCCTTTATGTCGACTGAGCAAATAGAGACAACTTGGGTTTAAATCTCATCTGAGTGACTGCACCTCCAGAGTAACTCCTCATACTGCACTGCTAGGATCATGTGTTCAGAGGTCCAAAGCATGAACACAGATTACCAGTTCAGACCCATACTCTAATATTGTCTTACCTTGATAACTAGGACCATCAGTTCAGATCTATACAATGTCTTACTCTAACCACCAGGGGTGTCAGTTCAGACCAATACTCCAATGTCTTACCTTAATCACTGGGACCATCACTTCCTGCTCAAGTTCAGACTCTTTCTTATCTTCAAATAAATTTTTTTGTTCTTCTGTCTTTGATGAAAGCGAGAAGTGGCTCAGCACGTCCTGCCCTGAACTGGGCCTGCGTTCCACAGGGTACCTCACCACTGAAAACAAGGCAGCTGGTGGAATAGGGGGGCCACTCGGACCCAAGCCTAAACTGTCCAGAATCTACACAAGAGCAAACAATATGAAATGAATAATTATCAAGAAAGAAGTAAAATATTCATTCGTTAGGCTTCAACAATACACTTTTTTCTGATTTAAGGTCCGAGAGACAACTTCAAAGATATGAATTAGTAAGAGAAGCACAAACAATAGAAATGGCTGCAAAAATAAGGGGTTGGTAATTTAAATCTGAGCAGTGGAGAAATTTCTTCTCTCAGAGTGGAGTATATCTCTGCCCCTGAGGGTGACAGAAAATATATATCAGCCACGATGTGAGAAAGGCTTGCAGGGCCATGCGAGCTACTCCCATGGCTTGTTTCCTTTTCTTATGTTCTTACTTTATAGAAATGAGGACAGTGTCATTCTCTCTTCCTTGCTGTGAGGGATACAGGACACTATTTTTCTCTCTCTGTGAACACACATACTGGCAACTCATAGAACAGGAGTCAGCTTTCTGCTTTTATCCTGTGTGACTGTGAAAGGCACAGGAAACGAAGCTCAGAGTAAGAGCAAGTTGTGTGCTTTTGTCTGGCCTCCCTCTGTTTTCTGGCAGGACCTCGCCCTAAGCCTCTGATGTATCTGCATCTCTGTGTGATTCTGCTCAAATGGCCATTGCCACTGCAGGCATGAAGACAATGACTGTAATCAGGATTGGCAAACCTGACTGTCCATTTCTCAGAAGGGAAACTGAACAGGACAATGCTACTACCATTTCCTTCAGGATCAAACCACCTCTGATTTTCTTTTAAAGTCACTGGTAATCGTGAGATCAGTAATTAATGTGCAATTGATTCAATCCAATTCACTATCACAAGTGCATTTCTTTTGACATCCAGCTTCCTATTTCTGATCTCAGTCCAACTGCTCAGCAGCAGCATTCAAAAGTACAGCATACACTGGTCTTACCAGATGGTCTCAACACCACCTCCCTCAATTCCACCCTTCACCCCAAGGCCTCTAAAGTGTCAAAGTGCCTGGTAGGCTTAAACCATTATCAGCACAAATTCTGCTGTGTGTCCATCAACTTCATCTCTCTCAAAGATGCTCTGAGAGGTTGGATTCAGCTGGTCTGAGCCTCACTGGCATATTTAATTGAGCTCTGAACTATACATCTGTAAGGTTGCTTAGTTGCACTGTAACTCAACTATCCAATGCCTCAGCTCATCTACAGGTATAAAGTTCAAAACTTTAACACAATCCAGTCTACCCTCCTCATTCTAGTCTTAGTAAATGACATCCAAAACACTTTTCCTTGTGCTCTGATATGTATTGTCCCATTCTCCCCACCTTTCCTAACCTCCCCAATCAAACAATATCTCAGTTTTAAAGTTCTTATTTTCTAATCTCTTCAAGGCATGACTCTTCCCCATTATTGGTTATCCTCTTGATCACTCTTGATTTCTCAGCATTGACAGCTGTACCTTTAGTGTCCTCAGTTCAGGATTCCTTAAATAAACTTTGAGGCCTCTATATACTGCTCTAATCTCCTTTACAACAGGACTCAGTATTATCATTCCATTTAAGTCACTATTAAATGTATGTTGCTGTTGTTGTTTTGTTGCTTGTTGTGTTTTTGTTGTCTTGCCAAACACCGTGGTCACATTATGTTGGCGCCAGAATGTTTGACAATACTTGTGGGCTGTGTCCATCTCTTCTCTAGGTTGTGCCGGTTAATATAAACAATATATTTCACTGGCTGTTTCAATATACAGTATGAGTGGTAACTAAATCTAATCTGAATCTGATTATACCCCAGCATGTCAAATAAAGCAAAGGAATATTTTGTGATTATCCTCACAAACAAAAATAATTTTTTGTACTAAGGGAAGGGAGTTTGGGTAAAGAACTGAAATAGTTGGCAGGATTCAGAATGGAAAAGACACCCGGTGCACATGGGATAACTCCTGAGCTGCTGCTGCCAGAAATTAAAACGGAAGCAGTGGAGGTTGCTATTAGAGTTCCTCAGATTGACTTGGATGCAGGTATGGTGCCAGTCATACTGTGCAACTCCTTCAAGAAAAGAAGGGGAATAAACCAGGTAATGGCAACCGACAGTGGAAGCAAAGGAAACTTTTCCAGATACACTCTGGTACAAAGCAACTTTGCATTACTTGGAACGATGACAGTCAACTTGGATGTTGTTATTTATGACAAATGGTCATCAACTAACTTGAATGAGTTCTTTATTGAATTAATGGAGACAGATGACATAGATGGTTTCCAAAGGCATTCGGTCAAGTATCATAAAGTAGACATTGAAACAATGTTATCGGAAGCCAAAGGCACTTTATCACTGATCGAGCATGGTGAAACTGGCAGGGAATTTAGGTGCAGCACAGCACGAGAAGAAGATGCAGAAGAGGAGTTCCAGCCCAGGCTTAGCAAGAATCGGAGATTATAAGAAGGAGCAGAAACACAACATGTGCTTGACAGAAGGCTCAGAGTCAGCACAAGTCTAGGAAGGGGATTGAGCAGCATGAAAACACAGTGGCTGGAATGAGGTTCTTACACAGAGATCATGAAAACACATACAGTTAAAGCCATAAGACATAAATAATAGATCAAGGAGCACAGCTTAGAGAGGGCATTGAAGGAAGGAAGAGCTGAACACATGCAGGAGAAAAAATACAGAACTTCCCTGGATGTCGAACAGCAAAAAATATAAAAGTGGTGAAAGTGGTAATACTGAACATAAATACAACGCTGCACCAACAAAGCAAAACAGGAGGACTGAGGGACTTAAACAGAGAAAGGGATGATGGTTGATCAGCAGAATGCTTCAGAAGAGGATCTTGGAGCAAAAGTAGAGAGGCGCAGGACAGTGTATCGAGGAAGGCAGGTGGAACACAGCACAGGCTAAGGCAAAACAATGGGTTCACGAAAATATAATACACCAAAGGCCCTTTTTTATCAAGAACAATGCAGGAAGGATGAGGAATGTCAGATAGCACAGACATGGACAAAGACACACCAAAAACAACCTGAAAAACAACATGGTCACAACACAAGCTAACAGTAAAGCTCCCAGAATAGCCCATGGGTACTTTGCAGGTGTATTTTGAACAACACTTCAGAGTGAGGAGCCTTAAGCCTGACACATAGATGGCAGATAATGGGTTCAGCCATTTAGTGCCAGATCAGCATGGATCTCATCAAACTACATTAGTTTCTATTCTTGCCTGCCCAAATCTCTCAACAATCAGAAACTCAAGACAATCTCAGACTGAATTCCTTTCCTACGAAATCAATGAAAAGCTCTCTGCCTGATCCACATTAAGTGGGAGGTGCTGATGGGAGATGAGTGGAAGATGGAATTCATAACACCCACTGGCCGCTAAGAATACTTGGTGATATCTTTTAGACTTTCCAACAGTCTAGTCGTTCTCCATGCTTTCATTTACGAGATCCTTCGAAACATGCTACACAGGTATGTGTTTGTGTACCTCAATGACATTGTCATCTTCTCCAAGGACCATAAGACCACATCTGTCATGTCCATTCAGTCCTTCAGCTTCGCCGCAAAAACCGACTGTACTGTAAGTTGGAGAAATGCCTTTTGAACACCCCAGCTATCTCCTTCCTGAAATCTACTATAAGCCTACAGACTCTCACAGCTACCTGGACTATTCCTCTTCCCACCCTGTCTTTTGTAAAAATGCCATCCCCTTCTCACAATTCCTCCATCTCCGCTGCATCTGCTCTCAGGGTGAGGCTTTTCATTCCAGGACGAAGGAGATGTCTTCCTTTTTTAAACAAAGGGGCTTCTCTTCTTCCACCATCAACTCTGCTCTCAAACGCATCTCTCCCATTTGCCGCACATCTGCCCTCACCCCACTTGGGATAGGGTTCCCCTTGTCCTCCCTATCACCCCACCAGCCTCTGGGTCCGACGTATAATTCTGTGTAACTTCCGCCACCTCCAATGGGATCCCACTACCAAGCACATCTTTCCCTCCCCCCCCCTTTCTGCTTTCCACAGGGATCGCTCCCTATGCAACTCCCTTGTCCACTCGTTTCCCCCCAACCCTTCCCACTGATCTCCCTTCTGGCACTTACCCTTGCAAGTGCAACAAGTGCTACACCTGCCCTTACACTTCCTCCCTCACCACCATTCAGGGCCCCAGACAGTCCTTCCAGGTGAGACAACACTTCACCTGTGAGTCGCCTGGTGTGGTATACTGCGTCCAGTGCTCCCGGTGTGGCCTTTTATATATTGGTGAGACCCGATGCAGACTGGGAGACCGTTTCGCTGAACACCTGCGCTCTGTCCGCCAGTGAAAGCAGGATCTCCCAGTGGCCACACATTTCAATTCCTCGTCCCATTCCCATTCTGAGATGTCTATCCATGGCCTCCTCTATTGTCAAGATGAAGCCACACTCAGGTTGGGGGAACAACACCTTATATACCGGCTGGGTAGCCTCCAACCTGATGGCATGAACATTGACTTCTCTAACTTCCATTAATTCCCCTCCTCCCCTTCTTACCCCATCCCTGATATATTTAATTTTTTTATCCCCCCCTCCTATTTTTTCTCTCTTTCTGCCCATCACTCTGCCTGTTCTCCATCTCTCTCTGGTGCTCCCCTCTCCCTTTCTTTCTCCCGCGGCCTCCTGTCCCGTGATCCTTTCCCTTCTCCAGCTCTGTATCCCTTTTGCCAATCACCTTTCCGACTCTCAGCTTCACCCCCCCCCCCCGGTCTTCTCCTATCATTTTGCATTTTCCCCTCCCCCTCCTACTTTCAAATCTCTTACTATCTTTCCTTTCAGTTAGTCCTGATGAAGGGTCTCGGCCGGAAACGTCGACAGTGCTTCTCCCTGCAGATGCTGCCTGGTCTGCTGCGTTCCACCAGCATTTTGTGTGTTGCTTGAATTTCCAGCATCTGCAGATTTCCTCGTGTTTCCTTCCTGAGTTATGTTCTTTCACCCCAAAGCATAACCATAGTCCCAGAAAAAGGGTGTGCAGACGTTGAACGGCCTTGACGGCGCTCCCTCAAACAGCTACAGCACTTCGTGGGCTTCTCCAACTTCTACTGCCATTTCATCAGGAAAATCATTCGCACCTCCCTTACTAAATCATCTGCTTCACTGATAATCTTGACTGCTCCTGTGAACCAGACCTTTGAGCTTCACCACTGCTCTCATTCTCCATTGTCTGAGCCCCTACAGACCTTTTGTGGCAGAGATGAACATATCTGACATAGACACTGGAGTCAGGTCATCCACGCCCAGCAAGGACCAGACAGGAAGGCACACTCTTGTCACCTTATCACGCATTCCTACTCTGCACAGCACCATCATGGAGAAGGAGATGGAACTTCTTGCAACTAAATGGGTCTTGGAGGAATGGTGACGTTGGCTCCTAGGAAACCAGAGCCCTTCCTGATCTGGACTGATGACCAGAACATCATATCCCTACAACAAGCCTGCCGTCTCAAGCTACATGGGGCTCACTGGGCTGCCTTCTTCAAGCAATTCAACTTCACCATCTCATAGAAACAAAAAACCTGGAGAACAATACAGGCCCATCAGGCCACAATGCTGTGCCAGACATGTACTTACTAGAGAAATTACCCATAGCCCTCTACTTTTCTAAGCTCCATATACTTATCCAGGAGTCTCTTAAAATACCGTATCGTATCTGCCTCCACCACTGTCGCTGGCAACCCATTCCACACACTCACCACTCTCTGCATTTTAAAAAAAAACTTACCCCTGACATCTTCTCTGTACCAACTTCCAAGCACCTTAAAACTCTGCCCTCTCGTGTTAGCTACTTCAGCCCTGGGAAAAAGCTATCCACACGATCAATGCCTCTCATCATCTAATACACCTCTATCTGGTCACCTCTCATCCTCTGCCGCTCCAAGGAGAAAAGGCCAAGTTCATTCAACCTATTTTCATATGGCATGTTCCCCAATCCAGGCAACATCCTTGTAAATTTCCACTGCACCCTTTCTATAGTTTCCACATCCTTCCTGCAGTGAGGTGACCAGAACTGAGCACAGTACTCCAAGTGGGGTCTGACCAAGGACCTACAAGTTTGTATATAGCTGCAACATTACCTCTTGACTCTTAAACTCGATCCCATGTTGATGAAGGTCAATGCACCATATGCCTTTAGAGTCAACCTGCACAGCAGCTTTGAGCGCCTTATGGACCCCAAGATCACTCTGATCCTCCACACCTCCAAGCCTTACCATTAATACTATATTCTGCCATCATACTTGAATTACCAAAATGAACCACTTCACACTTATCTGGACTGAACCCCATCTGCCACTTCTCAGCCCAGCTTTGCATCCTATCAATGTCCCGCTGTAACCTTAGACAGCTCTCCACACTATCCAAAACACCCCCAACCTTTGTGTCATCAGCAAATTTACTAACACATCCCTCCACTTCCTCAACCTGGTGATTTATAAAAATCATGAAGAGAAGGGGTCCCAGAACAGATTCCTGAGGCACACCACTGGTGACCGACCTCCATGCAGAATATGACCCGTCTACAACCACTCTTTGCCTTCTGAGGGCAAGCCAATTCTGGATCCACAAAGCAAGGTCCCCTTGGATCCCATGCCTCCTTACTTTCTCAATAAGCCATGCATGGGGTACCTTATAAAATGCCTTGCTGAAACCCATCTACTGCTCTACTTTCACCAATGTGTTTAGTCACATTCTCAAAAAATTCAATCAGGCTTGCAAGGCATGTCAAAGCCATGTTGACTATTCCTAATCATATTATACCTCTCCAAATGTTCGTAAATCCTGCCTCTCAGTATCTTTTCCATCAACTTACCAACCACTGAAATAAGACTCATTGGTCTATAATTTCTTGGGCTATCTTTGCTCCCTTTCTTCAATAAGGGAACAACATCTGCCAACCTCCAATCCTCCAGAACCTCACCCATTGCCATTGATGATGCAAAGATCATTGCTAGAATCTCAGCAATCTCCTCCCTCGCCTCCCACAGTAGGCTGAGGTACATCTTGTCTGGTCCCAGAGACTTATCCAATTTGATGCTTTCCAAAAGCTCCAACACATCCTCTTTCTTAATGTCTATATGCTCAAGCTTTTCAATCTTAACGTCTATATGCTCAATCTCTTACTGACCAGGCTCCCAGAACAAAAAGGCGATGCTCTATTACCAAGTTGGACCCAACTGAAAAGAAGCCAATCCTCAGCCCATCATTCCATCCTTGCAGATCCTCACCTGATCTTGAGAGGCAGATCTGCCAGGACCTGCTCCGTGACACACTTGACAAATATATTTGCAGTATGTGCCAGTACAGTACAGTATTTTGGATTTTCTATGCTGCTGATTCTGGTAGCCTACTATCGTCATAGATATCTGCCAGTTTATCGCTGCCTGCCCTCACTGTGTCCAGTCCAATTCCTTCAACCAGCAGCCTTTTAGGCTCTTGCATACCCTACCCATCCCTTGATACTCATGATCCCACATCACCATGGCTTTCATCATGGGTTTGCCACCTTCCAGTGGAGCCATGGTGATCACAACTTTGGTGGACCGGTTCTTCAAGGTGGCCCACATCATTGTCCTCCTTAAACTTCTGTCAGCACTGAGATGGTAGACGCAGTTCTCCAATATGTAGCTCGCCTCCACTGTTTCACTCAGGACATTGTGTCAGATGGGCCCACAATCTCTTGCTTCTGGTGAGCCTTCTGCTCCTTCTTCTACAACTCAATATGATTCTCCTCTGGCTATCATCTGCTGACCAACAGTCAGTCAGAAAGAGCCAATCATCAAATAGAGAAGTTTCCACAATGCTTCACTGCCTCTTACCCTTCCATAGAAGAAGTATCTGTCCTTGATTGAGCTGTCCCAGAATTTACACATCTGCTCTGCCATGGGTGTTTCACCTGTTGAAGTGCTTCATGGCACCCCTGTTGTTTCCCACAGAGGAGTTCAACAATAGAGGTCCTACCTACCAGGGCCCTGGTTTGCCACAGCCAGAATGCTCAGAAGAGGTCAGGGAGCCCCATCCTTGCTGCCAACCATGCCTACTGTCACTAGGCAGAGGATCCCAGCCCGACTACTCCAGCTTGAGGACATGTCTAGCTGACATCTGAGATCTGCCCCTGTGCATTGGCATCCACAAGTTCTCACTCAGTTTTATTGTCCCTTCAAGATTACCCATCACATCAATCCAGTCACTCTCCATTTTTGGCTGCCTCTATCCCTCAGGGCCAAACCTACCTTCATGTATCTACCATCATCGGTTGAACATGGACCACTTAATTCAACTGAGCCTTCACATCCAGAACCTCGGATGTTGGAAGGTGCTCCAGTGTAAATAGTTTGCAGGTCGATGGATTTACACCAATACCTGGTCGACTGGGAATGGTATGCTCTGGAGGTGAGTTCATGGATCCAAGATGAGATTGGAAAGCACCTATCACTCACCAAGCAGTTCCAGCAAGTGGATCCAGATTGTCCTGGGCTATTAGGTATTGGCCATAGGAAGGGGCTGGGTCTGTCAGACATGCACAGGTAGGCACCTCCCAGTCTCCACCCAGCTAAGAGGAATCACCTGCCACTGGTTTCCAACTCATCACCTTCAGCCTATTTAAACCCAGCTTTCATCCACATTCCTTCTTCACACATTGACCAGCCAGCCTCAACCTGTTGCTCCTGGCTTTCAGTTACTTTAAAGCCTACGAGTTTAGCTTCTGTTCTCTCTTGTTTTGTCGCATGCTATTTTGAAGTTGATTATTAAAGCTATTGCTCATGGTTACATTGTCTCTGCTGCTCTGGTTTTGGGCCAAGCCTCCTCTACATTTCCTGACATCAAACTTCATCTTGATCTGTGTAGCCTCCTCCAGACAGCACAGCACTACGCCCCACCCCTGCCTGTAACTGCTCTGTAACTAGGCTTTGAGATGCCAAATCTTTGAGCTCAGGAATTGCTCTTTAAACCTTCCCTTTCTTGTTCTTTGAGATGCTCCCAAAAACCTTTCTTTTGGTCATCTATTCTGTCACCGTCTTAGACAGTTCAATGCAAAACATTGATAAATGTGGATTGGACTGCACATTAGCTATTAAAGACTATGCATGAATACAAACGGTTGTGAGTATGATAAAGATGATAAAATGATCCAGAATTTTACTGACAAGAATCTAGTATAAATAAATATTAAAGAGATATGAGTTAAAGGACTTTTAAGATATAAGACTTATAAATAATAAATATAGACAAAACAGAATTAACAGTGAACTAATAGTAAGTATTGTACATCTCCAGTATATAATATAGTCAATAAAATGTGAATCAGCTACTAAAATTCTAGATTTATGCACAGCAGACACACTTTCATCCACAATTACCTCAAGAAAAAAAGGTGGTCAGTAGGAATCGGGGAACAGGTACCACTGTCTACACACCTTCCTTGCCCAGCACCTACCATCCCTACGTTCACACACCTACTGCCATCACCCTGATCTTCACCTCCCCCAGCCCCCACCCAGTCAACATGGACTCATCTTCACTACTGAGCAAATGAAAAATTTAGACACTACAAAGCATTGGACTAGATGGTGTGAATCCCAGGGTCCTAAAGGGGTGTGCTGAACAGCTGTGTGGCATTCTCTAGCACTTTTTCGATCTTAGTCGCAGCCTGGAAAGGACCCCAACTGTGTAGAAAATATCATGTGTGGTCCCAGTACCCAAGGAAGGCTGACTGAATGTCTTGAAATACTACCATCACATCATGAAGACCCTAGACAGGCTGGCCCTGGCTCACCTCTGATCACTGGTCAGATTGGACCTCGAGCCCCTGCAGTTTGCCTACCAGGAGCACACTAGAACCAACGATGCTGTCATCTACCTGCTGAACACGGCATACTCCTGTTTGCATAAGCAGGGCAGCACTGTGAGGATCATGTTTTCTGATTTCTCAAGTGCCTTCAATACCATACAGACCTCACTGCTGAGGGAAAAGCTCTGTTCAGTAGTTGGCACTTCCATTGTATCCTGGATAATGGACTGCCTGACCAGCAGACAATAGTTTGTGTGGGTTCAGAGCTTTTCATCAGAAGTGGCTATAAGCAGCACTGGGGCTCCCATAGCAGACTGTATTAGCTCCCTTCCTGTTGAGTCATGTCATCTGCAGAAATTTTCTGATGACTCAGCAATAGTTGTGTGTATAATGGGAGGGCCTGGTGGAGGATTTGATCAAATGGTGCAAGCTGAATCATCTGCTGCTCAACATCGGTAGACAAAGCAGATGGTGATGGACTTTAGAAAGACCATATTGATGTTGAGTACGTGGATGTGGTGAGGACCGACAGATACCTGGGCGTGCACCTGGATGACAGACTGAGGCTGTGTACAAGAAAGTCCAGAGTCACCTCTGGAGTGCTGGAGCAACAGGATCAACATGGGTGATGCCAACAGGCTCAATACACTGATTAGAAAGGTTGGCTCTGTTACGTGAGTCAAACTGGATAACCTGGGGGCTGTGGTAGAACAAAGGATCCTACAGAAAATCCTGGCAATTCTGGACAATGCTTCTCACCCTCTGCATGCCACCTTGGCTGAACAGAGGAGCACCTTTATTAATAGACTAAGACCAAGAGAGCTATATGAGGTCATTGTTAACCTCAGTCATTAGGCTTTATAATGAGTCAGCCTATAGCTGGGTAAGTGATCACTCCCTCCTTTGAGACTGTTGTTAGCCTCTGTTTACCACACCCTGTGCAATACTACCACCACTTATCTGGATGGTGTGAATGTGCACCCATTACTATATAACATTACAGTAATTCTTGTATTTTACCGCAGTTTAGCAATATTACTTTCACTAAAATGGACTGTCCTTCCTTGTAAAACGTGTGTGTAATTTGTTTTCTTATGAATGTTGTGTATCTGATGGTATACGCCTGTGATACACCTGACACGTCTATTTTCATTGCACCTGTGCATACATGTACATGATGACAAACTCAACTTTGACTTAAAAACATAATGGAGATTAATTAACTGAAAATTATAGCATGGTGGCCTTGTTGGATAAATAATTTGTATTAATATTTACAAGAGAGGATCAGAATAGATGCAGAACAAGATTTTAAGTACTTTATGGTATAGTAACAGCCAAATAGTTCCAGAGACCTGGTTCAATCCTGACCCCCAGTACTGTCTGTGTGGAGTCTGCATGTTCTCTTTGAGGCCCCATAGAGCTCGTCCTGGTGTTCTGGTTTTCACCCACACCTCAGCAAAGTGTGGATTGATGGGTCTATTGGTTGATGTAAATTGCCTCTATGTGAGTGGTAGAATATTGGGAGAGTTGATGGGAATATGGGGAGAATAAAACAGGCTTAATGTCGGATTAGTTTAAATAAATGATGGTTGGTGTGGACACTGGGCTGAGGGGCCTGTTCCCTTGAAGTGTCTCCTGATGACTCTCTGGAAAATTGATACAAGCAAAGTAGAGATAATGAAGAAAATAATGGTCCTAATCAGTGACAAACCCCTTAAACCAAGTTCTGGAGAACTATTACAAGATTATGAAAACAGTGCTGTCAAAATGGAGTTTCATAATACTGAATCACTGAACAGTTATGGCACAGGAAACCGCTGCCATTCCTTGTACAACTATTCCATCAACCCACTCCCTGGTTCTCTCCTCACTGGTACATAAACTATTCCAGCTGAAGTGCTTATGAAGGTCTCGACATAAGTGATACGATGGAGTGGGAAACTGCACTACAAACCTCCAATACAGGCAACAAGCTCCAGATCCAACAATTCTCAAAGAGGATTTACCTCTTTATATTCTGGCCTTAAATTTCTCAGATAGTATCCAGTGAACCTCTGTTTTGCTTGTATCAATTTTCCAGAGAGTCATCAGGAGACTGGTGAACTACATATACCTGTCTGGACATGCCCCCCCCCCCCCCTCCGCTGACTGCTCCTGTGGCTCCTCCCACGGACCCCAGTATAAAGACGATTGAGTCCTGAGCCTGGCCCTCAGTCTCCAGGATGTAGTATGGTGGTCAACTACTGCTTGTTCTTTCTTCCAGACAATAAAATCCAATATCTCGCCTTCACGTCTCAGAGAGAGTTATTGATGGTGCATCAGAGACACACCAAGGAAACAGGCCCCTCAGCCCAGTGTCCACACCAACCATCATTTATTTAAACTAATTCTACATTAAGCCTGTTTTATTCTCCCCATATTCCTATCAACTCTTCCCTTATTCTACCACTCATGTACAGGCAATTTATTGCAACCAGTGAATGTAGGTTTGCTCTATTTGTACCAGTCATGATTTTATAACCTACCAACAAATTTCATAATTTTTGTTCTAACAAAAAACCCAGGTTCCCCCAGTCTAACCTGGGAACTGAAATCCTTCCTCATTGGAATAATTATGGTAAATTTTCCCCAGATCCTTTCTGGACACTTCAACCCTTTCCAGGTGCAAAAACTAGAAATGGAAGTCATTGCACTGAAGGATTTTCAACATAACTTCTCTGCTTTTTTGTGTGCCTTTCACCACTTTCAAGGACATAAACACATGCATACACAGAGGTTGCCTTGTTCCTGTGCACCAGTAATGTGTTGATCATGACTACCTGAAGAAGTTGGTATTTAATAAGCTTCTTTATCTCACCAAAAAAAAGTAGAAAATCAAAGGACAGCAAAAGTTGTTGAACCCCACAAAATGTCAAAGAAACATTAACAAAGGAAAAGCAAATATAACCTGACAATAAGCAAGTAAAAGGAAAGAAATTGCAAGAGATTCAACACAATGTGGGAAATAAAGGTTAATACAAGACATCTAAAGCTACACTTTCTCTTTTGACCTCTGTACTGAACGTCTTTTTACTTCAGGTGCTATCAACATTGTCCTCAACTCACTCTGTTGACTCAATCTCTTTTCATTCACGTGACATATGAAAGCAAAACCAGAGGAAGTGGGACATCCTCTTACAGGAATCACAGAGTGTAGCATGCAAGCTACAGCAAACAATTCTGGACTGGCAAGTGAACAGCAAGGGACTGAAGACATGGGGACAACCAATACCACTGAATGGACCAGAAACATCAATTCGCATCAAGTCCCTTTAAGAATTTTGTATATTCTCTGATCACATCTTTTTCATCCAAATTCAAGACAGTTTAACTTGATCTCATTAAAATTTCCTCATATAACAGACCTGGAGAAGGGCAGAGGTTTTCTTTTGAGCAGGACATTTCTATTCTTGTATTTACATCCTCTAGCATACCATTCTAACCACTTGCTGTATCTGTACTGTAACTCCCAGAACCTCCCAGAGCCATCTGAACACAAATACCTCCCACTCTGTGCCTTTCTGTTTGTACTTATTTCATTTTTCCACGATATCCCATCCTGCCCATTTTCTCCAAACATCCCTAGGTGTTACAGAGAAAGTGAAGCAAGTACCAGAATACTGAATGCAGGAGCAGTACTACATCAATGTATGACCTGTTACAGTTCCTATTTCATATTATAATAAAAACATTTTGATCATTCATTATCTGGAAGCATTCTTTTGCATGCCTAACTTCCAGCAGAAAAGGCATGGATTGGCAGAAGGCAAAAAATTTAGAATAGTGGTTAGCATGGAGCTTTGCCTTGAGCCTTGCACATCTGGTTCAAAACCAGTTTCAGGAACCCCAAGTTAAAGTACCATATTATGCATTAGGATCATAATACCTCTTCTACTGATGGTATTTTGCCACTGTCTAGGATTGTTTTCCCAATATTTTCCTCTGGATCATTCGCAGACACCCTGACCTGAGGCACTCCAATACTTTCTTCCTTCTCTGTACTTTCCACAGCTTCTCCATCAGACTGTGGGGAACTGATAGTTTTCTCCTCTCTGAGCTTTTCCAGGCGTTCTTTCTCAGCCTTTTCTTTCTCTGCTCTTTCCTTCTCAGCCCTTTCTTTCTCCAGCTTCTCGTGTCGATCTTTCTTTCCCTTTTTGCTGGAGGGGACAGGCCGTTCCATGGACTGCTCCTCTCCTGCACTCTGGCCATCCTCAGATGGTGGGAGAACAATGGTTCCTTGCACTCTGTCCCAGAATTCCAAAATTTGGGAGATTTTCTTCCGATTACGCTCATACTTCTGAAATCTCAGGTAAAGCTGTTTGCCTGGGCTTGAAGTCACTTCATCTTCTTGGAATAAATTGGACTTTTCCCCGAATGCTTGACTTATTCTAACATCCCTGGACTTTCTCTTTCTGGTTCCTTCTTCTGTTTCCACATGCTCTATTTGGATGGATTCATGATGCTCTGTACTGGCAGCTTTGGTTTCAGGGGCCTCTGTCTTCACAGTTGTAATATTTGTGTTCTGCAGATAAGAGCAAAAGCAATGTGACATTATTATTTGCCTTAACTCCACCGTGATGCATCAAAAGTTAGACTGGTTTATTTTTTGAGTCATAGGATCACAGAGTATGCAGTGTGAATACAGGCCCTTCGGCCAACCAGTTAATGCTGACCACTGCACCTGCTTAGCTAGTCCCAATTTCCTGCATTTGGCCCAATTACATCTAAACTCTGCCCCTCCATGAAGTTGTGCATATGCTTCTAAAATGACAACTGCCTCAACCACTTCTGGCAGTTCATTCCATATTCTCATTATCCTCTGTGTACCTGTCAGAATCTATGGCCACTTGCAGGATCCCACCACCAAGCACACCTTCCCTTTCACCCCCCTAACACTTTCTGCTTTCCACAGGGATCACTTCCTACGTGACTTCTTTGTCCATTCGTCCCTTCTCACTGATCTTCATCCTGGCATTTATCCTTGCAAGTGGGACAAGTGCCACACCCGTTCTTACACTTCCTCCCTCACTGCCATTTAGGGCTCCAAACAGTCCTTCCACGTGAAGCAACACTTCACCTGTGAGCCTGTTGGGGTCATCTACTGTATCTGGTGCTCTCAGTGTGGCCACATCGATGAGACCCAACATAAATTGGGAGAGCGCTTCACTGATCACTTACATTCCGTCTGCCAGAAAACGTGGCATCTCAAGAGTCCACCCATTTTAATTCCACTTCCCATTCCTATTCCACTATGTCAGTTAATGGCTGCCTCCACTGTTGTGATGAGGCCACACTCAGGTTGGAGGAGCAACACCTGTATTCCACCAGGGTAGCTTCCAACCTGATGGCATGAACATCGATTTCCAGAACTTCTGATAATGCCCCCCACCCACCATTCCCCTCTTTCACATTATCTCCATATCTACTCATCACCATTCTCTGGTCCCCTTCCTCCTTTTCATTCTTCCATGGCATTCTGAAGGGTCTCGGCCCGAAACGTCAACAGTACTCTTTTCCGTAGGTGCTGCCTGGCCTGCTGAGTTCCTCCAGCATTTTGTGTGTGTTTCTTGAATTTCCAACAATTGCAGACTTTCTCCTGTCCATACTCAGTTCTTCTTGCTATTTTTACCAAAGTGCATGACCATACATTTCCTGACACTATATTCCATCTGCCATTTTGGTGCCCATTCCTCTAATCTGTTTAAGTCCTCCAGTAGCCTCTCCACCTCCTCAAAATTCCTGGACCTCCACCTATATTCATATCATTCGCATACTTGACTACAAAGCCATCAATTCTGTCATCCAAATTATTGACATGCAACGTAAAAAGAAATGTCCAAACACAGCTCCCTGTGGAACATCACTCAGCACCGGCAGCCAACCAGAAAAGGCTCCCTTTATTCTCACTCTTGGCCTCCTGCAAATCAGCCAATGCTCTATCCTTGCTAGATTCTTTTCTTTAATACTAAGGGCTGTAAACCTGTTAAGCAGCTTCATGTGTGGCACCTTGTCAAAGGCCTTCTGAAAATCCAAGTATACAACATCAATCAATTCTCAATTGTCTATCCTGTTGTTATTTCCTCAAACAATTCCAACAGATTAGTCAGATAAGATTTTCCCTTGGGAAAGCAATGCAGCCATCAGCCTGTTTTATCATGTGCCTCCAAGTACCCTGAAACCTCATCCTTAACAATCAACTCCAACAGCTTCCTAACCACTGTAGTCAAATTAACTGGCCTATAATTTCCTTTCTTCTGCCTCTCGCCCTTGAAAAGTGAAGTGACATTTACAATTTTCCATTCCTCTGGAACCATGTCAAAATCAATTGATTCTTGAAAGATTGTTACTAATGACTCCACAATCTCTTCAGCCACCTCTTTCAAAACGCTGGGGTGCATAGCATCTGGTCCAGGTGATTTATCTGACCTTTCAGTTTCCCAAGAATCTTCTCTCTAGTAATCGTATAATGACCCTGACACTCAGAAACCTCCAGCATGCTGCTAGTGTCTTCCACAGTGAAGACTGATGTTAAAGATCTATTCAGGTTGTCCACCATTTCCCTGCCCCCATTACTGCCTCTCCAGTATCATTTTCAGCGGCTGATCTCTATTATCCCCTCTCATTTACACTTTATACATTTGAAGCAACTTCTAGTATTCTCTTTAATATTATTGATTAGCTTACCTTCATATTCCATTTTTACCTTCTTAATGATGTGCAAACAAGTGCAAGAATAGCTGATCAGGCATGGCTACAAGACTGGTGTAGCGGGCAAGGCTTTGGGCCTCTTCTGGGGGAGGTACGGCCTGTACAAAAAGTACAGGCTATACCTGAACCCAAAGGGGCCCAATATCCCAGGAGGCAGGTTTAATAGAGCTGTTAGGGAGGGTTTAAACTAATTTGGCAGTGGGGTGGGAACAGGAGTGATAGGGCTGAGGAAGGGGAAAACAGAAATTAACCAAAGATAGTGTGCAACAGAGATGATAGAAAGGACAGGCAGGAAATGAGGCTTAATCAGAGCAATGGGATGATTTAGAGGTGTGGTGAAGTTAAAACAGAAAGCAACAAATACTGGAATGAAAGTGTTATATCTGAATGGCACACAGTAGAAAAAATAAAACAGATGATCTTGAAAATCAGCTTCAGATTGGCAAGTATGATGCTGTGGCCATCTCTGAAACTTGGGTAAAGGATGGCTGGCATGGGGACTGAACGTCCAAGGATATATAGTTTATCAGAAAGATAGGTTAGTAGGCAGAGGGGTTGGTGTGGCCCTGTGTATAAGAAATAATATTAAATCATTAGAAAGGGATGACATAGGATCGGAAGGTGTAGAGACTCTATGGGTTGTTAAGAAATAGTAAAGGTAAAAGGACCCTAATGGTAGTTGCATACAGGCCTCCAAACAGCAGCCAGGATACAGATTACAAATTATACCAGGAGATAGAAAAGGCGTGTCAGAAAGGCAATGTCATGATAATCGTTGGGGATTTTAACATGAAAGTGGATTGGGGAAACCAGACCAATACTGGACCTCAAGAGAGAGAATTTGCAGAATGGCTAAGGGTTGGCTTCTTAGAACAGCTTGTTGCCCACTAGGGGATTGGTTGTGCTGGATTGGGTGTTGTGCAATGATCTGGAGGGGATATGAGAGCTTAAGGTTAAGGACCCCTAAGGGAACAGTGATCACAATATGATCGAGTTCACTTTGAAATTTGAGAAGGCGAAACTAAATTCCAATATGTTGGTATTTCATTGGAATAAAGGAAATTACAATGGCATGAGAGGGGAACTGGCCAAACTTGACTGGAAAGGATATTTGCAGTAAGGACCACAGAGCAGCAATGGCTGGAGTTTCTGCGAAAAATGATGGAAGTGTAAGATAGATATATTCCAAATAATAAGAAATTTTCAAATGGAAGAAGGACACTATCGTGGCTGACAAGTGAAGTCAGATCCAAAGTAAAAGCAAAAGAGAGGGCATACAAGGAAGCCAAAGCCAGTGGGAAGATAGAAGATTGGGAAGCTTTTAAAAACTTGCAGAATGAAACTACGACGGTCATTAGGAAAGAAAAGATGAATTATGAAAGGAAGCTGACGACTAATATCAAAGAAGATACTAAAAGCTTTTTTAAGTATATAAAGGGTAAAAGACAGTTGAGGGTAGATAGAGGACCAATAGAAAATGACGCTGGAGTTAACGCAATGAGAAATGCAGAAATGCCAGAGGAATTGAATCCATACTTTGCATGAGTCTTCATAGTGGAAGACATCTGCAGTATACTGGACATTTAAGAGTGTCAGGGAAGTTGAGTATATGCAGTGAAAATTACAACTGAGAAGGTGCTCAGGAAGCTTAATAGTCTGAGAAATCTCCTGCAACTGATGAAATGCACCCTTGGGTTCTGAAGGAAGTAGCTGGAGAGATTGCAGAGGCATTAACAACGATCTTTCAAGAATTGATAGATTCGGGCATTGTACCTGATGACTGCAAAATTGCAAATGTTATTCCACTATTTAAGAAGGGTGGGAAGCAACTATAGACCTGTTAGCCTTACATCAGTGGTTGGGAAGTTTTTGAAATTGATTGTTAGGGATGAGATTATGGTGTACCTGGAGGCTCATGACAAGACACAATGCCAGCATGGTTTCCTAACCCTGCCTGGCTAACCTACTGCAATTTATTGAGGAAATTACATGCAGGGTAGACAAAGAAGATGCAGTAGATGTGTTGTTCTTGGATTTTCAGAAGGCCTTTGACAAGGTGCCATACATGAGGCTGCTTAGCAGTATAAGAGCCTATGGAATTACAGGGAAGTTACTAGCATGGGTGGAGCATTGGCTTACTGGCAGAAAACAGAGTGGGAATAAAGGGATCCTATTTTGGCTGGCTGCAGGTTACCAGTGGAGTTCCACAGGGGTCAGTGTTGGGACCGCTGCTTTTTATGATGTATGTCAATAATTTGGACTCTGGGATTAATGGATTTGTGGCTAAATTTGCAATGATACAAAGATAAGTGGAGGAACAGGTAGTGATGAGGAAACAGAGCCTGCAGAGAGACTTAGATAGTTTAGGGGAATGGGCAAAGAAGTGGCAAATGAAATACAATGTTGGGAAGTGTATGGTCATGCACTTTGGTGGAAGAAATAAATGGGCAGACTATCATTTAGATGAGAGGGAATTCAAAATGCAGGGTGGCAAAGAGACTTGGGAGTCCTTGTGCAGAATACCCTAAAGGTTAACCTCCAAGTTGAGTTGGTGGTGAAGAAGGTGAATGCAATGATGGCCTTCATTTCTAGAGGTATAGAATAAAACAGCAGAGATGTGATATTGAGGCTCTTTAAGGCACTTGTGAGACCACACTTGGAGTATTGTGTGCAGTTGGGGCTCCCTATTTTAGAAAGGATATACTGACATTGGAGAGGGTTCAGAGAAGATTCAACGAAAATTTCTTTCCTTTTATGTTGGCTTTGACTTCTCCTATCAGCCATGATAATGTCATCCTGCTTTCAGAATACTCTCTGGGATATATGTATCTAGCACCTTATTAGTTGCTCCCAGAAACTCCAGACAGTGCTGATCTGCCATCATCCCAGCTAGTGTTCCTTTCCAATCAATTTTGGCTAGCTCCTCTCTCATGCCTCTAATTCCCTTTATTCTACTCTAATACTGATATATCTGACTAGCTTCTCCTCAAATTGCAGGGTGAATTCTATTATATTATGACCACTGACTCCTAAGGGTTCCTTTACCTTAAGCTCTCTAATCAATTCTGGTTCATTGCACAACCAATCCAGACTAGCTGATCCTCCAGTGGGCTCAACGATGTGCTGCTCTACAAATTCACCTCGTGGGCATTCTAAAATCCTCTTGGGATCCAGCACCAACCTGATTTTCTCAACCTATCTGCATATTTAAAACCCCAAGACTTTCAAAACATTGCCCTTTTTTTACATTCCATTGTAAGTTTCCAAGATTTCCAAGATGGCGGCGCGACGCAGCTTGCAGCGGACACTCCGGAGCTGATTATCTGTTATTTGTGAAGTGGGGTGCCGTGTGCAATCATAATCGATTGAAAACAGATGTGGGAGCATGGAGGAACATCGGGAAATCTCCAGGAAGACCTTCTTCATTGCTGCTGCTGCTGTGAGGTCCGGGACTCTGCTGGGAAGAACAGGCTCCCAGTGCTCGGGGTCGTGTTGCCGATGATTGTTGGTGGGGCCATCTTAATATGCTTGGCAGAGGATGGTGCTCGGAGAAGCTGTACTGGAGGGGATGGTCGTCGGCTCGGAGGTTCGACGGACTCAGAGTCTGCTGCGGTCAGGTCACTTTCAGTGTGTGCTGCGTCTGCGAGGCTGAGTCGGGCGGCGCCGTGGAAGTCCATAGCGGGGGTATTCCCTTCTGCTGACGGCGTGGGATGGTGAGTCTGTCGGACCCTGGGGGCTTGTGGAAACTGTGTGGTGATTTCTTTTGAATTTATAGTCCTTTAACATCTTTGGACTATTTTTACTTTGCCCATGGTCAGTTTTTTTTTATCAATTATGGTATTGTTTGCACTGTTGTAACTATGTGGTTTTGTGCAGGTCTTGTAGCTTTAGTTTTTGGTCTTGTTTGTCTGGTGGATTTGGAGCTCCTTTCCGGGGAGCACACTAAGACGGTAGCGCAATATTAATACGCAGCAGCCTCTCCGGACTCTGGATTGGGGATTGCCAAACGTTATGTGGATTTTCTGGTGTAGTTTGTTTTGTCATATGCTTTTGTGATATCATTCTGGAGGAACGTTGTCTCATTTTCTAACTGCATTGCATTTGTGGTTTCTAAATGACAATAAACTGAATCTGAATCTGAAGTTGTAGACCACATTTTTACTGCTGTTTGGTCTGTATATAACTCATCAGTGTCTCTTTACCTTTACAGTTCCTTAGCTCTATCACAACAATTCAACACTTCCATTCCTATGCCACCTCTTTCTCATGATTTGATTTCATTTTTCACTAACAGAGCCACACCACCCCCTCTGCCTTCCTGCCCGTCCTCTTGAAACAATGTTTATCCTTGGACATTAAGTTCTCAGCTATAATTTTCTTTCAGCATGATTCAGTGATGCCTACAACATCATAATCTGTAACTGTGCTACGAGTTCATATGCTTTATTCTGTATACTGTATAAATTCAAGTACACCTTCAGTCCTGCATTCACCCTTTTCAATTTTGTCCATCATTGTAACTCATCCTATTGACTGCAATTTTACCCTATCATCAGCCTCTCCTTGCTAGCAGTCTTACACACTGCCTCTGTTTGTAAACGAACTACCTCATTCTCATCCCTATCATTCTGCTTCCCATCACCCTGTCAAATTAGTTTAAACCTTCCTGACCAGCTCTATCAAACTTGCCCACGAGGATACTGGTCCCCCTTGAGTTCAGGTTGTTGACGAGAAAGAACTACAATCTACAACTCAGGGAATTAAAATGAATCAAGGACAGTGGAAGTAGACAAACCAGCTGTCTTTGTTCTTACCTTGTGCTTGAAGGAGATGGAAGTTGCCATTTTGTGAAGCTGCTCTTACTATCTGTTTAAGAACTGAATTTTGTTCTGGGGTAATCCAATTAGAATGACTGAATGTGGAATTTTGTGCTATTGACCTGAGAAGCCTGACAACATTCTCAGACAAGCTATGTATCGTGTATAATGGCAGGTTTGCAGAAGTCATCTCATTATCTTGGCCAGCGACCTGCTATGATTGGTTTGAACCAGAGTCAAAGAGAATAAAGAGTCATAAATTACCAGTTGTCCCTTGTGGAGGAAGGGCAATACATGGATGCAGGCTTGGATCAGAGCCAATAAAACATTTTATCCATCAGTCTCATGAGCCATAGCCAATAACACTGAAATGCAACATTTGAACTGGTAAGGAATGAATATAAAATCAGACACTTTGATGGTAAATGTAACAATAACTCTTCAACCACCAGAGACCCACCATCATGGATGTGGAGAATTCCACGGACACGTGGAGATTCAAAACAGGTCTACGATGAATATATGGTCAGTAGAGTTTCCTTTTGCTGGTATTACCTTTTCTAATTTTTGACTGTTCGTGGAGGGCCAGGAAAACTTAGGTATGTACACAGGTATTCAGATGTGTAAATTCACATATTCTTCCATTAAGATAATAAAGGTACTTGTCGGTAGTTACAAATTTTCTCTCTGCCTAACTGATCATTATTACTAAGGGTTAGATCCTTGTAACAAGGTGCAAACCCAGATTAACAGGCATGTCTGGCTGTGCTACACAAATACCACTGAGGAGGGAAGCAGGACATTTGAAGTGCAATATTTAACCATAAGTTACTAGAAAAATTGCATGAATATGATGGTAAATATAAGCTATTTGTACTTCAAAGGAGGTGTAACTATTGTCACATTATGGGTTTCTTCCTGTCAATTGTATAGGAGGGAAGTGGAAGGGAAAGGGGAGAGACCATGTTGAATGATTCCCATTGAATCAACCATACTAACTCCATCTGAATCAGAAGCAATGGTCCACCTCTGGCTGATTACTAAGGAGAGGAGGTTCAATATCCTCTTTCATCCTGAATCCTTACCTCAGTCTTAAAAGATCAATGCCATCTAGAACTCAGATCAAGATAATAAAAGCATGTAATATTGTTATGTTCAGCTTTCCAGATCAGCCTGCTGCCCTACCATCTTTGTGCTCATCTGCAATTTCTTTGTGTCTTCCTTGATATTCACTTCTTTTCTTCCCTTCTTGGACTTTTTCTTCAGTTCTTCTTCCTCCCGCAGCCTCTCCATTACTTCTTTCTCTTTCTGCTTCATGAGCTGTCGCTCGTGAATCTCATTCAAAACCCTGGACACAGAAACATTGTTACTAGGCAGAACAATTCATTCTAGAATCACTGAGAAGGAAAGGCTATTGAGCTCAAGGGTGAAACAGATAACATATCAGCCAGTAAAATATTTAATGACCTGTTACATGCCAGAATCATAAGTCCATAAGACATTGGTGCAGAATTAGGCCATTTGGACCACCGTATCTGCTCTGTCATTTGATCATGGCTGATTCATTTCCCTCTCAAACCCATTCTCCCTCTTCTCCCAGGAACATTTCATGTCCAGACTTATTAAGAATCTACCAAATAGATACACTCAATAACTTGGCCTCCATAGCCACAGATTCACCACTCTTTGGTTAAAGAAATTCCTACTCATCCCCCCTTATTCTTCTGAATTCCAGTGAATACAAGCCCAGAGCTATCATATGACAAGCCTTTCAAACTTGAAATAATTTTCATGAACCTCTCCACTGTCTCCACATCCTATTTTAGATAAGGAGCTCAAAACTGCTCCCAATACACGAAGAAAGTCCTGACCAGTGCCTTCCTTATAAAACCTCAGAATCGCATACTTGTTTTTATATTCTAGTCCCCTCAAAATAAGTGCTAACATTACATTTGCCTTCACCAGCACTAACTTAATCTGCAAGTTAAACTTTAGGAAATCTTGCATAAGGACTTGCACCTCAGACTTTTGTAATTTCTCTCTTTTTAATGAATAATTTATGCTTTTATTCCTTCTACCTAAGTGCATGACCATACACTTCTCGACACTGTATTCCATTTGTCACTTCTTTGCCCATTCTCCTAATCTGTCTAAATCATTCAGCAGCCTGCTTCCTCAACACTACCTGCCCCTCCAACCATCTTGATATTGTCTGCAAACTTGGTCATGAAGCCATCAATTCTGTCATCTAAATCAAAGACATACAACATAAAAAGCAGTCCCAACACCAACCCACGCGGAACACCACTCATCACTGGCAACCAACCAGAACAGTCTTTCTTTATTCCCATTTTGTCTCCTGCCAATCAGCCAAAGCTCTATCCATGTTAGTATCTTTCCTGTAATGCCATGGGCACATATCATGCTAGTAACCTCCTGTGTTTCACCTTGACAAAGGCCTTTTGAAAATCCAAATGCACAACATCCACCGATTCTCCTTTGTCTAGCTTGCTTATTTCCTCAAAGAATTCCAACAGATTTATCAAGCAAGATTCTTCCTTAAGGAAACCATACTGACTTCGGCCCATTTTTCAAGTGCCTCCAAGTGCCCCAAAACCTCATCCTTAACTCCAACATCTTTCCAAACTGATGTCAAGCTAGCTGGTCTAGAATTCCTTTTCTTCTGCCTTCCTCCCTTCTTGAAGAGTGGAGTGACTTCTGCAATTTTCTAGTCCTCCAGAACCATGGCAGAATTCAGTGACTCTTGAAAGATTATTTCTAATGCCTCCAAAATCTCTTCAGCTACCTTTTTCAAAACACTTGCGTGTAGTCATCTGATCCAGGTGACTTACCTACCTTCAGACATTTCAGCTTCCCAAGCACCTTCTCCCTAGTAATAGCAACTTCTGCCCCCTGACGATCTTGAACTGCTGCCATAATACTAACGTCTTCTACAGGAAATCCACAATTTCCTGGTCCTCCATTACTAACCCTCTAGCATCATTTTCCAGCAGTCCAATATCTACTCAGTTCTCTCTTAGTCTTTATATATCTGAAAACACCTTTATTGGCTACCTTACCTTCATATTTCATTTTTTTGTTCCTTATTTGGCATCTACTAGTTTTTAAAAGCTTCCCATCCTTTAACTTACCAGTAAATTTTGCTCTATTATACGCCCTCTCATTGGCATTTATGTTGACTTTGACTTCCCTTGTCCACCCCGTGTCATCCTGCTTTTAGAATACTTCTTCATCTTTGGGATGTATCTATGTATTCTGAATTGCTCCTATAAACTCCAGCCATTGCTGTTCTAACTGCTAGTGTCCCTTTCCAATCAACACATGGTCTATATAGTGAAAAAGGCACAATAGTGCTTCTTTCACCTCAGATGGTTGAGGAAATTTGGTATGGGCCCCCAAATCCTAAGAACTTTCTACAGGGGCACAATTGAGAGCATCCTGACTGGCTGCATCACTGCATGTTATGGGAAATGTGCCTCTCTTAATCACAGGACCCTACAGAGAGTGGTGTGGACAGCCCAGCACATCTGTAGTAGTGAATTTCCCATGATTCAGGATACTTACAAAGACAGGTGTGAGAAAAGGGCCCGAAGGATCATTGGGGACCCGAGTCACCCCAACCACAATTTATTTCAACTGCTACCATCCAGGAACTGGTACTGCAGCATAAAAGCCAGGACCAACAGGCTCCAGGGCAGCTTCTTCCACCAGGCCACCAGGCTACTTAATTCATGCTAATATAACTGTATTTTATGTTATATTGACTGTCCTGTTGTACATAATTTTTATTATAAATGACTATAAATTACACATTGCACATTTAGACAGAGACATAATGTAAATATTTTTACTCCTACTGTACATGAAGGATATAAGTAATAAAGTCAATTCAATTCAATTGGCTAGCTCCTTTCTCATGACTCTGTAATTCCCTAGGCTCCACTATAACACTGATATGTTTGACTTTAGCTTGTTCCTCTCAAATTGCAGGATGAATCCTACCATATCATGATCACTGTCTCCTAAAGTTAACTTTAAAGCAGTTAATTAAAGCAGTTTAATTACACAATCCAGAATAGTTGATCCCCGAGTCGGCTCAACCATGAGCTGCTCTAAAAAGCCATCTCATATGCATTCTACACATTTCCTCTCTTGCAATCCAAATTCAGAAGCAAACAGATTTTCCAAGTTGAAATCTACAATGAGTATTGTAACGTTGCAGTTTGGACATGCATTTTCTATTTTCTGTTGTAATTTGTAGCCTACATTCTGGCTACTTGGAGGCTTGTACATATAGAACTCCCATCAATGTCCTTTTACCCTTGCAGTTCCTTAATCATACCTGCACCGATTCTACATTTTCCAATTCTATGTCACCTCTTTCTAAGGATTTGATTTCATTTTTAAACCAACAGAGCCAGGCCAGCCCTCCGCCTACCTGTCAGTCCTTTTGATGTGTATTCTTGGATGTGAAGCTCCCAACTATAATTTTCTTTCAGCCATGAGTCAGTAATGTCCTCAACATCATACCTGTCAATCTCCAACTGTGCTACAAGATCATATAACTTATTCCATATACTGTGTGCATTCAAGTACAAGACTGCATTCACAAACAAGAGAAAATCTGCAGATGCTGAAATCTAAGCAACACACACAAAATGCTGGAGCAACTCAGCAGGCCAGACAGCATCTATGGAAAAGAGTAAACAGTTGACACATTGGGTTGAGCCCCTTCATTAGGACTGGAAAAAAAATGAGAGATCAGAATAAGGTGTGGGGGAGGGGATGAAGAAGGTAGTGGGGTGAAGTAAAGAGCTGGGAAGTCAGTTAGTGAAAGGGATAAAGGCTGGAGAAAGGGGAATCTGATAGAAGAGAACAGAGGCCATGGAAGAAAGAAAAGGGGGAGGTGATGAGTACGTAAGGAGATGAGGTGAAAGAGGGAAATGGGAATGGGGAATAGTGAAGTCGGAGGGGGCAATTACCAGAAGTTTGAGAAATCAATGTTCATGTAATCAGGTTGGAGGTTATCCACATGGAATGTAAGGTGTTGCTCCTCCAACCCGAATGTGGCCTCATCACAACAGTGGAGTAGGCCATGGACTAACCCGTCAGAATAGGAAGTAAAATTAAAATGGGTAGTGACTGGGAGATCCCGCTTTTTCTGGCGGATGGAGTGTAAATGCTTGGGGTAGAGGTCTCCTAATCTACGTCAGGTCTCACTGATATACAGGAGGCCATACCAGGAAAGACCAAATACAGTAGATGACTGCAACGGACTCACTGGTGAAGTGTTGACTCACATGGAAGGACTGTTTGGGACCCTGAATGACAGTGAGGAAGGAAGTGTAAGAGTAGGTGTGGCACTTGTTCCACTGCAAGGGTAAGCACCAGGATGGAAATCAGTGGGGAGGGACAATGAACAAGGAAGTTACATAGGGAGAGATCACTGCGGAAAGTAGAAAGTGGGGAGGGGGGAGGGAATGACGTGCTTGGTGGTAGGATCCCGGTGGAGATGGCAGATGTTACGGAGAATTATGTCCTGGACATATAGGCTGATTGAGATAGTAGGTGAAGACAAGAGGAACCCCATCTCTGGGGGGTGGCCTGGGAATGGGGTAAGGGCAGATGTGCACGAAATGGAAGAGATGCAGGTGATAATGGAGGAAGGGAAGTTGCTTTCTCTGAAGACCTCTCCTTAGTTCTGGAATGAAAAGACTCATCTTGAGAGCAGATATGGTGGATACAGAGGAAATGAGAAAAGGGGACGGCATTTTTACAAGTAACAGGGGAGGAAGAGTTATAGCCCAGGGAGTTGTGTCAACACTGTATTCGTCACATTTTGATTTTGTTCCCCTGTTACACTGCAACTCATTCCACTGGCTGCAATTTTGCTCTATCATATGCCTGTCCTTTCTGATAGTCTCATTACACACTGCCTTTGCTGGTACTGTATACCATGGCCCCATTCTCAGCCCTATCACTCAGTTTCCCATTCCCCTGCTAAGTTAGTTTAAACCCTCCTCAAGGGTTATCACAAAACTGTCCACAAGGATATGGTCCTCCTCAGGTTCAGGCGTAACCAATCCCTTTCGTACAGGTTATACAGACCCCGGTAAAGATCCCGAGGATCCAGAAATTTGAAAGCCTGCGGCCTGCACCACTCCTGTCTATCACCTCCCCAGTTTCCTGTATGTGCAGAAGGTCATCAATTTGCAGCTCCAGTTCCTTAACATCTTCTCTGAGGAGCTGCAGTTCATTGCATCTGTTGTAGATGTCATTATCCAGGAGGCTGGAGGTCTCCTAGAATTCCCACATCTACCACAAAGAACACAACACTGTTGTTAACTATATATTAACAGACCAAGTATGAAGAAGAAACTTACTTTGCCCAACCCTGTTCTCGCCAAAGCCTCCCTCCTCTAACACTGCACGACTCACACAATGGTTGTTCCAATAATGGTTACTCTGCTTGACACTGCTTTACTTTTACTTGCCCTTGCTAACAAATCACTATTCCAGAAAACACCAAAAGCCCTGCCTTTTAAATCTCATTCATGGACTTGTGATCTGCCTCCTCCCTCACTCTCAATTCAATTCAGCCACTGAAAGCCTGCAAATGCTCCTTACTACAACTCACTCACAAACCTGAGACTTGCCTCCTCTCTCCCTCCCGATTCAATTAAATCAGGAGCGAGAGAGGAAGCACCTCTCAAAATGTGCAGTTTTCTTTGATAAATTACCACATGGCATTTGATAAAAAAAACTTACTTCCTTGAACCAGACGCAAGAACTCATTGGAAACTCATTTCTTTCTCTAGCCAGTGTCCAAGAACCAAAGAGAGAGCTAGGAACCAGACCACACCATTGGTCTTTTCAGTCTCAGTTACACGACTCACCTAGATCCCAACTCTATTTGCCAACTTTGGGTACTGAAATCCTTGCTCAACTGTTTCCAAGGAGAGCAATACAGACATATTTTTAGTGGAAAAGAGATCCCTTTCTGGCAATGTGATGGGATTTTGTTCTAGGCTTCCCCACCAGATGAAATAGTTTATATTTACCCCAAATCTCCTTTAATAATGACATGAAAGGGGTGTGTAAAACTATAAGGCATAGATTAAAGGTAAGCAGATGGAATTTTAAAGAAGACCAGAGGGAAAGATATTTCCACACAGAAAGTCGCTGTTATCAGGAATGACTAGCAGAGATGGTGGGGGTCAGGAACAGGAACGTTTAGACTCACAGTTATATAGGCCACTTGGCCCAACACATCCATTATGGTGTTTATCTGAGATAATCTTATTTGGTGGCATTTACCCCATTTGTCTCTAAACCACCATATACAATGGGCAGCAGAGTGAAAGGGCATCAGAGTGAGAGGGGAGAGAGTGAGGGCTGCAGAGTGAAACGGTGGCAGAGTGAGAGGGCTTTGGCTCAAACGGGGCTTTGGTGAAGAAGGGTCAAGGCAAAGAACTGACTTGCAGAGGTTCACAGGTAACAGTCTTCAACTTTCCCAGCGGGCTCTTCCCTTTCTCCCATGGTCCTCTTCCGCTAACATCCGTTGTTCTGTCATGACAGCTGTGCCATGCTCCTCCTGTGACTTGAGGGAGGCTGACAGTGTCCCTGAAGACTCGTGGGCAGGAAGTGTGCCCAGCTACAGCTCCTGATAGACGCATGGCAGCACTGGAGCTGCACACGGACTCACTTTGGAGCATCCAAGAGAATGTTGTGGATAGCACATTTAGTGAGTTGGTCACACAGCAGTTTAAGGATCTAAGGCGGGGGTCGGCAACCCGCGGCTCCAGAGCCGCATGCGGCTCTTTCATCTCTGTGCTGCGGCTCCCTGTGGCTTTGGAAAATAAATGGTCAGTATTTAATTAAAATGTATTTTATGTTAGTTTGTTAGTTTTTGAAATGTAATTCTAAATTTGAAGATTATGGTGATCTTGTACAATCTAAATAAAACATTGTGGCGACCCATTTCCTGGCACATCCGAACCGGCTCACAATTAGCCAGCGTTCAGGCTAAGGGAGATAGCCTACGGGGGTTTGTGAGTACGTGTCTTTTGGAGCATCCACGCCCATGGGGGGGGTTGAGGAAGGCTTAAAAGCAAGGCTGTTTAGTTCGAATAAAGTTATCTTTGACTGCAGTTTACTGACTGCGTGAGCACACCGCTACAACGTGTTTTTATCGCTGGCTGTCCAAAGGGGAGGTGCTGAAACGCTTTGTCGCATGTCTGGAAGAAGTGAAAACTTTCCTGGGCAGCAAAGGGCTCACCTTTCCTGAGCTGGAACAGCCAGAGTGGCTGGAAAAGCTACACTTCATGGTAGACATGACAGCGCACCTGAACACACTGAACACAGCTCTTCAGGGGAAAGGACGCACAGCCCTGCACATGTTGGGGGATGTTTTGCATTCGAGCGCAAGTTGACGTTGCTTGCCAGAGATTTACAGAAAGGCACATTGTCTCACTTCCCCAATTTGAGAGAGTTCAAACACGGTCACGACATGATAAATTCGGAGTATTTACATTCTGCAATCATTGCAATGCAAACATCATTTGGGAAATGCTTCTGTGAGTTCAGAGAGGAAAAAACACATTATCCTTCCTGGTCACTCCCCTAGGCATCGATCCATCCCTACTGAATACGACTGCATTGGCAGGTGTGAGTCAACCTGATCTTGAGATGGAACTGGCCGACATAGCCGACAAAGACATATGGGTGTCCAAGTTTAGACGCTTGACAGCAGACCTTGAAGATGTTGCCCATCAGAAGGCCGTTCTTGCTCAGAATCACAAATGGAGTGATATTGAAAACCTCCCCAAACCGGACAAACTTGTGTTCGAAACATGGAATGATATCCCCGACATTTATGTAAACATTGAAAAGTATGCGCTTGGAGTCCTGTCGATCTTTGGATCCACATATGTAAGTGAGCAGGTGTTCTCCAACATGAACTTTATTAAAAACAAACATCGCGCACGCCTCACAGATGACGGCTTGCGATCCTGTGTAAAGATGAAGGTGACGTCATACAGCCCTGATGTGTAGACGCTGTGCGCTGAGGTCCAGGAGCAGAAATCCCTCTAACCAAGTATGATAAATACTTTAATTGCCTATTATTTTACGTATGTTCATATTTTTTCATTGTTCAGTGAAATAGTCCTTTTATTTTTCAGGTTGACAGCTGGCTGACGTTATTTTTGATTTGCTGCTGGCGGAAAATTTAAGTTTGGCGTTTTTCATAAATACAAGAAGGACTCAAATAGACATTGAGTATTTTACTTAAAAGTAACCTTCAACCCAACGTCTTTTTTTCGGAGTTCAAAATGTTTTTGTTGCATGCAGAAATGTAATTTTGTTTTCTCTGTAGGAGTTCATCGATTTCATAAATGCAACACATTATAGTTTGTTTATACATAGCATAAAGGCAAAAAAAACGTTGTATGCAGTGTTATTTCATTTTAAATGTCAAACGGGTTTTGTGGCTCCCAGTGTTTTCTTTTCTGTGGGAAACGGGTCCAAGTGGCTCTTTCAGTGGTAAAGGTTGCTGACCCCTGATCTAAGGAAAGATAGGGAATGGGTGACTAACAGGAAAAGTAGTCGCAGGAATGTAGTACAGGAGTCTCCTGCGGTCATCTCCCTCCTAAACAGACACACCACTTTGGAGTCTGTTGGGGGAGATGGCTCATCAGGTGAAGGCAGCAGTAGCCAGGATCATGGCACCTCTGCTGCGCATGAGGGCAAGAGTGGCGGAGAATGGTAAGGAGAATAGAGAGGAGCTTCTGTGGCCGCAAACGGGACTCCCGTATCGTGTGTTGCCTCCCAGGTGCAAGAGTCAGAGATGTCTCGGAGAGACTGATGGGCATTCTGAAAGGGGAGGGTGAGCAGCCAGCTGTCGTGGTGCATGTAGGTACTGACAATGTAGGAAGAAAGCGGGATGAGGTCCTACAAGCTGAATTTAGGGAGCTAGGAAATAAATTAAAGAGTACGACCTCAAAGGTAATCATTTCAGGATTATTACCAGTGCCACGTGCTAGCCAGAGTTGAAATAGCAGGATAGCTAGAATGAATATGTGGCTTGAGCGGTGGTGCAGGAGGGAGGGGTTCAGATTCTTGGGGCATTGGAATCGCTTCTGGGGGAGGTGGGACCAGTACTGTCCGTACAGTCTACATCTGGGCAGGGCTGGGATCAATGTCCCAGGGAGATTGTTTGCTAGTGCTGTTGGGGAGGCTTTAAACTGGTATGGCAGGGGGAGGGGAACCCACACAGAAACGAAGAGGGAAGTGATGCAGAGACCAAAGCTAGAGTTAGTGAAGAAAAAAGTAAGAGTAGAGTGCATAAAAGTAAAAAGCAAAAATCGCATAGGTCGCTAGATTCTAAAAGGACAATGAGTATAAGGGCACTTTATCGAAATTATTAGAAACAAGGTTAGTGAACTTGTGGCACAAATCAGTACCAAGGCATATGATGTAGTGGCCATTACAGAAACCTGGTTGCAAGGTGGAGATAACTGGGAATTAAATATCCAAGGGTATCAGGTAATATGGAAAGATAGGCAGGATGGCAGAGGAGGTAGGGTGGCGTTCTCGATTAGGGATGAGGTCAGGGCAAATGTGAGAGACGATATAAGATCTATGGAGCAGAATGTTGAGTCCATCTGGGAAGAGATTAGAAATAGTAAAGGGAAAAAAATCACTGGTGGGTGTGGTCTATAGGCCACCGAATAATAATATTGGAATGGCAGAGGCGATTAACCAAGAAATAACTGAGGCTTGTAAGAATGGAATGGCAGTTGTCATGGGGGATTTTAACTTCCACATAGATTGGATGAATCAAGTTGGTCAAGGAAATCTTGAGGAGAACTTCACAGAATGCATCCGTGATGGCTTTCTTGAGCCGCATGTTAGAGAACCTACAAGGGAAAATGCTATCTTAGATCTAGTCCTGTGCAATGAGACAGGTAAGATTAACGATCTTGTCATCAGGGATCCTCTTGGAAAGAGTGATCATAGCATGACTGAATTTCGCATTCAGATGGAGGATGAAATAGATCTAAAACTAGTGTATTATGCTTGAACAAGAGAGACTACAACGGGATGAGGGAGGAGTTGGGTAATGTGGACTGGGAGCACAGGTTATTTGGCAGGACAATTGAGGAACAGTGGAATACTTTCAAAGAGATTTTTCACAGTGCTCAACAAAAGCATATTCCAGTCAAAAGTAAGGACAGTAAGTGTGGGGGAAGCCAGCCTTGGATAACCAAGGAAATAAAAGATAGTATCAAATTAAAAGCTCATGTGTACATAGTCGCAAAGAGTAGTGGGAGACTAGTGGATTGGGAAAAGTGTAAAAAGCAACAGAGAACAACTAAACAAGAAATAAGGAAAGGGAAGATAGAGTATGAAAGTAAATTAGCACAACTATAAAAACAGATAGCAAAAGTTTTTATAAATATATAAAGCTAATGAGGGTGACTAAAGTCAACGTAGGTCCCTTGGAAGAAGAGAAGGGGAAATTGATGGGTGATAAGGAAATGGCTGAGGCATTGAAAGACTATTTTATGTCAAGTCTTCACGGTGGAGGACACGTCTCATATGCCAAAGAAGGATGTTATGGATGAAATGGGAGGTGAGGACCTCGATAAAATCACTGTTACTAAAGAGATAGTGATGAGCAAACTAGAGGGCCTGAAGGTAGATAAGTCCCCTGGTCCTATGGGATGCATCCCAGGGTGCTGAGGGAATTGGCGGAGGTTATAGTAGATGTGCTGGCAATCATTTATCAAAACTCCCTAGACTCTGGGCAGGTCCCAGTGGATTGGAAGACAGCAAATGTCACGCCATTTTTTAAAAAAGGATATAGGCAAAAGACAGGCAACTATAGGCCAGTTAGCTTACCACTGTAGGCATGAAAATGCTTGAAGCTGTCAGTAAGGAAGAAATAGTGAAACATTTAGAAAGGACTGGTTCCATTAGACAGACACAGCATGGATTCAGAAAGGGCAGGTCCTGTTTGACAAACTTACTGGAGTTCTTTGAGGACATAATGAGTGCAATGGATAGAGGGGAACAGGTGAATGTCATATACTTGGATCTCCAGAAGGCATTCAATAAGGTGCCGCACAAGAGACTTATAAATAAGATACGGATACATGGAGTCGGAGGAAGTGTATTGGCATGGATAGTGGATTGGCTAACTGGCAGAAGGCAGAGAGTTGATATAAATGGGTGTTTCTCCGGTTGGCAATCAGTAGTGAGTGGGGTGCCGCAGGGGTCGGTGCTGGGCCTGCAGCTGTTCACCATTTACATTGATGATTTGGAAGAGGGGACTGAGTGTAGCGTAGCAAAATTTGCTGATCACACTGAACTGAGTGGAAAAGCAAATTGTATAGAGGATGTGGAGAGTCTGCACAGGATATAAGATAGGTTAAGTGAGTGGGCCAAGGTCTGGCAGATGGAATACAACGTTGGTAAATGCAAGATCATCCGCTTTGGAAGAAATAATAGAAGAGCAGATTATTATTTAAATAATGGAAGATTGCAGCATGCTGTTGTACAGAGGGACTTGGGAGTGCTTGTGCATGAATCACAAAAAGTTGGCTTGCAGGTTATTAAGAAGGCAAATGGAATGTTGGCCTTCATCGCAAGAGGGATTGAATTCAAGAGCAGGGAGGTCAGACTGCAACTATACAGGGTACTGGCGAGGCCGCACTTAAAGTATTATGTGCAGTTCTGGTCTCCATACTTGAGGAAGGGTACTGTACTGGCTTTGGAGGCAGTGCAGAGGAGTTTCACCAGGTTGATTCCAGGGATGAAGGGGTTAGCCTATTAGGAGAGATTGAGTTGTCTGGGACTACACTCTCTGGAATTCAGAAGAATGAGAGGGGATCTTATAGAAACATCCAAAATTTTGAAAGGGATAGATAAGATAGAAGTTGTTTCCATTGGTAGGTGAGACTAGAACTAGGGGACATAGCCTCAAGATTCAGGGGAGAAGATTTAGAGCGGAGATGAGGAGAAACTGTTTCTCCCAGAGAGTGGTGAATCTGTGGAATTCTCTGCCCAGGGAAGCCGATGAAGCTCCTTCACTAAATATATTTAAGATACAGTTAGATGAATTTTTACATAGAAAGGGAATTAAGGGTTATGGGGAAAAGTCAGGTAGATGGAGCTGAGTTTACGGACAGATCAGCCACGATCTAATTGAATGGCAGGGCAGGCTCGATGGGCCGGATGGCCACACCTGCACCTATTTCTTATGTTAGGTTTATCTATATACTTGTCTAAATGTCTTAAATGTTGTAATCATACTTGCCTCTACTGCTTTCTCCGGCAGCTCATTCCATATACCCACCATACTAGGTGAAAAAATATGTCCTTTAGGTCCTCTTTAAACCTTTCCCCTTTCATCCTAAATGGATGCCTTCTAGTTTGGGACTCTACTGTCTTGGGAAATAGACTCCCACTGTCTACCATGTCCTATATACCCCTCATGTTTTTATAAATCTATCTAATGTCATTCCTCAGATCTCTTTGCTCAAGGGAAAACAGTTCCAGCTCATCTGGTCTCTCCTTATAAAACAGGTCTTCTCGTCCTAGCAACTTCCTTGTGAAGTCTTTCTACATTCTCTCCTGCTTAATCACATGCAGTTTGCAATTAGAATGGCACACGTCACTCGAATGTGGTTGAAAGAACATTTTGTGCAACTGTACCACAACATCCCAACTTCTACACTCAGTGCCAGGCATCTGGACCACTATTTGAATGAGCAAGCCACAAGTCTGTGGAAATAATGCAGGCAAAAAGGATTAGCATATATAGAAATTATGTGAAAGGCTAAAAATCCTGTTTCTGTGCTGTACATTTCTGTAATTTATGACCTTTTAAAATGAGAGACCCAGAAGTGAATGGTCAAAGAAAGAATGGTAATAAAATGTGACATTGATCCCACCGTAACCCACTTTATTCATGCCACATTCACAATTGCTCTCTGATATTCCACACTGTGGCCAGTTATGCTAGCAACCTGCATGCTTTTGAGAATGTGGGAAGAAACTCTGGCAGTCACAGGATGTACACAAAGACATCATGCCAAAAGGATCAAAGCTGGGTCCTTAACAGCAGTGACTCTACCAACGGAGCAAGCAAGCTTAGTGAAGATTAGGCACTCTCTTGAGAAACTGTCTAAGCTAACTGAAAATCTTGAAATTGAGCTGGATAGACTTCTGTGGATTACAAAGGGCATAAGGAGCAGACCTGAGGAAACAATTAGCTCAGTCACAATAACCTTGCACAGCAGAGCAGATTCACACAGCTGAATGCACTGCACATTCTCCTTTTGCTTTCAAATTTTATTTAGAGATCCAACATGGTAACAGGCCCTTCTGATCTGATGAGCACGCACCACCCTTGTGACCACTTAACCTACTAACCTGTATGCTTTTGGAATGTGGAAAGAAGGCCAAGCACCGGGGAAACCTATGTTTGTCATGGGAAAGACGTAGAAACTCTTTACAGACAGCAATGAGTACATCTGTGGGATTTGACAGTTCTGAGTCATCTACTTACTTCTCTCTCCGTTCTCGGAATAAGCTGGTACGTTTAAAATCAAACTCTGCTCTCTGTTCCTCTGTCAAAGCTTCATATTCGTCTTCATCCAACTCTTTCAGGTAAGTCCTCTCCTTCTCTGCTTCCTCCTTTGCTAACTGTTCTGTTATTTGATTTAGAGAAACAGACAATGTGTCACTTAAAATGCATTCTATCTCCAGGTGCCTTTCGTATATAAAAAAAAAGGTCACAGTGTTTCAGTGTAACAGACAGGCTAGCTGCCTGTAATGCAAAACGTCAGCTGTCAATAGTGAGATGTAACATTGGACTTCACAATGTTGCTTTGCAGGAAGCTGTGGCGTGTTAAGCATCAGGTACGGTCAGAAACAAGTAATGTTTCCTCATCAATTATTATTTCATATACTTATTATCATAAGTAAAAGCATGACTCTACAAGTTTTTAAGGCAATCATCTTGTTAAGTCAGACTCATGCGATTGGCAACTCAGTAGGCAGCAACAATTGTCTTTATAAATATATAAAAACTGTCCAGACAAAGCTCTTTGCACAATGGCTGGAGCACATGGCCACGTAGATCATGCAGTCTAGTGGGGCCAGTCACTTTCCATGAAGCTTGCTTCTGCCGAGGCTTTTCTGTGTGTTTCTGGAACAGCCTTCTGAAAAACCCTGGGGAAAGGTTTATTGATCAATATAGGTTGAAGTTTTGAGTTAAATTTGTATTTGGCCTTCTGACGTTGCTGGCCTGCACCCTTGGTGTGTTTGAAGTCAGTTGGCTGCCGCTGGAAAGGTGCAGCAGCATGCTCCATCTTAGAGCCGGGCAAGCAGGGCCTTTGGCTCAGTGAGTCCATACCAACCATTCAATTCTACCCACATCATATCTCATTCTGCCCATTTTCCCACCAAACTCCCCCCACTAACCCACTAGAAGCAGTTCACCTACCCTCCAACATGAATTTGGGAGATGGAAGGAAACTGCAGATCACTCTGACCTCAAAGTGAACACCTGTGACCTCCTGTGTTGTGCAGCAGCCAATCTACTGTCTCCCTTACCCACAAGATGAGAGCTTTTGAAAGATGGAGAGGCAGACATCACCTGCTGGTATTGACCCTTGGCATGAATGGCCTTGATTGTATCCCAGAGCAACCATTTCACTTCTTTGTCTCCATCAGCCCAGAAAACAGTGCACTACTTGAAAATCAGGAAAACCTCAACTAGGCCTGCTAATATTCCAGATCCCATCATCCCCATGTCAACCATCAGCTGTAGTACACAGACACTGCCTGTAAAGGCAGTGTAAAGGCACTGCACAATACTATTGCTGAATTGTGAGATCCTTGAGTCTGCACATCATGGAATAAAATTACAGCTATTCTGACCACATCCACAATTCTCCATTCCTGTTTACTCTCAGTAACCTTTCACCCCATCCTCTCTGCTTATTAAGTATTTACCTAGCATTGTCTGAAAACTTTCCAACAACTTGGCTTTGACCTGTCTTTTTAGAAAGAAAGTTCAAAAGACTCAAGACTAAGAGAAAAAATTCACCTCATCCCTTATGATGACCCTTATTTGCAAACAACAGCACCATTCTCCCACGAGGAAATATCATCTCCATTTCAACTAACAGAAAGTCACATTTCAGCCAAATGCCACTCATGTTTCGGAACTACAGTCTGTCCAACCTTGCCTGGACATAATTTGACCTAGGCATGGTTGGAACAACCCAACCTGAGTGAAGTCACTTTTACATAAAATTCTGCTTGGAAAACCAGTGTTAAAAGACACAATTTAAAAGTTTTAACAGTTTATCTCAGCAGGAAATCTTCTTGGATATCAGAAAACAAATTAAACAGCTAAACAATCCAAGGCCTTTGTTTGAACTTATTTTTCCATGTTCAGAAGCAGTTCCCAGAACTTAGCATACCAAGACTCATTCACTCAGGAGTCAGGTCAAACTCCACACCAAAGACCAATAAACAAACGTTACAACTACCTCACTGAAATACTAGGAACATATCCTGTCCAGATACACATCTTGTAAGTCTTATCTTTCAAGTTAGCAACATTGAAAACCTACATAGAAAACAATACAGGCCTTTCAACCCACAATGCTGTGCCAAACGTGTATTTACTTTAGAAATTGGCTAGGGTTACCCATAGCCCTCTATTTTTTTAAACTCCATGTACCTATCTTAAAAGACCCTATCGTATCCGCCTCCACCACCATTGCCAGCAGCCCATTCCACACACTCACCACTCTCTGAGTGAAAAACTTACCCCTGACATCTCCTCTGTACCTGCTTCCAAGCACCTTAAAACTGTGCCCTCCCCTGTTAACCATTTCAGCCCTGGGAAAAAGCCACTGACTATCCACATGATCAAAGCCTCAAATTTGTTGTTGCCGTTTTCATAAGTTCTGCTCTTAAAAGCTTGACAGGAATCTATCAGTTTCAGAGGCTAGAAGCTGGTCAATGTGTAGCAATAATGATAATAAATTGTATGTATATGGCACCTCTAACTTTGCAGAGGTGTTTCACTGCAAATGTCACCAGACAAAATTTCACTTCTGTCACATAAAGTGGCAAAAGGCTTAGTCATTTGGCAGGATTTAAGGAGTATCTTGAATAGGAAAGAAACATACGCGGCATATAGGTTACCAAGAGAATTCTGTAGCTTAGGGCTTGAGTAGTTGTGCAATATACCATCATTCAGGAGCCCCTTGTGTGATGGAATAGAACTTTCACACAGAGTTACATTACACATATTTCCTTACAACATAGATGGAGCATTTTAGTCCAAAGAGGTTATACTGGCTCATTAAGTCACTTCACACTTCCACTTACTTCTATAAAGCATACCTCACATGCCCAGTCTGATTCTTTATACCACCCACCTATACTAGAGGGATCTTACAGCAGACAATGAACCCACCAGTTTGCTTTTGAGATATGGGAGGATACCAGAGGGTCCAGGATGGTAGCAAAGCAACTAATTCACAGGAAGAATGTAGAAACTCCACACAGAGAGCACTGCGCAGAAAAAGACTCAGTCCCATGTAGAGCTGGCAAGGCAAGTTTTGATAGCTTGCTCATGAGGATGATGGGCATGGTGGGATGTTGAGAGGACGAAGGGCAATGCTGAGATTGACAGGGAGCAGAGGAGGGAAGGTGCGGTAAATGTACAGAGAACCCTAATCAAATTTCCACATATGCATCCACATTCTAGTGCAATAAATATTAATCACGTTAAGCCATCTGAGTTTTGATAATATTCTATCATGTTACAGGGAAAATCAAGCAAGAGAGTTTCTCAGCCACTGCTTTGATCTTTACCAGATTTACTTGTAAGAAGTTCATGTTTACCATGTTTAGATGCTTTATTTATGGAGACAGATGGATGGTGGTGAAATAGAGCTGGGGGCTGACAGTGTTACATAGAAACTGTTGGATCTGACTGTTGCAGTTTAGCTATCAATTATCTGTTTGCATTTTAAGTAGCTTTTCTATATATAACAGTTTAATATGCTTCAGGTGGCTATACAAAGTATAATCCTGAAAGCTGCTTAGTTCTTTCATTAAGCGGATAGTATTTTCTCATTGGTTAATTTTATTGCAGTATTAAATAAGTATTTTCTAATGGGATTATTGTAATCTATGGAATTTTTTTTTAGATATAGACATAATTGTTTTATACTAGGCACCTTCTTATCTCTACTTCAAGTAGGAAGACACCCTATCATTGCTCCGTTTCTGTTCTCTTTATTCTATCATCTCAAAAAAAATGATTGGGAAGCAATGCATTTATGCCTCATTCCTAACTTCTAAAAGAACCTTGGACTTAAACACAAGAATCCAATGAAACTTCTGCTATGCTGTCATGTGCTAGGATGAACAGAATTTGGTGTGCATGAAAATAAAAATGGTAAGATATCTAAAAAATAAGGTTAAACCAAACATCCTGCCTAAGTAGGCAAAGCATTCATTACAAGGTGGGCAATTCAACAAGACAAGTAGGTGTAAAACTTATACAATGTGATTAGCATTACGATACATAGATACTGGATGACTCCTGCTGGGATTTTGGAATTTAGGAAAGGCAGTGAAGAAACTGATAGTGAAGAGCAAAGTCTGTGCACTAGTGAAGGGACATGGGCTGAGCACAGGAGCATGTAAAAACATTAGGGTTAGGGTAATTGTGGTCCTGTGTCTAGTGCTTGAATGTCCACAAGATGATGCCAAGCTATGCTTTCCGTTGATGTCACAACTCAGTTTTGGCTATTTTTCTGGTGTTTGTTTTGGAATCGTCAGAATGGTTTTGGGAACAGAGAGGGGCTTTAGGAACAGGATTAGAGGAAGTCCAGAGTATTACATCTTAAGAACAACAACATGGAAGTAGGACATCTTCAGACCTGTTTGGGATGTACATTTGACAGACTAGGGTGGACAAAGGGTTGGCAAGTTGTCAGCAGGTTCCAGAGTCAAAGTTTCAGGCAGGCAGGCAGAATAAGGTCAAATGTTCCCCTTGGTCTGTGAATCGTGAGGCCGACGTACAAGGCCCAGTGTTCGGTGATCACCAGTCCCTGTGGTCAATGCTGAGGATCATGGCCTGAGGTTCATATTGGAAGTCCAGGCCTGTTGACTGGAGCCCTAACACCGTGAAGCTCTATGAGTCAACTGGATGGTCAGAAGTCCAAACATCTGCATGCTTCATCTGAACTGGGTCTTCTGGAGTCTGTCTTGGGGGGTAAAGGACTGCATGTGCGTGGGTTGGAGGGAGGAACAGGGACTTGCTTTGCTATTAGTGTTGGGTTGCTTGTGTTGTTCTACCAAGCTACATTGGCAATGCCTGTGGGCTGTCCCAGTACACCCTCAGGTGTGTTGGTTGTTAATGCAAACAACACATTTCATTGAATGTTTCAATTTATGCATGATAAATAAAATTAAATCTTCAATTTTGACATGAAGTGCATGGTTTTGAGGGCAATGTATATGCAGAGACCCAAAATTGGTTGGTAGACGAGAACAGAAATAAATGTGTCCTTTGAAGTGGTTGGACGAGGAAGTAAAGAACAGATTTGCCAAGGTAGTTTAGTTAACAATCTTGCTGTGCAGACATGAAGGAAGAATGTCCACAACAGATTGAAATCCTTCATTGAGTTAGAAAGTGAAGAAGTTCTAACCTGAACTAGGGAGCTAAACTGGGAGGCTGCACAGATCAGTGCTTGTGTTCAGCGAATCATAGTAAGCATCAATGCTTCAGATGAACAGAAGGAATGCCATGTTTAATGGCTGGCTACCAATAGTAAATTGGGTGGGATTGTTAACTATGAGGAGGATGTAAACAGCTTTCCTGCCAACAAACAGATTGAGCAGGTGGGCAAAAACTTGGCAATTGCAATTTAATGTGGATAAATGTGAAGTTATCCACACCTAGAAAATTGCATGCAATTTTGGTCTCCTTACCTAGGAAAATATATACTTGCAGTGAATGTTCACCAGACTGACCTGTGGGAAACTGTTCCTGACCCTAAACACTAATTTGACCTCTAACTCCGCCACATTTCTGTCCCTAAACCCTAATCTGACACCTAACTTCCCTCTCTACCCCCAAAACATTCCCTACAAACTTGAACCATGTGAATATGGTACTATCCCGCTGAAAATAGGATCTGGAAACATAACTCATTGAATCAGAAGGGATAACTAATAACATTTGGGCAAAGCACCTATGGAGGATTTCTATTCTGCATTACAGCCAAGATATTTCTAGCATGACACTACTGAAGTTGAAAATGTTCCTTTTGCCAATATTTTGATACACTTAAAACTTCAATCACATGAAAAATTACTGTTAATATTCATTTCAAAGTGACTATTTTTGTACAGCCTTTGTATAGGAAACACACACCTTCCGCTTGAAGTTTGGCTTTCTTTTTGATTTTCATTAATGCATAGTCCTGACTGAGGGTGATAAAGTAGATGTGGCGTCGATTGTTAATTGCTTTTAGGACAGCTAGGAGGGTAGAGGTTTCGTTGTTACTGTGCTGATTCTCCAGTCCATCAAATACAAACCCTTGGCAACAGTCGTTCAGCTACAACAGAAATTAGCAAGGAAAAACAGGTTAATTGATGATATAAAAGCTAGAAATCTTAAATAAAAGGAAAAAAAATGTCTGAAGATAATCAGCAGGACAGGCATCAGCTGGGGAAGGAGAAACAAGAGTCTAATTCATTAGTACCTCATTGATAATGTTATCTGTTTTTATTCCCACAAGTGATGCCTGGGCCACTGAGATTTTCCAGTACAGTCTGCTTGTGTTTCAGGAGTTAAAACATCACAATAAAGTTCACTTTAGCACTGAATTTATTTTCCTCTGAGGGACTTCATCCTCACACAACAAAAAAATGATCTGAAATGTTATGATTCATTTATAAATATAGATGCCCATTTATGTAACAGTGAAAGTTTTCACAAGCAACCTACAAACAACATGTACACCAGTAACTGGACAAGGAGAATTTCAATTAATTCATAATATTCTTCAAATTTGAGACAGGAATATAGATATCATACATGAATGCTAAATGCTAACAGATGCCAACTGATACAAATCAAATCATTTGTTAAATGTTTGGTTTAAATTAAACAGGGCCAGAGATAGGACTTTAAACAAGTAATAAGCAGAACCAATTTGCCAGAAATGACATGTCTAAAGATTATAAAAGAATATGTGAAGGTCAAATAAAGGGAAAAAATAAAGATGACTTAAAAAGCCAGTAAATAAAACATAGCAAAAGAAATGATGGTTAAAAATAGAGGGAAGAAAGTAATGAAAAAACTAATAAATTGGGTACAACAAAAAAAATACACAATCAAGGTGGATAGTAGTTTATTGTATGGTAGAAATCAGTCAGAGACAGCAAAGAACGTGTCTGCTAGTTAATTATTGGATGTTATGACACATCCAGAAAGGATACAGATCAAAGAAACACACTGGATAGCTGTGCTAATTAGTGAAAAGATCTAGGTAACAGAATACGAAGCAATTCCAGTTAAGAAAGGATCAGAATCTCTGTGGACTGAGATGAAAAGTATGAAGGGATTGATCATGATTAAGAGTGTTCTGCACAGCAGCAATAGTGGGTTAGAAAAGGAGGAGAAAATATGTCAGCAAGTTTTTGAAATGAATAAAATACAAAGAATAATAAACCTGGGAGATTTAACCTACAACTAAATAAACAAGAAAGAAAAGAAGAAGAAATGAAGCTTTACTACAGAGAAAGCTGTGCAAGTTAAAAGTGAAACATTCAAAACAAAGTAAGATATGATTGGAATTCAAATTGTAAAAGACAAATGAATTAAATTAATAATTTTGAAAGTAAAGACCATTTTGAAGGAATGAAGAAGAAAACTAATAACATTAGTAATGGAGAAGCAGAACAGTAGGATTCAGATAAAAAGATAGTCACTACATTTCAAGAGAATATACTGCATTACAGAGAACAAATGAGCCAAGAATGATACAAAAAGGACTGAAAATATTCATTAACCTAAGCTGCATAGTGGGTTTGTTAAATAGGTGTCCTGACCATTTTCTTCTTGAGACCTGGAACTACCACATTCCAGGAAAATCGAGTCACTTTCCACTCAGTAAGTAACAGTGTCTACTACGGAAGACACAACATCTTTACCTCCATCAGTGTCCATACCTGGCTGACTGATCTCGGCATGGAGGAGGGCTACAGGTAGCAAGAGGTAGAATGAGGAGGGAGGAAAACTAGGCATAGTCACCATCTAGAGACCTCCAACAGAAATCAGTCAGTTTAAGAAGCCGGATCAGGCCAGGAGTCAGCTGGGCTACCACACAGTCATCACTCCAAGTTGTTCATTTACACATTAGGGGACAGAGAAAACTGGACAGTAATATTACGACTCACTGGTTTATGCGCGGCTCACTAAATGCAGTGTTACCATTCCATACCTGTAGCCTCTCTGTTAGGAGCTCCACTAACATGTCTTCTGGCAACGGAAAGCTTATTGGATTGGCATCTCCAATCTGGCTGGTGGTGATGCTCACAGGCTGTTGTACAACTTGCATGTTTGTGGAAATCTGGACAGAGTAGCAACATAGATCACATGCAAATGCTACAGCATTAACATTCACATATTACACATATATGTCACAAAATCTTATGGGTACACTAAGCATGCTAAATACCAGACAAATGTTCTGATGTATGAGCTCCCCATGACCACTGTGGAAAGCGTCAAGAGGAAAGTCAACGAGCCCCTGTGACTGGTGGCAGGGAATCCTCCCAAGTTTTTCTTCAGTGGAGCTCTACATAAGATCAGGCCAGCGACAGCTGTCCTTGTCATCGGTAGTGGACAAGTTCAAGGTCACAAAGCGTACAGTTGTTAACACTGAAGGGCTCCGATGACAACCTAATAAATCAAGTTGGAGTCACAAGAAGATCCGGCCAAAAGTGAGCCACCAATTCAGCCACAGACCAGGCAGTGAGCTCCCTGCAAGTGAGAGACATAATCAGCAACCCATGCCTGGGACAGCAAGGCCTCGGCTCTGCACGCTTCCAATGATAGGGGAGTGCAAGGACAAGGGATAGGCGGGACATGGTCCAGGCAGAGGCAGAGAACCATGAGGATGAAAGGCAGTTATCGAATGCAGTGGAGCTAAGGTCACTGGGAGCTGGACAAAATGGGATTGTTCCAAGTATAAGAACGCTTGGGCAGAGCTTTGAAAACTGGAGCCCTTATGCATTTCTTTACCAGAAATTTCATTGCCAGAGGTGGTGTAAACCACACTTCAACCAGACATCGTACTGTGGTCCACCAAAGACAAGAAAGTCATCCTGGTGGAGCCGAGAGCATAATGGGAGGAAGACTACGAGGAGACTCACGAGAGGAAGGCCCTGAAGTACCAGTCTTTAGTCCAAGAGTGTAGTGACAAAGCATGGCAGACATGGCTATTTTCCAAGGAGATCAACTGTAGAGGATTCCTGGCAAGGTCAGCATGGAGATTGCTGCCTGTGCTGGGCCATGATGAAAGAGCAAGAACCAAGCAGCTCGCAGGATGGGGGAGGAAGCAGAACGAGTGTCTTGCTGGATATGGAGCAGGCAGGAGGAGTTGAGCTGGAAGTCAGGAGATGACTTGGTCACCAGTGCTGAGGGGTTGAAACACTCTATGAAGATCGGGCACCACCTGATAACTTCTGCCCATGGCCAAAGGCTACAGTTACCTCATCTGGTAACTGAAGAGAGCACCCCAGTGTATGATGCAAGCCAGCTACAAACAATGCTCTCAATTCACCCTGTCTGCCTATTTTGCATATGCCTGCAATAACCTGGCATTGTGTGAACTCTTGCCTGGGCTTGGAGATTATAAGTAGGCCAAGGTCTATTTGTCACTTTGAGCACAAATGATGGCAACAACATTCTGGGTCTTCTTATGTTGAAAATTTGGAAAAAAAAACCTTAACCTGCTTAAATCTGAAATAGTAATAGTGTGGCCATGTTATTATCAATCGAGAGTATGCAACATACCGGCTTCAGAAATAACACACAAGATCAAAGGAGCAGAAGGCAACTCATTCTATGCACCAATCAATGATCATGGCTGATCTATGCTGGCACCAACTGCTCTTCTGTGCCAGTTCCCCATAGCCCTCAATTTCTTGATGTATCAAATGATTATCTATCTCCACCTTAAATATATCCATTGATCAAACCTCCATCACCCCCAGGGGCGGAGAATTCCAGAGATTCACTACCCTTGGGGGAGTTGTTATGATGTCTCTTTTTATTGCTAAATCTTCTTGTTTCTGACACTCCCACTAGTGGAAATATTTCATCTACCTTTGCTAAACATTCTAATGTTTCAATTTGTTTGAATATGGTTACCCCTTATTCCTATCAACTCAAGGAATACTGATCCAAACTACCTTGTCTCTCCTGATAGGACAACTCTTACTGCCATTTCAAAGTAAATCAGCTTCCTCAAATGCATCTACGTGACTTTGGAGCCTGGGAGAGGGCAGCTGGCAGAACATCTGCGTGGATCCTGGAAACGAGTTTCCCAGGGGGCCTGCAAAATTAACACTGGACATCTCATGCCTTTTCCTCAGCAGGTTTACCACTGGAGTGAAAGCCTACATGATGAGACAGCAACATTGATACACATCAAGTAAGGTTATATAAAGGAATGCAGGATCTGGGTCAGATCGTGTGTGGGAGATCAGGCATCTTTTTGTGAAACTTAGATGCTGCTTGAAGAGCGATCATTTAATGCCACTTTACCAGCGGCTCCTGAGAGCGATCGGCTGCTCTGCTCTCTGCTGGGTGGCTTCCTGCTCATGGCAGTTATGGAGCCCCAGGATTTTGACCTTGCAGCAATGGCTCAATGGAGTGTAACTTGCAGGTGATCACATAGCTCCTGTTATTTTACACCACAGAAGCTGCAGACCTGGAAAATGAACTGCACTTTCCAGATGTTACAATAGTGCCAGCGCAGGAAACAAGGTATCAACGCTGGTCTCTAGGGCGACTAGCTCCTTCAGTTTGTGCTTGGACAAGTGAAGAGTTGAGCTAATTGAATCAGAATATCAACTCACTGAGGTCAGATTCAAACCCATGATTGAAGGTAATTGGGCTTCTGTGATATCATAGTTCTGGGGCCAGATTCTATGGGAAAGGGAGGAGGTGACTAAATTATTGTGATGGAGGAGGTGGGGTGGAGATGTTATCAATCACATTCAGGCATGTTGTCAGCCTGGAGAGGTACAGTAGCACAACACTTTACAGTACTAATGATCTGGATTCAATTCCTGCCACTGTCTGAACTGAATCTCCTTGTGGCTGCATGGGTGTCCTCTCACAGTCCAAAGACATACTGGTTGCCAGGTTAATTGGTCATTGTAAATTGTCCCAGGATTAGACTAGGGGTGGCTGGGCTGTGTGGCTCGAAGGGCCAGAATGGCCTAATTCATGCAATATCTAAATAATCAATAAATAGCGTCCTCTTTCTGACTCACAGGAGAAGTGGAACAAAGCCCTCCTCACCTCTTCTGTCTCACCAAGATTCCTAAGGCTGAGGATTTCCAGTTTTCATGAGTAAAAGATCTTCAGTCAGTTAATAGTAAGAATACAAGCCTCAGTACTCTACCCTTCCCATTTGTACTCCATCCACTCCCCCAACGTTGTTATTCTGGCCTCTACCCACTCTCTTTCCAGTCCTTATAAAGGGTCCAGCCCTCCACACATGCTGCCTGACTCGATGACTGCAATTTGCTCGAGAGTACAAGCCTTCCTGTAAACTGTTACTACCCTATCTATGCACATCAAGCCAATCAAACAGCAAATCTATAAGTTGAGGGAAAAGGATGTTGAATATTTTTTTGTCTTACCTCTTGGCCCAACCCACCTACTGTACATGGAAGCTAAATCTTTTTATAAAAGATGAATAGCTAGAACTTTTAAGTGTAACCTGAATAAACCACTGAGCTAAATTGTTATCTGTAAATTAGCCCTAAACGCAAACATCAGCTCAATAGTAATTCAGTCTGAGCACTCTGGGTCTTTTGCATGCAGACGAGGCTGAGAGCTCAGTTCAGCTGAAAGCGCTCATGTGAAGCTGTACAAGCCACAAGGGAACAGGCCTGACAGTAAGAATCTGAACCAAACCAGTGACAGCTATAGGAGTTTGAGATGCAGGTATGAGTGTGCAAACAGCACAGCCTGCACCCCACTCCTGCACATCTACAGCCAGCACTCAGTGTGTTTCTGATCCCATCAGATGATTGAAGGGTCAGATCCCTTTTTAAAGCTGGAATGGCAATGCCATTTTTTATTCAAGGACAAGATATAGATGATGCACCACAGGTAGCTTTCAGTGCCCAGATCTAACCACCCTTCAACTGTTAGTGACTGCAGTTTTGACTCAATTACATTATCATGGGATTATAAACCAGTGAAGTTCAGAGTGGGTGGCAGTGTGGCGATATGACTCCACCGAAGGAGGTGTAAGGTGCTCCTTCCCTCTGCCAGCCTGCAGGTCAGTCTTGGGCAAAGTGTACCTGTTTAGGCCCCCAACTGCGGTCATGTGAAGTCATGGGAGCAGGTGGTAGATGGCCATATGAGCAACCGGGGCATATCTCAAAACCTGGTTATGGTTATACCTGCCCTGGTTTATATATAACCTGGTTATGTGACCACTGAGGTCAGGTAGACATCTCTGTATTGATAATGGCTGTGGTCACCTGTCTTGTAAAAACACTGTCCAGAAGAATGTACTTAGGCAGAAAAAATTGCCAAGAATAATCATGGCCATGATAATCTACATCCAATAAAAACAGATGAATTCAGATTTTCATCCATAAAAGATCTTTATGAACCTGATGGCATTTTACAATATTTTTATGGAATTCTCTGCAATTTAACTGCTCTCTGCTCAGGTATATTTTGTTTTTATTTGGTAATTTTACTATTTTTCCTTTTTTGTATTGTTTTGCTCTAATTGTCTTCATTCTTACATAATTTATGCTTATTTCTTGTGTATGTTATGTATCAGGTCCTCTGTGCCTGTGCTACTGCTGCAAGTAAGTTTTTCATTGCAGCTGTGGATAGGACAATCAACTCAACTCTGACTTTGTCAGTTTTGACTATGAGATTCTACTGGTTAAATTCTACAAGCATGTGATGATTAAGAGAGTTCACATATTCCTAGATGTAGTTTGTGACTTCGCAGCTGTATGCTCTTTCACTAGGTGAAAGTGTATAATTTTTACACTCTGTGCCAAGTGTAAAATATCGGTTTTAAGGTTAATAAAACTGATTAACTTGAAAAAAAGATCTTACCTCTGATCATCTCAAATGAGTTAGGACAAATAGCTCACAACAACAAAAAACACTTTGCTGGAGGAACTCAGTGAGCTGATCACTGTTTACTGGGGGTGGGGAGAGGAATATTTGAAGCTTCAGCTGAAGTTGTTTTGAACACTACCTGTGAAGTCATGTAGTCAGTTTGCTGTTTTGGTATAATGTGGCTTGTCCTTGAGGTGACTTGGCTGGTCTTTGTCTGGGCATTGGCTGCTGCTGATGCAGGTTTGACTTCAGAGACTGGGCTGCTGTTAGGTGCTTGCTTGATTACTGCATCAGGGTTGATGCCTCCCAGCTGTGTGGATCCTTCCTGATGTGCTGTGGAATGAGACACCACATTGAAAGCACAGTACAGAGGCCGGAAAATTCCTCAGTTACTGCACAAAGCTTGCAGGAAGATTAATACATTGTGAGATAAATTTTCATTGAATCTTCCCATTGTCCAGTTTAGTTACAACAGTTACACAGTCACAGAGTACAGGGCTCCTCCACTATCCAAAAGCAGAGCGTTCCTATGAAACCATTTGTAAGCCGAAATGTTGTAAAGCGAAGAAGCAACTACCATTCATTTATACGGGAAAAATGTTTGTGCATTCCCAGACCCAAAAAGTAACCCGCCAAATCATACCAAATAGCACAGAAAACCTAAAATAACACAAACATATAGTAAAAGTAGGAATATGATAAATACATAGCCTATATAAAGTAGAAATAACATATTTGCACTGTAGTTTCATTTATCAGAATCAGGAAGATTCAGCCAAAACCAATTTGTAGAAAAAATTGGCACGTACATGCATGCGTACACACCTGCCCGTGCAAGGCTTCACGGTCATGGTAGTCCTTCTCAGGGTAAACACAAGTTCAAAGCGGGCCTTTTTCGTAAAAGCAAAAATCCTCTTCGGATTTCTTTCGGTTAGCGAAAACAGGTACTAATGTAAGTCTTTCGTAAAAGTGAAGTGGCGTAAAGTGAAATTTTGTAAAGTGGGGGGACACCTGCACATTCACTAATCCTACAATCACACCAATTTATTTTATTAATTATAGCATTATGCAGCACAGAAACAAGTCCTTCAGCCCAATTCAGCACATCTAAGCTAATCCCACTTGTCTACATTTTGCCATATCTGCCTAAACCTTTCCCATTCATGTACCTGTCCAAATATTTAAACATTGTAATTGTATTCACTTCTACTACCTCATTTAGAAGCTCGTTCATATATCCTCTGTCCTATATGTGAAAAATTTACCTCTCAGATCTCCTCTAAACCTTCCCTTTCTCAAAACTATGCCCTCCAGTTTTGGATAAATATAATCTATGCCTCTCATGATTGTGTAAGCCTCTGTAATGTCACCTTCAGTGTTTTTCAGAAACCAAAGCATGAACTCTGGACACTGCTGAAGTTGCCAGCTAAAGAAGATCTTCTACAGGGGGGCTGTAACCATTTCTCTTGATATTTAATGCCATTCCCATAGCTGGCATCCCATCATTACTATCCCGGTGTATAGTATTGACTAAACACAGTCAGATTAACCATAAAGCACTATGCCTATAAAAGCAAGGCTGAAGCTGGATAGTCTGAGTGGGGCTCCCCAAAGTCTTTTCACTATTAAGACAAGCCCTTAAATAGTAAAGTTATATATGGATATCAGAACTATAATCATTATTCAGAAAGCCCATAGTGGAGAGAGAGAAGCTGTTTCTGAATTGCTGAAGGTGAGTCTTCAGGTTCCTGTACCTCCTGCCCAATAGTAGTAATAAGGAAAGAGCGCATCCCGGATGATGAGAGTCCCTAATGAGGGATGCCGCCTTCCTGAGGCACCGCCTCAATGATAGGCAGGGTTTTGCCCATAATGGAGTTGGCTGAGTCTACAGTCTTTTGTGATCCCATACACTGGAGCCTCTAGATGCCAGCAGTCAGAATACTCTCCATTGGCATGCCTCCCAGATCCTCCAGGTTATTGACACCTAGGTGAAGCTGCTCAGCCTTTTCACCACGTCAATGAAGACTACTGTGTCTTCTCCCAACTTCCCCTTGCTGAAGTTCACAATTAATTCCTTGGTCTTGCTGACAAGAAGTGCAAGGTTGCTGTTGCAACAACAATGCCACATGCCATCTTACTCTGGTACAATGCTTCGTCATTGTTTGAGATTCTATCAACAACTGTAATGTAATTTGTGAACTGATAGATGTGTATGGGCTGTGCTTAGCCACACAGTCATGAGTGTAGAGATTTGGACCCAGTGAGACTAAATGAGATTAGTATAGATGGACAAAATGGTCAGTGAGGAGGTTAAGGGTCTGTTTCTGTGCTGTCCAACTCTGTCACCCTACAATAGAGCTTAAATCAGCAGTATGATTTTAAAAAATGCCCCTCAACTGTACGAACAGAGGCCCTAAACAAAGCACTCCCTTTGATTTGTATCTCGTCCACCAGACTGAACACTTACTCCCTTCAGCAACGGCTGAGGTTGACATTCATGTCTACTTTGGCAACCACTACTAATTCAGAACCACTGTACCAAGGACATGGCCGCAGGCATGTGGAGACATTACAGCTTGCCACTTATTTCTCTTTAGGTTATACACTAATCCTAGTTGTCACTGGGTCTAAGATATAGGTCTAAAGCCTTCATTGACCCTAGCTCTTGATCATTGTCCCTAGCTCTATGATAGTACGAGAGCACCTTCACCATCACCTTTACAAGGGCAATTAGGAAAGGGCAATAAATGTCAAAAAATGCAGACCTGGAGAAAATCACCAGCCCTAAACAATTTCCTTTAAACAATATATTGATCAGTCATCAGTAATTTGGGGATGAAACAAACAAGTCAAAAGTTATCCAAATGGATGACAAAGATTCAGTTTGGAATGGAGAAAGAGAAGTCCATGGGGATCTTCTACAGGCAAGGCGTGGCCATGGGTGAATGTGCAGAAATTTCAGTAAACGTGCTCAGCCTGAACTGGCTGAGGGAGATTAGATGCTACTATGAGACTCTTGAGAAAATGATCAAAATAAAGATGTTGAAATTATCATATGCATTACCCTCTTCATTCTCCTTTAGCATCTGCTCCAGAGTAGCTTTGGCATATAATTCCTGAGCCTGCAAAGCTACTGATGAGGTGCCACTTGAAACTGCTTCCTGTACAATGGAGTCTACGGTTAAGTAGGCAACTTGATAGTGGTTTGCAAGGAAGATGGCAGTTGTTGTTTTTCCTGTATAAACATGAAACAGAACATCATGCAACATCACAGATAGGAAAAGAAGTGGTCTCAGATTAAACATGTATGTTATAAATCCCTATATCAAATTCGTAAAAGTTGTGTGAGGAAGGCACTGAATCCACTGGGATGCCAAGCTCTCAGCACTCAGTCTCTGCCAATATTCATAAACTGATGAAAAGTGAAGCAATTGCAATTCGTCTTAGTGCCTCAAGATGAGGGAGGAGAAGTTTCAGCCAATGTAGCTGCTTCTGATTGCTATCCAAAAACTTCAGCTGGAAACTGTCAGTGGACATTGTTATTTCTTGGTGAGATTATTTGTTATCACGGAGCTAGCTTTGGACAATAGACAATAGGTGCAGGAGTAGGCCATTTGGCCCTTCTAGCCAGCACTCAGAGGTTTGATTGTCCCATGAAAACCAACCACATGCAAAAGGGATGTACAAGGGACACCCAACAGGTTCTGTCCTCTTAGTAACACCCAGGCATATTGAGCAGAAATATCTGTTTTGCAGAACACTGAAACACTTAATTGTGGTATAAAGGGCTAAAAATATGTTTCTGAGAGGACAGAGGCCGGCTCATGTGGGAGGTGTACTCTGGATCTCTAGATGATGTGACATATAGTGCTCAGTGTTATTGGTACTGGGGATTCGACTGTGTGATCTGGGCAAAGCTGTGTGAGAAAACCTACTCATTAATCTCACCATTTCCCAGAAGAATGTTGAGGAGCAGCTTGGCTTGGAGAGGTAGCTGGGCAATGGCAGCAGGCACAATCCCCCTTAGGTAATGATTGTACCGGTGGAAGAGGGCAGCCAGGAAAAAGACCCAGGTTCCAACACCCCATCTCAATGCCACAGCCTGTTCCTGATCGATAGTAACTCATTGATAGGGCTCACTGAGGAAGGCCTAGACTCTTCGTTTAAAGTCTTTTCCACATACAAGGCCGAAGACGATTTTCCATGGCATGTACAGTATTATTTCAACAATATTTTCACACCATCAGAAATGTTTCTTTCCCTAGGCAGTTAATCTGATCGACCATTCTAGTTAGCCCCCACCCCACACCCCCTTTTATCTAATACCTCTGTCACTGCACTCCATTGTAAACACTATAGACCACTTTTTTATAATGTTGTTTACATTGTAAATACATTATGATATTTATGTATTATGTACATTTATTCCATATCTGTACTTAATCTCCCAGCTTAATTTTTATATAATTCTTTATTCCTATAATTGTAGAATGTTGTTTTTTATTACATGAAGCACCAACACACCACAGTAAATTCCTAATACATGTACTATAAATGAATATGGTGAAAAAAGTTGATCCTTGATCCTTGCTATAGCAACATCCTTTTTTTTTCCAAGATGGCAGCACGACGCAGCTTGCAGGGGTCACTCCAGAGCTGATTATCTATTATTTGTGAAGTGGGGTGCCATGCACAATCATAATCGATTGATAACAGATGTGGGAGAACGGAGGAACATCGGGAAATCTCCAGGAGGACCTTCTTCGTTGCTGCTGCTGCTGTGAGGTCCGGGACTCTGCTGGGAAGAACAGGTCCCCAGTCCGCAGGGTCGCGCTGCCGAAGGCCATTGGCGGGGCTGTCTTAATACGCTCGGCAGAGGATGGTGCTCGGAGAAGCTGTGCCGGAGGGGATGGTCGTCGGCTCGGAGGTTCGACAGACTCGGAGTCTGCTGCGGTCAGGTCGCTTTTGGTGTGTGCTGCGTCTGCGAGGCTGAGTTGGGCGGCACCGTGGAAGTCCATAGCGGGGGTATTCCCTTCTGCCGTCAGCATGGGATGGCGAGTCTGTTGGGACTCTGGGGACTTGTGGAAACTGTGTGGTGATTTCTTTTGAACTTATAGTCCTTTAACATCTTCGGACTATTTTTACTGTGCCCATAGTCTGTTTTTTTTATCAAATATGCTATTGTTTGCACTGTTGTAACTATATATTGTAACTATGCGGTTTTGTGCAGGTCGTGTAGCTTTAGTTTTTGGTCTTGTTTTGTCCGGTGGATTTGGAGCTCCTTTCCGGGGAATGCGCTAGACGGTAGCGCCATGTTAATATGCAGCAGCCTCTCCGGACTCTGGATTGGGGTTTGCTAAACGTTATGTGGATTTTCTGGTGTAGTCTGTTTTGTCATGTGCTTTTGTGATATCATTCTGGAGGAACATTGTCTCATTTTTTAACTGCATTGCATTTGTGGTTTCTGAATGAGAATAATCTGACTCTGAATGTGAATCTAACCTTGGGACACTGGCTGTGAAGCCATTAATATCACTGTTGCTTATACAGAGGCATCCTGTGACTAAGTCACAATAATTCAATGTTTCCAAACTTCAATTACTGTCATGTTTATCTGAACCTCTATCACCTTTCCCTATTTACAAGTCATACCTGAGCAAGGAGTTCCATGTACAATGAAGGCAATGCCTCTACGGTTCCGGGCACCACATGCCTCAGGAGACAAGTCCAGTCCAAGGTATCTGCCCAGAGCCATGGATACAGGGGTGGCTTCCAGTTCTCCAACACCAACACTAATAGTAGGTTCCGGCTTCTCACCTGCAATACACACATAAACTTTTACTAATTAATTTCTTCATCTTCATTTCTTCCTTAGATCTACATGAAACTCTTTTATGAGAAATACAAATAGATCTTGCCCACTGACTTTGACATAATACTATTCCTTTCCTACTTCTAATTAACAGAAGGGAAAGAGTTGGTAAAAGTTAAATTCATTAATTCTCAAGGAAGACCACAGAGATCACAGGGTAAGATTAACAAATCCTCCCAATACTGGGTAAACACCAGGAAATCTGCAGATGCTGGAAATTCAAACAACAACACACACAAAATGCTGGTGGAACACAGTGGGCCAGGCAGTATCTATAGGGAGAAGCGCTGTCGACGTTTCAGGCGGAGACCCTTCGTCAGGACTAACCGAAAGGAAAGATAGTAAGAGATTTGAAAGTAGTCGGGGGAGGGGGAAATGCAAAATGATAGAAGACTGGAGGGGGTGGGATGAAGCTAAGAACTAGAAAGGTGTTTGGCGAAAGGTGATTCAGAGCTGGAGAAGGGAAAGGATCATGGGACGGGAGGCCTCAGGAGAAAGAAAGGTGGGGGGAGCACCAGAGGGAGATGGAGAACAGGCAAACAACTAAATATGTCAGGGATGGGGTAAGAAGGGGAGGAGGGGCATTAACAGAAGTTAGAGAAGTCAATGTTCATGCCATCAGATTGGAGGCTACCCAGCCGGTATATAAGGTGTTGTTCCTCCAACCTGAGTTTGGATTCATTTTGACAGTAGAGGAGGCCATGGATAGACATATCAGAATGGGAACTTGAATGGGATAACATTGACTTCATCTCACCCCCTCCAGTCTACTCCTATCATTTCACATTTCCCCCTCCCCCCACTACTTTCAAATCTCTTACTATCTTTCCTTTCAGTTAGTCCTGATGAAGCGTCTCGGCCCGAAACGTTGACAGCGCTTCTCCCTATAGATGCTGCCTGGCCTGCTGTGTTCCACCAGCATTTTGTGTGTGTTGTTGTTCTCCCAATACTGAGTTTTCTGATGATGAAATGAATACCCTGAGTGAAAGCGTGAAGAAAAGGAAATACACTGTGCCCAGGGGTCAAGAGGACTATCAACTCTTTTTGAATGACCAGAACCAAATAGACAAGGAGCTGAATGCTATGTCTTGATGTAAGGGACCTGGAGTAGTGTAAAAAGTTTATAATTCTCATGTGCAATCAGAGTCAATGACACAATATGCTATACTGTATGTTCTGGTTCACGATGCTTCCCTCCGAGGGGCTGCTGGTTCAAGTGCTGCCCTCGGAGGAATTGTGGGGTCCCGATGCTCTCTGAGATGTTATCAACATTCTAAGATTTATGGATTAGACTGTAGTTCATATTCACCTCTTTCAGTTCTACGTTTTTCTCATGTTCTTGTGCTTTCTTTCTTGATGCCAAATGGCAGGCTGCGGGTTTGGGTGACCTGTTAGTTCTTGTGCGAGGGAGGGGTTGGAGGTAACTGATGTCTTCCTTTCAATACTTCTATGGTTTTCTGTATTTTTATGGCTAAATCCAGAGTTATATTTTGCATACATTGATAATAGAATGTATCATTGAACCTTTATGTCGCAAAAACTGCCTAAATAGAACCGTTCTATCATCACAACCTATCAAGGACTAATCAATAAGCAAGAGTACTATTCAACAACTATTGCTTCACCACTGTTATTAGTAGGCTTGGAAGCTTCACAACAATATCTTACAATGTGCATACACTGCCTGCTATATCATTGTCTCTTCAGCTTTTTTGCTGACTATCTGTTTGGCAGTAGGAAAGACAGATGACTCCTGATTGCTTGCTGTGATTGCACAGAATGAAGTTTTGCCATATTTGCTTATTTTTCAAAATCTGGGCTTTATTGTAAAGTTAATGTTTATTGTCTCTCCCTACATATCCTTGAGGAGATAGGAATGGTCTCCAACTTAAAATGCCGCAGTCTTTCGAATGAAGGGGCTTCCGCAGTGTTTTTCGGGTGGAAGACCCAGGATTAGTGAAAGACTGGTGATATATTTCCAAATCAGAACAGTGTGAAACTTGGAGAAGAGTTCAAGTTGGAAGTGGTTTATCATTGTCAAATAGAAACATAGAAAACCTACAGCACAATACAGGCCCTTTGGCCCACAAAGTTGTGCCAAACACGTCCCTATCTCAGAAATTACTAGGCTTATCCATAGCCCTCTATTTTACTAAGCTCCATGTACCTATCCAAAAGTCTCTTAAAAGACCCTATCGTATCCGTTTCTACCACCATTGCCGGCAGCCCGTTCCACGCACTCACCACTCTCTGAGTAAAAAACTTGAATTAAAATTTCTATTTCATTAGATTTCGGCAATAACATTGTTTGACCTAATTTTTCTCTTAAATAAGCCCTTAGTTGAATGTAACAAAATAAAGTGTTATTTGATACTTTATATTTACTCTTTAATTGATCAAATGACATTAATATACCTCCTTCAAAACAATCTCCTATATATCAAATCCCTTTTCAAAACCAATTATATAAAAGTTGATTGTCCATTGTAAAAGGAATAAGTCTATTTTGAATTAAAGATCTCTTTGCTAGTAAAGATTTTTGGACAAATTTAAGACTTTTACTGGAACAAATTACAGGAACACAACTTCCTCATAATCCAATATTACTCTTACTAGGTGATATTGAAGGGATAAAACCAAAACTCAAACTAAATAAATATCAGAAAGAATTCATAAAAATTGCACTGGCAGTAGCCAAAAAGGCTATTGCAGTTACTTGGAAATCGGATACATACTTAAGTATAGATCGTTGGAAGAAGGAAATTTATGGTTGTATTCCACTTGAAAAAAATACTTACAATTTAAGAGATAAATATGAAACATTTTTGAAAATTTGGCACCCTTATTTACAAAAGACAGGATTAAATATATAGGTGCTCCAAAGATGAAATAATTAGTTATTTGGGGAAATAGATAAATAAAGTTATTACGAACTCCATGGAGCATGTGGGGATCTTCCGATATCCAGGCACTCTTTCTTTTTTTTTCCTTTCTTTCTTTATTTTTATATAGGGATGTTGGGGGGGAGGGGTTAAGGGGGGGAAGGGTATATATATTTTTTTTCATATCATTTCTTTTATTTCTGTAATTATTTGAAAACTCAATAAAAAAGTTTATAAAAAAAAACTTAACTCTGGCATCTCCTCTGTACCTGCTCCCCAGCACCTTAAACCTGTGTCCTCGTGTGGCAACCATTTCAGCCCTGAGAAAAAGCCTCTGACTATCCACACAATCAATGCCTCTCATCATCTTGTACACCTCTATCAGGTCACCTCTCAGTTTTCTTTGCTCCAAGGAGAAAAGGCTGAGTTCACTCAATCTATTCTCATAAGGCATGCTCCCCAATCCAGGCAACATCCTTGTAAATCTCCTCTGCGCCCCTTCTATGGCTTCCACATCCTTCCTGTAGTGAGGCAACCAGAACTGAGCACAGTACTCCAAGTGGGGTCTGACCAGGCTCCTATATAGCTGCAACATTACCTCGCGGCTCCTAAATTCAATTCCACGATTGATGAAGGCCAATGCACCATACGCCTTCTTAACTACAGAGTCAACCTGCGCAGCTGCTTTGAGCGTCCTATGGACACGGACCCCAAGATCCCTCTGATCCTCCACACTGCCAAGAGTCTTACCATTTATACTATATTCTGCCATCGTATCTGAACTACCAAAATGAACCACTTCACAATTATCTGGGTTGAACTCCATCTGCAACTTCTCAGCCCAATTTTGTATCCTATCAATGTCCTGCTGTAACCTCTGACAGCCCTCCACACTATCCACAACACCTCCAACCTTTATGTCATCAGCAAACTTACTAATCCATCCCTCCACTTGCTCATCCAGGTCATTTATAAAAATCACGGAGTAAGGGTCCCAGAACAGATCCCTGAGGCACTCTACTGGTCACCAACCTCCATGCATAATATGACCCGTCTACAACCACTCTTTGCCTTCTGTGGGCAAGCCAGTTCTGGATCCATGAAGAAATGTCCCCTTGGATCTCATGTCTTCCTACTTTCTCAATAAGCCTTGCATGGGGTACCTTATCAAATGCCTTGCTGAAATCCATATATACTACATCTACTGCTCTTCCTTCATCAATGTGTTTAGTCACATCCTCAAAAAATTGAATCAGGCTCATAAGGAACGACCTGCCTTTGACCAAGCAATAGTACTATTCCTAATCATATCATGCCTCTCCAAATGTTCATAAATCCTGCCTCTCAGGATCTTCTCCATCAACCTACCAACCACTGAGGTAAGACTCACTGGTCTATAATTTCCTGGGCTATCGCTACTCCATTTCTTGAATAAGGGAACAACATCCGTAACCCTCTAATCCTCGGGAACTTCTCCCGTCCCCATTGATGATGCAAAGATCATCGCCAGAGGCACAGCAATCTCCTCCCTCACCTCTCACAGTAGCCTGGGGTACATCTCATCCAGTCCCAGCGACTTATCCAACTTGATGCTTTCCAAAAGCTCCAGCTCATCCTCTTTCTTAATATCTATATTCTCAAGCTTTTCAGTCCATGGCAAGTCAGCACTACAATTGGCAAGTACCTTTTCCATAGTGAATACTGAAGTATTCATTAAGTATCTCAGCTATCTCCTCTAGTTCCATACATACTTTTCCACTATCACACTTGATTGCTCCTATTCTTTCACATCTTATCCTCTTGCTCTTCACATACTTGTAGAATACCTTGGGGTTTTCCTTAATTCTGCCCATCAAGGCCTTCTCATGGCCCCTTCTGGCTCTCCTAATTTCCTTCTTAAGCTCCTTCCTGTTGGCCTTATAATCTTCTAGATCTCTAATATTACCTATCTCTCTGAACCTTTTGTAAGCTTTTCTTTTCTTCTTGACAAGATTTACTACAGCCTTTGTTCACCCTGGTTCCTGTACCCTACCATAACTTCCCTGTCTCACTGGAATGTACCTATACAGAGCTCTACACAAATATCCCCTGAATATTTGCCACATTTCTTCCATACTTTTCCCTGAGAACATCTGTTTCCAATTTAAGCCTCCAATTTCCTGCCTGATAGCCTCATAATTCCCCTTACTCCAATTAAACGCTTTTCTAACTTGTCTGTTCCTATCTCTCTCCAATACTATTGTAAAGGAGATAGAATTATGATCACTATCTTCAAAATGCTCTCCCACTATGAGATCTGACACCTGACCAGGTTCATTTCCCAATACCAAATCAAGTACAGCCTCTTCTCTTGTAGGTTTATCTACATACTGTGTCAAGAAACCTTCCTGAACACACCTAACAAACTCCACCCCATCGAAACCCCTCGCTCTTGGGAGATGCCAATCGATATTTGGGAAATTAAAATCTCCCATCACAACAACTCTGTTATTATTACACCTTTCCAGGATCTGTACTGAGATACAGTGAAAAGCTTTGTATGCTATCCAGGTAAATCGTTCCACACACAATTACAATAAGATGCTAAGATAGCAAGCACTGCAGAATATAATGTACAGTTAAACTACCATGCACATAGACAAATGAAGTATAAGGGCCACAGAGAGGTAGATTGGAAGATCCAGACTTCACCTTTTAGGATATGAATGTTCTGTTCAAAAGTCTAATAACAGCAGGGTAGAAGCTGTCCTTGATTCTGATTTCCTATCTTCCTCCTAAGGGGTGAATAGAGAATGACCAGGCTGGGAGTTCAGAGTTCAGGTGGTGGGTGACCTGCTAACCATACCTTTTCTAGTGGTAACACTGAGGATTTACAATTGGAGTGGGCAGTGTGAGTAACTACACCTCATTTGGAAGACAATCCGTGCACCACCAATGGAGGGAATAACTGTTCTGTGCACTTCTGGAGGTGAGAGTCGAGCAGGCTGCTTTATTCTGGATGATGCGGATCAAGACAGGCAAAGAGTGTTGCTTCAGATATTGGGTGGAGGAACTTAGCAGTTCAGACTCTGTGCTGGCAAAGACTTAGTCAATCTTTTGGGTTGAGACCCTGCATCCTAACTAGCCAAAACATCGACTACTGCTTTGCCTCTATAGATGCCGACTGATCTGCTGAGTTGGTCCAGGTGTTTGTATTTTCTTGCTCCAAGTTACAGTATCTACAGTCTCTATCATGCTTCTGATTTGTGCCTTGGAGATGGTGGAAAGGCTCTGAGGTAAGACCATAAGATATTGGAGCAGAATTAGGCCATTTGGCCCATCTGAGTCTACTCCACCATTTCATCATGGCTGATCCATTTTTCCTCTCAGCCTCAATCTCCTGCATTCCCCCTATATCCCTTCCTGACATGACCAATCAATAATCTATCTCCTTTAGCCTTAAATATACATAAAGGCTAGGCATCCGCAGCTGCCTGTGACAACAAATTCCACAGATTCACCATTCTTTGGCCCAAGAAATTCCTCATCATCTCCATTCTAAAATGATGCCCCTCTATTCAGAGGCTGTGTCCTCTGGTTTTAGACTCTCCCACCATAGGGAACTTTCTCTTCACATCTACTTTCACCATTTGATAGGTTTCAATGAGGTCACCCTTCACTCTTCTGAATTCTAGTGAATACAGGCCCAGAGCCATCAAACGCTCTTCATATTACAAGCCACGTTATCCTGGAATCATTTTTGTGAAACTCTTTTGAACCTTCTCCAGTTTCAGTGCATCCTTTCCAAGATAATGGACACAAAACTGCTCACAATAGTCTATGTCAGGCCTCACCAGTGCTTTATAAATTCCAATTGGGCCTCAGATTTTGTTATTTTCTCTCCATCTTGAAAACAGTTAACCCTTTCATTTCTTCTAGTAAAGTACAACATTGTATTCCATGTCATTTATTTGCCCATTCTCTAATCTAAGTCCTCCTGTAGCTTCTCTATTTCCTCAGAACTACTTGCCCCACCACCTATTTTCATATTGTCTACAAACTTAGCAACAAAACCATCAATTTCATCATCCAAATCATTGACATATAAGGTAAAAATAATTCATCCCAAAACAGACCCCAATGGAACGCCACTAGCCACTGGCAGTCAACCAGAAAAGGCTCCATTTATTCCCACATTTTGCCTCCTGCCAACCAGCAATACCATGGGATCATAGCTTATTATGTAGCCTCATGTATGGCACCTGGTCAAAGGTTTTCTGAAAATCCAAACACAGAACATCAACTAATTCTCCTTTTTCTATCTTGCTTGTTATTTCTTCAAAGAATTCCAACAGATTTGTTCGGCAAGATTTTTCACTAGAGGAAAACATGCTGACAACAGCCTATATTTTCATGTGCTTCCAAGTACTGCAAAACCACAGCCTTAGCAATCAAATCCAACATCTTCCTAACCACTGAGGTCACATTAACTAGCCAATAGTTTCCTTTCTTCTGCCTCTCTCCTTTCTTGAAGAGTGGCATGACATTTGCAATGTTCTAGTCTTCCAGAAACATTCCAGAGTCTCGTGATTCTTGAAATATCATTATTAATGCCTCCACAATCTCTTCAGCCACCTCTTTCAGAACATTGTGGTGTACACCATCTGATCCAGGCCACCTTCAAACCTTACAGTCTTCCAAGAACCTTCTCTCTACTTATGGCAACTTCACATATTTCATGACCCCTGACATCTGGAACTTTCACTGCTAGTGTCTTTCACGGGGAATACCAATGAAAATGGCTTATTCAATTCATCTGTCATTTCCTTGTCTTCCATTACTACATCTCCAGCATCATCTTCAAGCGGGCTGATATCCACTCTTGCCTCCCTTTTACACTTCATGTATCTGAAAAACCTTTTGGTATCTTCTTTAATATTATTGGCTAGTTTACATTTGTATTCCATCTTTACTTTCTTAATGACTTTTTTTATTTACTTCCTGTTGGATTTTAAAACTTTTCAATCCTCAAACTTCCCACTAATTGCTGCTCTATGATATGCCTTGCCTTTAGAATACTTCTCCTTCTTTGGGATGTATATATCCTCTGTCTTCTGATTGGTTTCCAGAAATTCAAGCCATTGTTGCTCTGCTATCATCCCTGCCAGTGTTCTTTTCCAATCAATTCTGGATAACTCCTCTCTCTTGCCTCTGTAATTCCCTTTACTCTACTGTAATACTGATACATCTGACTTTAGCTTCTCCTTCTCAAATTTCAGGGTGAATTTCTTTCATAAATCAATCACTCTCTCCTCAGGGTTCTTTTACCTGAAGGATTTAATTAATTCTGATTGATTGCACAACATCCAATCCAGAATAGCTGATTCTCTGGTGGGCTCAACCACCAGCTGACCTAATAAACCATCTCGTAGGCATTCAAGAAATAACTACTCTTGGGATCCAACACAAGCCTGATTTTCCCAATCTACCTGCATATTGAAATTCCCCATGACTATTGTAACATTGCCCTTTTGGTATGCATTTTCTATCTCCTGCTACAACTTGTAGACCACACCTTCACTACTGTTTGGGAGTCTGAATAAAACTCCCTCTATCTACAATGATTCAACACCTCTGACCCTATGTAACCTCTTTCTAATCATTTGATTTCATTTTTTCTTACCAACAGAGTAACAGCACCGCCTCTGACTTCCAGCCTGTCTATTTGATACAATGTGTATCCTTGGCCATTGAGCTCTCAGCTATAATCTTCTTTCAGCTACGGGTCAGTGATGCCCACAATATCATACATGTCATTCTGTAATTGAGCAACAAGTTCAGCAACCTTATTTCGCATACTGCACACTTTCCAAATAACACCTTCAGTTCTGTATACATTCTTTTCAATTCTGCCTGCCTTTTATGTTGCAACTCATCATGCTGACTGCAATTTTTCCCTATCATCAGCCTCTCCTTGCTGGAAGTCTCACTACACATTGTGTCTGTCTGTAACCAACTACCTCATCTTCAGCACCATCACTCCAGTTCCCATCCACCTGTCAAATTAGTCTAAACCCATCCGAACAACTCTAGCCTACCTGTCTGCCAGGACATTGGAGCCCCTTGGGTTCAGGGGTAACTTGTCCCTTTTGTACATGGCACACCTTCCCCAGAAGAGATCCCAATGATCCAGAAATCTGAAACCCTGCCCCGCACTAGCTTGTCAGCCACGTATTCACCTGCCAAATCGTCCTATTCTTACTCTCACTGTTGTGTGGCACAGGCAGCATTCCAGAGATTACTACCCTGATTCTGTTTCTCAGCTTTCTACCCAGCTCTCTTCAGGACATCCTTACATTGTCTCCCTATGTCATTGGTGCCAATATGTACCAAGATCTAGCTGTCACCCTTGCCCTTGAGAATGCCATGGACACAATCTAAGACACCCTTGATCCTGACAGCAGGGAGATTCTCTATAATACCCACACAACCTCATCTCTGTTTCTCTGACTAAGGAATCTCCTATCAACCCTGCAGTCCCCTTCACATCTCTGCTCTTCTGAGCCACAGCACCAGATTCAATGCAAGAGACCTGGTCACCATAGCTCTCCCAGTAGATAATTCTCCTCAATTATATCTAAAGGAGTGTACATTGTACTGAGGGTAATGGCCACATGTGTACTCTGCATGGGCAATGCATTTCCTCTCCTTCTCCCGCCAGTCACCCAGTTATCTGTCTGCTGCACCCTGGGGTTGACTACTACCCTATAGCTCCTGTCTATCACCTCCTCATTCTCCCCTATGAACCTTTCCAGCTGAAGTGTCTTGCCCAAAATGTCGACTGTACTCTTTTCCATAGATGCTGCTCAGCCTGCTGAGTTCCTCCAACATTTTGTGTGTTGATAAAGATAGAGATAGAGGCAGAGACAGAGAAAGAGATAGATAAAGATAGAGATAGAGGTATAGACAGAGAAAGAGATAGAGGCAGAGACATTTGCTCTCTCTTGCTGGACAGCAGCAGACAGATCAAACACAGTGCAGCATGACTGCAAGTTTCACAGTTGAATTTGTGTCACATTGCTCTAGCAGCGGAAAGCAGTTGGTAGAACCAGAGGAAAGTAATCAAGCTGTCCATGACCCTCTATCCTGATAGTAGTCATCACACTATAATTCTGGAGTGGTCATTGTGCCATGCCACCTGCATCTGGGTATCTCAACTGGCAAAAAGCAGCTCTCTAGTGACAGAATGCCTTAGGATACTGGTGGGCACCGAATGAACACCCTTGTATTATGCATAAAATAAAAGCCATCTGTCAATGAACTGCAATTGCACAGACCACCAGCAAGCTGAAATAATAACCCCATTGCCTACCCTGTTCCTGAGCCTTGCCATAACTTACACAGGAGCTAAAGAATCCAGAAGGAGAGAAATAGACAGGAGAGGAACTAGACAATCTCCTAATTTTACTTTCAGTGACCAGATTGTCTGTCGATTATACCAGTGTTGTATCATGTACATATCACTTCTTCTGCAGAGATGCAATGGCCGAGAAAGTCAATGGTTGACGAAACAAACTGCAATTTCGCAGGGTTAATAGTCAACCCATGTTGGCTTAAGCACTCAAAAAGTGTAGAGAGATGGTATACGTGTTCAGATTTGGATGCACTGATGACACGTACATCATTCAGTAAACAAAAAGAAAATCTAAGTCTTTTAATGGAGCATCCATCAGCCACTGGAAAGTCTTTGCTGCATTTTTCAGCCAAAGCAGCATGTGCAGAAACTCAAAGGGGCCAAATGGGGTTAGCACAGCTGTTTTGGGAATGTCCTTCAAGGACACAGGCACCTGATGGCAGCCCTTAACTAGATCAACTTTGGAAAAAATTAACTTCCCAGCTAAACGTGCTGAAAAGTCTTGTATGTGTGAGACCGGGTAACGATCAGGGGTTGTGACCTCATTAAATCGTTGGTAATTGCCACATGGACGGAAACCACCATCGAACTTAGGGACCATGTGGAGGGGTGAAGCCCAGGGGCTATTCAACCACTGTACGAATCCAAGTCTCTCCATGTTGGCAAACTCCACCACGGTAGCCAACTTTTCTGGGTCCACTCTATGCCCGTGGGCATAGATTTCCAGGCCAGGAAATATGGTGCTTGTCTCGATATTTTGTGACTGTAGTGGAGAATGTGGGCTTGGTGGGGTTTGGGAATTCACACAGCACTTGAGTAAATTCACATGCGATGGTGCATCTGCTTGACAGAGTCATTATGGAGAACTTACTGAGACAGCAGGATAACGACCCAAAGCCTTTGACATCCACGAGCCAACAGTTCTTATAATCAACTTAAAATTTTCACCGAGCAGAGGACTAACCAATTTAGCTTGGACAAAGTCCCATGTGTAACACTGCCTACTCAGCAAAATGTCATTCATCATGTCCTGGAAGTCTGGATCCTGCTGACATTTGCAGCCTTCAGCTAGGTTCTGCCTCTTGTCAATAGGCAATTCTGGCAGCACACTGACTTGATCACCCTTATCACATAGAAAGCATCAACCGTACCATGACAGCTGTAACCCACGGTGCTCACAGACCTTTGATGTCTTGATGCACTGGCGCTGTTGAAGTTGCAAGGTGGGTGGCACTTCATAGCCTTCCTACCAAAACGAGCATGGCAAAAACACAGGTCCAGTGTCAGCTGTTTCACAGTGGCCGGTGTCCTTATGTTGGGCCCTTGCTGTTTGTGCTTATTGAGGGAGGGAAATGAGGGCGAACAATGCACCACTCCCTGGATGAGTGTAGGCTGTCAGCCATTTTAGCAAGCTCCCTATAGTCCATCATAGGTGCCTTAATGAGGGCTATGTGAACTTGATCATGCTTTTGCTGCATGAAGAGTTCCTTAAATATATAAGGTGATTTCTCAGAAGTGACAGCATATGGCATGTGATCCATTAGCTCCAAAGACTTACCATTCCCACGACCGGGCAAGAAGAGTGACTGTTTGGGGCACTCAGACACTGATAGTCTAAAAGCCTGTAAAAGATGAGTTTTCAGTGACCGGTACTTACTGTATTCAGATGGGTGTTCTAGTAGACCCACCACTCTCACAACCATGGAGTTGCTGAGTGATGCTACTACTTAAAAGTATTTGATGTTGCTGGCAGAGATTTTTTGAAGCATGAATTGAGCGTTAGGCTTGTACAAACCAAGTAACGCATTTTGCTCCCAAAAACTCCAGTAGCTTCAAAGCTGTATTGGCTGACATGTTGAATAACTCTGGAATCGTCCTAGAGCATTGGAGTCACCAATGTAGGTTTTCACAAGTAAAATGGTAGAGGCATTTTATGTTTCAGAAAAACTCTAGCAACTCATTTATTGAACTGAACACAACTGAAAAACTGAACACGAAACACACTAAAAATCCTTTACATAATTACATCATCACATTAGACCAGCCTCTTGAAGTGAAACCCCAAATCAATGTTGCTGGTTGTGAATTCTGTACATTTCCATCAATTATGTTACCCTACAATATAGCTCACAAACAACAATGAACCCAGCAATGATCCCTGTGGCACTCCATTAGTCTCAGGCCTCCAGTCAGAGAGGCAACCATCTACTACCACTCTCTGACTTCTCCCACAAAGCCAATGTTTAATCCAGTTTATTACCTAATCTTGAATACCAAGCAACTGTGCCTTCTTGACCAACCTCCCCTGAGGGACATTGTCAAATGCCTTACTAAATCCATAGAAACAACATCCATCCCTTTCCTACATCAACATTCCTAGTAACTGCATCAAAAGGTTCTAGAAGATTGATTAAGCTTGTCCTACTATGCACAAAGCCACATTGACTGTTCCTATCAGGACTTGTCTGCCTGTCCAAATATTTCTATATTCTGTTCCTTAGAATACCTTCCAATGATTTATCCACGATTGGGAAAAGGCACCAAAGCATTTGGGCTCTCACAACCAGACTATGTAACAGTTTCTTCCCCAAGCTATCAGACTCCTCAATACCCAGGACCTGGACTGACACATTGCCCTATAGTCCTGTTTATTACTTATTGTAATGCCTGCACTGTTTTGTGCACTTTATGCAGTCCTGGGTAGGTCTGTAATCTAGTGTAGTTGTGTGTTTTCTTTCTTTTCACTGTGTTGTTTTTTACATAGTTCAGTCTAGTTTTTGTACTGTGTCATGTAACACCATGGTCCTGAAAAACATTGTCTCATTTTTACTATGTATTGTACATAGCATTTATGGTCGAAATGACAATAAAAGTGACTTGACTTGACTGACATCAGGTTTACTGGCCTATGATTTCCTGGCTTATTCTTAGAATGTTTTTTGAGTTACAGAACAATGGACACTCCGGATCTCTGCCACCTCATCTGTGGCCAAGGATGTTTTAAGTATTTCAGCCATGGTTCCTGCAATTTCTGCACGAGTTTCCCCACAGGATTCAAGGAACACTTTATCAGGCCCTGGAGACTTATCCACCCTGATATCCCTTAGACTGCAAGGACTTCCTGTTCTGTAATCCAGATATGATCACTAACTTCTTTATTCTTTTGTTTCAGCTCTATAGGCCTTGTGTCCACCTCCTGAGTATCAAATCAGAATTGAAATCAGAATCAGGTTAAATATTACTGACACTTGTCATGAAATTTGTTGTTTTGTGGCAGCAAAAATACAGATGAAAAAAATTCCTTTTAAGATTTCCGTCATCTGTCTAGACTGTGATGACTACGTTGATCTTCAAGTGGACCAATTTTGTCCCTCGCCGTCCTTAAGCTCTTCATACATCTGTAGAAACCTTTGGAATTCCCCTTCACTTTGTCTGCCATGGTAACCTCATGCCTTCTTTCAGCCCTCCTGATTTACATCTTGAGTATTCTCTTCCATTTCTTATGCCCCTCAAGTACCCCTTTGCTAAAAACTACCTACCTTATTCTATGCCTGCCAAATCCTTTCTGATGACATCCAAATTGGCCTTTCTTCAATTTAGGATCTCAATGTAAGGAGCTGTCCTAACCTTCCCTATAATTACCTTGAAACTAATGGTATTATGATACCAGAAATGGATACAAGACATTTGCCTTCATCTGCCTTGACTTGGTCTCTAATAAAAGATCCAGCATCACACTGCCTCTAATTGTGACTTCTATACCTTGACGAAAGAAATTTTCCTGAAGACATCTAACAAAATCTATCCTATTCAGTTCTTTTATAACATGGGAGTCTGAGTCAGTATGTGGAAAGTTAAAATCACCTACTTTCGCAACCTATGTTTCTTGCAACTATCTGCTATTTCTCTACAAATTTTCCCCTTTTCTATATTAATAGATGGAGTTACAATGGCACGACAGCAACTTCTTCGATTTCATCTGAGGAAACAGCTTAACTTCTACCATTATTGTCTCTCTTTTTCCTTTTCAGGATGGATGGGGTTCTGTCAAAGACTCTGATCTAGAGTTACACTCAAACTGTGGTTTTTTACAATATTGGTTTCCACTCTCTGGCTCACCAGCTGGCCATTTCTCAATATCCCAAGGAAGGTTCTGTGGAGGAGCCGATTCTATGCCGGTGCTGCTGACTGACATGTCATGAAGACTGAATATCGGGATCAGCGGATCAGCTGTCAGGGTCTCTGTACGCAGATTGCGCTCTCTTTCTCTCATTGGTGGATGAGAGATGGCTGCCAATTCTTGTGTTGGAGAACTCAGAAAAAAAAGACGGGCTTCCACCGTGAATCAGTGAATTGTTTTGTTTATGTCTCCCCATTCGCTGGGTGACACCTCTGTGCCCCTTTATTAGAAAGAGAGAGCCTGTGCTATGTCAAATTGTTGGATAACGATTAATTTTTGTTGTACTGTAGATCATGGTCTTGCTTGGTGGGTGGAGGGTGCTGATGCCTTTTGCTTAAGTAAGTGGGGAGGGGAAGGTTGATGCTCTGCTGCTACTTGCGTGGGAGGAGGGGCTTTGAGGTTCTGACATTTTTAGTGTCACTCATTCTTTGGGGCACTCATCTATTTTCATGGATGTCTGTGAAGAACAAGAATTTCAGGTTGTATATTGTATATGTTCTCTGATATTAAATGGAACTACTAAAATCCCACTGACTATCGGGTGGTCTACAATATTATCCCATTAAAGTGGTCATCCCTTTCTTATATCTCAGTTCCACCTATATGGCATTAGGAGACAAGCTCTCCAATCTGTCCGATCAGAGCAATGCTGTAATGTTTTCCCTGACTAATAATGCCAACACTCACCTTTTAATTCTTCTCCCATTTACATGTCTAAAACAATCTAACACTGGAAAAATGAGCAGCTATTCCTTCCCTTCCTGATACCAAGTCTCACTAATGGCTACAATATCATAATTCCGAATGGTCTAAACTCACCAGTCTTACCTGCAACACTCCTTCCATTGAAATAGAGGTAACTCAGAACATTAGTCCCATCATACTCAACAATTTGGTTGCTGTCTTTATATGTAGGCTAAACTCCAGTTCCCATCCCTTGTAACTCTAGTTTAAATCCCACCCCACCCCCAGAACAGAATTAGCAAACCTTTCTGCAATGATATTTGTTTTCCTCCAGTTCAGGTGCAAACCTTTCCTTCTATATAGGTTTCACTTTCCTTGGAAGAGAGCCCAAACATCAAAGCCCTCCCTCCTACACCATCTCCTTAGCCATGTTATTATCTTTCTACTTCAGGCTTCAATAGCATGTGACATGGGTAGTAATCCAGAGATCACTGCCCTGAAGGTCGGTACTTTAACTTAGTACCTAACTCTGTGAGCTCACTTTGCAGGCCTCCCTATGCCATTGGTAAGAATGTTTACCATGATCTTCACATTTAAGAATGCCACAGACTCAATTCAAGATCTCCCTGACCCTGGTAACTGGGAGATAACATATGATCTGAAAATCTTGTTCTCATTTACAAAAGCACAAGAAAGTGCTTGTGCAGCACAAGAAAGCAGCATTCATCATCAAAGACCCCACCATCCAGGCCATGCTCTCTTCTCACAGTTGCCGTCCAGAAGGAGGTATAGCAGCTGTTCAGAAATAGTTATTACCCTTCAACCAACTTCACTTCCCACAACACTGACTTGATTCTACAACCTAGGTACCCACTTTCAAGGACTCTACAACTGATGTTCTCAATATTATTTGTTATTTATTTTTTATTATTATTACTATTTGTTTTTGGTATTTGTGAATTTTATCTTGTTTGTACATCAGTAGTTTGTGTTTGTACATAGTTTTTCATTGATTCTATTGTATCTCTGTATCTACTGTGAATGCCCACAAGAAAATGAATCTCAGGGCTGTATATGGTGACAGATACATACTTTTTTACTTAGAACAGTGAAAACTTCATGCCTGTTCCCCTAAACAATTAATCTATCATGACTGCTCACCTCTTCTTCCCCCTCACTTCCCTAATTCAAACAATCTCAGGCTACAAAGGAAGTCCCAACTTTATAAACGTGGCACATATGATCCATAAATATTAGTGAATACTGTAGAACAACAGATTTGTTTTAATGACAGATTTCTCTGTACCTTTGGCTTTTTCAGCTGCTTCCGTTTCAGGCACCTTTTTCTCCTCCAGAGGTGAGGCAGCTGCTGGCCTTGAGGATACATCACTTTCACTTGGTTGTCTGATGTTTTCTGAAGTAACTTGCCATTCTAGCTTATCAGTCTGCTCAGATGGCTTCTCTTCAACTTCACTTTCTTGTACATCTGTTGGGAAATCACATCGTCACATCTGGTACTCAAACAGTAAAATTCAAAATTAAACAGCAGTCGATTATGGCATTTCAATAAAAACCAAACAGATTTTACTTGTTTTCCCCAGGAGCTGATAACTCTGACCTGTAAAATGAAAACTTTCCAAATAGCACCCAACTTTCAGTCAAGCTCGTCCACTTCTCCTGATCACTGTGTAACTCAGGTGGGTTCCTGTATCTAATGAATATCTTCACACACTTTCCTTGAAGATTACCAACCTGTCAGAATGTGTCCTCAACTGTTCTTGCTGGCTGTAACCATCAGTACATAAAGCAATAGAACTGTTGTACATTGGAAGGACCTTGCATAGTTCCACCCCCACCAACATATTAAAGGGTCTGAATATCAACAAAACTTGAGCCTTAATTTCTCCAATTGTGCTCCAAAGCTCTGTGACTCTGTTAAGGAATGCTGTGCTCCATGTGTGGTACGGTGTGATTAGGCAGAACAGTTTGGCACTGAATGGGCAGAAGGGCCTGTTTGTGTGCTACAGTGCTCTATGGCTCTATTGGTCTAGCAAGGCAGCTGGAAGTGAGGGATCAGTGCTTGGACTTCTCTTGTAGGTGGTGTATGTCTTGGGGGAAATGTACATGAGCTGTTTAGAAAGGTTCCAGATGATACAAAAATTGGTGAAGCTGCAGATAGTGAAGAAGCTTGACAAATGATGCAGCAGAATATAGATCAATTCAGATATGGGTGAAGAAATCACAAATGGTGTTTAATCAGAGCAAGTGTGAGGTGTTGCATATTAAGAGGTAAAATTTAGGGAGAAAAAGGAAGAAGGACACAATAAATGGCAAATGGATGTACAAAGGGACCTTGGGGTGCAAATCCATAGCTTCCTGAAAATGTCAAAAGGAGGAAAAATAGTAGTTAGGTTGGCAAAGAAAGAGCCTTAATCCATTGGGGCACTGAGTCAGCATGTCCCATTGCATTATATCAAACTTCGTTAGGTGACATTTGGAGCTGCGGTCACCCTGTTACAGAAAGGATGTGGAAGCTTTGGAGAAAGTGCAGAAGAGGTTCACCAGGATATTAGCTATAAGGAGAGATCAGACAAACTTGGATTGCTTTCACTGAGTATCAGCTGAGAGGAGACCAGACAGAGGCTCATAAAATTATGAGAGGCGTAGACAGGGCATATAGTCAGTCTTTTACTCAGGGCAGAAGTGTCAAATATTAGAGGATATATTTTTAAAGTAAGAAGCAGTAAGTTTAAAGGTCATGTGCAAGTTAGTTTTTTTTACATCGAGTAGAGGGCATTTGAAACGTACAGACTGTGGTGGTGGAGTTGGAAAGATATTTACGCAGGTACATATACACACAAGGAACAGAGAGATATAGGTTATGTGCAGGTGAATTGCTGCAACCCTCTCACCAGGCTCATATGCTAACTTAGCTCGTTAGCCACAGGACTCAGCGGTGAGAAGCCACTTTTCATTAACAATATACATCTAGGGTCGGTATGACTTGGAGTTCAACCAGACAGGATTGTTGTGATGTTCCGATTAAAGAAACCTCAGTTGAGCGAATGCTGTGTAAATACCGCTCATACACAGTTATCGGTAGTCCAGACATGACAGATTGTACACCAGTGTTAAAATTAAAAAGTACTGTATATTTATCAATTTTTCAACTTTAACATACATAAAAAGAAAAAAATAAAACTTCCCCACAGCTCTCTGAAACCTCTCTCACATCTAATACTGATTGGCTGACACACATTCCCAAGTTGGGCAACATGGCTTGTTATCTTTAGCTGAACCAAAACACACTTTCCAGCATGGCACACTGCTTTTACAGAAAACTGCTAATATAACCTACATCACAGCATAGCAGTAGAAATCTCTATCAGGGTATTACACAGCTTTATTTCAATGGGGCATCATTGTTGGCATAGATATCACGGGCTGAAAAGCCGGTTCCTGTACTCAGTTTTCCATGTTCCATTTCTTTATTGTTTCCTGAACATGAGCTGAAATGAATGTAAGATATTACATATATAAGTTTAGACGACAGCACAGGGCTGTTCAAAGAAGATAGGAGGCTTTTTTTTTAAACTGCAGACCATGGGGGTGCCTGGAGCGAATTGCCAGGAGGGAGATACGGTAGCAATGTTTAAATGACATTTAGACAGACACATGAATAGGCAGGAAAATGGGAGATATGTTTGCAGACAGATAGGATTAATTAGATTGGCATCATGGTCAGTGCAGACATGGTGGGCCGAACAGCCTGTCCTGTGCATGTTGTCTTATATTCTGTATTCTATGCAATGATTCTGATATAAGCAATCAAGGTTTGCTTATGATTTTTTTCAGAAGTGGTAACAGAGCAGAATGAAAGTAGAAAAATTGGAGGGAGAAGTCCTGGGAGCAACTCGAGAAAGGGAGAAACAAGAGTTACTGTTTCAGGCAGAAGACCTTTTTCTCAGAACTGAAAAATGTTACAGTTCATAAAAAATTACAAAAACTGTAAGTGCTGGATACACTGAGCAGCTGAGGCAGCATTTATGGAGAGAAAAATAGGTAATATTTCAGGTGAATGACCTTCTTCAGAATATTGACCTGAAAGGGTCCCTCTCTCCACGGATTGTGCCTGGCCTGCTGATGACGTCCACTCTTAATATTGCAGGTAGGAACGATTTATAATGCTGAGGTAGGAATACAGACCAAAAGGTAGAGGACAGGAGGAATAAATGATGAAGAGGCTGATGGAAGGTAAATGAGAGGGAGGGAAGCAAATGATTCTTCTCAGCAGACACTACTAGTTAGAAGTGTTAATAATAAGACAGAGAGAGGCTTGCAGGCTACGCAGACATTTAATGCACATCAATTACATGTTCTACATTTGGTCCTGAGACTGCTATGAGATCAGCTTCTAAATTAAAGATCATAACAGCAGAATTAGGCCTTTCCACTCATAACCTTTGACAGCCTAGCAATTAAGTAACTATCAGCCTCTGCTTTAAATATTTTTAAATGAATTGACCTCCACAGCTGTCTATAGTGATGAATTTCACAGATTCACCACACTTCAGCTTAAGAAATTCCTCCTCATCTCTGTTCTCTGGACCTTCTCCAATGTCACCACATTATCAAGAAATATAGAGCAGGCTTGACCCAAACACAGAGCAGTAAAGACAATTTGGTGGACAGCAATTAACTGTAATAATAAACTGCAAAATGACAAGCTATGAGGAGCCACAAAACAAGAGAGAACAGATAATTAACACAAAGTGACAAAAGACTAGGAGCAACTGGTTGAGGATGGTAGATTCCACAGGTGAACAAAGACTGGGTGAGAGTTAGCTTTAAGTAGGCTGCAGGTGATGAACTGGAAATGAATGGCAGGTGATTCCTTTTAGCTGGGTGCAGACTGAGAGGTACCTGCCTGTAAAGGCCTGACACATCTTATTTCTTAGATTTGAGACTAAAACTGTTCACAATTTTACAAACGTGGTCTGACCAATGCCTCACAAAGTCGTATCATTACATTCATGCTTTTATATTCTGTTTTTCTTGACATGAATATTAACATTACATTTGCCTTCCTTACCACCAACTCAACCTTCAGGGAATCTAACAATAGGACAATACTTATTTCTGAATTTGCTCCCCAGTTAAAAATTAGTCTACATCCATTAACCCTGCCTTGTGTAGCTGGATCCTGGACTTCCTGTCAGATCGTCAGCAGGTGGTAAGAGTGGGCTCCCTCACCTCTGCCCCTTTGAACCTCACCACAGGTGCCCCTCAGGACTGTGTCCTAAGCCCCTCCTCTACTCTCTGTATACCCATGACTGTGTTGCCACCCACAGCTCCAATCTGCTAATTAAGTCTGCTGACGATACTACATTGATTGACCTAATCTCAAATAATAATGAGGCAGCCTACAGAGAGGAAGTCTCCTCTCTGACACAGTGGTGTCAAGAAAATAACTTCTTCCTCAATGTCACAAAACCAAAGGAGCTGGTTGTTGATTACAGGAGGAATGGAGACGGGCTAACCCCTATTGACATCAATGGATCTGGGGTTGAGAAGGTAAACAGCTTTCATTTCCTCAGCATACACATCACTGAGGATCCCACATGATCTGTACACACTGGCAGTGTGGTGAAAAAAGCACCACAGTGCTTCTTTTACTTCAGACGGTTGAAGAAGTTTAGTGTGGGTCTCCAAGTCCAAAGGACTTTCTACAGGGGCACAACTGAGGGCATCCTGTCTGGCTGCAACACTGCATGGGATAGGAACTGTACTTCCCTCAATCGCAGGATTCTGCAGAGAGTGGTGTGGACAGCCCATTGCTTCAGTAGACGTGAACTTCACACTATTCTGAATATGTACAGAGGCAGGTATGTAAAAAGGGCCCAAAGGATCACTGGTGACCCGAGTCACCCCAACAACAAATTGTTCCAGCTGCTACCATCTGGGAAATAATACCGCAGCATAAAAGGCTCCGGGACTGCTTCTTCCACCAGGCCATCAGACTGATTAATTCATGCTGATATAATCGTATTTCTATGCTATATTGATTGTCTTGTACATTCTATTTATTACAAATTACCATAAATTGCACCTTGCACATTAGAGACATAATGTAAAGATTTTTACTCCTCCGTGTACATGAAGGATGTAAGTAATAAAGTCAATTCAATTCAATTCCTACTACCAAAGTGCATGACCTTACACTGTATTCCATCTGCCATTTCTTTGGCCAGTAATGAGGGTAAACTCTCTCCCAAGGAAGTAATGGTTGAAATGGTTTACTCTCCAAAATGGCTTCAAGGCCTCTCTGTCAATCTGTACATAATTATTCTCTGCACCATTTAGGGCAGGGGTAGAAAACCTACCAGCCCGTGAGGAAATATTGGGATACTATGCTTATCCAGCCAGCAATTTTTCCTCATTCTGATTTCACACAACCACACTGATGGGCATGCATGGCGTCTTGTTTCACTGGCCCCAGGTTCTGTTTTGTTCCAAACCAAACACTGGTATATACAAATGACGGGAAGGCAGACTACCTGATTAATATGTATTAGATACTCTCCATGCACGCGCAGGTTTTCAGATGGGATTGTTCAAATTTGTAAACAGAAACAGCATCACTGTGTTTTAACATTTGATGTGGAAGTGGACATTGCATCAGAAGTTTTTCAAATGGAATTGACTGAGATGCAGTGTGACGACATATTGAGATTGAAATTTCATTCTGAACATTTGTCAGTGCTCAACTTCTATAGAAAATATATTCATCCAAGTGGGAAGTATCCTAACTTAGTGGACCATGCAAAAAAGACGGCATCATTGTTTGGCAGCACTTATCGGTGTGAGTGATTATTTTCAAAACTGAAGCACACCAAGAACCATTTGAGAACAAGATTGATTGATGCCCATCTGGATAATGTCTTGCTCTTGGCATTAACGAGTCTGACACCCAGTATTGAGAAGCTTTCAAGCAACAAACAGCATCAAGTTTCACATTGATTTATCGATTGTTTGCATTAAAATTTTCTTTTTTATTATACAGTACTTAATTTACCACCATTCAATGCATCGTGTTCATACGTTTTATGTTTAAAGATTCTTTGTGTCCTTTTAATAGATTCAAAACATGCCTTGATTGAAATAAATTGCAATTAAACTGAGCTCTTTGATTACTGATTGGCATCCTTGGTTAAGTACAAATGATTTTCTAACATGTGATATTCATTAATTTCAGGCAAAACATAACTAGATGCATTTAAATGGATGATTTCCATATTTCAGTTTTTATGGTATTTATCTGGCTCATTAATACGTGATCCGGTCCACAGAGGCAAAAATGTTGCCGACCCTGGTTTAGGGAATGTGATGCAAAAGCTAAGGGCTGTCCACTTCTATCGCTCATTACATGTGATATAATATATGACACACCATAAGGTGAGACATCACAGGCAAGCTTCACTAGACAATGTGAAACAATGTCTGACAACACCACTTCCTTCACCTTTTTGAAAGCAACCTCACATTGCTTTATCCATTTCCATTTCTTCCCAGTCCATTGTAGCAAGTTAAAGGGTGGAACACAGTAGCCAGGTTTGGCAGGAACCTGATACAGTAATGACAAATCCTAAAATGGACTGCAAATGTAACACACTCTCTTTTCTTGGGGCTTCCACCACTGCATGAATTTCCTCAGCGCACTAGTGTAACCTTGTGCATTGATGGTGTGACCACAGTAATTGATGCTTGGCTTTAAAGAATTCACACTTGCTGCATGGTGCTTCAAGTCCATAATCTTTTTAAGGCAGTCTTGAGATTTTGGAGATATTTCTTGTCATCTTCACTAGAAACAATGATATCATCCAAGTAACACTGAATGCCAAGGCAGCCTTGCAGCACCCAGTTCATAGATTTCTGCCAGAGTGCAAATGTAGATACTACTCCAAAGACCAGCCTATTATAGTGATTATGCCCTTTGTGACCTCCAGGTGTATTTGTAAAGATATCCTCTACCATGGGTTGAGGGCAGTGATTTCAGTCCTGGGTTAATAGAGACCTTAAAATCATCACAGATCCTGACAGACCCATTCTTCTTGGCTACTGGGAACACAGGCATTGCCCATGGGCTGCAGTGTACCTTGGAAAGAATTCCTGCAGTCTCCGTGCGATCTCTCTCACTGGCTTCTTTATCATGGATGGTATAACGAACCAGACAGGCTTTGGAAACCCTGGGTGTTTCATTTCCATTTAACACTATTTTACCCTTGATATTTTTGCATTTTCCAATGCCATCCCCGAACACTACTGTGACATTGTACAGTATCTTTCTTAATTCACTTTCAGCTGACTCTATTACAGGGCATGTGGCATGCAAATTGTGGATGAATCTTCAATCAAGCTGTTGTTTTCTCAGCTACTCAAGTCCACACAATCGTTAGTTGTTGTATTTCCCTGTAACAAATGCCATTGCCAGAGGAATTGCCTTTTCTCCAATGTAAGCTCTTCACTGAATATCTGCAGGCTTCATTTTAGTATCTTTGAACTGCTGTTCAAACTCATTTTGTGGAATGACTGAAACATCTGAGCCAGTGTTCAATTCTATTTTAATTAATTTGCCATTTACTTCTGGTGCAAGTCATATTGCTGGTCTCTTGTTAATTTTCACATTGTATATCTCAAGACTATTCAGTTCTGTGTCATTCTCACTATTTTCATTAACAGCATGACTATTAGTGCTCTTTTTGAAACTGCATCTTGACATTTATTTTTTTCTCTTCCCTGTGCAGTCCATTTATTTTTGTCTGCCTGATATGTTCTTTATACATGTCCTACTTTGTTGCATTTTCTACAATTTTCACCTTTAAATCTACATTGGTCTGGCGAATGTGAGGCCCTGCCACAATGGTAAAATGATTTGCTCAACGAGGCTGGTTTCTGTTGAAACGCCGTTTCATTACTGACTGCAACTCAATTGACTCTGTCTGCTGGTTCCATTGATGCAGCAATTCCAACTGCTCTTTTAACTGTAAATTGTGCTTTAGATAGAAGCTATTTTTGAATGCTTTCTTGTAAGATTCCACAAAGTAAATGACCTCAGTGCATAATTAATCATCAGTAGCCATCAATCCCAGGGGATCATGGGTTTGCACATCTGGTGGACTGTGTCCACTCCAGGGCGGGAAGGTTTGAAGAACCGGCTGTTGCCCATGCAGTGGGCTGCCCCCCTCCATGTCACTGATGTAGTCCAAGGGAAGGGCAGGCACCCATAGAGCTTGGAACCAGCATCGTCGCAGAGGTTGCCAAAGTGAAGTTGTAAACAACATCAAACTGCCTTAGGAACTCTCAAAGCCTTTCTCATGAATGGATACGGCTGCAAGGCAGTGGAGGTCTAAAATCAGAGTTTTCCTTCTCCTAGGCGGGCTGCCGTTCAAGGCTGATGAGCCCCATCTGCCCAAAGCGACTGGTTTTGAGAGCCAGTGGCCTGCCTTTGCCCCTTCTCTTGTCAGTAGACACAGTTCTGCTGGGCCTAGTAGCTAAGCTACACATGAAGGCCAGGAGTTGGACTTGGTTGTTAGAGGCTGTTAGAGATGCATGCCATTTGGAATACTTTCTAGGTAATGGGAGCTTATCCCCACTACCACACCCAGCTATGACAACTTTAGGAACTGCATAATTAAGCTCATCACTGAACTAACAATGCTTAAACAACCTCTTCAATTAGACCACATATGTTCCCCTTCCTTTTGATTCTGCTTATGAAACCTAAAGCATTCTCTAATAAACAATGGTTTTGGTCCTAAATGTTCCTGCTGTACTTTAACTAAATCAGCAAAGGTCATTTCAGCTGGTTTGGTTGAAGCAGACTAAGCAAACTGCATGCTTTTCCACCAATGAACTCAGCAAAACAGATTATTATTTCTCATTCACTATTCAATTTGCTTTAAAGTATTGCTCAATTCACTCACTATACATATTAGTTATCTCTTGTGCAATCAAACACATCTATCTCTCTAACGTAGCCAGCAGTTTCTGCTTTTTTTATTTATGATTATTATTACCAGGCACTTACTGTTTATGAACCCGTGAACTCATATGTTTCTGCCTTTTTTAAAAACTAAACTATTTCTCTCTTCTGAAGAAAGCATGTGGGCTTTTTTTAAGCTCAAATATCACCCAATGCTTCAATGGGTCCTCTCAGGTTCGTTTTAAAAATACATCATCACCACTGTTGTGATTTGTTACTCCAAAACATAAAGAAAAGAAAAACAGGGAAACAGGGAGCCAGGAGATAACTTACGTACATTTAATGTTGTTTTAACTTTTAATGAGGCACCCACAAAGGATGTGCTGGCATGATGACATATACTTTCACATATAACCAGTAATTAATTATTTAAACAACAAAGACTGTTTAATGAAACTATATTATTGCTATATACAAGATTAATCTATTACTCAAATATTACTGAAATACTAAATACACAACAAAGAAGGTAAGCAATTTTAAATTACCTGGTGTTATCACGTCAAAGGATCTGTCCTGGGCCTAGCACATGAGTGCAATTAAGAAAAAAGCATGGCAGCGCTTCTACTTGCTTAGAAGTTTGTGAATATTCAGCATAACATCTAAAACTTTGACAAACTACTATAGATTTGTTATGTAGACTATATTGACATTGAACAGAATACCAATGGCTTTGATCAGAAAATCCTACAGAAAGTATTGGATACAGCCTGGTCCATGATGGGCAAAGCCCTCCCACCACACTTACATGGAACACTGTCACAGGAAAGCAGCACCCTCCCCCCACCACCCAGGCCATGTTCTATTCTTACGGTTGCCATCAGGAAGAAGGTACAGTCGTTTCAGAACCACTACAACCAGGTTCAAGAATAACTTCACTCTCCTCCTCACTGAACTGTTCGCACAACCTAAGGAGTCTTCATCTCACGTTATCAATATTTATTGCTTATTTATTGTTATTCTTATTAGCAGCATTATTTTTCTTTCATATTTGCACAGTTCGTTGTCTTTTGCACACTGGCTCTTTGTCCATCCTGTTGGGTGTGATCTTCCATTGATTCTATTGTGTTTCTTGGAGTTACAATGCACGCTTGCAAGAAAATGAATCTCAAGGATTGTATAGCAGCACAGATACCAAGGAGCAGATTGGGAGGCAGATTTTGGAAAGGTGCAAAAATAACAGGGTTGTTATCATGGGTGACTTTAACTTCTCTAATATTGATTGACACTTGATTAGTTCCAAGGGTCTAGATGGGGCAGAGTTTGTTAAGTATGTCCAGGATGGATTCCTGTCACAGTACGTTGACAGGCCGACTAGGGGGACTGCCATACAAGATCTAGGATTAGGTAACAAACCAGGTCAGGTCACTAATCTGTCAGTGGGTGAGCATCTGGGGGACAGTGATCAGTGCTCCCTGACCTTTAGCATTATCATGGAAAGGATAGAATCAGAGAGGACAGGAAGAGTTTTAATTGGGGAAGGGAAAATAATCAGGTTATAAGGCTAGAACTTGCGGGTGTGAATTGGGATGGTTTTTGCAGGAAAATGTACTATGGACATGTGGTCGATGTTTAAGGATCTCTTGCAGGATGTTAGGGATAAATTTGTCCCAGTGAGTAAGATAAAGAATGATAGGGTGAAGGAACCATGGGTGACAAGTGAAGTGGAAAATCTAGTCAGGTGGAAGAAGGCAGCATACACGAGGTTTTGGAAGCAAGGATCAGATGGGTCTATTGAGGAATATAGGGTAGCAAGAAAGGAGCTTAAGAAGGGGCTGAGAAGAGCAAGAAGGGGACATGAGAAGGCCTTGGCGAGAAGGGTAAAGGAAAACCTCAAGGCATTCTTCAATTATGTGAAGAACAAAAGGATGACAGGAGAGAAGGTAGGACAGATTAGAGATAATAGTGGGAAGATGTGCCTGGAGGCTGTGGAAGTGAGCGAGGTCCTCAATGAATACTTCTCTTCGGTATTCACCACTGAGAGGAAACTTGATGACGGTGAGGACAATATGAGTGAGGTTGATGTTCTGGAGCTTGTTGATATTAAGGGAGAAGAGGTGTTGGAGTTGTTAAAATACATTAGGACAGATAAGTCCCCGGGGCCTGACAGAATATTCTCCAGGCTGCTCCACGAGGCAAGGGAAGAGATTGCTGAACCTCTGGCTAGGATCTTTATGTCCTCGTTGTCCACGGGAATGGTACCAGAGGATTGGAGGGAGGTGAATGTTGTCCCCTTGTTCAAAAAAGGTAATAGGGATAGTCCAGGTAATTATAGACCAGTGAGCCTTATGTCTGTGGTGGGAAAGCTGTTGGAAAAGATTCTTAGAGATAGGATCTATGGGCATTTAGAGAATCATGGTCTGATCAGGGACAGTCAGTATGGCTTTGTGAAGGGCAGATTGTGCCTAACAAGCCTGATAGAGTTCTTTGAGGAGGTTACCAGGCATATAGATGAGGGTAGTGCAGTGGATGTGATCTACATGGATTTTAGTAAGGCATTTGACAAGGTTCCACACAGTAGGCTTATTCAGAAAGTCAGAAGGCATGGGATCTAGGGAAGTTTGGCCACGTGGATTCAGAATTGGCTTGCCTGTAGAAGGCAGAGGGTTGTGGTGGAGAGAGTACATTCAGATTGGAAGGTTGTGACTAGTGGTGTCCCACAAGGATCTGTTCTCGGACCTCTACTTTTTGGGATTTTTATTAACGATCTGGATGTGGGGGTATAAGGGTGGGTTAGCAAGTTTGCAGACGACACAAAGGTTGGTGGTGTTGTAGATAGTGTAGAGGATTGTCGAAGATTGCAGAGAGACATTGATAGGATGCAGAAGTGGGCTGAGAAGTGGCAGATGGAGTTCAACCCAGAGAAGTGTGAGGTGGTACATTTTGGAAGGACAAACACCTAGGCAGAGTACAAAGTAAATGGCAGGATACTTGGCAGTGTGGAGGAGCAGAGGGATCTGGGGTACATGTCCGCAGATCCCAGAAAGTTGCCTCACAGGTAGATAGGGTAGTTAAGAAAGCTTATGGGGTGTTAGCTTTCATAAGTCGAGGGATAGAGTTCAAGAGATGCAATGTAATGATGCAGCTCTATAAAACTCTGGTTAGGCCACACTTGGAGTACTGTGTCCAGTTCTGGTCGCCTCAGTATAGGAAGGATGTGGAAACATTGGAAGGGGTACAGAGGAGATTTAGCAGGATGCTGCCTTGTTTAGAGAGTATGGATTATGATCAGAGATTAAGAGAGCTAGGGCTTTACTCCCTTGGAGAGAAGGAGGATGAGAGGAGACATGACAGAGGTGTACAGGATATTAAGAGGAATAGACAGAGTGGACAGCCAGTGCCTCTTCCCCAGGGCACCACTGCCCAGTACAAGAGGACATGACTTTAAGGTAAGGGCAGGGAAGTTCAAGGGGGATATTACAGGAAGGTTTTTCACTCAGAGAGTGGTTGGTGCGTGGAATGCACTGCCTGAGTCAATGGTGGAGGCAGATACACTAGTGAAGTTTAAGAGGCTATTAGACAGGTATATGGAGGAATTTAAGGTGGGAGGTTATATGGGAGGCAGGGTTTGAGGGTCAGCACAACATTGTGGGCTGAAGGGCCTGTAGTGTGCTGTACTATTCTATGTTCTGTATGGGGACATACCTAACTCTACTTTGAACTTTGAAATAAAGAATACTCCACATACTCTATGACAAGGCAGTTTTTCCCAGTGCTCATGTGGTTCACTTTGCAGGCTTGAATGCAGCCAAAGGAGAAATTGTTCAATATAATATTGCATTGGGCTGAATTGAAAGGGCTGGATGGGAACTGAAAACAGAGAGCCCCAGTGGGATGGAGTTGAGATGGGCTGTATGTAAACATGCTGCCAGGTGTTCACTATATTATGGATATACGTGGAAGGAACAAGTAAACTCAAGTTAAGGTAGGAAGGAACATGTGATGGGGAATATGAAACAATTTATCTGACTCAGTATCACAACACTACCTGCATCTGTACCATGCCTTTAGAACAGCAAAACATCCCTTGGCATTTTATGGCATTGGTTTCTACACCAAGATTTAGTGAAAACTTTTGCTTTGCATGTCATCCAGGCAGGTTATTTCACACAAAAGAACATCATGGTAGTGAAAAGAAGACAAAATACACAATATAGTGTTGCAGCTACAGAGAAACTGCAGTGCAGGTGAACAAATAAAATGCAAGAACTACAATGAAGTAGATTGGGAGATCAAGAACCTGTTATTAACAAATGAGAGTTCTCTTCTGAAAGCATTAGGATACAGCCTGTTGTGAGTCTGGTTGCATGTGTTCTCAATCTTTTGTATTTTTTGTCTTATGGGAGAGGGGAGAGGAGGGAATGTCTGGGGTAGGAGGGATTCTTGATTATGTTGACTTAATAGGAGCATGAGCAGTGAAAATTTAACACCGCACTTCATAAGGTGATAAATTAAGGCTGGTGATGCAAAACTTGATCAGAAAGTTTCAATAGGCAATTCTAAAAAGAATAGCTTGTGCATTTTAAATCAAAAATTCTGGAGCTTAATAACTAGATTATAAGACCCAAAGTACTTGCATTAAGTCACACATTGTGAATGTGCATGTGCCAGGTGTTGATCAAGTAAGAATGCTCACATCATTAAGATGCATTTCCATATTGATGGTAGCTTTTCTAAACATGTTGTTTCCTTCTGAGCACCTACCATTTTCTCCTTCAGTGCCCTCCTGGATTTTCATCTTTGCTTGTTCCTGTGCTTGCATTAGGATTTGTTCTTTATAGTAATCAAATAATTCCATTGGAAGTTTCTTGCCTGGTTGTCTAGGTGGCAGCAACAGTGTATTAAGTGAACTATAGCCTCTCGTCATCCTCAGAACCTTTCAGTGGAAAGACAAACCAGAGAATTCAATGTTATAAGGTGTTTTATAAGAAAGACAGGCTGCATTTAGTACAGAAAATGGTGGCAACACTCAGCAGGCCAGACATCATCAGCCAGAAGAGAAATAGAGTTAACATAGCAGATTTCCAGCACCTGTATCTTTCTAATTTTCATATTAAAAATACATTTGTTTCACCGGAGGAGAAGCTGTATGCAGTTGGAAGAAGTGAAGCAGAACACGTTTTACTGGATTACCGGTCTCACATCTTATTTTTGCCTGTCATCAATCACCATTTCACTTGTATCAGTTTTGTATCATTCCTTTAGTCTATAGGAAAACCCTTTTTAAATTTTTTCCTCTGAGTAATCACTGCATGTGCGCGCGCACACACACACACACACACACAGACACACACACACACACACACACACACACACACACACACACACACACACACACACACACACAGAGACACACACACAGAAAGCTGATGCTATGCTGGTTCAGAGTTGCCAATTCAAAGGTGAACAATAGAGCTTCACACAAAGTGTAGGAGGAACTCAGCGAGTCTGGCAGCAACTACGAAGGAAAATTTCAGTCAACATTTCAGGTTGAGATCCTTCATCTGGACTCAAGCTCCAACTCCTGTCATTACTAAACTCTCTGATTTCACCTTCTCCAAAGTGGAATGTTCTGTCCTCAGCAAAGCCTCATCTTTGTCCCCTGCACCAGACCTGAACAAGTTCTGTGCTTTCATGATGTCAAGATCTTCTTCTGTTGCCTCTGTGCCTACTTCTTCAGCAAGCATTCAGCCACCGCACATCAGTGACCCTTTCTCCCACATCAAACCCTCCTCAGACAACCCTCTGCTCTTCTGCCCTTTCCAGCTTCTTACTTTTCTAACTAGACTGGATATCAACTATCTAGATACCACTCCCCTCACTCACTCCAACCTCAAACATGCTGAACACACTACTCTACACTCTTCACACAAATCCCAGCCTCACCAGCACACCTGTAGACAAGCCTAGTGCCACTGCAGAAACTGCACAGCAGCTCCTCTTACCTGCAGTTGTACCCCATCAAGGATCATCAGGCCACTGTTTCCCTGAACATTACTTACCTCATCACCTCTGGAGATCTCTCCTCTACACCATCTAACCAGATTGTTCCCCAACCCCACACTGTCTACCTCTACTTCCAGGCTGAAAACAGTCTAAATGAAGGGTCTCAAGTTAAAATGCCCATTTCCTTCCATAGATGCTTCCTGACCCAAGGGGTTCCTCCAGTACATTGTGTGTTACTTCAGAGGCAAGCATCTGTTGTCTCTTATGTGTGAACAAAGGAGCTTGGCTACAATTCTTCCTGTTATGAATCCCTCCCTCAAACCTCACAACAAAATCCAACATCCCTGCTTTGTGCTGTCCTGCAAAGATTTACCCAAAATAAAGATTGAACAATAATACACAGGCACAACTTCATGCCTGTATTCAGATGCTCCTGATAGCCAATGGCCAGCCAGATTTTCCAAGAATATTTCTAGCAGCCAAAATAATTGTTGGCATCTATATGGGCTATAGTATTGACATTATTCCCAATAACTACAGTATTTTCTATTACGTAGCCTAACATCATCACAATCAGTCCTTCACTAGCTTTGAGAAAATGTAATTTCCAATGGTTTACTGATAGATTCAGGTCATATTTCAAACTGAAATTTCTGGCACACTAAATTGCCTGTGTAAATGAACTGATACATCATAATTTATGATAGGAACTAAAATGCAAAGAGTATAAAATTGTCATAAATTACAATCACTGTTCCAAGAAAGCAACAGCATGCTTGGAATTTCCTTGCCTGTGTAACACCAGTTACTCTCAGTGCTTTTCTGTTGTGAAATTATGAAGTCACCCGAATCACATGAGTCTCCCTCACTAAACTATACTGAAAACCTAATTTATTGCATTAATGAGTTTTTAATGGCGTACCAAGCCATAATTATTTCTTTTAAAAATTTCTGGCTCTAACTAAATTAATGTTTGCATATTGAAACTAACCTGCATCAATATTCCAAAGTACAAAGGATAGAAGATGGAAAACAATTACATAAATGTTCCATCGTGGAGTGGCACTTTTTGTGTGCTGAGATTAAATTTCAATGAAAAGTCATTCAGTTTGAGAAGTTACTGTGAGCTCCATTATCCATGATTTTCCAGATAAAACTAAACATACAGATTAGGGTCTGGAATAAGCCGATAGCTTGCTCTGTCATTTCATAAGATTGAGCCTGCTTTGATTCAGACTTCAACTCTGCACTCCTATCCACACCATTAACCTTTCACTTCCTTGCTTATCAAGAATTGATCTTATACAGTGCATTTAGAAGATCAGGCTTTCAAACAGATTTTTGTTAGCCAATCAGGAATCACCTTTTTAAAGGGTCTTTACAATTAAAAAAAAATTAAAAACACATTTTTAAAAAATCGATATTTAGCTTCTATCTTAATTAAACCATGTATAGCACTTAAAAGGTGATCTTTTGACTGTATGGTGTGCTGCCTGTGGAATTTTTTCATGTTATTAACTATTCATCTAGCAAGCACGGGGAGTAGGAATCGCTTTAACCTGTCACCTGACTGCACCAGGTATCAAGAAAAGGAGAAAGGTTGCTTGGTGGTTGTGTGTAGCTCTCTGTGAGGCTGATAATAGGTCTTGCTGCTTCACTATTAATGGCAAATTCAGAGCCTTTGAGTTGGCAATGGGTGGCAGCCAGTCAATTTGGAGAAAAGTAATTTAATGGGGAAGGTTTTCATTTAGGTCACTCCTAACCCTAGGTACTGTATATGTAAATGCAATAAACTGATCTGTCCCTCACAAGACCATGATAAGGGCAGGAGTAAGCCACCAAACCCCTCAAACCCATTATGTCATTCAGTTCCAGACACCATCTCCTTACTGTGCCACTTTCCCACAGACGTTAATTCCCTAGGCTTTCAAAATGTATCCAACTTTTCTGTAAGTACCTCCAGTGACCTGGTCTCCATGATACTTCTGGGTATTATCACCCTCTGTGAGAAGTAATAGAAACATAGGAAATAGGTGCAGGAGTAGGCCATTTGGCCCTTCGAGCCTGCACCGCCATTCAGTATAATCATGGCTGATCATCCAACTCAGAACCCTGTACCTGCTTTCTCTTCATACCCACTGATCCCTTTAGCCACAAGGGCCATATCTAACTTCCTCTTAAATATAGCCAATGAACCAGCCTCAAGTGTTTTCTGTGGCAGAGAATTCCACAGATTCATCACTCTCTGTGTAAAGAAGTTTCTACTCATCTTCGTCCTAAAAGGCTTCCCCTTTATCCTTAAACTGTGACCGCTAGTTCTGGACTTCCCCCAACATCGGGAACAATCTTCCTGCATCTAGCCTGTCCAATCCCTTTAGAATTTTATGCGTTTCAATAAGATCTCCCCTCAATCTTCTAAATTCCAGCGAATATATCTTCCAGGCGGGAAGATATAAAAAGGAGAGACTGAGTGAGGAAGTTCTCTTTTGGAAGAGGACAGCGAGGCTTTGAGAGGAAGTGCGGCGGCGGCCATTTTCAAATTGTCCAATTACGTCTCAGATCGGAGCTCTGAGAGTCAGGACTGCGCAGGCGCTTGAAGGAGGCCTGGGAAGGCGGGAAGATATAAAAAGAACGCAGCCTTAAGAAGCGGGCAGCTTCGTTTGCGGGCAGCGGAGGGCGCTGGGAGCAGAGTGTAGGGCTTGGGCTCAGGGGGCTTAGGTGGAAGAGGCACAGTAGGCTTATCTTGTAGTTCTTGTTATTTTCAGTTATTTGGGAAGTATGAGTGTGAGGGCAGCTTGTTGTTCTCGGTGTCGGATGTGGGAGGTCCTGGAGTCTCCGAGCCTCCCAGACGTCCACATCTGCGCCAGGTGCGCTGAACTGCAGCTCCTGAAGGACCGAGTTAGGGAACTGGAGCTGCAGCTCGATGACCTTCACCTGGTCAGGGAGAGTGAGGAGGTGATAGAGAGGAGTTACAGGCAGGTGGTCACTCCGGGGCCACGGGAGGCAGATAGGTGGGTCACGATCAGGAAGGGGAAGAGGCAGGTACTAGAGAGTACCCCAGTGGCTGTACCCCTTGACAATAAGTACTCATGTTTGAGTACTGTTGGGGGGGACCGCCTACCTGGTGGAAGTGACAGTGGCCCGGCCTCTGGCACAGAGGACAGCCCTGTAGCTCAGAAGGGTAGGGATAGAAGAAAGAGGACCATAGTAATAGGGGATTCGATAGTCAGGGGTTCAGACAGGCGGTTCTGTGGCGGTGATCGGGAGTCCCGGATGGTAATTTGCCTCCCTGGTGCCAGGGTTCGGGATGTTTCTGATCGCATCCAAGATATCCTGAAGTGGGAGGGTGAGGAGCCAGAGGTCATGGTACATGTAGGTACCAATGACATAGGTAGGAAAGGGGAAGAGGTCCTGAAACGAGAGTATAGGGAGTTAGGAAGGCAGTTAAGAAGAAGGACCGCAAAGGTAGTAATCTCGGGATTACTGCCTGTGCCACGCGACAGTGAGAGTAGAAATGGAATTAGGTGGAGGATGAATGCATGGCTGTGGGATTGGAGCAGGGGGCAGGGATTCAAGTTTCTGGATCATTGGGACCTCTTCTGGGGCAGGAGTGACCTGTTCAAGAAGGACTGGTTACACTTGAATCCTGGGGAGGACCAATATCTTAGCGGGGAGGTTTGCTAGGGCTACAGGGCGGACTTTAAACTAGTAAGATGGGGGGGGCGGGAATCAATTTGAAGAAACTATGGGAGAGGAGGTTAGTTCACCAGTAGAGCAAGTAAAGAGACAGTGTGTGAGGGAGGAGAGGCAGGTGATGGAGAAGGGATGCACTCAGCCCGAAGATGTAGGGGAGAAGAAAGAAAAGGATAATAAATTTGAATGCATTGTTAGGGATGAAAAAAGAGGAGGAGGTGGAGAGTATCTTAAATGTATCTATTTTAACGCTAGAGCATTGTAAGAAAGGTGGATGAGCTTAAAGCGTGGATTGATACCTGGAATTATGATGTTGTAGCTATTAGTGAAACATGGTTGCAGGAAGGGTGTGATTGGCAACTAAATATTCCTGGATTTAGTTGCTTCAGGTGTGATAGAGTAGGAGGGGCCAGAGGAGGAGGTGTTGCATTGCTTGTCCGAGAAAATCTTATGGCGGTGCTTTGGAAGGATAGATTAGAGAGCTCCTCTAGGGAGGCTATTTGGGTGGAATTGAGGAATGGGAAGGGTGTAGTAACACTGATAGGAGTGTATTATAGGCCACCTAATGGGGAGCGTGAGCTGGAAGAGCAAATGTGTAAGGAGATAGCAGATATTTGTAGTAAACACAAGGTGGTGATTGTGGGAGATTTTAATTTTCCACACATAGACTGGGAAGCTCATTCTGTAAAAGGGCTGGATGGTTTAGAGTTTGTGAAATGTGTGCAGGATAGTTTTTTGCAACAATACATAGAACCAACTAGAGATGGGGCAGTGTTGGATCTCCTGTTAGGGAATACGATAGGTCAGCTGACAGATGTATGTGTTGGGGAGCACTTCGGGTCCAGTGATCACAATAGCATTAGCTTCAATATAATTATGGAGAAGGACAGGACAGGACCTAGAGTTGAGATTTTTGATTGGAGAAAGGCTAACTTTGAGGAGATGAGAAGGGATTTAGAGAGAGTGGATTGGGTAAAGTTGTTTTATGGGAAGGATGTAATAGAGAAATGGAGGTCATTTAAGGGTGAAATTATGAGGGTACAGAATCTTTATGTTCTTGTTAGGTTGAAAGGAAAGGTTAAAGGTTTGAAAGCACCATGGTTTTCAAGGGATATTAGAAATTTGGTTGGGAAAAAGAGGGATGTCTACAATAGATATAAGCAGCATGGAGTAAAGGAATTGCTCGAGGAATATAAAGAATGTAAAATGAATCTTAAGAAAGAGATTAGAAAAGCTAAAAGAAGATACGAGGTTGGTTTGGCAAATAAGGTGAAAGTAAATCCGAAAGGTTTCTACAGTTATATTAAAAGCAAGAGGATAGTGAGGGATAAAGTTGGCCCCTTAGAGAATCAGAGTGGTCAGCTATGTGTGGAACCGAAGGAGATGGGAGAGATTTTGAATGATTTCTTCTCTTCGGTATTCACTAAGGAGAAGGATATTGAATTGTGTAAGGTGTGGGAAACAAGTAAGGAAGTTATGGAGCCTATGACATTTAAAGAGATGGAAGTACTGGCGCTTTTAAGAAATTTAAAAGTGGATAAATCTCCAGGTCCTGACAGGATATTCCCCAGGACCTTGAGGGAAGTTTGTGTAGAAATAGCAGGAGCTCTGACGAAGATCTTTAAGATGTCATTAGAAACGGGGATTGTGCTGGAGGATTGGCGTATTGCTCATGTGGTTCCATTGTTTAAAAAGGGTTCTAGAAGTAAGCCTAGCAATTATAGACCTGTCAGTTTGACATCAGTGGTGGGTAAATTAATGGAAAGTATTCTTAGAGATAGTATTAATAATTATCTGGATAGACAGGATCTGATTAGGAGTAGCCAGCATGGATTTGTGTGTGGAAGGTCATGTTTGGCAAATCTTATTGAATTTTTTGAAGAAGTTACGAGGAATGTTGACGAGGGTAAGGCAGTGGATGTAGTCTATATGGACTTCAGCAAAGCCTTTGACAAAGTTCCACATGGAAGGTTAGTTAAGAAGGTTCAGTCGTTAGGTATTAATGCTGGAGTAATAAAATGGATTCAACAGTGGCTAGATGGGAGATGCCAGAGAGTAGTGGTGGATAATTGTTTATCGGGATGGAGGCCGGTGACTAGCGGGGTGCCTCAGGGATCTGTTTTGGGCCCAATGTTGTTTGTAATATATATAAATGATCTGGATGATGGGGTGGTAAATTGGATTAGTAAGTATGCAGATGATTCTAAGGTAGGAGGTGTTGTGGATAATGAGGTGGGTTTTCAAAGCTTGCAGGGAGATTTATGCCGGTTAGAAGAATGGGCTGAACGTTGGCAGATGGAGTTTAATGCTGAGAAGTGTGAGGTTCTACATTTTGGCAGGAATAATCCAAATAGAACATACAGGGTAAATGGTAGTGCATTGAGGAATGCAGAGGAACAGAGAGATCTAGGAATAACAGTGCATAGTTCCCTGAAGGTGAAGTCTCATGTAGATAGGGTGGTGAAGAAGGCTTTTGGAATGCTGGCCTTTATAAATCAAAGCATTGAGTACAGAAGTTAAAATTGTACAAGGCATTGGTAAGGCCAAATTTGGAATATTGTGTGCAGTTCTGGTCACCGAATTATAGGAAAGATATCAATAAATTAGAGAGAGTGCAGAGACGATTTACTAGGATGTTACCTGGGTTCCAGCACTTAAGTTACAGAGAAAGGTTGAACAAGTTAGGTCTCTATTCATTGGAGCCTAGAAGGTTGAGGGGGGATTTGATTGAGGTATTTAAAATTTTGAGAGGGATAGATAGAGTTGACGTGAATAGGCTGTTTCCATTGAGAGTAGGGGAGATTCAAATGAGAGGACATGATTTGAGAGTTAGGGGGCAGAAGTTTAAGGGAAACACGAGGGGGTATTTCTTTACTCAGAGAGTGATAGCTGTGTGGAATGAGCTTCCTGTAGAAGTAGTAGAGGCCAGTTCAGTTGTGTCATTTAAGGTAAAATTGGATAGGTATATGGACAGGAAAGGAGTGGAGGGTTATGGGCTGAGTGCGGGTAGGTGGGACTAGGTGAGATTAAGAGTTCGGCATGGACTAGGAGGGCCGAGATGGCCTGTTTTCGTGCTGTGATTGTTATATATGGTTATATAAGCCCAGTCGATCCAGTCTTTCTTCATTTGAAATTCCTGCCATCCCAGGAATCAATCTGGTGAACCTTCTTTGTACTCCCTCTATGACAAGAATGTCTTTCCTCAGATTAGGGGACCAAAACTGCACACAATACTCCAGGTGTGGTCTCACCAAGGCCTTGTACAACTGCAGTAGAACCTCCCTGCTCCTGTACTCGAATCCTCTTGCTATGAATGCCTACACTATCAGTTTTAAATGACTGCCACTTATTCTCTATTTAGGATTCTACAACTAGTGGCAACTGCTCCCCAAAGCAATGAAATCTACAAACGCTGGAAATCCAAGCAACATGCATAAAATGCTGAGGGAACTCAGCCAGCCAGGCAGCAACTATAGAAAAGAGTAAACAGATGACTTTTCAGGCTGTGAACCTTCATCAGATCCCTAAGGGTCTTGGCTCGAAACGTCAACCGGTTACTCTTTTCCATTGATGCTGCCTGGCCTGTTGAGTTCCTCCAGGATTTTGAGTGAGAAAATTCTCCCCACTTTCCCTGAACACCTCACCCCGCCTCTTTTCTCTGGTGCCATTAACTCTGTTCCCTCCTCTGATCCCAGCTCTAATCCTTATCATGTCTTCACCATTCCCTTCGACCTTGAGCAGAACAGTTTGTCCTCAGTAAAGGCTTCAATTTTGTCGCCCTTCACCCGCAACTCATTAAGTTCCATGCCCGTCATGACTTCAAGCTCTTCCTCTGTCGGCTCCCTCTCCAAGCCCCTTCTTTGGCAAGAATTCCACACCCAGAACGGACGCCCCTCCCCCTTCTCCTGTCTTCAACTCTCTTCCTCTGGTTTTCTGCTCTGGATCTTTTCATCTTCAATTGCCAATGAGACATCAATTGTCTGGAATACAGCACTCCTCTCTCCTCCTCAAACTTTACCCCCCCCCCCCGAACACACTGCGATCCATACTTTCCACACCAATCCCAAGCATACTATCAAACCCGCAGACAAAGTGGGTGCGGTTGTAGTGTGGCGCACTGAGCTCTACCTAAACTCTCAGACACCTCATACCTACCCCTTGAGGAAAATCCTACTCTAGACCATTAGAAAACTGTTTTTCACATGATCACAGATGTCATTAACTCTGGAGATCTCCCATCCACTGCCACCAAACTCAGTTCCCTTACCATGCACTGCTCGCTTCTATCTCTTACCCAAGATCCACAAACCGGACTGTCAGGGTAGGCCTATTACCTCTGTCTGCTCTTGCCCCACTGAACTCGTATCCTCTCACCAGTATTCCATTCTATCCACCTTGGTTCAGTTCCTTCCCAGCTACATCCGCGACACTTCTAATGCTCTCGATCTCCTCAGTAACTTTCAATTCCCTGCCTTGACCACCTCATTTCACCATGGATTTCCAGTCCCCATAAATTTCTGTTCTTCATCAACAAGGCCTCAACACTCTCTGCTTCTTCCTTGACAAAAGAACCAACCAATTCCCCTCCACCACCACACTCCCATGTCTGGCAGAACTGGTCAACAATTTTTCCTTCAGCTCCTCCTACTTTCTTCAAACTCAAGGGATAACCATAGGCACCCATGTGGACCCAGCTCTGCCTGCTTCTTCATTGTAGCACAGTCCATGTTCTAAGCCTTCCCCGATAATAGCTCCAACTGTTCCTCTAGAACACCAATGACTGCACAGGGGGACAAAATCAAAAAGGGTGAATACAGGACTGAAGGTGAAAAAGGATCTAGTGCTTTCCTAGTGTATATGATGAATAAATTCTGCTCAAGCTTTCAGCCAGGTACAAGTATCCAACGTTTTGATGACAAATTATGTCATAGCATGAAGGTGTTATAATTGAATATGCATGGTACAGTTGGCCTTCCTTATCCGCGGGTTCCACCGAGGAGACTGTCAGGGATTCAGATGGAGAGGGTAAGGGAATAGACCAGTCTCAGTGTAACGGCAAGGATGGCCTGACTTACCCCACAGAGGCAAGGACAGGAAGGGACAGATCCCACCGCAGGGTAACGGCAAAGACGACCTGACTTACCCCACAGAGGCAAGGACAGGAAGGGACAGATCCCACCGCAGGGTAACGGCAAGGACAGCCTGACTTACCCCACGGAAGGAAGGACAGGAAGGGAGCTCAATCTGGGGTGGCTCCGAGTCTCGGGGTGGCCAGCAACCTTGGCTGGCTATGGAAACAGCTGCATCCATATCCAGCTAGGAGTGGCTGGCCCCGGAAATGGCTGAATCCATACCCCGATGGCTGCTCCGATGAGAGACAACAAGGGTCTCTTGCGGTGGTCCTTCAACCAGGCATACAGATCATGAAACGGCTGCTCTAGCCTTCTACTGGCAGGTTGCTCCGGGGGATACTGGCGAGATGAAGCAGCAACCACACTTGACCCCAGAGCCACTTATATTCCCGGCCCCAAGATGAGCATCAGATGCCTGTGATCAAGCCCAACTGAAGCAAGGCACAGCCAGAGGATCCGGACTGGTCCATGAACCGGAACACGGTCTTCATGGACCGGACCATGACAGAAGTCAGATATATGAGCATTACAGTGAAGTAAAGATAATTGCAGAAGCTTAAGAGAGGAGCTAGCCAAAACTGATTGGAAACGAACATTGGCAGAGATGACAGTAGAGTAGCAATGGCTGGAATTTCTGGGAACAATTCAGAAGGTGTAGAAGATATACACTCCAAAGAGGAAGAAGTATTCTAAAGCCAGGCTGACACAATCACAACTAACAAGAGAAGTCAAAGCCAACATAAAAATCAAAGTAAGGACATATCATAGTGAAAAAGCTAGTGGGAATTTAGAGAATTGGGAAGCTTTTTAAAAACTAACAGAGGGCAACGAAAAAAATCATAAAGAAGGAAAAGATGAAATATGAAGATAAGCTAGCCAATAATATCAAAAAGCATACCAAAAGCTTCTTTAGATATATAAAGCGTAAAAAAGAGGTGAAAGTAGATATTGGACTGCTGGAAAATGATGCTGGAGGGGTAGTAATGGTGGACAAACTAAATAAGCATTTTCCATCAGCCTTCACTGTGGAAGATATCAACAGTATGCTGGAAGTTTGTGAGTTTCAGGGAACAGAACATTGTGAAGTTGCCATTACTTGGGAGAAGGTTCTTGGTAAACTAAAAGGTCTGAAGGTAGATAAGTCACCTGGACCAAGGATTGAAAGAGGTTGCTAAAGAGATTGTGAAGCTATTAGTAATGATCTTTCAAGAATCAAAAGATTTGGCATATTTCAGGCCCTGAAACTTGAGAAGCTGTCTAGAATTTCCCTACTGCATAGCCCTCAGCTCCATGTATCTATCTAAGAGTCTCTTAAAAGACCCTATTGTAACTGTCTCTACCACCATCGCTAGCAGTGCATTCCATGCACCCACCACTCTGTGTGAAAAACTTACCTCTGACTTCCCCCTTGTACCTTCTTCCAAGCACCTCAAAACTATGCACCCTTGTGTTAGCCATTTTAGCCCTGAGAAAAAGCCTCTGGCTATCCACACAATCATCATCTTATACACCTCTATCAGGTCACCTCTCATCCTCCATCACTCCGAGGAATAAACAATACCCCTCATCATCTTACACATCTCTATCGGGTCACCTCTCACCCTCCATCACTCCGAGGAATAAACAATACCCCTCATCATCTTACACACCTCTATCAGGTCACCTCTCATCCTCCATCACTCCGAGGAATAAACAATACCCCTCATCATCTTACACACCTCTATCAGGTCACCTCTCATCCTCCATCACTCCGAGGAATAAACAATACCCCTCATCATCTTACACATCTCTATCGGGTCACCTCTCATCCTCCATCACTCCGAGGAATAAACAATACCCCTCATCATCTTACACACCTCTATCAGGTCACCTCTCATCCTCCATCACTCCGAGGAATAAACAATACCCCTCATCATCTTATACACCTCTATCAGGTCACCTCTCATCCTCCATCACTCCGAGGAATAAACAATACCCCTCATCATCTTATACACCTCTATCAGGTCACCTCTCATCCTCCATCACTCCGAGGAATAAACGATACCCCTCATCATCTTATACACCTCTAACAGGTCACCTCTCATGCTTCATTGCTCCAAGGAGAAAATGCCAAATACATTCAACCTACTCTCATAAGCCATGCTCTCTAATCCAGGCAACAACCTTGTAAATCTCCTTTGCACTGTCTCTATATTATCCACATCCTTCCTGTAGTGAGGTGACCAGAATTGAACACAGTACTCCAACTGGCTTTAACTATGGTCTTACAAAACTGCAGCATTACTTCATGGTTGATAAAAGCCAACGCACCATACACCTTCTTAACAACACTGTCAACCTGCACAGCAGCTTTCAGAGTCCTATGGTCATGGACCCCAAGATCTCGCTGATCCTCCACACTGCCAAGAGTCTTACCATTAATATTATATTCTGTCTTCAAATTTGACCTACCAAAATTAATCACTTCTCAGCCCAGTTCTGCACCCTATCAATGTTGCAGTGTAATCTCTGGCAACTCTCCAGACTATCCATAACACCCCCAACTTTTCTGTCATCAGCAAACTTACTAACCCACCCTTCTACTTCCTCAACCAGGTTATTTCTAAAAGTCATAAAGAGGAGGGTTCCCAGAACAGATCCCTGAGCAACACCACTGGTCTCCAACCTCCGTTCAGGATACAAACCATCTACAACCACCTTTTGCCTTCAGTTGGCGAGCTAGTTCTGGATCCACAAAGCAAGGTCTCAATACTTTCTGAATGAGCTTTGCGTGAGAAACCTTATCAAATGCCTTACTGAAGTGCATATACACTACGTCCACTGCTCTATCTCAATCAATGTGTTTTGTTACATCCTCAAGGAATTAAATATGGCCCTTCTCGCTCTACTAATTTCATTCTTCAGCTCCTTCCTGGCAAACTTGTAATTTTCTGCAGCTCTAAGAGTAGCCAGTTTCTGGAACCTTTTGTAAGCTTTTCTTTCTTCTTAACTAAATTTTCTACATCCTTTGTACGCCATGGTTCTTTTAATCTTTCCCTGCCTCATACCCATGCAGAACACCATGCAAATCTTCCCTGAACATTTGCCACATTTCTGACCTGGGAGATACCAGTCGAAATCACCCATCACAACAACCCTACTATTATTGCACTTTTCCAAAAATTGCCTCCCAATCTGCTCCTTGATGTCTTTGTTACTACTGGGGGGTCATGAAAGGTGACAGGTGAAAGGTATAAAAAAAACACCCAATGGAGATATTGCCCCTTCCTGTTTCTGACTTCCACCCACACTGATTCAATGGACAACCCCTCCATGACTTCCTCCTTTACCGCAGCCGTGATATTATCCCTGATTAGCAATGTCACGCCCCACTTCTTTTGCCTCCTTCCCTGTCCTTTCTGAAACATCTAAAGTTTGGCACACTCAGCAGCCATTCCTGCCCCTGAAACATCCAAGTCCCTGTAATGGTCACAACATCATAGCTTAACAGATTGATCTTCACTCTAAGTTGCTTATGATACTCATTGCATTAAAATAGACCCTTCTCAAACTATCTGTCTGAGTGCACCTTTGCTCTATCACCTTCCTCACAAACTCCCTACAAGATGTCTCTACTTGTGTGCCAACTGCCTCATCCTCTGCTTCTTCACTTCAGTTCTCAAACCCCTACAAATCTAGTTTAAACCCTCCACAACAGCATTAGCAAACCTCCTTCCCAAGATATTGGTTCCCCTCCAGTACACGTGCAACCCATCCCACTTGTCCAGGTCACTCCTTCCCCAGAAAAGATTCCAATGATCCAAGAACTTGAAACCCTGCCCCTGCCCCATCTCCTCAGCCACTCATCTTCCTGTTGTGACCTTCTCAAGCTTATGGCACTGGGAGTTATCCAGAGATTACCACCTTGGAGGTCTTGCTCTTCAGCCTTCTTCCTAACTCTGTGAAGCTACTGCACAGGACCTCTACCCCTCTCCTACCTATGTCATTGGTACCAACGTGTACAACCTCCGGCTGCTCACCCTCCCCTTCAAGAATATTTTGCATCTGCTCCTGGACCCTAGCACTCCGGAGGCAACACACTATCCTGGCGTCACTTTTGCTGCTGCAGAATCTGCAATCTGTCCCCCTAACTACCGAGTCTCCTATGACTGTTGCTCCGCCTGACTTCACCCGACCCTTGTGAGGCTCAGAGCCGACCACACTGCTCCTGCCTGACTTCACCCGACCCTTGTGAGGCTCAGAGCCCACCACACTGCTCCGCCTGACTTCACCCGACCCTTGTGAGGCTCAGAGCCGACCACACTGCTCCTGCCTGACTTCACCCGACCCTTGTGAGGCTCAGAGCCCACCACACTGCTCCGCCTGACTTCACCCGACCCTTGTGAGGCTCAGAGCCCACCACACTGCTCCGCCTGACTTCACCCGACCCTTGTGAGGCTCAGAGCCCACCACACTGCTACTGCCTGACTTCACCCGACCCTTGTGAGGCTCAGAGCCGACCACACTGCTCCGCCTGACTTCACCCGACCCTTGTGAGGCTCAGAGCCGACCACACTGCTACTGCCTGACTTCACCCTACCCTTGTGAGGCTCAGAGCCCACCACACTGCTACTGCCTGACTTCACCCGACCCTTGTGAGGCTCAGAGCCCACCACACTGCTCCGCCTGACTTCACCCGACCCTTGTGAGGCTCAGAGCCGACCACACTGCTACTGCCTGACTTCACCCTACCCTTGTGAGGCTCAGAGCCCACCACACTGCTACTGCCTGACTTCACCCTACCCTTGTGAGGCTCAGAGCCCACCACACTGCTACTGCCTGACTTCACCCGACCCTTGTGAGGCTCAGAGCCGACCACACTGCTACTGGTCTGGCGGCTGCTGCCTTGCCCAGATAAGTCATCCCCCACAGCAGTATCCAAAGGGGTAGACCTGTTGCTGAGGGGAATGGCCACCGGGGGACCCTGTACTGACTTCCTTCTCCCTTTACCTCTCTCAGTGTTCACCCAGCTACTCCCTGAATCCTGCACTCTGAGTGTAATCACCTGCTCAAAAGTCATATCTATCAACTGCTCTGCCTCCCGGATGATCTTAAGTTCATCCAGCTCCAGCTCCTTAACATGGTCTTTCAAGCACTAGAGTTGGCTGCACTTCCCGCAGGTGTAGTCATCAGACAGACTAATAGGTTTCATGAGTTCCCATATCCTATAGGATAAGCTAACCCCGCTAACCTGTTTCTTTGGCATCAGCCTCTTCTCATCGAAGCCTCTTGAGACAAAACTTGATGCTCCTACTCCCAACAACAGCTGCCCTGACAGTGGCTGCCCCACTTGTCCTTCTGTACTTCTATTAATTCACAGTGCTCTGTTCCCGACACTGACTGGGCCTCCTGAATGTCCGAACGCCTGTGAAGCTCTCCTTTTATACAAGCTTTGCTGACCTGCGAGTAACCGCTTTGAAGTGCTCTGCTCCTGGCATTGATGGGCCTCCGGATTTGGGACATGGTTCCAGAGGAATGGAACATTACAAATGTCATTCCACTCTTCAAGAAGGGAGAGAAGCAGAAGAAAGGAAATTATAGGCCAGTTAGTTTGACCTCAGTAGTTGGGAAGATGGTGGAGTCGGTTGTTCAGAATGCGGTTTTAAAATAGGCTGTTATCAGCAGGGTTTCCTTAAGGGAAAATCTTGCTTGACAAATCTGTTAGAATTCTTTGAAGCAATTACAAGCAAGATAGAAAAAGGAGAATTAGACCATATACTTGGATTTTCAGAAGACCTTTGTAACCCAGGTTAATTAAACCCAAAGATGTAATGTTAGAAAGCTCCACCTGTGGAGGGATGAAAACGAGGTTTACAGATTTGAAAAAGGAGCACTATGTGAGAGGAGGCCTGGCTGACGCAGGGCGGACAAGTACAGATATGCAACATCAAGTAGAAGCTGAAGATATGACCTGTTAAGAGTGGAATTAGCACTGAGTATCTTTACCCTACGAACTTGAAAACCTCAGGGTGAAACTCCTGGTGCAGGGACAATAGTGATAAAAGATTTATTTAAGCTATGGCCATAACATGCAGCAGCTTTAACAAGACCACATCAGCAGAGATAACTGTCCAAAATCTGTACATGCAGTCAGAAATTAGCTCTGGAAAACCATACCAAGGGATTTGTTCAAGTTTTTGTACAAGTTTGGGAACTGACTTGCAGTGGATGATAAACTATTTTATTCCAACGAACTCAGAAACAAGATGGCGAGCCACCCAAGATGAAGAACCAGCACGGGAACGATATGTATAATGACTCAGAGGATTTAATACGGTTGTATGTATAAGTTTATTTTCACTCGAAGAATCCGAATTTGATTTTCTGTAAGAACTGAGTATGTTTGCAACCCATAAGTTACTTAATGAGATTTACATTGTTTAAAAGTTGTGTTGTTGGAGAAGTGTTGTGAAAGGAGTTAAATGATATAAATATAATTTTTGAATTTGAATTTTAACTTGTAGATATACCGCCTGGGACTGAAACTGGAGTTAACTATAATACTTGAGAATAGGAATTATATTTGGTTTTCTAACTAACCAGGGATAAGTAAAAAGTAAAGTTTAGCCTGGAAACTCTTAAATAGGGAATAACACTAGAAGTAGTTAGTTAGAGAGATTACAGTAATAAAGGAATCTCACTGATTCTAATTAAAAAAGGAATTTGTTTTGGTTTGATAGCTAGGATTTGGAACCTAAACAGAATGTTGGAATTTTGAATTGTTCTTGCTCATGTAAATATTTTGTACAAGTATTTTTTTTCTTATAGCAAAACTTATCTCCAGAAGTGTGTGGTTTCTATTCACTGCCTCCTTCCAATACCTAAAATCAACTGATGGCCTACTAGCACTTAGTGTAGTACTGTTTAGTTTGATTTTCTCTAAGAGTGTGGTGACTAGTCACACATGATAAGACTGGTGCTACACAGGTGTTACACCTTTGACAAACTGCCACATGAGGCTATTTAGCAAGCTACAAGTGTACAGTATTAATGAAAGATATGAGCATGGATAAAGCAGTGGCTGATTGGCAGTAGGCAAAGAGTGGAATAAAGGGAGCCTTTTCTGGTTGGCTGACAAATGGTTTTCCGCAGGGGTCTGTGTTGGGACCATTTCTAGTTACGTTATATATCAATGATTTGGATGACAGAATTGATGGCTTTGTGTCCAAGTTTGTGGATGATATGAAGACAGGTGGAGAGGCAGGTAGTTTTGAAGAAGTAGAGAGGCTACAGAAGGATTTAGACAGATTGGGAGAATGGGCAAAGAAGTAACGGATGGAATACAGCATTTGAAAGTACATAGTCATTCACTTTGGTAGAAGAAGTACAAGGGTAGACTATTTTCTAAATGAAAATTTGAGGTGGATAGGGACTTGAGATTTCCTAAAGGTTCAATTGTAGGTTGAGTCTGGTGAGGAAGGCAGTATTAAGCCTCAATTGCAGTATTGTAAGCAGTTTTGGGCTCCTTCTCTAAGACAGGAGGATACAAAGGAATTTCACAAAAATGATTGAGGGATTTAAAGGTTTGTTGTCTGAGGAGAATTTGATGGTTCTAGGCTCCTATTCAATGGAATTCAGAATAGGGAGGGGTAACCTCATTGAAGCCTAACAAATGTTGAAAGGCTTCAATAGAGTGGATGTGGAGGGGATGTTGCCTAAGATCAGAGGGAACAGCCTCAGAATAGAGGGGCATTGTTTTAGAATGGAAATGAAGAGGAATTCCATTAACCAGAGAGTGGTGAATCTGTGAAACTCATTGCTGCAAGCGGCAGTGGAGGCCAAGTCATTGGGTATGTTTAAGGCAGAGGTTGCTAGATTCTTGATTAGTCAGGGCATAAAGTCATATGTGGAGAAAACAGGAGATTGGGGCTGAGAGAGAAATTTGTTCAGCCATGATGAAATGGTGGAGCAGGAATGATGGGCAAATTTTGCTCCTATATCTTACGGACTTCTGGTCGTATGCTTCATACACCCATGCTGAGCTCATCAATTTCATCATTTTGCCTCTAACTTCTATCCTGCCCTTAAATTGACGTGGTCCATCTATGACACCTCACCCTCCTTTTAGACATCTGTTCCATCTCTGGAGACAAGCTGACAACCAACGTCTTTTATAAGCCGACTGATTGCCACAATTATCTTGACTATATCTCTTTCCACCCGACCTCCTGTAAAAATGATATTCCCTTTCCTTTTTTATCCAGCATTTATGTTTGCAGAACACAACTTTCATTCCAAGACATCAGAGATGTCCCCTTCTTTAAAGAACAAGTTCCCCTCCCTCCAGTATTGATGCTGCCCTCACCTGCATCTCCTCCATTGCCCAACCATCCATGCTCACCTTATCATCCCACTGCCTTAACAGTGATGAGTTCCTCTTGCCCTTACCTACCTCCCCAATGTTCTCCACATCCAATGTATCATCCTTCGCAACTTCTGCCATTTCCAAAGAGATTGTACCACTAAACATATCTTTACCTCACCACCCACCCCTTTGCTTTCTGCAGCGATTGCTCCCTGCACAATTCCCTTGTCCATCCATCCCTTCCCACCCAGCAGTTATCCCTGCAAGCTGCCCAAGTGCTACACCTGCCCATACAGCTCCTCCCTCACCTCCATTCAGAGTCCTGAACTGTCCTTCCAGGTGAGGCAACACTTCACCCGTGAATCTGCTGGGGTTGTCTAATGTGTCTGATGCTCCTGATGTAGCCTCTTCTACATTAGTGAAACCCATTGTAAAACTGGGGACCACTGCATTGAGCACTTCCGCTCCATCCACCACAAGCGGAACTTCCCAGTGACCAGACATGTTAAATCTGATTCCCATGGATAGCTTCCAACATGATAACATGAATATTGATATCTCCTTCCGGTTAAAAAAATCCCCCCACCCCCTTCCCTTATTCTCCATTTCTTCTTACCTGCCAATTACATCATACCTTTCCCCTCAATAATAAGTATACCGCTTTGGATACTGATGTGAGGAATGACCTCCCAGGGGAATGCCATGGAGGCCGGGTTATTAGCACTGAGCATCGGTCTGTGGTGCAGAAGGGAAAGAGGGAGAAGAGGGAATGATAGAGTTAGGGGACTTAACAGACAGGAGATTTGGTGGACATCAACGGGACACTCGAATGGTAGGTTGCGTCCCAGGTGCAAGGGGCAGGGACATCCCAGATTGTGTCTACAACATTTTGTAGAGGGAGAGCAGCCAGAAGTCTTGGTCCATATTGGTACCAATGGAAAAGCAGCAGGTCCTGAAAAGAGAATTTCAAGAGCTGGGTAGAAAGCTGAGAAGCAGGACCTCCCATGTACTAATTTTTGGATTGCTGTGTGTGGCACGCGTCAGTGAGGGTAGAAACAGGATGATCTGGCAAATTAATGAGTGGCTCAGAAGCTGGTGTAGGGGACAGGGCTTCAGGTTTTTGGATCATTGGAATCTCTTCTGGGGAGCAATGATCTACTCAAAAATGATGGTTGCACCTGAACCTGAAGGGAACCAATATTCTCACCGGCAGGTTTGTGAGAACTATTGGAGAAGGTTTAAATTAATTTGGCAGGGGATTGGGAACCAGAGTGAAGGGACTCAGGATAGGACAGATAGTGTAAAAGCAAAGGTAGCATGCAGTCAGACCGTCAGGAAGGGCAGGCAGATGATAGAAACAATTGCAGCCAGCAGGGTGAGTATCAATGCATTCGGGTTGTAGAATCAAAAAGGGTAGCAAATGCATCACTCAAAGTGCTAAATCTCAGTGCACTGAGTATAAGAAATAAGGTGGATGATCTTGTTGCACTATTACAGATCACTAGGTATGATGTTGTGGCCATCACTGAATCGTGGCTGAAGGATGGTTGTAATTGGGAGCTGAATGTCCAAGGTTACACATTGTTTCAGAGGCTGAGGGGGTGGAGTGGCTTTTCTGGTAAAGAACGGCATCAAATCAGTAGAAAGATGTGACACTGGAGTGGAAGATGTTGAATCCTTCTGGGTTGAGTTATGAACCTACAAGGGTAAAACAACACTGCCGGCAGCTATATACTGCCCTCCTAACAGTAGCTGGGATGTGGACCACAAATTACAACTGAAAATAGAAAAGGCGTGTCAAAGGCAATGTTATGATAGCCATGGGAGATTTGAACATGCAGGTCCATTGGGAAATCAGTTTGGAAATGGATCTCAGGACAGTGAATGCCTGTTGAATGCCTGCGAGATGACTTTAGAACAGTTTGTCATTGAGCCCACTAAGGGATCGCCTATGCTCTATTGGGTGTTATGTAATGAACTGGATTGATTACGGAGCTTAAGGTAAAAGAACCCTTAGGAGGCAGTAATCACAACATGAGTGAATTCAACTTGAACTTTGATGAGGAGAAAGTAAAGTCTGGCATTGCAGTACTTCAGTGGAGTAAAGAAGTTTACAAGAGGTATGAGAGAGGAGCTGGCCAAAGGTAAATCGGAAGGAGCTGCTGGCAGGGATGACGGCAGAGCAGCAACAGTGTGAGTTTCTGGGGAAAAAATGAGGAAGGTGCAGGATAGGCGAATTCCAAAAACAAAGAAACACTCAAATGGCAAAATAGCGCAACCGTTGCTGACAAGGGAAGTCAGATCTAATGTAAAAGCAAAAGAGAAGGCATACAACAATGCAAAACTTAGTGGGAAGACAGAGATCGGAAAGCTTTTAAAACTCTATAAAGAGCAACTAAAGGAATCATTAAGAGAGAAAGATGAAAGATGAAATATGAAAGCAAGCTAGCAAATAATATCAAAGTAGACAGTAAAAGCTTTTTCAAGTATATAAAAAATAAAAGAGAGATGAGAGTGGATATAGGACTGCTAGAAAATAAGGCCGAGTAAATAATAATGGGGGACAAGGAGATGGCAGATAAACTAAATGAGTATTTTGCATCAGCCTTCATTGTGGAAGACACTAGCAGAGTGCCAGTTGTTGAAGGATGTGAGGTAAGAGAAGTGACTGCAGTTACTATTTCAAGAGAGAAGGTGCTCCAAAAGCTGAAAGACCTAAGGGTCTTTCAAGTCACCCAGACTAGTTGAACTACACCGTAGGGTTCTGAAAGAGTTAGCGTTAGAGACTGTGGTGGCATTAGTAATGATCTTTCAAGAATCATTGGACTCCGGCATGGTTCTGAAGAACAGGAAAATTGAAAATGTTACTCTACTCTTGAAGAAAGGAGGAAGGCAGCAGAAAGGAAATTATAGACCAGTTAGCCTAACTCAGTGGTTGAGAAGATGTTGGCGTTAATTGATAAGGATGAGGTGATAGAGTACTTGGTAACACAGGACAAAGTCACCTTAAGATTTTCCTTAAGGGAAAATCTTGCCTGATAAACCTGTTAGAATTCTTTGAGGAGATTACAAGTAGGATAGATAAAGGGGATGCAGTGGATGATGCCACACATGAGGCTGCTTACCAAGTTAAGAGTCCATGAAATTACAGGAAAGTTACTGGCATGGTTAGAGCATTAGCTGATAAGCAGGAGGCAGCGAGTGGGAATAAAAGGATCTTTACCTGGTTGGCTGCCAGAGACTGGTGGTGTTCCGCAGGGGTTGGTGTTGGGACGCTGCTTTTTATGCTGTTATCAATGATTTGGATGATGGAGTACATGGCTTTGTCGCCAAGGTTGCAGGTGATACAAAGATTGGTTTGGTGGAGGGGCAGGTAGTGTTGGAACAGGTCAGCAGAGGAAGGACTTAGATTAGGAAAATGGGCAAGAGAGGGCAAATGAAATACAATGTGGGCAAATTCATGGTCACACACTAAGTAGAGATAAATGTGCAGACTATTTTCTAAACAGTGAAAATCCAGGAATCTGAGATGCAAAGGGACTTGGGAGACCTTGTGTAGAACACCCTAAAGGTTAACTTGCAGGTTGAGTCGGTGGTGAGGAAGGCAAATGCCATGTTGGCATTCATTTCAAGAGGTCAAGAATACAACAAGGATATGATGCTGAGGCTTTATAAGGCACTGGTGAAGCCTCACCTTGAGTATTGTGAACAGTTTTGGGCTCCTCATCTAAGAAAAGATGTGCTGACATTGGAGAGGCTTCAGAGGAGGTTCACAAGGATGATTCCGGGAATGAAAGGGTTATCATACAATCAAAAGTAAGAGAATTTTATCCAAAATGAAAAAAGAACAAGCCTATGTAGTATATTTACAGGAAACTCATTTAAGTGATAATGAGCATTAAAAAAACTAAAGAGAATGGACTTCACTAATCTGTTTTTCTCCTCATATAAATCAGGACATAGGAGAGGAGTTGCTATTATCTCAAGTAAGCTAAATGTTGAAAAAAATATTCGAAATGGGAGATAAAGAAGGCAGATATATTCTGGTAAGGGGGAATATAGACGGCAATTCAGTTACTCTGTTGAATATATACGCACCCCCGAGAAGTGATATTGGTTTCTTTCAGAAAATTAATGATGTTATGGTAATGGAAACAGAAGGTCTCCTGATATGTGGGGGAGACTTAAATTTACAATTACAACCAAACTTAGACTCTTCCAATAGAAAAACCTATGAAACAAAATATTTACATAAGAAGGTTAATACACTTTTTGAGGATGTTGGTTTAATTGATATATTGAGGGACTGTTTCCCTGACAGAAGGGATTACACTCATTATTCTGCTCCACATTCTGTAAATACAAGAACGGACTATTTCATAACATTTGGAAAAGACAAAATAGACACCTGTGGAATTGGGACAATAGATGTAAGTGACCATGCACCTATATATTATCTGTTGATTTTGACCTACAACCAAAGAATACTATTTGGAAACTAAATTCGTCTACTCAATGATCCGTACTTTAAGGAACAAATTTTTTAAAAAATTGGTCTCTACTTAGAATTTAATGATAACGGAGAGGTTTCATCTCCCATTTTATGGGATACTCTGAAGGCTGTCTTAAGAGGGAAAATTATAGTGATACCTTCATATAAGAAAAAAAAATAAGGAATAAAACATTAGAGGAATTACAAAATAGACTGAAGGAACTAGAGAAAAAACACAAATTGAATTTGGCACAGGATACATTAGGGGAAATTAAAAGAATTAGGAATGAAATAAATAATTTGGCTATGCAAGAAATCAGGAAAAACTTAATGTTTCTGAAACAGAGACATTATGAAAGTGGATTGAAATCTATGAAAATACCGGTGTGGAAACTGAAAAAGAAGATAGCAGAAAATACAATTCATAGAATTAGGGACCCAAGAACTAAAATGATAAAAAGTAAGCTAAGTGAAATTCAAGAAGCTTTTGAAGTGATTTACAAAATGCTATATTCCAAAGTTCCAGGGGGAAGCATAACCCAAATTTGACACCTTCTTTAATTCTCTAGAGTTACCCACTTTAAGCGAAGAACAAAATAGAAGGATGACTGCTGACATAACTGAAGTTGAATTAAAAGCTGCAATTAGTAGGCTTAAATTAAGCAAGTCACCAGGATCAGATGGGTATACGGCAGAGTGGTACAAAGAATTTAAAAATGAGTTAATTCCTGTTTTACTCCCCACACTGAACTGGGCTCTAAAAAAGGCACAAATGCCACCCAGTTGGAAGGAAGTGATAACCTCAGCTATACCGAAAGAAGGCAAGGATAAAATGGAATGCGGGTCATTTAGACCAATATCTGTTCTTAATGTAGATTATAGGTTATTTACCTCCACCATGGCCAAACAATTAGAGGAGTTTCTACCCATACTGAACAACGTAATGATCAGATAGGTTTTATACAACAACGCCAGACTCAAGACAATATATGAAGGACATTTCACATTATGGATTATATACAAAAAAATAAAATTGAAGTAATAGTGATAAGCGTAGATGCTGAAAAAGCATTTGATTTGGTTAAATGGAATTTTCTTTATGGAGTTTTACACAGATTTGGTTTTCAAGACACAATTATTAAAACTATACAGACACTATATGACAATCCTACTGCTGGGATTAAAATCAATGGATATTTATCAAATAGTCTTACACTAGAAAGGGGCACGAGACAGGGTTGTGCATTGTCACCACTACTCTTCGCGCTATATCTGGAACCATTAGCTCAATACATCAGACAAAATGAAGATATCAGCGGAATTACTATTACAAGGACAGAGCATAAATTGGCTTGTTACACGGATGACATTTTGATCTATCTAGGACAACCAACATACCTAATTTGATGCAATCCTTTGAACAATATGGTCAATTATCAGGATACAAGATCAACATAGATAAAACCCAATTACTTTCATATTACAATAGCCCACCAAGAGAAATTGAAAGTCGATACCCTTGGGCATGGCACACAGAGTGCTTCAAATATTTGGGCATCATTATGCCAAAAGATTTGGCAAAATTATCAGAATGTAATTATCAGCCTTTATATAAAAAAATTAAGGAAGATGTGGCAAGATGGAACCTGATTCCTTTTTTCAGTCTCAGTTCAAGGATTGAGTCTATTAAAATGAATATACTGCCCAGACTGTTATATCTCTTTCAGACCCTACCAATAGAGATTAATCAAAATCAATTCAATGAATGGAACAAGATGTTATCAAGGTATAGTTGGCAGGGTAAAAGGCCTAGAGTTTGTCTCAAAGCTTTGCAATTAGCCAGGAAAAGGGAGAATGGGGCCTACCTTCTCTTGAGATTATTATTTTGCAGCACAGTTGAGAGCTGTGATATGTTGGTGCAACCCATCATATGACGCTCAATGGAAAAACATTGAGGAGCAGGTACTTCCCATCCCCATACAAGCAATTTTGGCTGATAACAGCCTGCAAAGGTACATAAATACTATTGATAACCCATGGGTGAAATTGACTCTTAAAATATGGAAAACCACTATAAAAGAATATAATCTAGAGGGAGATATTGCAATTCTTAAATGGTGTGCATATGACTCGGATTTTACACCAAATAAATTGGATGCTAGATTGAAGGACTGGACAGCTAAAGGAATAACAGTTCTTTGCAACATAATGAAAGAAGGAACACTGTTCAGTTTTTAAATGCTTTAGGAGAAACACTTATTAGAAAAACAAGATTTTTATCAGTATTTACAGATGCGACAATATGTTAATAAGACACTTAAAAATGTAACCAAGGCAAATACGTGCTTGATGGAGCTCTTTAGAAAAGCATGTAATTCAGATAATGGTAGTAGAATCATTTCAAGCATGTATAAGGGGTTGTCAAATCTTAAAACACATTCAACTTCATACATTAAAACAAAATGGGAGAAGGAAGGAGGGATAATTATATCTGAGGAAGAATGGACAACAATATGGAGATACCAATGGAAGTGTACCAATTCACAGAAATGGAAGGAGTTTGGATGGAAAAACTTGATAAGATATTTTATTACACTCTCTCAGAAATCCCATTATGATAGTAACCTCCCTGATTGCTGGAGAAATTGTGGAAATCAAAATGTAAATCATTATCATTTTTTTTGGGACTGCCCTGTTATCAAAAACTATTGGAGGGGGATACACAATGCCCTACAATACATCTTTAAATGTGAAATACCCTTGGAGATTAAGACCATATATTTTGGATATATACCTCAAGAATGGTTGAAAAGAGATAAATATTTAATGAATATACTGTTGGTGGCTCTTACTAGGAAATGGTTATCACAGGAGAGCCCAACTTTAAATACATGGATGGAAATTACAATGGACATTTACAAAATGGAGAAGATAACAGCATCTGTTAATCATAAGCTGGGACAATTTGATTCATACTGGGAAAAATGGTTTAACTACATAATGCCTCATAGGCCTGATTTTATTCTCACAAATTAATGAATCTGTTGTAAAAAAAAGATCACTCCCTACTTGTACTTTGTTCTTTCCTTTCACTTGTTCTTTCTTTTCTCTCTTTTCTATAAGTGTATACCTCAGATAAATACTTTGTGGATATTTGTGATATATATGATTATATGATATATATGTACAATGTCTGAAATACATCTTATGGAAATGTTCAATATGGAATATGGAAACATCAATAAAAAATAAATTACAAAAAAAAAAAGAAGAAAGGGTTATCATACGAGGAACTTTTGATAGATCTGGGCCTGTACTTTCTGGAATTTAGAAGAATGAATGGAGATCTCATTGAAACCTTTCAAATGTTGAAAGGCCTAGATGGAGTAAATGTAAGGATGTTTCCCATGCTTGGAGGGTCTACAGCAAGAAGGCACAGCATCAGATGAGAGTGGAGTCCATTTAAAACAGTGATGTGAAGAAATTTCTTTCACCGGAGGATGGTGAGTTTGTGGAATTTATTACCACAGGCAGCTGTGGAGGCAAGGTCGTTGGGTGTATTTAAGATAGAGCTTAATAGGTTCTTAATTGGACATAGCCTCAAAGGTTACGGGCAGTAGGGCAGGGAGCGGGGCTGAGGAGGGGCTGAGCATTTTTTTTTCTGTGTATTGCCTTTATTCTCAATATTTATCCTGTAATGACTCCTACCAATCTTATACATTTCAAAAAAATTACCCCACATCCATTTTTCTTTGTTCCCAAGCTTGCTTTAACAGTTACAATTCTATTACATTTCATCTCCACTATGTAAAAACAATACCAGACAAGTAAAGAAAAAATTTGATCTTAAGAAGATACTAAACAGTGCCATGGTATTGAAATGGGTTGTTGAGTGTTGCAAAGAAAGGTGTGCTAAACCAACTAGCCTCAGCAAACCCAACATTTCTGTGCCAAGATAGAGAAAAATCACCTTTGATTACTGGAGAATATGAGTGGATGTCAGACAATGCAGAATGAGAGTCACGGATGGGCTGGGGGTCACAATTTCTGATTCTGGTTGAATCTGAGGCTAAGGCTCTGGTTGAGCCTGGGAATTTATGAGTTTGCTCAGATTGGTTGAGTGGGGTTGAGTGGTGAATGTGATGGAATGAAAATTAGGCTGACTCTATAAATGACGGGCAATTCATTCTGCCAGTCTAACACCTGAGCATAGAAAATCTACAGATTTGCCTCTGAGCAATTATGAACTTGACAAATATCTCCACAGACCTTTTCTTCCTCCAGGTACCTCTCATCAAATTCCACGGAATAGAATTCAATTGGGAAGCTACAGGGATTCTTCACAATCACCGTCCTCTCAGCTTCTGTACCATATGGTAAAATTGGGCCCAGTTCCAGCACAGTGGTAGAAAAGTCTAGGCGAGGTTCCAGCCCTTGACCGCGGGCCATGATCAGCACCCGGTTACTGCTCTGTGCCAAGTTCAACACCAATCGATGGTTATAAAGTTTCTGTTAATTCAGAAAAAACAGTCTTGATCAAATCTGATGTTGCTATCAACAGGGATAATTAGCTGCACTGGCATTAAAAAAAAGACTGTTCATAATCACACTGGTGTAAAAATAAAATATGACACTCTGTGTAACGGAAACAAAATGTTTAAGACATAAAATGGCTTTTAAATAAGATTTTGGGAAATACAACTTCCAATAGCTGAAGATTTATAAACCAGAATAGACAGGTCTAAGATTTTTGGCAAAAGTATCTAAAAAGAACATTTTGTGCACAGAGTGATTATGAGCTGATATCCACTGCTTAGAAGGGTGTTGGGAGCAATGTCAGTAGTTATTTTCAGAATGAATTAGTGATACCACAGGCAAAATGTAGTGAACCAGGACAAAAAGGAAGAGCTATTCGATCAAAACAAGCCAAAGACCTCAAATGCAGAATGACCATGTAAAAAAAGGTGTGTCGTAGTTGAACAATCCAGTAGAATGCTTCTCACCATCCATATTTCCCATATAGCTCACTAGATAGATTCCTCCTGGCCTGTTTCTGCCCTGAATATTTAAGACAGTCAGAGCTTGAGCACTAAATGGTTTATAGAGTCAAGAAAAATACAGAACAGAAACAGGCCCTTAAGTACACAGAGTCTTTAAGTACTCATCTCTCTTCATGATCAAAAATGATAGCTGGTATATGATTCTTCCCTTCTTTGAGAAACTCACCTCCTCTGTAGGTGTGAATGTCACTTGCACATTGACTCTCTCACCAGCATTGATCACACCGCAAGGAGGCAGCATGACAAACACGTAGGATGGCCGCTTTAACTCTTTCAGTCGTTTGGATCGCAAGTACAGGGGAACATGCTTATCAAGCTGTTTAAATCAAAAACCATAAAGCAGTATTATGATGTGACTTGCAAATCAATAAAGTTCAAAGTAAATTAATTATCAAAGTACATACATGTCACCAGCTTGAGCTTCAACCAGTGTACAAATGACAACAAACTGTGCCAATACAAACAGAAAGAAGTAATAAAAATAATAAATAAATAAGCAATGAATATTGAGAATATGAGATGAAGTATCTTTGAAAGTGAGTGTGGGATCATTTGAGCGATGAGACAAGTGACGTTGAGTGAAGTTATCCCCCTTGGTTCAAGAGCCTGATGGTTGAGGGGGTGCCTGATGGTCTGAGTCCAGATGGCTGCAGCGAGAAGGGAGTATGACCTGGGGGGTGTCACAGTAGAACAATTCAGTAACACCAGCTGGAAGTTGCTTTCTAAGCCACACCATCCTGACTTGGAAATATTCAGTATCACTGTTTCTACAACATCACTAGGTCAAAACCCTGGAACTTCCTCCCTCAGAACTGCATCAGTTCAAGAAGGTAACTCAATATTAAACCACTGGCTCAGCTGTGAAGCTCATACCCTTGAATGAATAAATAACATTTTAAGACTTGGACTAACACAAGAGGACATAAGTTCCAACCCTCCCATGGCAGGTGGGGAGCTTAAATTCAGTTAATTAAAAAAGCTGGATTCCTTTTTTTAAAAATATAATTTGCTTCTTTAGTGATGACAATGAAACCATTGGATTGCCAATTCAATCTCATCACTAATTTCCTTCTGGGAATAAAATCAGCTGCCTTAACCCCACTCTCCTCCACGTGACTCCAGGCCTACAACAATGTGGCTGACCTTACAATGGTGTGGAATGATATAGCCAGCCATTGAGCTTTCAAAAACTGCTTCATTAAATCACAACAGGATTGCAATAGAATGAACTATTCACAAAAACTAACAACAAAAATCTTCTCATAATCATCTGGTGATATGCTTAAATCAGAGAGCTGTCTAAGCAACCAATTGCTTGATACAACGCTACTAAAATATTCATACATTTATCCAAAGCCCTGACTGCTCCATCACAATCCTTGTACATCCTTTTCCACCAGAAGCACAGACACAACCGATGAGAGTGGCTCATTATCCTGCAAGTGATGAATCATGTAAGCAATACTCCGAAGAAGCAGGAAAGATAGCAAGGTCAGAAAATCTGGCTCCCTCGCCAAGAGTAGACCTGTAACAACACTTCTAACCAAGCTTTCTCAATCCCGAAGGCTGAACTCCCCAGACAGAACGTGTGGCAGGTAGTAAGTGAACTAACATGAGGAACTCATCTACTTGACCTTGTCATCACCAGTATATCTGTGGGAATAAACTGTCCTTGAGCCTGGAGGTGTGCATTTTCAGGTTTAGTATCTTCTGCCTGAAGAAGAAAGAAGAGAGTATGTCCACAGTGACTGAGGTCTTTCATTATGCTGCACCAAGACAGTGAGGAGTACAGACAGAGTTCGGGGACAGGAGACTGAGCTGATTTGTGTCTATGTGGTTCTTTGTGGGCTGTGCTGAACAGTTGCCATGCTAAGCCATTATGCATCCAGATAAGATCCTATAAAAATTGGTAAGGGTCAATGGGAACATGCCAAATCTCTTTAGCCTCCTGAGGAAATAGAGGTGTTGGCGGGTTTTCTTGGCCATGACAGAAATGTGGTCAGACCCAGCCGGGCTCTTGGTGATGTTCATGCCTAGGATCTTGACACTGTCACCCTCAGGGACATGTGCACCGTCTTCCTTTCTGAAGGAAATGGCCAGTACTTTTGTTTTGATGACATTGAGAGAAAGGTTGTTGATATGACACCACGTTTGTTAACTAAGTTTGTTACCTCCTTCCAGTACTGCAAATCTCACCATTATTTGAGATACGGTCACCTTTAACCCAATTACAAATACAAACTGGAACTAAATTGCATGGCAAACACGAGGAAATCTGCAGATGCTCCCTGGCCTGCTGTGTTCTACAAGCATTTTGTCTAAATTGCATGGTCTATGAGTGACCTCTTCTGTGCCTGACTAACCTTCCCTCTCCTAATAGAGTCGTAGAGTCACACAGAAACGGACCTGTGCCAAGCTGTTATTCTGCCTGTTCCCATCTACCCTCCATGGACCATTAGAGATTTATAGAGCATGTTGCACAGAAACAAGCTGGAAGTTAGCTCTGGTTCATGAAGAATACAATGCTTATGCAGTACTACAGGTACCTAAAAAGGATTCTGCAACCCAGAGAAGGTTTACATGTGATAAACAGCGAACCTAGCATGCAGCTGAGAGTGTTAAACAATCTAGGTGAGAATGGAGGTGCAGTTTTACTAGCTAGTGGAATGAAGATCCTCCACATTCAATGATGCAGGTGCATAGAATACTGAAGTCGAGCATGGGGCCGCTGAAGCCATGTTCCTCTAATCACACAGCAGCTTGAGGTCACAGGGTCATATAGGTTGGAAACAGCCTAACATATCTGTACATCAGCCAACCTTTCACACTAATTTAGGTCCTTCAACCCAATGTGTCTGCACTGACCATCAACCACCCTTTTCATTCACCCTACAATCCCAACAGTTCCCTCCAAATTCTACTACCTACCTGCACAATAGCAGCAATTTACAGCAGGCAACAACCCACCCACGTGCACAGCTTTACAATGTGGGAGACAACCAGAACACCTAGGAAACATCATGCGGTCACAGGAGAAAGGTGCAGCAGCAGCAGTCAGTTTGGAACCCAGGTCTCTGCAGATGTAAGGCAAGCCCCAGAGCTCTAGAAGTTTCACAAGTTGCAGCACTGCGCTGCCCTAAAACATAACTGTCAGTGCCTCATTGCTTGAGATCTGAATGCTGGAGATACCTGCCCCAGAATGAGGTGGAAATACAATCATAGAATGATGCAAAATTTCAGGAAAATTACTTATCACCACCTGCACAAGCTTGATTAGTGTCTGAATTTCAGAATGTGTTTATGATAATCTGATATTTATGACACCCAGATTTAGAATTGTACACAAGGTTAAAACTTCTTGATATTAAATGTCACAATTAAAGAAAAATGAGATTTTATCACCTTTTGCTTCACAAGACTGGTATCAGTAAAAGACCATTCACAGGGGACTTGCAGGCGATTGTACAGTTGAATAGTTATAACTTGACACTGCCCACACTGCACGCTGCCGAAGTCCAGTTGCTCACTGGAGACAGTCAGGTCTGGCTCTGTCACTGTAGCTTGCAAGATGACTTTCACTGTTGGTCCACCTACAACCTGAACAACGAATTAGGAAATAGAACATAGAATAGTACAGCACAGTACAGGCCCTTCGGCCTACAATGTTGTGCCGACCCTTAAACCCTACCTCCCACATAATTCCCCCACCTTAAATGTAGAACGTAGAATAGTACAGCACAGTACACAGAATTAGAAATGTAATCAAACAGTTCAGTACACTTCGTCTAACTTCTCCCTTTTTCACTGCAATCTTCTCTGAACAAGGTTCCATCACTAGTATACTGAAAGAACTAAAGCTTTAGGATTTCTTGCTTTCTAAGTGTATTCTCCCAATCCATATTGCTCCTGAGGAAAACGGAGCAATTTACCTATTGGATTTTAGATTTGATTAGATTCTTGTCATATATACACCAGGATGCAATGAAATTCTTTGTTCACATGCAGCTCACAAAGTGAGTGGCTTACATGGTAATAATAAATACAATATACGCCCGGTGACAAGATTGTAGTGCAAACGAAAAACTAAAATGACAACTCTGCCTCTGAGAGATAGAGTTATGAACAGCACCACTCAGAAAGGAGTATGATGGAGGTGAGTGTTTCAGGAGTTTGACAGCAATAGGGAAGAACCAATTCTTCAGTCTCAACATCTGGGCTTTCAGGGTCCTGCATCTTTATTTTGAAAAAGAGCAAAGCTGACTGAGATTTGCTATGTAGCTGTCAATGATGTACAAATGGTTAAGTTTCCTGATCATTGCTGATTAAAGCAAGAATATTCTTCCCTACCAGTTTTTGTGCCCACAACCAGGTGGTCAGCATTTTTCACACTGCATTGTTCATCCACCCATTACCAGCAGCCACTTTAATATATTTTATTTATTCATTTCAGGGGTGTGGGATTCACATCTGAGCCAGCATTTAACAACCCATCTCTAAATGCCCTTGAGAAGGTGACGGATGGTGAGCTGCTTTCCTGAACCACTAGAGTCCTTGAGGTGCGGCAGTACCGGCAGTGCTATTAGGGAGGGTTTTCACACCGTGATGGTGAGGAAACGGTGATAAATTCCCATGTCAGGAGGCTGTGTGTCTTGGAAAACAACTTCCAGCTGGTATATTCTCCGTGCTTTTGCAGCCCTTGTCCTTCCAGCTGGGAGAGATGGTGGGATCAGAAAGTGCTGTCTGACGAGTCTGGATGAGTTGCTGCGGTGAGTGAGTGGTTGTGGATGGGGTGTCTATCAAATGAACTGTTGTGTCCTGTAAGGTATCAGGTTTCTTGAGCGTTGTTGAAGCTGAACTACAAGGCAAATGGAGAGTGGTTTTGGGGAGCTGGGGGCTGAGAAACTTGCCCCAAGATTCCCAGTCATTTCTCTTCTTGGAATGCTCAGCAGAAGAATCCACCTGTTCCTTCCAAAAGATTTTCCATGGGTCTTTTTTACCTTGCACACTAGCTTCCATTTCCTTTTTGATTTTGGTAAGACATGAATCCTTCTCTTCAATGTGTTTTGTCACATTTCAGTTCTGATGTAAAGTCAACAGCCTGAGCAAATAGCTCAATCTCTCCCTGCACAGTGGCTGCCTCCCACTTCCACTCTACCCTTCCAATCTTTGCCTTGCTACACTGTTCAATGAAGCCCAACACAAGCTTTGGGAAAGGCACTTTCAAAGACAATGTGGCACCCAATATGATACGAGTTCAACAATTTCAAATAGTTGGTTCTGACATAAAACACAAACTGCTAGAGAAGAACTCAATGGACCACACAGCACCTGGACAGGGAAAAGAGGCCATATCACATATCACTCTTTCTATTTCTCAGAGTCTATCACTACTAGCTTCTGCATACCCACTTATCACCCTCTCTCCCCACTCCCTCATTCCATTTGACCCTCTTTTATCTCCTTTGCCTGCTTCCACCTATCAGCCCACCTATCTCCATCTCCCAAATCCACACTCACCTCCCTCAGCTGGCTCCCTCTGCATTTTCCACATCATTTCTGGGCCCATGCATCACCCCTCCACATCACTGTCCACTCAGTCCTGGTGATTGTTCTCCCCTACCCCCACCGATGCTGCTCAGCTTGCTAGGTACCACCAGCAGATTGTTTGTGGCTGCACATTACTGCATCTGCAGTCTCTTGTCTCTCCATAGTTCTGATGTAACATCATCGCACCTTCAGTACTACATGATTTATTTTCTCTTTCCTCATAACATATCTGCCCAGCTGAGTATACTGTATTTTAGATTCAGGATTCTAGATTCTGGAATGGTTCCAGAAGAATGGAAAATTGCAAATGTTACTGCACTCTTCAAGAAGGGAGCGATGCAGAAGAAAAGAAATTACAGACCAGTTAGCTTACTTCAGTGATTGGGAAGATGCTGGAGTCCATTATTAAGGATGAAATTTCAGAGAATTTAGATGCACATGATAAAATAGGCCAACATCAGCATGTTTCCTTAATGGAAATCTTGCCTGACAAATCTGATGGAATTCTTTGAGGAAATAGCAGGTAGGATAGACAAAGGAGTGATAGTGGATGTTGCCTACTTAGATTTTCAAAAGGCCTTTGACAAGGTGCTGCACATGAGAAGAGGAGGACCAATTGCATTACAGGAAAAATACTAGCACGGACAGAAAATTAGCTGATTGACAGGAGGCAAAGAGTGGAAATAAAGACCCGTTTGTGGTTGGCTACCGGTCACTGGTGGTGTTCAGCAAGAGGTGGTGTTTGGACTACTTTTTTTAATATTAAAACAAGGAGTCTACAGAAGGACTTGGATATCTTGGGAGAATGGGCAGAAAAATGGCTGATGTAATAGCGTGTAGGGAAGTGCACAATCATGCACTTTGGTAGACAGAGAAAAAAGATGTAGACTATTTTCTAAATGGGGAAAATTCAGAAATCAAGTTGCTAGGAGACTTGCGAGTCCTTGTGCAAGATCCCCTAAAGGTTATATCAGAGGAAAGGAATGCAATTTTAACATTGATTTCGAGAGGACTGGAATATAAGAGCAAGGTGTGATGCTGAGGGGTTTCCTGAGACAGCTCTTTGAGTATTGTGAGCATCGTTAGGTCACATATATCAGAAAAGGTGCCCTGGTATTGGAGCGTGTCCAGAGGAGGTTTATGAAAATGATTCTGAAAATGAAATGTTTACATACCAGGAGAGTTTGATGCCTCTGGGCTTGTATTGACTGGAAAATATAGTGAGATCTCATTGAAAGCTATCAAATATTGAAATGCCTCAATAGAGTGGGTGAGGACAGGGTGCTTCCTATAATGGGCAGTCTAGGACTAGAGGGCACAGCTTTAAAATAGAAGGATGTCAATTTAGAATAGAGATGAGGAGGAATTTTTTCAGCCAGAGGGTAGTGAATCTGGGAAATGTAATGCTACAGATGCCTGTGGAAGCCAAATCATTGAGTATACTTAAAGCATAGGTTACTGGTTCTTGTTTAGTCACGGTGTCAACGGGTTTTTGGGAGAAGGCAGGTGAATGGGGTTGAGATGATATATCAGGCATGCTGGAATGGTAAAGCACATTTGATGTGCTAAATGGTCTACTTCCACTCCTACGTCTTACGGTCGGTCTTCATTTTCTTCAAATGTTTAGCAACTGCTGTGTTCAGCATTATATTTTGTTTTCCCTCCAGCCCTGTTACATCACTTGATTTCCTCCTCTTTTCAACAGATCCACTGTGATTAACAAGCAATCACTAACCATTCTTAAATAGCATCTACTGTATTAGTTCTTTGACCACACGATATTGCAGGAGTCTCCTCTGCTTTCACCACCTCTCCCCTCTCAGCAGCCTAAAATACCCTTGTTTTCTCACCTTTTCAGCTCTAGAAAACCTGTAAAATTAACACTACCTCTTTCTCCAAAGACCCAGCCATACCTGCTGAGTATCCCCAGCAATTTCAACTTCCCTGCATCTGCATTGCTTCATCTTTACATTAGTATCCCTGGAGTCAGTTTTCTTGTATGTTTGCTTACAAAGCCACTTTTGAAACATGGAATAGGCATAATGTCAGTCGACTGCCATTACCAGTACATCTTTTCATGCAGAGAAACAGCAGAAATAATGATCACTGCCTGTGCATGATGTGATCAGTGGGCTAAACAACTCACTGTAGTATAGGCCCAAACAGACCAGTCCACAACACATCTCAGATTGTGTTTTTTTAATATACCAGTCTATTGTGTTTGTAAATTCTTTTTTCTTTCTCATGGTCTAGTTTGATTTATATTCTGTGTGCTGCCAACATGCCAGTGAAGTTGCTGCAGATTTTTCATTGTTCTGTGCTTCACCATACTTGGCACATGACAGTAAATTCAACATGACTTGAAGGCTTAGTTCACATCATGGCAGTATTTAAACCCACCCCTTCCTAATTTCTCTCTTTATTCGTCTGCATTCCCTCTGCACTTTCACTCAACCCTCGATTTTCCTCACCTCCAGCATCCAAAATAATGAATTCCAATTTCCTAAATAAGAGATTTTATTGTAGAAAGATTGTAGTTAGAACTTTTGCAGGAAGTAAGTTACAAACCACTACAAAGTATGCACAGTGCCAATGTCGTTTGGGACAGGAGATTTTGCAGTGCAGTAGATACAGCAATTGCACTTGTCAGCTAGTTATTATTTAATGGTGATGGTATTTAGCTCCATACTTGTTGTCGTAGTGTTTGTTGAGAGTTGGACATGGCCACAGCAACACCTTTCTGCTTGCATTCCACCTTGCCAGAGAAACTGGACAGCAAGGTCACTGACCGTGAAGACCAGCGGCATTCGTTTCATTCTTAGTTGTTCCTTTCAGCCGCAGTGTCGGCTTCGTTCACCATTTGAGAGTTTTAGCTTACGGTCCTGTTTGGCCTAGAGTTTATTGTTTCCTTTTCCCTTTAACACTGTTCGTATTAAATTCTGTGAAATATCGGCCTGCTTCAGTGTTTCTCACTCTGCACTTGGGCCATGTCCGCACCGGGTGGCAGATACAACGTCATCATCCTGTATGTCCCAACACTGTTTATACTGTAGCGGTGTGCTACACGCAGCGCTAAAATTACGAAACGGAGTCGGTAACTGCAGTCGAAGGAAAAAACTTTATTCGAAAACTTCAGCCTCACTTTTAAGCCTCTCTCAACCGGCCCCCCCATGGCGCAGAGGCTCCAAAGTTCTGTGCTCGCAAACCCCCGTAGGCTATCTAATTGTGAGTCGGTTCGGATGCGCCAGGAAATGGGTCACCACATAACCCCCCCCCCCCAGAACCGGCGATACACCCCCCAATGTCCACAGTCTGGACCAGAACCTGCTTGGGAGGTCGGCCTCTGCGCCGAGGCGCCGGAAACTCGGCCGGTTGCGCCAGGTCAACATGGGCCGGTTTGAGGCGGTCCACCGTGAAAACCTCCTTTCCCCCCAACGTCCAGCACGAACGTGGACCCGTTGTTCCGGAGCACCATAAACGGCCCCTCGTATGGCCGCTGCAGCGGCGGCCGATGCCCGCCCCTTCGTACAAACACAAACTTACACTTCTATAGGTCTTTGGGTAAGCAGGTCGGGTGCCGCCCATGCTGTGAAGAGGGTATGGGGGCCAGGTTACCGAGCTTCTCGCGTAGTCTGCCCAGGACTGCTGCGGGTTCTTCCTCTTGCCCCCTTGGGGCTGGTAGGAACTCCCCGGGGACGACCAGGGGCGCGCCGTATACCAACTCGGCCGACGAGGCGTGCAGGTCGTCCTTGGGCGCTGTGCGGATGCCGAGTAGGACCCAGGGAAGCTCGTCCGCCCAGTTGGCTCCTCGCAGGCGGGCCATGAGGGCCGACTTCAGGTGACGGTGGAAACGCTCCACTAGCCCGTTCGACTGTGGGTGGTAGGCAGTTGTGTGGTGCAGCTGAGTCCCCAAAAGGCTGGCCATAGCTGACCACAGGCTGGAGGTGAACTGGGCGCCTCTGTCGGAGGTAATGTGGGCTGGTACACCAAAGCGAGATATCCAGGTGGCGATCAGGGCTCGGGCGCAAGATTCGGAGGTGGTGTCGGTGAGCGGGACCGCCTGTGGCCATCTTGTGAACCGGTCCACGATAGTCAGGAGGTGCCGCGCTCCGCGCGACACTGGCAGGGGGCCCACGATATCCACATGAATGTGGTCGAAACGCCAGTGGGTGGGATAGAACTGCTGCGGTGGGGCTTTGGTGTGCCGCTGCACCTTGGCCGTCTGGCAGTGCATGCACGTTTTGGCCCATTCACTGACCTGTTTGCGGAGTCCGTGCCAAACGAACCTGCTGGAAACCATCCGGACAGTTGTCCGGATGGAGGGATGCGCCAAGTTATGAATGGAGTCGAAAACGCGGTGCCGCCATGCTGTCGGGACGACTGGACGGGGCTGGCCGGTGGCGACGTCACAGAGTAGGGTCCTCTCACCCGGGCCTACAGGGAGGTCCTGGAGCTGCAAACCGGAGACTGCGGTTCTGTAACTCGGAATCTCCTCATCCGCCTGCTGTGCCTCTGCCAGCGCCTCAAAGTCTACCCCTTGGGAAAGGGCATGAACGGTAGGGCGAGAGAGCGCATCCGCCACGACATTGTCCTTACCCGAGACGTGCCGGACATCCGTCGTGTATTCAGAGATGTAGGACAGGTGGCGTTGCTGGCGGGACGACCAGGGGTCGGACGCTTTTGTAAACGCAAAGGTAAGCGGTTTCGTGGTCCGTGAACGCGGTGAAGGGCCGACCTTCTAGGAAGTACCTGAAATGCCGGATTGCCAGGTAGAGCGCCAACAGTTCCCGGTCGAAAGCACTGTACTTAAGCTCGGGTGGTCGCAGGTGTTTGCTGAAAAACGCCAGGGGTTGCCAGTGACCTGCGATGAGTTGCTCCAGCACCCCACCGACTGCCGTGTTTGATGCGTCCACTGTGAGGGCGGTAGGGGTGTCCATTCTGGGATGTACTAGCATTGCGGCGTCCGCCAAAGCTTCCTTCGTTTGAACGAAAGCGGCGGCGGACTCCTCGTCCCAGGTAATGTCCTTGCTCGGACTCGACATCAGGGCGAACGGGGGCGCATGATCCGGGCAGCTGAAGAGAGGAAGCGGCGGTAGAAATTGACCATACCTACGAATTCCTGAAGGCCTTTGATCGTGGTGGGTCAGGGAAAGAGGCGGACCGCATCTACCTTAGCGGGCAGAGGGATTGCCCCGTCTTTAGTAATCCTGTGGCCCAGGAAGTCAATGGTATCGAGTCCGAACTGGCATTTGGCGGGGTTGATTGTAAGACCGTACTCACTCAGTCGGGCGCAGAGTTGACGGAGGTGGGACAGATGCTCCTGACGACTGCCGCTGGCTATGAGGATGTCATCCAAATAGATGAACGCGAAGTCCAGGTCCCGTCCCACCGCGTCCATTAACCGCTAGAACGTCTGTGCGGCATTCTTCAGGCCGAACGGCATGCGGAGGAACTCGAAAAGGCCAAACGGGGTGATGAGAGCCGTTTTGGGGACGTCGTCAGGATGCATCGGGATTTGATGGTACCCTCGGACGAGGTCTACCTTGGAGAAGATCCGTGCGCCGTGCAGTTTTGCTGCAAAGTCCTGAATGTGCGGCACAGGGTAGCGGTCCGGTGTGGTAGCCTCGTTCAGCCTGCGGTAGTCGCCGCACGGTCTCCAGCCCCCCGTCGCTTTGGGCACCATGTGCAGGGAGGAGGCCCATAGGCTGTCGGACCGCCGGATGATCCCCAATTCCTCCATCCTCTGGAACTCCTCCTTCGCCAGTCGGAGCTTGTCCGGGGGAAGCTGCCGAGCGCGGGCATGGAGGGGTGGTCCCTGGGTCGGGATGTGGTGCTGTACGCCGTGCCTGGGCATGGCCGCTGTGAACTGCGGTGCCAGAACCGATGGGAACTCCGCCAGGACCCTGGTGAAGTCATTGTCGGACAGCGTGATGGAGCCGAGGTGAGGGGCTGGCAACTGGGCTGCACCCAGAGAGAACGTCTGAAAGGTCTCGGCGTGTACCAGTCTCTTCCTGGGCAGGTCGACCAGTCGGCTGTGAGCCCGCAAAAAATCCGCACCCAGAAGCGGTTGGGCTACGGCGGCCAGTGTGAAGTCCCACGTGAACTGGCTGGAGCCGAACTGTAGCTGCACCTGACGGGTGCCATAGGTCCTTACTGTGCTGCCATTCACGGCCCTCAGGGGGGGACCCGGTGCCCTGCTGCGGGTGTCGTAACTCGTCTGAGGTAAAACGCTGATCTCAGCCCCAGTATCGACCAAAAACCGGCGTCCCGACCTTCTATCCCACACATACAGGAGGCTATCCCGATGGCCAGCCGCTGTAGCCATCAGCGGCGGCTGGCCCTGGCGTTTCCCGGGAACTTGCAGGGCGGGCGACAACGGCGGGCTTCTGCGTCCCACCGCTGGTGGTAGAAGCACCAGTGTTCATTGGGCCGGGGGTTGGCGGGCTCTGCGGCCGGGCCTGGACTGGTTTGCTGCCGGGAGCGTGGCTGGGAGATCTGTGCGATGGACACCCCGCTCACCTTTTTGGCGTTCCACAGCAAGTCCGCCCGGGCTGCCACCTTCCGGGGGTCACTGAAATCTGCGTCGAACAGCAACAGGCGTATGTCCTATGGCAGCTGCTCCAGGAATGCCTGCTCAAACATGAGGCATGTGTGTCCGTCGGCCAGAGACAACATCTCATTCATTAAAGCCGATGGAGGTCTGTCGCCCAAGCCATGCAGGTGCAGTAAACGGGCAGCCCGCTCGCGCTGTGAGAGTCCGAAAGTCCTTAGGAGCAGGGCTTTGAATTCCGTGTACTTGCCGTCTGCCGGGGGCGACTGTACGAACTCCGCGACCTGGGCCGCTGTGTCCTGGTCGAGGGAACTCACCACGTAGTAGTAGCGGGTGTCTTCTGAGGTGATCTGGCGAACGTGGAATTGGGCTTCGGCTTGCTGGAACCATAGGTCCGGGCGCTGTGTCCAGAAACCCGGCAGTTTCAACGAAACCGCATGAACAGAGGCGGCGTCGGTCATTTCTGGTCCAAAAATCATTTGGACCGTCGGGGTCACCAATTGTAGCGGTGTGCTACACGCAGCGCTAAAATTACGACACGGAGTCGGTAACTGCAGTCGAAGGAAAAAACTTTATTCGAAAACTTCAGCCTCACTTTTAAGCCTCCCTCAACCTGCCCCCCATGGCGCAGAGGCTCCAAAGTTCTGTGCTCGCAAACCCCCGTAGGCTATCTAATTGTGAGTCGGTTCGGATGCGCCAGGAAATGGGTCGCCACAATACCATATATCTGTGAGAACATAAACTCTCAATCTGTCTCTGAACGTCAGAAAAAAAGAGGAGTGATTGTCTCTTTTATAATGCACCTGTATTAATATCAAAGCCTTTGCGTATCCAGTACCGAGGTTTGCACTCCGGGGATCAAACCGCACTTCAAAAGTCTCTGTTTCACAGCAGGGCAGATTCTTTACTCTATGTAGCTCAGTGCTGAAACCTGCAACACAAACAACATCACAATAAACACATTCAAATGAACAATACGGTGAAAAAATATTGAGCTTCCCCTGTAATTCACTGGTGCGCTTCCTCAGTACTACCACAAAAGGGAAGCTATACCTGGCTCAACAGAGTGTATTCCAGTCACTCAGTAATTCTGAATGAATTCCTATAGTTTATAATGATATATTACAGTAGATGCCTCAAGACAAGTTCAAAGGTACATTGAAAGTCAGAGAAATGTATACAATATTCAACCTGAAATGCTTTTTCTCTGCGACCATCCATGAAAACAGTAGAGTGCCCCAAAGAATGAATGACAGTTAAATGCTAGAGCCCAAAAGTCCCCCCCAGCTCCCCTCCCTCCTGGGCGTAAGCGGCAGCAAGCAACAATGCCCCCCTTACCCCACCAGCAAAAGAAAATCAGCACCCACCACTGAGCAGCAAGTTACAGATTTGCAGCACCCCAAAGACTACTCGTTCACCCAGTATTCGACATAGCACTGGCTCTCTCTCTCCCTAAAAAGGGACCGTTTCACAGTTACAGGCGATAATACACACAAAACACTGGAGGAACTCAGCAGGCCAGGCAACACCTATAATAAACAGTCAATGTTTCAGGTCAATGCCCTTCGTCAGGACGCAGAGAAGGGTCTCGGCCTGAAATGTTGACTGTTTACTCTTTTCCATAGATACAGTCTGTCTGGCTAAGTTCCTCCAGCATTTTGAGCATGTTACTTTGATTTCCAACATCTGCAGATGTTATTTTGTTTGTGATACAGGCTGTAATCTAATCATACGATCTTGATAGAAATGCAACTTTTTTACTGGCCTGTGTAGCTGTTATGGTTTTGCTTTTATGTAAAAATAATGAGACAGTAGCAATGGTGCAACCTGCAAAACTCAATTCCCAGCTTCCGACATCATTCCCACTCTCACCACTCCGGCATTTTGCCTATAAGCCCATATACTTCCCCTCACCTCGACCCACCTAAGTCCTGCCAGCTCTTCCTTCCCCCCTTCCCTTCACCTTTTTGTACTAGCTATCTCCCGTCTATCTTTCAGTCCAAATAAAACACCTTGACCCGAAACATCAACCGTCCATTTCCCTCCACACATGCTGCGCAAACCGCTGAGTTTCTCCAGTGTTTTGTATGTTGCTCCAGATTCCAGTATCTGCACTCTCCTGTATCCCTTTCACAGTTTGTGGTAAAGTACTGAGGAGGGGGTGTGGGGAGATCTCTGATGCTCCCCATCAAAGTAAATATCTCCTTGAATAGATAGTACCAAGAAAGGTCTATCAGGCATAGGATTCCCTAAGTGCAGAGAGACAGAAATGGAATTAGAATCAATTTTCTTTCCATTGTCTTACATAATGTGAAACTTGTTTTACAGCAGCAGTACGTAAAATTATTATAAATTATAAATGTAACACCCTGGAAAAGGTTTCACTGCTAACATAATGGTCTTTCCGTAGCAGCAGTGTTTGGGCTATGGTTAGCGATAACGGGTGCTTTGGAATGTGAGCTGCGTCCTTTCTTCGGAGAAAGATGAAGAGAGAAGATGCTGGAGAGAACTCATCGTAGGATTTGACCTGGTGGGGATTGTGATTCGATGGAGCAAGTTGCTGACTTTGACTAGGGACTTTTGGAAGAGTTGAGTTGAGTTGAGCTCCAACCTGAGCACATTTTACTGTTTAATTATAATGGGCCCTTTCTGTTTTTTTTCTCCTAACCCTTTCATTAAGATTCTTAAATATAGTTCCCTTAATCGTATGCAGTGTGCTGTCTGTTATTACTTGGCACTGAGTTGTAACAGGGTTGCAAATTACACAGCATCCATACAAGCCGCATTTTGGGAGGTTGAGCCATCTCAATCTCACGGTTTTGGTGGGATCGGAGTGTGTATTCCCTAGTCTTACAGGGAAATCAGGGAGGTTTCATAAATAAACGGAGCAAAAGTAAGGAATGACGAGGTAGAGTTCATGGACCATCCGGAAATCTGACGACAGAGTGGAGCTGCTACCCTGGCCAGTTCTCAATCTTAAATATGAAATTGAAAAATCCTTTACCTGTGTGTTGGGTAAGGAAAAGTACAAGTAATAATTACAAATTCTGAGCAGCATAGATTAATACTAGGAAACATTTCCCCAATACAGAAGTTTCTAAAACCGGAAAACATGGGTTGCTGGTAAGGGATAGGAGGTTTAGAGATGATTTGTGGAGAAGTATTTTCACACAGGCAGTAACTTGGATCTGGAACACTGCCTGAGGTGGTGATGCAGGGTGAGGCTCTTACAACATTTAAGACTTCTGAGAGGTACTTGAATTACTGATGTACAGACCAAGTACTACCAACTAGGGTCATTATAGGTAGGTACATAATAGGCCGAGGGCCTGTTATATCACACTAATTACCGGAAAAAATTTCACAACAGTTACATTTGTAAGTTCTGAGGAAGCGAAAAAGTATAATGTTTATATTCCACAAAACAAATTCATTTAAGACTTGAAAGCAGCCATTAGCATGTATTATGCACACGTTACATTCTTACCTGTATTCTTAAGAGCATGTTGGTCAGTGTGAAAGGATACTGGCAAAAACCCTGTATTTGTAATCTTGACAATATGTTTCTTCACAGTGCCGAGGATTACAAAACCAAAATCCAGGAAAAACTCAGGCAGAGGACATCTGGAAACAGAAACTCCAGGTAGTCTCGATCGTCTTATGGAAACACACACGTACAAAAACTTTGATTTTCAACAACAAAGCTCATCAATTCATTCAATGTGGGAGAATGCACTTGCTCTGCAGAGCTCTACAGAACTATCGTGTTCATTCTGATTCTATTCTTTCTCTGTTGCACTGCATAACAATCCCAGAAAATCATAGAAATTCTTATGGTTGTACTCAGATTACTTCACAGTTCAAAGTTTCTCAGGCTAGGGGAATAAACCAAGAGCAATGTTTAGGATGACATTGTTTCTATATTGAATGCTATGAATTCATTGGCAAGAGAATTTTCAGTAATCAATATTTGTAAATTATACATTTTGATTCACTACGTTGGGTTCTCTACTTCCTCCCGACACAAATTGAGACCCATGTCTCCTGCCCTGGCCTGCAAGGAGGTTGCTTTTCCCTTTGGTGTCATTTTTATAATGTTGCAAATGCTGCAGTCCATTCACAATCGATTAACTCCACCTCGCACCTGCTATGCACCCATTCCATGCAGCATTATGTAAAATAGTGAAGAAGAAATACTTCTTGTCCTTCAGTACAAGATGTACTGTCACCTCAGAATCAGAATCAGGTTTACTGCCACTGACAGTTGTGGAAAATTTTGTTGTTTTGTGGCAGTACAGTGCAGGGACAACAATTGCTATATTACAATTAAAAAGAAATAAATATTGTAAAAGAGGAGCAGTGAAGTGGTGTTCATGCATTCATTGGCTCATCCATAGACACACAAAATCAATCAACGTTCAAAATAAATTTATTCTCCAGTACATATGTTACCAATACAACCAAAATTCACATTCCTGCAGGCCTACTCAATAAATCCAAAAAAGAATAGTAAACATAGCAGAATCAATGAATAACCATGTCAACTTGGGTGATCAACCAGTGTGTAAAAGACAAAAGACAACAAACTGTGCAAATACAAAAAGAGAGAAAGAAAGATAGATAGATAGATAGTAAGAACATGAGATGAAGAGACCCTGAAAGTGAGTCCACAGGTTGAGGGATCATCTTAACGATGAGGCAAGTGAAGTAGAGTGAATATCCCCATTGGTTCAAGAGCCTGATGACTGAGGGATAAAACTGATGGTGTGAGTCCTGAGGTTCCTGTACCTTCTTCCTGATCCCAGCAGAGAGAAGAGAGCATGTCCTGGTTGGTGGGAGTCCCTGATGATAGATGCTTCTTTCCTGCAATAATGTGCTCAATGGTGGGGAGGGCTTTACTTGTGATAAACTGGGCCATATCCATAACTTCTTGCAGGATTTGCCATTCAAGGCTTTGTTGTTTCCATACCAGGCTGTGATGCAGCAAGTGAAATTTACAGGAAGATATTTTTTCTTGCTTGACACTGCTGCCTGCCGTATTTCCAACAGTGCCCATAGGTCAGCTGCAGAGTTAACAGCCAGGAACCGCCACTCAATGATGTTTCGTTCCCTTAGCCCTGGTGAATCTCCTGGTAGCGGAGCTGTCACAGGAACGTCTCCCTGCCACTCCTGCAGTCAGTCCCCCAATTTCTGTCCTTCCACCTCAGCCACAGTCAAACGCTGCCCTTTTCTGCCTCTTCAGCCAACTCTGGTGGCCCTCCTGAGCCTCGCTCCTTAACACAGTAATCTTGTCATCGATGCTTCGATGCACCCTCTCTCCACAGGGCAATGATGGTCGTTCAGCCAGCTTCCTCACACTCAGCTCCCAGGTCTAAGTACTTCAGCCTCTCCCACTTGTGGGCAGCTTCCACTCCTTCTTCCCACGGGATGGTTCACTCAGTGAGGAGGACTGTCTAAGCAGCCATGGACCACAGTATTATGTCTGGGTGGAGAGATGCGCTGGTGCTCTCCATGGGGAATTGTAGCTGTCTGCTGAGATCTGCCATCCTGTCCCACTCCTATCTGTGGACAGGAGTTCCCAAGGAGCTCTTGGGTGGGGGCATGTAGCACTCCTACCAGCTGTAACAAATGGGATGAGCTGTCCCGCTGGGGAAAGGCTGCTTCTCGCATCCCACCTGCAGGTCTCTACGATTTCTGCCACTCCTTTAGGACCTGGTCATGCTGCCCTCTTTAGCATCCTTGGGACGGTGCAGTCTTGCATCCTGCCAGGACGTGTTGGAGGTCGGCATTGGTGGTATCACACAGGGGAAGCTATCCTAACTGCCGAACCACAGAGGCAGGGCAAGGTGCCATTGGTTGCCCTCGTGAGCAAGGTAAGTCTGGCTTGTTGGACCAGCTGAATGTCCTGTTGATGGTGCCCTCCCATGTTGCCCAGCTTCCCTGCAGCCCTGTGCCATTGCCTTCACCCTGTAGCACTCCTGCTCTGTCCTTCTCTCCTCATCCACTACCATAGTTTTCCTCCTTCTCTTTGAGGCCTTGAACCTGGAATGTGTTGCCTCCCCCCAGCTTCGTCCTGCCTGTCCGGCCTGGGCTCTGCTGACGACCCTGTTCATGGCCTGGTCCTCTTCAGCTTCAGCTCTCCATTTACGGTATGGATTTGGCATTGGCACTCCTCACCAGTGGCTTGGTCTCAATGACCTGTTGGGTTTTCTCCTACTTGTTCTCAGGCTGATGGATCTCACTGGTAGCTTCCTGAAAAGGCCAGAGTCTGAAAAGCACTGAGGCAGCCCCAGCCATTTACAGATGTACGAGATGGCAGTCGCATCCATCCTGCTGGCTGTTGAGTAGGGAATTTTACACATTTTCAGGGGCCACAGCACCCTTTGGTACAGTGTGAACTGGTTCACCACACTTCATACGTTCTGGGTAGTTGACTCTGTCTGATTCTGGCCAGGCCCTCTGCAAGCTGTTTCTGTATTACTTTTCCCACCTGCTCTGTGATGTACTGCCTCCCAAAGCTTTGGATGGGCTGCCTGGCCAACAATAGGATTTTCTCGAATCTACAACAAAGGTGATGTTGTCACTTCTGACCCCTTTTCTGAGGGAGAGTCTTCACGACTTGGAGGGCTTGATCTTCATCCTTGCCCATGTCACTAGCTCGTCCAGAATCTTCAGCAGTCTTCTTGTGCATGCAGCCGTCTGAAGGATGCTTGTGACGTCAGCCCTGTAGCTTCTCAACAAGCTTCTGTCCTGACTGTAACTTCATCACTCCAACCATCTACCTTGCTTCATTGGGATGTTCTTGAAGGCTGTCACAAACATATTGGGAGAGATGGAACACCTCATTGCAACGTCTACTTCAAGCTGTTGCCACCCTGTTGTAAAGTTTCAAAACGAGAAGGCCATCTGGTGGTCACTGAAGTAATTGGAAACCTGGCGTCTAACGCAGTCGGGAATGTAACAGAACTTCATCACAGAGTTGCTGAGATGGTAAGGCTTAGATCCATAGGCATTTGCAAGATCCAGCCACACGACGTGTGAAAGGGTCACGCTGGGCTTGTTGGATCTGGTCCCGTATCGATGATGCTCCACACACCCCGGGAAGCCTGGAACTCCCTCCCGCCTTCCGGCAGCTGGTGTCCATGAGGGAGCTGCTGATCCTCTTACATGGACTGAGAAGAAAATTTCCCCTCGACGCTCTGCAGTGCAAACCTCCTGAACTGGTTCATGGAGCTGGAGTTCGGCCCTTTGGGGATGACCACTGCCACAGCTCTTTGCCACTCTGATGCGATGTGCTGGTTTCTCCAGGCAGTTCTCATTAAGTTCCACAGGATCTTTAGCACACGAGGGAAGTTTTTGTAAAGCTTGTAAGGAATTCTGTTCAGATCTGGGCTCTGACATTGACCTTGCCTTTTTGATGATTTCTCTGACTTTGCTTAGTTTGGAGGGGGAGCTGTCAAACTGGACAGTTCATGGAACATTCCCTGGTGATCAAAGGGGTTTTTCTTGTTGGATTACTGTACTAGTCCTTGATGTGCTTCTCCAGCTCCTCTTTGGTGGGTTCCAGCATCTAACAGCTGTCAGGAGTCTTTGACGGGATTCTTGAAGAGTTTCTCTCTCTCTCACACACACACACACTCTCTCTCCTTCTTTCTCCTGCACTTACAACTGTGCTCTGCCCTTCGCAGCCTGGCCAGCTTCTGTTTCACTTCGGTCCACAAGCCAGACTCCTCCTGTGTTGCTTTCACTGTTGGTCTGCCTTCAGACTAAACCTTCACGCCCTTCGCCCCTTTTCTCTTGGAGCAGTGACTCATTTCAGGTCAACTTTGCCAAATCTGTCTCAAGACACTTCATAGAGGAAAGCTGCAAAGGAGTTAAGCTTGTTTTCCACTCGGCCACGTAGTATCTGCTCTAGGATCAGGCTGAGGTCCCTGTCCATCCTCACCACTCAGCCACGTAGTATCTGATCCAGGATCAGGCTGAGGTCCCTGTCCATCCTCACCACTCAGCCACGTAGTATCTGATCCAGGATCAGGCTGAGGTCCCTGTCCATCCTCACCACTCGGCCACGTAGTATCTGATCTAGGATCAGGCTGAGGTCCCTGTCCATCCTCACCACTCGGCCACGTAGTATCTGATCCAGGATCAGGCTGAGGTCCCTGTCCATCCTCACCACTCGGCCACATAGTATCTGCTCTAGGATCAGGCTGAGGTCCCTGTCCATCCTCACCACTCGGCCACGTAGTATCTGATCCAGGATCAGGCTGAGGTCCCTGTCCATCCTCACCACTCGGCCACGTAGTATCTGATCCAGGATCAGGCTGAGGTCCCTGTCCATCCTCACCACTCAGCCACGTAGTATCTGATCTAGGATCAGGCTGAGGTCCCTGTCCATCCTCACCACTCGGCCACGTAGTATCTGATCCAGGATCAGGCTGAGGTCCCTGTCCATCCTCACCACTCGGCCACATAGTATCTGCTCTAGGATCAGGCTGAGGTCCCTGTCCATCCTCACCACTCGGCCACGTAGTATCTGATCCAGGATCAGGCTGAGGTCCCTGTCCATCCTCACCACTCGGCCACGTAGTATCTGATCCAGGATCAGGCTGAGGTCCCTGTCCATCCTCACCACTCGGCCACGTAGTATCTGATCCAGGATCAGGCTGAGGTCCCTGTCCATCCTCACCACTCGGCCACTTAGTATCTGATCCAGGATCAGGCTGAGGTCCCTGTCCATCCTCACCACTCGGCCACGTAGTATCTGATCCAGGATCAGGCTGAGGTCCCTGTCCATCCTCACCACTCGGCCATGTAGCGTGTGTCCTAGGATCAGGCTGAGGTCCCTGTCCATCCTCACCACTCGGCCACGTAGTATCTGCTCTAGGATCAGGCTGAGGTCCCTGTCCATCCTCACCACTCGGCCACGTAGTATCTGATCCAGGATCAGGCTGAGGTCCCTGTCCATCCTCACCACTCGGCCACGTAGTATCTGATCCAGGATCAGGCTGAGGTCCCTGTCCATCCTCACCACTCGGCCACTTAGTATCTGATCCAGGATCAGGCTGAGGTCCCTGTCCATCCTCACCACTCGGCCACGTAGTATCTGATCCAGGATCAGGCTGAGGTCCCTGTCCATCCTCACCACTCGGCCATGTAGCGTGTGTCCTAGGATCAGGCTGAGGTCCCTGTCCATCCTCACCACTCGGCCACGTAGTATCTGATCCAGGATCAGGCTGAGGTCCTTGTCCATCCTCACCACTCGGCCACGTAGCGTGTGTTCTAGGATCAGGCTGAGGTCCTTATCCAACCTCGTCATTTGGGCACTTTGTTCACCTTTGGCCACTTGATCTTCTGCCTCCTTCCTAGTTTCTTCCTCTTAGCTTTGTGGGGTGGCTCCACAGATGGAGCTGATGTCAGGTGTGTTTGTGTGCTCACCCACGGTGGTGGGGGGAGGGGGTTACCCTCTATTGTTGGAGAGGGTTAGCAAATCTTCTTCCCCTACAAACAAATCACCTTCAGCAATGTTGGGTCCTTCAGCTCTGTGGTTTTCTACCTGGCCTTGGGTGCCTCTTGTCTGATCTGCTACAGCAGTAAAAGGTTGCTATTGACCTTTTTGCCCCTGATGATTTATAGCTCCCTATGTGTCATCACGTTCTCCCACCCACACCTGCATTCTGAAGAATCTTTGTCTCATTGTCTATATTCACTATGGTCATTGCCATGTAATCCATCCTTTTGGGTCCATCTTTCATCCCGCCTCTAGGAGGACCTTTGGGTTGTTTTCTCTTATTCATTGACAGATATCTCCACGACAAGAGACTGCTGGGCTGGGTGACTAACCACCCACTCCTAGTGCAGAGATTCCTGCAGTCATCCAGTCTCTAACTGCCCTTTCACGGTAGTCACTGGATAGCCAGAAGTTTCAAGGAGCTTTACAGGAGGATGCTGTCAATATATTCTCCATTGCACATCTATAGAAGTTTTACAAAGATTTAGATGTCATAATGAACCTTTGCAAATTGCTAAGGAAGTAGAGGCTCTGTCATGCTTTCTTCATGATTACACTTACATGCTGGGTGCAGGACAGGTCCTTTTAAATAATTATGACACAGAGGAACTTAAATTTGCTAACCCTCTCCATCTCTGATCCTCAGATGTGGACCTGCTCAAGGTCCTCTGATTTTCTCCTCCTGAAGTTAATAATCAGCTCCTTTGTCTAGCTGACCACTCAGCCAGATTTTCAATCACCCTCCTATATGCTGATCTGTCACCACCGTTGAATGGCCATCAACAAACTTGAATATGACATTGGAGATGTGCTTAGCCACAGCATCATAAATGTAAAGCGAGCAGAACAGGAGCTAAGCATACAGCCCTGTGGTGCACCTGTGCTGATGGAGATCGTGGAGGAGATGTTGTTGCCAACCCTAACTGACTGGGGTTTGTACATGAGGAAATTGAGGATCCAATTGCACAAGGAGGTATTGAGGCCAAGGTCCTGGTATTGAATGCTGAGTTTTAGTCGATAAATGGCATCCCGATATTTACATCTTTGTCATCCAGTTGTTCCAGAATTGAATGAAGAGTCAATCAGGTGGCATCTGCTGTGCACCTGATGCTCCAGTAAGCAAATTGGAGTGGATCCAAGTAGTTTCTCAGGCATGAGTTGGTATCACCGACCTCTCAAAGCACTTCATTACTGTAGATGTAAGTGATAACAGATGACAATCATGGAGGCAAGTTAACATATTCTGCTTAGGCATCAATATAAATGAAGCCTGACTGGAATGATTGAAGTGATTGACTTCCACAGTTGTCATTGCTATACGTAACTGTGATTTTATTCTAAGAGGCATTACCAGAAGACAGGTTGCTAAAATTGTAACACTGCTTAAAAAGGAAAACAGACACAATAACTTTAGGTGAATTAGCATTGTCCTTGTATTCGGCGAATTGTTCCAAGTGATACATGTAATTTTCATTTAGAACAGATTTCTCTCAGGCAGTTTACATGGAATTGCTAAGGAAAGCTGTTTGTATTGAATTTGTCAGGAATGTAACAAGGAGAGTCAATAAGAATAGCACATTTGATGTACTCTGAAAGGATTTTTGCAAGGTATTTCACAAAGTGGCAGACTGTCTAGATAAATTAAAGCCTATGAACTTCAAGGCAATGTGGAAAATTTGGTTCAGTAGCAGGAAGCAATGTGTAATAGTTGAGAAGGTGCTTTGTTTTGAGATCAGGGAGCTGTTTCCCAGCACTGTCCACTGTTTTTAATTATACCTAACAATAGTTCAATTCAATTGAATTGGGATCAAGAGAGGATGCAACTCACAGGTCCGTGAGTGAGATTTAAAAAGGAGCGTTTGAGAGCTTTCGGGGTTTCCCAATGTCCCAGTCAAACAGCAATTAATTAGCATAAGGCAGGAACAAGTGTAATGACATTGTGTGAGTAGATCAGTATTAGAGTTTGGAGTCTTTGGCTCTGCAGCTTCTAACAAACCACGTTAGGGGACTGGATCAGGAGCTGGATGACCTCCGGATCATTCAGGAGAATGAGAAATTTATAGATAGTAGCTACAGGGAGGCAGTTACACCAAAGGAGCAGCTCACAGGTAATTGGGTTACTGTCAGGCGAGGCAAGGGGAAAGGGCAGGCAGAGCAAGGCTCCCCTGTGGCCATTCCCCTCAACAAGTATACCAATTTGGATACTGTTGGGGGGTGGGGGGATGACTTAACAGGGACAAGCTGTGGCAGCCTGATATCTGGCACTGAGTCTGGTTCTGCAGTGCAGAAGGGAGGGGGAAAGAAGAGGAGAGCGGTAGTGATAGGGGACTCGATAGTTAGAGATACAGACAGGAGGTTCTGTGGTTGTGACAGAGACACCCGGATGGTTTGTTGCCTCCTGGGTGCCAGGGTCAGGGATGTCTCTGATTGCATGCACAGCATTCTGAAGTGGGAGGGTGATCAGCCAGTCGTCATGGTACACATCGGTACCAATGATGTAGGAAGAAAGAGTGAGGAGGTCCTGAAGAGTGAGTATAGAGAGCTTGGTAGGAAGTTAAAAAGCAGGGCCTCGAGGGTGGTAATCTCAGGATTGCTGCCTGTGCCACGAGCCAGTGAGGGTAAGAGTAGGATGCTCTGGAGGATGAACACGTGGCTGAGGAACTGGTGTGGGGGGGAGGGTTTCAGATTTCAGGATATTTGGGACCTCTTCTGGGGCAGGTGGGACCTGTACAAGAAAGACGGGTTCACCTGAACTACAGGGGGACCAATATTTTTGCAGGGAAATTTGTTAGTGCTATTGGGGAGGGGGGTTAAACTAGATTTGCAGGGGGATGGGAACCAGTGTGCCAGAGTAGATAGTGGAGCGGGGGTGAAAATAAATGATGTTAAAATTTCATGCAAAGTCACAAATAGAAGGGTTGTGTCTGGTGGTATTAATCTTCTGAGGCGTGTCTATTTCAATGTGAGGAGTATTGTGGGGAAGGCTGATGAACTGAGGGCGTGGATTGACATGTGGAATTATGACACTGTAGCCATTAGTGAAACTTGGCTACAGAGGGGCAGGACTGGCAGCTTAATGTTCCAGGGTTCCAATATTTCAGAGGCAGAGGAATAAAGGGTGGGGCGGGGGTGGGTGGCATTGCTAGTGAGGGAAAATGTTACAGCAGTGCTCAGGCAAGACAGACAAGGGGGCTTGTCTACTGAGACCATTTGGGTGGAACTAAGAAACAGGAAAGGTATGACCACATTAATGGGGTTGTATTACAGACCACCCAATAGTCAGTGAGAACTGGAGGAGCAAATCTGCAGAGAGATAGCAGACAACTGCAGGAAACATAAAGTTGTTATAGAAGGGAATTTAATTTTCCACATATTGATTGGGACTTCTATACTGTTAAAGGTCTAGACGGGTTAGAGTTTGTAAAATGTATCCAGGAAAATTTTCTAAATCAATATAAAGTGGTACCAATTAGAGAGGATGCAATATTAGATCTCCTATTAGGAAACAAGTCAGGACAGGTGACGGAAGTGTGTGTAGGGGAACACTTTGGTTCCAGTGATCAAAACATCATTAGTTTCAACTTGGTCATGGATAAAGATAGATCTGGTCCTCAGGTTGAGGTTCTAAACTGGAAAAAGGTCAAATTTGAAGAAATGAGAAAGGATCTAAAACGCGTGGATTGGGACAGGTTGTTCTCTGGCAAGGATGTCATGGGTAAGTGGGAGGCCTTCAAAGGAGAAATTCTGAGAGTGCAGAGTTTATACGTTCCTGTCAGGATTAAAGGCAAAGTGAATAAAAATAAGGAACCATAGTTCTCTAGGGATATTGGAACTCTGATAAAGAAGAAGAGAGAGATGTATGACATGTATAGGCACCAGGGAGGAAATAAGATGCTTGAGGAGTATAAAAAGAGTAAGAAAATACTTCAGAAAGAAATCAGGAGGGCTAAAAGAAGACATGAGGTTGCTTTGGCAGTCAAGGTGAAGGATAATCCCAAGAGCTTCTACAAGTATGTTAAGAGCAAAAGGATAGTAAGGGATAAAATTGGTCCTCTTGAACAGTAGAGTGGTTGGCTATGTGTAGAACCAAAAGAAATGGGAGAGATATTAAATGGGCTTTTTGCATCTGTATTTACTAAGGAAACTATGGAAACAAGGCAAACAAGTAGAGAGGTCATGGAACTTATACAGATTAAAGAGGAGGAGGTGCTTGATGTCGAGGCAAATCAGAGTCGATAAATCCCCAGGACCTGACAGGGTACTTCCTTGGACCTTGAAGGAGACCTGGCAGAAATATTTAAAATGTCGATATTTACAGGTCAGGTGCCGGAGGACTGGAGGATAGCTCATGTAGTTCCGTTGTTTAAAAAAGGCTCAAAGAGTAAGCCGGGAAATTATAGGCCGGTAAGTTTGACATCGGTAGTAGGTAAATTATTGGAAGGAGTACTAAGAGACAGGATCTACAAGTATTTAGATAGACAGGGACTTATTAGAAAAAGTCAACATGGCTTTGTGCGTGGTAGGTCATGTTTAACAAATCTATTAGAGTTTTTTGAGGAAGTTACCAGGAAAGTGGATGAAGAGAAGGCAGTGGATGTTGTATACATGGACTTCAGTAAGGCCTTTGACAAGGTCCCGCATGGGAGGTTAGTTAGGAAGATTCAGTTGCTAGGTATACATGGAGAGGTAGTAAATTGGATTAGACATTGGCTCAATGGAAGAAGCTGGAGAGTGGTAGTGGAGGATTGCTTCTCTGAGTGGAGGCCTGTGACTAGTGGTGTGCCACAGGGATCAGTGCTGGGTCCATTGTTATTTGTCATCTATATCAATGATCTGGATGATAATGTGGTAAATTGGATCAGCACATTTGCTGATGATACAACGATTGGAGGTGTAGTGGACAGTGAGGAAGGTTTTCAAAGCTTGCAGAGGGATCTGGACCAGCTGGAAAAATGGGCTGAAAAATGGCAGGTGGACTTTAATACAGACAAGTGTGAGGTATTGCACTTTGGAAGGAAAAACCAAGGTAGAACGTAAATGGTAGGGCACTGAGGAGTGCAGTAGAACAGAGGGATCTGGGAATACAGATACAAAATTCCCTAAAAATGGTGTCACAGGTAAATAGGGTCGTAAAGGGAGCTTTTGGTACATTGGCCTTTATAAATCAAAGTATTGAGTATAAGAATTGGAATGTTATGGTGAGGTTGTATAAGGCATTGGTGAGGCCAAATTTGGAGTATTGTACAGTTTTGGTCACCAAATTACAGGAAGGATATTAATAAGGTTGAAAGAGTGCAGAGAAGGTTTACAAGGATGTTGCTGGGACTTGAGAAACTGAGTTACAGAGAAAGGTTGAATAGGTTAGGACTTTATTCCCTGGAGTGTAGGAGAATGAGGAGTGATTTGATAGAGGTGTATAAAATTATGATGGGTATAGATGGATTGAATGCAAGCAGGCTTTTTCCACTGAGGCTAGGGGAGAAAAAAACCAGAGGACATGGGTTAAGAGTGAAGGGGAAAAGTTTAAAGGGAACATTAAGGGGGGCTTCTTCACACAGAGAGTGGTGGGAGTGTGGAATGAGCTTCCAGATGAAGTGGTAAAAGCGGGCTCACTTTTAACATTTAAGAAAAACTTGGACAGGTACATGGATGAGAGGTGTATGGAGGGATATGGGCCAGGTGCAGGTCAGTGGGACTAGGCAGGAAAATGGTTTGGCACAGCCAAGGAGGGCTGAAAGGCCTGTTTCTGTGCTGTAATGTTCTATGGTTCTATAGTAGAATGTGAATATAGGTGGAGTGAGAATGGCTCCATGGGCTGTGTTGTGCCCTTTTTGTGAGATGTGGAAATTCCAGGAGACCTCAAGCCTCCTGGATAACCACTTCTACAACAGGTGCGCCAAGCCACATCTCAAAGAATATGTTGAGGAACTGCAGCTGCAGCTTCAGCTCATAGGGGAAACAGAGGAGGTTTTAAATAAAAGCATCAGGGAAGCGTCAGGAGGCTGGTACCTGGGTAGCTGTCAGGAGGAGGAAAAGAATTTGGCAGAGAGTGCAGAGTAACCAAGTAGCCGTTCCCCTCAATGTATTGCGTGATACATTGTTTTAGATACTGTTGGAGATACAACCCACCAGGGAGAAGTTGTATTGACAGGGTGCTTGGCACTGGAGCTCAGGAGGGAAGAGGGGAGAAGAAGACGGCAGTAATGATAGGGAATTCCATTGTTAGAGGAGTGAACACCATGTTCTGTGGACACAATACAGACCCCACACCCAGGTGGCAGGGTCAGGGATATTTCAGATCACGTCAACGCTATTCTAAAGGGAAAGGACGAGCAGCCAGAAGACTTGGTACATATTAGTACCAACAATATAAATATGAAAAAGGAGAAGGACCTGAAGAAAGAATTTGGGGAGCTCGGTAGAAAGCTGAAAAGCATGACTTCTAGGGTAGTAATTTCTGGATAGCTGCCTGTGCCACGCACCAGTGGGGGTAAGAATAAAATGAACTGGCAGATGAATGTGTGGCTGAGGAATTGGTGAAGGGTCAGGGTTTTGGATTTCTGGATCATTGGGATTTCTTCTGGACAAGGTACGACCTGTAGAAAAAGGATGGGTGACACCTGAACTGAAGGTGATCAATATCCTTGCAGGCAGGTTTGCTACAACTGTTGAAGAGGGTTTAAACTCATTTGGCAGGGGGGTGGGAAACTGAATGATCAGGCTGAGGACGGGACCATTGTTATACAAGCAGAGGCAGTAAGCAGTGAGACCATCAGGAAGGACAGGCAGATGGGGTCAATTTACATTCAGTGACATGAGTTGCAGTGTAACATGGGGACGAAATCAAAAAGGGTGAAGAGCACAGGACTGTAGTTGTTATATTTGAATGCATGCAATACGCAGAATACTGTAGATGATCTTGTAACACAGTTAAAGATTCGCAGGTATGAAGTTGTGGGCATCACTGAGTTATGGCTCAGAGAAGATTATAGTTGGGAGTTTAAAATTCAAGGATACACACTATATCAAAAGGACAGATAAGTAGGCAGAGGGAGCAGCATGGCTCTATTAGTAAAAACTGAAATTAAATCCTTAGAAAGAGGTGACATGGGATCAAAAGACATGGAATCCTTGTGGGTAGAGTTAGGAAGCTGCAAGGGTAAAAGATCCTGATGGAAATTATGCGCAGACCTCTGAGCAATAGTCAGGAGATGGGCTACAAATTACAGTACAATGTGATGAGAGATAGAAAACGCATGCCAGATGGGCAATGTTACAATAGTCATGGGGGATTTCAATATGCAGGTAGATTGGGAAAATCAGGTTGATTGTGGGTTTGGATCCCTAGAGTGAATTTGTAGAATTCCTATGAGATGTTTTTTTAGAGCAGCTTGGGATTGAGCCCACTAGGGGATCGGCTGTTCTGCACTGGCTGTCGTGTAATGAACCAGATTTGATTAGGGAGTTTAACATAAAGGAAATCTTAGGCAATAATCATAATAAGAGAGAATCCACCCAGCAGTTTGAGAGGAAGAAGCTAACATCAGATGTATCAGTATTACAGTGAAGTCAAGGGAATTATGGAAGCATGAGAGAGGAGCTGGCTAAAGATGACAGGAAGGGGACACTAGCAGGAATGACAGCAGAACAGCAATGACTGGAGCTTCTGGGAGCAATTTAGAAAGTGCAGGACAGATATCTGACCATGGCTGACAAGGTAAGTCAAAGCCATGATAAAAGCAAAAGAGAGGACATGTAATAGAGCAAAAAATAGTTGAAAATTAAAGGATTGGGAAACTTTTAAAAAACAATAGAAGGCCATGAGGAAGAAAAAGTTGAAATTTTAAGGTAAGCTAGCCAACGAGGATACCAACAGATTTTTCAGATATACTAAAAGTAAAAGAGAGATAAGAGTAGATCTCGGACCACTGGAGAGGTAACAATAGAAATGATGAACAAACTGATTAAGTGTAGTACTTTAGAAGTTCAAACTTGTCAGGGGCAATTGCTTTTACTAGCGAGAGTGAGTTTGGGAAGCTGAAAGGTCTGAAGGTAGCTAAGTCACCTGGACCAAATGGACTACACACCAGGGTTCTGAAAATATCAGAATCAGTTTTATTATCACCAGCATGTCTTGTGAACTTAGTTAACAGCAGCAGCAGTTCAATGCAATACATAATACAGAAGAAGAGAAAAAATAATGTTGAATAAATAAGTAAATCAATTACAGTAAATGTATACTGACTAGATTAAAAATTGTGCAAAAACAGAAATAATATATATTTAAAAAGTGATGTAGATTTCACAGGTTCAATGTCCATTTAGGAATCGGATGGCAGAGGGGAAGAAGCTGTTTCTGAATCGCTGAGTGTGTGCCTTCAGGCTTCTGTACCTCCTACCTGATGGTAACTGAGAAAAGGGCTTGCCCTGGGTGCTGGAGGTCCTTAATAATGGACGCTTCCTTTTTGAGACACTACTCCGTGAAGATGTCCTGGGTACTTTGTAGGCTCAAACCCAGGGGGAGCCAACTAAATTTACACCCCTCTGCAGCTTCTTTCGGTCCTGTGCAGTAGTGCCCCCACACCGGACAGTGATGCAGCCTGTCAGAGATAGCTGAAGAGGCTGAGAAGGCATTAGTAATTATCTTTCAAGAATCAATAGATTCTGGCATGGTTCTGAAGGACTAGAATATTGCAAGTGTGTCTCCACTCTTCAAGAAGGGACAGAGGCAGAAGAAAGGACATTATTGGCCAGTTAGTCTAACCTCGGTGGCTGGGAAGATGTTGGAGTCGATTGCTAAGGATCAGGATTCAGGGCACCTGGAGGAACATGGCAAAACAGGACAAAGTCAGCAAGTTTCCTTAAGAGAAAACCTTGTGTGAAAAATCTGCTGGAATTCTTTGACAAGCAGAGCAGACAAAAAAGAATCAGTGGATATTGCGTGTTTAGATTTTCAAAAAGCCTTTGACATGGTGCCAGACATGAGGCTGCTTACCAAGATAAGAGCCCATGATATTACAGGAAAGATACTAGCATGGATAGAACATTGGTTGATTGGCAGGAGGCAAAGAGTGGGTATAAAAAAGCTTCCTTCAATTGGCAGCCAGTGAGTAGTGGTGTACCACAGGGGTTGGTATTGGGATTGCTTCTTTTTGCATTGTATGTCAATGATTTGGATGGCAAAATTGATGTCTTTGTGGCCAAATTTTCAGATGATACGAAGATAGGTGGAGTGTAGTAGTGTTAAGGAAACAGGGAGGCTGCAGAAGGACTTGGACAGATTCAGAGAATGAGCAAAGAAGTGGCAGATGGAATACAGTATCAGGAAATGTATGGTGATGGACTTTGGTAGAAGGGATGAAAACATAAACCATTTTCTAAGTAGAGAGGAAATTAAAAAATCCGAGGTGCAAAGGGACTTGGGATTCCTTGTATAGGATTCTCTCAAGGTTATCTTCCAGGTTGATTTGGTGATGAGGAAGACAAATGCAATGTTAGCATCATTTCAAGAAGAAATGGCTAACATGAGAGGGCACCATTTTAAGGTACTTGGAAGTAGATACAGAGGAAATGTCAGGGGTAAGCTTTTTATGCAGAAGCTAGTGAGTACGTGGAGTGAGCTGCCGGCGATGGTGGTAGAGGCGGATACAATAGGGTCTTTTAAGAGAATCCTGGACAGGTACATGGAGCTTAGAAAAATAGAGGGCTATGTGTAACCTCAGGTAATTCCTAAAGTAAGTACATGTTCGACACAGCATTGTGGGCTGAAGGCCTGTATCGTGCTGCAGGGTTTCTACGTTCTATGTTTCTAAGACTAGAATATTATGCTGAGGCTTTATAAAGCACTGGTTAGGCTTCACTTGGAGTATTGTGAGCAGTTTTGGTCCCCTTATCTAACAAACTATGTGCTGACATTAGAGGGTTCAAAGGTGTTCACAAAATGACTCTGTGAATGAAAGGCTTATCAGGTGAAAAGCGTTTGATGGCTCTGGGCATGTACTTGCTGGAATTCAGAGGAATGAGGCGGGATCTCAATGAAACCTATCGAATGTTGAATGATCTAGAAAGAGTGGATGCAGAGAGGATGTTTCCTATAGTGGAGGAATCTAGGACTAGAGGGCACAACCTCAGAATAGAGGGATGTCCGTTTAGAACAGAGTTGAGAAGGAATTTCTTTAGCCAGGGAGTGGTTAATCTGTGGAATATTTGCCACAGATGGCTGTAGAGGCCAGATCACTTGGTGTATTTAAGGCAGAGGTTCTTAATATGTCAGGGCATGAAAGGCTACAGAGAGAAGGCAAGAGAATGGGGTTGACAGGGAAATGGATCAGTCATAGAGCAGACTCGATGGGCCGAATGGCCCGACCCTATTTCTCATGGTCTAAATGTAGATTAAGTAACAAGGCTGATAATGATAAAGAAATCCAGAGATCCCGAGTCAAATGCAGAAAGAAGTCCCAAATAGGTTTTAATCCAGAGTTGTGAAAAGTAACGCTGTTTTGAAAGGAGAAGCTAGCAAATGGTTCAGGTTAGGGTTAGGAGAGAGAGTATATCCTGGATGGAGGTTCCAATGCACAGGACCACAAGAGGCTGCAGAGAATTGTAGACTCAGCCAAAGTCAGAGCAACACACACACACACACAATGCTGGAGGAAATCTGCAGGCCAGGCAGCATCCGTGGAAAAAAGTACAGTCGACGTTTCGGGCCAAAACCCTTCAGCACGACCCTCCCCACCATCAAGGTCATCTTCAAGATGTGGTACGTAACTAAAGAGGTGTCATCCAGTACTGAGGAACCTTACTACCTGGGACATACCCTCTTCTAATTACTATGATCAGGGAGGAGGTAGACCACACTTAACGATTCAGGAACAGTTTTCTGAGCAGTCCATGAATTTATGAAATTATCACATTATTCCTTATTTATTTTTTGCAGTTTATAGTAATTTTATGTTTTTGCACTGTACACTGCCACGTTTCATGTCACTGAAATCAATGACAATAATTGTGATTCCTGAACAACATTTTTTTTGAAGGGCAGACACATCTTTCTTGCACTGTGCTAAGCAGAACTGCATATAGTGCTCCAGCTGAGCTTTAGTTGTTATCGATACAGTTCCAACGAAACCTTCCTCCTCTTCATTCTTTGCCCTGAGTTTTAACTCTTGCCATCTTTAACTGCCACTCCACTTTCCTATTCCAATACACCTCCCAGCTGGCAACTATTAATCCCTCATTTTACTCTTCCCCAAGGTATTGATTCACAGCTCTCTGAATCAGTTCCATTTGATGCATTTTGTCCAATTAACTATACACCAGGGAGCTTTCCTCAACTACAGACAATTTTAACATCTTTTTTAACCATGTCCCCACGTGCCATCTTGGATAGTGATGAAGAGCTGTACAGGAATCAGACAAATCAACTGTGTGAGTGATGCTGCAACAACAATGAATGAATGAATTGACTGTGGGTTTCAGGAAGGGGAGGTAGGAAGAAGCAGTCCTCATTGAGGGTGGGTCAGCTGTGCAAAGGGTGAGCAGCTTCAACATCCCTGCAGTCAACATCTCAGAATGTTCAAAGTTATTATCAAAATATATACTTATCACCACGTACCACCTTGAGATTAATTTTATGCAGGCATTCGCAGTAGAACAGAGAAATACAACAGAATAGCAAATAAGACAAGCACAAAGACTGACAAACAGCCAATGTGAAAAGAACGACAAATCGTGCAAATTAAATCTATAAATAATACTGACAACTTGAGTTGTAAAGTTCCTGAAAGTGAATCCATAGGTTGTGAAATCAGTTCAGAGCTGAGGTGAGTGAAGTTATCCACACTGGTTCAGGAGCCTGATGATAACTGGTCCTGAACCTGGTGGTGTGGGATTTATCCTGGGCCCAACATGTTTATGCGTTCATGAAACAGTCAATGAACTCATTTTTATCTATTTTGGACCATTTATTTGTATATATTCTTATCGTAACACACAGGGGGTTTTATGTCTTGTGCTGTATTGCTGCCACAAAGCAAAGCATTTCATGACATCTGTCAACGATAAATCTCATTACTGACATACATCACATGGACATGTTTTCATGTCCATGGAATAATTTCACTGGAAACAGCTTCCTGCTGTCATTCCCCACCTGTTGATGCAGAAACAATTTTGCATCTAATTGGTAATTTGTTTCAGATCCATTACCTAACTTTCCGACCCATCCCCCATGGGGGACTATCGTCTAAAGCATTGATAAGCGTATGCAAACTACATCAATTGTGCTATTCTCATCTCCACCAATTTGGATCTCCTTTAAAATGTGAGCCCTACAAGATAAAAACTTTTTGTAACAAAATGACAATTAATATGAACCACCTAGATAAAGATTCATGGTGCCTATTCTGCATATTTCTTTTAAAAATACAACCTCAGGGATTCAATTGGTTTCTAAATATCTGAGGTCACTTTAGAACAGAGATGCGGAGGAATTTCTTTAGCCAAAGGGTGGTGAACCTGTGAAATACATTGTCACAGATGGCTATGGAGATCAAGTCATTGGGTATACTTAAAGCAGAGGTTGATAGGTTCTGGATTAGTAAGGTTGTCAAAGGTTACAGAGAGAAGGCAGGAGAGTGTGATTGAGGGAATAATAACGCAGCCATGATGGAATGGCAGAGCAGGACTCAATGGGCTGAATGGACCAATTCTGCTCCCATGCCTTACGGTCCCTTTTTAAACAAGGACACATTTTTGCAAAATTGGACAATTGGAAAAAAGTGATGATTTAATTCAATAGTTCAATTTACATCTCCCCACAATCTACAAGTGTGTGTTCAGAACACCAGCATTGTGAGAGTCAATTGTAACATGAAAAATGAACTGTGGAGTTCTGTGGTGTCATCAAATGGAGGTAGATATTTGTCTCAAAAGAAATAAAATAAAAATTATAAACTTGTTCCTTCACTCATCTTAGCTACAAGCTAAAACAAAACTGAGTGTTGGCTAAAGCTTCAGAAAAGAAAATAATTTCCCATGTAAGGAATAGTTCAGCCCATCTTTGCAAAGCAACATTGCAAAATGACAAGAAATGGGCCATTATTTCAAAGCACTATCCATTGGTTAGATCTTCAATAAGCAATGTCTTTCTTATCTATAGAGAGCGACTTCTATAGATAAGACTGAAGGAATAATAAATGAGGGATGAACCATGCTACAGCAATAGTCGTACAAAACAAGGTCAAGTGCTTTGGCCCATCAGCCTTTCTCTTACACTAATCCCATTTTAATTTCCCCACATTCTCAGCTCCAGCATAATCTATCATATTTGGGGTATCTTCAAAGGCCAATGAATCTACAGATGTTTGGGATGTAGAAGAAAACCAGAGCACCCAGATGAAACTCGTGTACTTACAAGGAGAATGACTGCACTCCACACAGATTACACCAGAGGACAGGGTCGAACTTGGGTTGCCAGATGTGCCAGTCACTGATTGTACTAGTTGTGCCACTGTGGCAAATGTTGTCCAGTAGTTTACATAATAAATGGCATAGGTAGGATGTTTCAGATATGAGGAGATACTGGATAGGGCCCATTTTGTTTCTCCTGGAGCAGAGCAAATAGGGGGGAACCAAAGAGAGGGATAAGTATGTTGAGAGGGATAAGTGAGATAAGATAGGCAGTAAGAAACTTCTTTATGATGGAGGGCAAGTTTTTAAGGATAGGTTTAGATGGAACCTGAAAAAGAAGTGTTTTCATACAGAGAGTAGTTGCATCTGGGTCAAACTGCCAGAGAAAGCAGCGGAGTATCATATTCTCACAATTAAGAAGCATCTGCATGAGCTTAAGAATCAACAAGGCACAGAAGTCTGTTGTCTGTGGCAGTAAATGAGGTTAGAACAGCATAAATGTTTGATGGTTTGTGGGTCAAGGGATCTATTTCTATGCTGGCCTGAGTCTATGACCCCTCAAGTCATATCAATTAAGTGAAGGGGATGTCTAACAGAGAATTAACAATGGGCCAGGTGGTAACGAAGTAGGAACACTAAATGTTCCCATTACAAATAATCTTACCTGGAGAGACAGCTGCGAGGATACTGACACTCTCTAGACACACCACTATATGAAGAAAGAATCGACTCCTGGACAAGACTGTACTCTTTAATTAACAGGCGATCAGCCTCCATCTGCAGCAAGGTATCATACTGTGAAGGTCAGACACAGGAATATTGGTCAACAAGTGCACTCTTAATTTCCTCCCTATTATCTGCTTTATTCAGGTGTCCAATTGTCAACCAGTACAAAACAGCAGCACAAGTCCCTGAGTAGACCACAAGTTCCGTATTCTCGCCCAACATCTGACTGCACTCCGGTCCCAATCCCCAAACGTCTTCCTGTACTCCGGTCCCAATCCCCAAACGTCTTCCTGCACTCCAGTCCCAATCCCCAAACATCTTCCTGCACTCCGGTCCCAATCCCCAAACATCTTCCTGCACTCAGGTCCCAATCCCCAAACATCTTCCTGCACTCCGGTCCCAATCCCCAAACATCTTCCTGCACTCCGGTCCCAATCCCCAAACATCTTCCTGCAATCCGGTCCCAATCCCCAAACATCTTCCTGCAATCCGGTCCCAATCCCCAAACGTCTTCCTGCACTCCGGTCCCAATCCCCAAACGTCTTCCTGCACTCCGGTCCCAATCCCCAAACGTCTTCCTGCACTCCGGTCCCAATCCCCAAACGTCTTCCTGCACTCCGGTCCCAATCCCCAAACGTCTTCCTGCACTCCGGTCCCAATCCCCAAACGTCTTCCTGCACTCCGGTCCCAATCCCCAAACGTCTTCCTGTACTCCGGTCCCAATCCCCAAACGTCTTCCTGCAATCCGGTCCCAATCCCCAAACGTCTTCCTGCAATCCGGTCCCAATCCCCAAACGTCTTCCTGCACTCCGGTCCCAATCCCCAAACGTCTTCCTGCACTCCGGTCCCAATCCCCAAACGTCTTCCTGCACTCCGGTCCCAATCCCCAAACGTCTTCCTGCACTCCGGTCCCAATCCCCAAACGTCTGCCTGCACTCCGGTCCCAATCCCCAAACGTCTGCCTGCACTCCGGTCCCAATTCCCAAACGTCTGCCTGCACTCCGGTCCCAATCCCCAAACGTCTGCCTGCACTCCGGTCCCAATCCCCAAACATCTTCCTGTACTCCGGTCCCAATCCCCAAATGTCTTCCTGCACTCCGGTCCCAATCCCCAAACATCTTCCGGTCCCAATCCCCAAACATCTTCCTGTACTCCGGTCCCAATCCCCAAACATCTTCCTGCACTCCAGTCCCAATCCCCAAACGTCTTCCTGTACTCCGGTCCCAATCCCCAAACGTCTTCCTGCACTCCGGTCCCAATCCCCAAACATCTTCCGGTCCCAATCCCCAAACGTCTTCCTGCACTCCGGTCCCAATCCCCAAATGTCTTCCTGTACTCCGGTCCCAATCCCCAAACGTCTGCCTGCACTCCGGTCCCAATCCCCAAACGTCTTCCTGCACTCCGGTCCCAATCCCCAAACGTCTTCCTGCACTCCGGTCCCAATCCTCAAACATCTTCCTGTACTCCGGTCCCAATCCCCAAACATCTGCCTGCACTCCGGTCCCAATCCCCAAACGTCTTCCTGCACTCCGGTCCCAATCCCCAAACATCTTCCTGCACTCCGGTCCCAATCCCCAAACATCTTCCGGTCCCAATCCCCAAACATCTTCCTGCACTCCGGTCCCAGTCCCCAAACGTCTTCCTGCACTCCGGTCCCAATCCCCAAACATCTTCCTGCACTCCGGTCCCAATCCCCAAACGTCTTCCTGCACTCCAGTCCCAATCCCCAAACATCTTCCTGCACTCCGGTCCCAATCCCCAAACGTCTTCCTGTACTCCGGTCCCAATCCCCAAACGTCTTCCTGTACTCCGGTCCCAATCCCCAAACATCTTCCTGTACTCCCGTCCCAATCCCCAAACATCTTCCGGTCCCAATCCCCAAACATCTTCCTGTACTCCGGTCCCAATCCACAAACATCTTCCTGTACTCCGGTCCCAATCCCCAAACATCTTCCTGCACTCCGGTCCCAATCCCCAAACGTCTTCCTGCACTCCGGTCCCAATCCTCAAACATCTGCCTGCACTCCGGTCCCAATCCCCAAACGTCTTCCTGCACTCCGGTCCCAATCCCCAAACGTCTTCCTGCACTCCGGTCCCAATCCCCAAACGTCTTCCTGCACTCCGGTCCCAATCCCCAAACGTCTTCCTGCACTCCGGTCCCAATCCCCAAACGTCTTCCTGTAATCCGGTCCCAATCCCCAAACATCTTCCTGCACTCCGGTCCCAATCCCCAAACGTCTTCCTGTAATCCGGTCCCAATCCCCAAACGTCTTCCTGCACTCCGGTCCCAATCCCCAAACATCTTCCTGCAATCCGGTCCCAATCCCCAAACATCTTCCTGTACTCCGGTCCCAATCCCCAAACATCTTCCTGTACTCCGGTCCCAATCCCCAAACATCTTCCTGTACTCCGGTCCCAATCCCCAAACGTCTTCCTGTAATCCGGTCCCAATCCCCAAACGTCTTCCTGCACTCTGGTCCCAATCCCCAAACGTCTTCCTGCAATCCGGTCCCAATCCCCAAACATCTTCCTGCACTCCGGTCCCAATCCCCAAACATCTTCCTGCACTCCGGTCCCAATTCCCAAACATCTGCCTGCACTCCGGTCCCAATCCCCAAACATCTTCCTGTACTCCGGTCCCAATCCCCAAACATCTTCCTGCACTCCGGTCCCAATCCCCAAACATCTGCCTGCACTCCGGTCCCAATCCCCAAACATCTTCCTGGACTCCGGTCCCAATCCCCAAACATCTTCCTGTACTCCGGTCCCAATCCCCAAACGTCTTCCGGTCCCAATCCCCAAACATTTTCCTGTACTCCGGTCCCAATCCCCAAACATCTTCCTGTACTCCGTTCCCAATCCCCAAACGTCTTCCTGTACTCTGGTCCCAATCCCCAAACGTCTTCCTGTACTCCGGTCCCAATCCCCAAACGTCTTCCTGTACTCCGGTCCCAATCCCGAAACGTCTTCCTGTACTCCGGTCCCAATCCCCAAACGTCTTCCCGTACTCCGGTCCCAATCCCCAAACGTCTTCCCGCACTCCGGTCCCAATCCCCAAACGTCTTCCTGCAATCCGGTCCTCTATGATTAGCTCTTCCCACTAACAAGAATATGAAAGTGGCAATCAGCCCCTGTGCAAAAATAATTTACAGAGATTTTTCCGGGACTCGGGTACCTGAATTATAGGAAACGGCTGAATAGATTACAACTTTATTCCCTGGAGCATCGGAGAATGAGGGGAGATTTGATGGAGGTACACAAAATTATGAGGGGCTTGATGCAAGCTAGCTTTTTGCACTGTAAGGAGAACCTCTTCACTCAGATGTGGTGTGAGTGTGGAGTGAACAGTCCACAGAGTAGTGGATTGGTGGATGTGGGCTCCACTGGATGAGAGGGATTTGAAGGGTTGTGTGTTGATGGGACTCGGCAGAGTAACCGTTCGGAATGGACTAGATAAGACACGAGGGCCTGTTTCTGTGCTGCCATTTAGCAGTCCATAGATAAATGATCACGTTACCCACGAGTACCTTCCAGATTTAACGCCTGTTAACAGCAGCGACACTGAGGTGGGGTAGAGTGTGCAGTATTATTGGCAGTAAGTCTTAACGGGCTAGGTTTTTTAAAATTGAGGGTGATTGATATCTGGAACACACTGACAATCAGATGCAATTATCACATTTGAGACATTTAGACTAAAATTTAAATAGGTTGCAGTTCTCATATACTCAGATTGGTTAGTGCAGTTTGGCAAAAAGGTCAGCATAATTCTGGTGGGCAAAGGACCTATCTCTGTGCTGTAGCACTCTATGACTGTGATTCTATACTTGCAAGAATCAATACTGGCATAGACCTGTTGCAGTAACTGGACCAGTCTTGTGCAGAACAATTCCATGCCTTTTATAGATAAAGCAGTTCTAACAAAGAACCTGTTTTTGCGTGGGACTCATGTAAACATGTAAAAGTGCCTGCACAAGGCTGAAGGCAGTTTCTATACCAAACCATTCTCAGGCTCTTGGCCTTTGCTCTAGCTACACTTTCAGATGGATGTTGATGTACATTATCCACACAGCTATCAGGATACGACAGCTTGTCATCCAATTACGTTAAACTCCTCAGGAGCTACCGCCACACTCTCACCTTGCAGCGGAGTTCCATCACTGTGCCCAGGCAAGGATTTCCTGCCCTTTTGATAGAGCTTTTGCACATTATCCATAACATGTTGCAGTAGAATGCCATCCAGCAGCAACTAGAGTGGTTCTGTTCGGAATGGCCTCAGTAGAACAGAGCCCTGAAAGAACTCAGTGGCCAGCAGCATCCATAGACCCAAACAGTGTTTTGGATTTCAGTATTCAATGACCTCACGCTCATGAAGAGTTATGATCTAAACAATGTAGATGTTGGAAATTTGAAGTACCACCGGAAGTGCCAGAAATTCTCAATAGGTCAGACAGCATGAGTGTAGAGGAACAGGACAGTATTGTTTGTAAAGTGGATGAACCTCTTTTAAAGCTTGGAATATAAGGTGCACAGAAAGGGGAAGGGGTGAAAGGAGCAGAGCAGAAAAGACCTGCTTTGATGAACAAGGAAGGAGAGCGTTTATTGAAATATATAACTGTTCTGATAAAGAAAAAAATAATTTTGTGTGAAGAAACAAGCCATCCTCACATCCTTGACTGAAGGGTAGAAGGAACTTACAGAAGAGAGGGAGTTGGCTGCACCCAGTTCTCCTGCTATCGTCTCAGGACGGTGGAGCAGGCTGCACTCCGATGTCTCTGTCTCTATGGCTTCCTTTGCCTTCTTCAGGAATGCCTCATATGTCTCATTTCCTGTCAGTAACAAAGACAAATCAAAGTGCTACTCTACTTGATCAAAATAATGCTCCTGTTCTTCACATCTTCTATTCTTGTCCACGTAAATAGGAAAATGTTGTTGAGCCAATCCAACTCCTGACAGAAAAGAATGCATTAAAAGGGGTGAAATATGCAGTCATTCTGTGGGCATTAACTGGATAGCAGATTGCTATATTGTCTTGTGTCAGCATTGCTCTACCCCTCAGGCTCAGTGGAGTCACAGACATCAGGACAGCCCAGTCCATGCAGGCCATTAAATCCAGGCTAACAAGATGTATTTCTGTTCTAGCCAACAGATATGTTCCATTTCAGTTCCATTGCAGCTCTGTTCCATTTCATCAAGTTGCACACAATCTTGGTGTACACACCTTTAGTACCATGCAGTTCCTCAACCTAAACAGGACTAGACACATCCAGGGCTGTAACAATCTTCCCAAGTATTCTGAGTATCAATTGTTCCCAAATGTTCTTCACAGGAAGGAATACATCATTCTAGAGTTGTTGGATTGTCCTATGCTTTACCATTCCCCAATTCAGGACCGAGTGTGTAACAAGCTCTCTGCAGTACAGTATATCAAGATAGTGAAAGAAGCACTGACCAGATGAGAACAGGGCAATCTACCCAACAGTATTTTGGGTAGCTATGACAGAACCTCTTGTCAAGGTCTCCAATCTTTCTCAAGGCTAATCACCAGCATATTTCTCAAAGTTAAACTTTGCCTCATTAGTCTGTAACACTCCTGTCCATCCAAACACAGTTCTGTGCGACTCCCTTTCGCCTGTACCCACTCCTCCCATCCAAACACAGTTCCCCGTGACTCCCTTTCGCCTGTACCCACTCCTCCCATCCAAACACAGTTCTGTGTGACTCCCTTTCGCCTGTACCCACTCCTCCCATCCAAACACAGTTCTCCGTGACTCCCTTTCGCCTGTACCCACTCCTCCCATCCAAACACAGTTCCCCGTGACTCCCTTTCGCCTGTACCCACTCCTCCCATCCAAACACAGTTCTGTGTGATTCCCTTTCACCTGTACCCACTCCTCCCATCCAAACACAGTTCTCCGTGACTCCCTTTCGCCTGTACCCACTCCTCCCATCCAAACACAGTTCCCCGTGACTCACTTTCGCCTGTACCCACTCCTCCCATCCAAACACAGTTCTGTGTGATTCCCTTTCACCTGTACCCACTCCTCCCATCCAAACACAGTTCTCCGTGACTCCCTTTCGCCTGTACCCACTCCTCCCATCCAAACACAGTTCCCCGTGACTCCCTTTCGCCTGTACCCACTCCTCCCATCCAAACACAGTTCTGTGTGATTCCCTTTCACCTGTACCCACTCCTCCCATCCAAACACAGTTCTCCGTGACTCCCTTTCGCCTGTACCCACTCCTCCCATCCAAACACAGTTCCCCGTGACTCACTTTCGCCTGTACCCACTCCTCCCATCCAAACACAGTTCTGTGTGATTCCCTTTCACCTGTACCCACTCCTCCCATCCAAACACAGTTCTCCGTGACTCCCTTTCGCCTGTACCCACTCCTCCCATCCAAACACAGTTCTGTGTGACTCCCTTTCATCTGTACCCACTCCTGCCCATCCTAACACTGTTCTCCGTGACTCCCTTTCGCCTGTACCCACTCCTGCCCATCCTAACACTGTTCTCCGTGACTCCCTTTCGCCTGTACCCACTCCTCCCATCCAAACACAGTTCTGTGTGATTCCCTTTCACCTGTACCCACTCCTCCCATCCAAACACAGTTCTCCGTGACTCCCTTTCGCCTGTACCCACTCCTCCCATCCAAACACAGTTCTGTGTGACACCCTTTCATCTGTACCCACTCCTGCCCATCCTAACACTGTTCTCCGTGACTCCCTTTCGCCTGTACCCACTCCTGCCCATCCTAACACTGTTCTCCGTGACTCCCTTTCGCCTGTACCCACTCCTCCCATCCAAACACAGTTCTGTGTGACTCCCTTTCATCTGTACCCACTCCTGCCCATCCTAACACTGTTCTCCGTGACTCCCTTTCGCCTGTACCCACTCCTGCCCATCCTAACACTGTTCTCCATGACTCACATTAGTCTGTACCCACTCCTGCCAGCCGAACACTGTTCTCGATGACTCACATTAGTCTGTACCCACTCCTGCCCATCCTAACACTGTTCTCCGTGACTCACATTAGTCTGTACCCACTCCTGCCCATCCTAACACTGTTCTCCATGACTCACATTAGTCTGTACCCACTCCTGCCCATCCTAACACTGTTCTCCATGACTCCCTTTCGCCTGTACCCACTCCTGCCCATCCTAACACTGTTCTCCGTGACTCACATTAGTCTGTACCCACTCCTGCCCAGCCTAACACTGTTCTCCGTGACTCCCTTTCCCCTGTAACCACTCCTGCCAGCCTAACACTGTTCTCCATGACTCACATTAGTCTGTACCCACTCCTGCCAGCCTAACACTGTTCTCCATGACTCACATTAGTCTGTACCCACTCCTGCCAGCCTAACAAAGTTCTCCATGACTCACATTAGTCTGTACCCACTCCTGCCCATCCTAACACTGTTCTCCATGACTCACATTAGTCTGTACCCACTCCTGCCAGCCTAACAAAGTTCTCCATGACTCACATTAGTCTGTACCCACTCCTGCCCATCCTAACACTGTTCTCCATGACTCACATTAGTCTGTACCCACTCCTGCCAGCCTAACAAAGTTCTCCATGACTCACATTAGTCTGTACCCACTCCTGCCCATCCTAACACTGTTCTCCGTGACTCCCTTTCGCCTGTAACCACTCCTGCCCATCCTAACACTGTTCTCCGTGACTCACATTAGTCTGTACCCACTCCTGCCATCCTAACAAAGTTCTCCATGACTCACATTAGTCTGTACCCACTCCTGCCAGCCTAACAAAGTTCTCCATGACTCACATTAGTCTGTACCCACTCCTGCCAGCCTAACACTGTTCTCCATGACTCACATTAGTCTGTACCCACTCCTGCCAGCCTAGCACTGTTCTCCATGACTCACATTAGTCTGTACCCACTCCTGCCAGCCTAACAAAGTTCTCCATGACTCACATTAGTCTGTACCCACTCCTGCCCATCCTAACACTGTTCTCCATGACTCACATTAGTCTGTACCCACTCCTGCCCATCCTAACACTGTTCTCCGTGACTCACATTAGTCTGTACCCACTCCTGCCAGCCTAACACTGTTCTCCGTGACTCACATTAGTCTTTACCCACTCCTGCCAGCCTAACACTGTTCTCCATGACTCACATTAGTCTGTACCCACTCCTGCCAGCCTAACAAAGTTCTCCAAGCTTACAGCATCAATTTATGTGCATGTGTCAATCTTGGGCTTCAGCTCATTCCTCCTACTGTGTTTGGAGGGCAGAGTGGGTACAGACAAGAGCGAATCATGGAGAACGGTTAGGATGCAGACTAAAGGGTGCCACACATAACTGTTTGGGTGGGCAGGATAGGATTGTCTGATTGCTACCTCATCACTGCTGTTATTGACTCCAGGGCTAATTCTGTAGTTGCTAACAGGTGCCTAATAATCAGCTCACAAGGTCATAGTTATAAACATTTTAAAAATGAATGCCTACTCCCTTTCAATTAGGCACCTCCCTGCTATTTATTGAAAATGAATTTGGTTGTGTCTCACCTGGGACTGAAATCTCCCTCTCTCTTCAACTCCATTCCTTACAAGCCTCAACTAATGTGCAGCATTATGCACCTTTCATTCCATCCTCATTGAGCTTGAATGCTTTCAGTTTCTCAGCACTTTTCTAACAATAGTATCCTTGCTTTTTAACTTGTACATGTCCACATTGAGGGATAACCATTCAGCTTCAGAAACCCTCCCTTCTAAAGCCTACTAAAAGCCATGTAAGAACAACAGTTCTTTGTTTCCATTCAACTTACATCTGCTGTTGCGTAAACCCACAGCCGTACCTTTTATGCATCGGGGTAGGTCCAGGTAAATCCTTGGGAAAGTCCCCTCTCCTTTCACGGTGATGCTGTCAGGTTCAAAATGAGAAATCTGAATCTCGAAGCTCTTATAAAAGATCTCAGGTACTCCTGGTAAATAAGTAACCTGCAACTGCTGCTCAGCATTGGCTTCAATGCAACCCTAAAAATAATATGAAGAATTAAAATGTTATGTTATTGAAAACAAAATAGCATTTTATTATTATTAAACATTCCAAATATTAAATATTAAAAATAGGTGACTTGAGGGAATGTTTAAGTACCAGGACACATGTCAGAGATTAGGAATCTGAAAACTTTGGAGGTAGTAGAGACATGGAATGAGTTACCAATGAAGTCGATTGAAGAGTACATATTTAAGAGGGGAGAACAGAGAAGGACATCATGATCTGATCGACAAGAAACAGATGGTTTCCACATTATTTATTCTGCCTAATATCATCCTCACCTTCTGAATTTTGGTAAAGTTCAGATAGCTAAGCGCAGAAACAAATATCACTGTGATGATTGTACGCTCTAGTATCAATTGGTGACAATCAAGTATTTGTATTTGTATTGTAAAGGCTATTCATTCCCTGTGCAGCATCAAACTTGCCCTGCTATGACTACTTGCACTGGAGGTGAGATATCACATACTTAAGTATGCAGTTACGAGGCAATTCAGTGAGGAACCTTTTAACCAATTCTCAAGGGGGAAAAACACAATGGATACCATAGAAGCAACCCAGTATAATGTTATCGTTGGAAGTCCAAATAAATTCCAACCTGCATCCCACAACAAAAGTCTATCACATTAAAGTGTATTAAATCTCTACACATTATCATGGTGTAGTAACTCTCATGCGTAATAATGACATTCAAATCTTCAGCATATTCTGATGCTATTAGCTCCCTAAATTAACCTGCCTTTGTACTCTGCACATGTATTATGCTCATAGAATACAAATTCTTGATTGTTCTCAAGTCCCAGTGAACGCACAAGGACTGTTACAGAACCAGCGGAATGAAGTCACTATTGTGTAGTTCGTTCAGCTGGCTGCCAGAGCTTTAGCAGAGTGCCTTCACTTGCCCAGGTCGGCTATGCTGATGTAACCATTCACAGTAACCTTCAGCTCATTTCTTACTCAGCCGATTATCAATTCCTTTGCACCATTAACTGCCTTGTTCTTTCCTCCTTTGCATGAGTTCATATTTGTCTAAAATACATTAAATCTCTAACATTCAAACACGAGGGAATCTGCAGATGCTGGAAATTCAAGCAACACACACAAAATGCTGGTGGAACACAGCAGGCGAGGCAGCATCTATAGGAAGAAGCGCTGTCGATGTTTCGAGCCGATACCCTTCGTCAGGACATTGTCCAGTCCCAATTAACAGGGCCCCACTGTAGCATAGCCAGTTAGTGCCATGTTATCACAGCTCGGAAGTCAGAATTCAGAGTTCAGAGAAATTTGGTGTTCTTCCCATGAGCACATGGGTTTCTTCCTTCCTCTGGGTGCTCCAGTTTCCTCTCACATTCCAAAGACGCACCAGCTGGTAAGTTCAATAGTCATTGCAAACTGTCCTGTGATTAGGCTTAGTTGCTGGGCAGTGTGGCTCATTAGGCTGAAAGGGCCTATTCCGCACTATACCTCAGAATGAATAAATAAAAGTCATTGTGCTGATCTCTCTCTCTCTCTCTCTCTCTCTCTCTCTCTCTCTCTCTCTCTCTCTCTCTCTCTCTCTCTCTCTCTCGCCCCGGCGGATATTAACTCAGTGTCTCTTTACACAGTGACAGGCTGATGTTAAGCTTGTCTCTTTCTCCACAATTTCTGACTGACTTGTCTCCAGTGTCCAGTGTCTTCTATATTTATTGGAAGTTTCTACCATCTGCAATATTTTGTTCATCATCTCCTATTTCAATATTACATTATTCATAGATGGTTTATTTGAATTCAGACTTACTCTCAAAGTTCAAAGTAAATTTATCATCAAAGTACGGATTTGTCGCATATATTAGCCTGAGATTTGTTTTCTTGCAGGTATTCACAGCGGAACAAAGAAATAAAATGCAATCAATAAAAAACTACACACTATCATGGTCCGGATCGGTTCCCCTTTAAATTTAGTTAGGTTGTGATCCGGACCATTGACGCCTTGTTCCCTTCTAATTCCATTTCACGTCCCTTGAGCTTGGCAATCAAGGTAATCTACCTTCGACCTAAACCGGCAGCTTATAAGCCCTTGGCTTTAGCTGTTTGGGGTGAGAGTGTTAAGAAACCTTCGCAAGTCGCTGCCGCTGCTACAAGCCAAAGTGACCCAGCCCGCATCGGAGTACCAGCAATTCACCTTCCGTCACCGGAGTGACCCAGCCCGCATCGGAGTACCAGCAATTCACCTTCCGTCACCAGAGTGACCCAGCCCGCATCGGAGTACCAGCAATTCACCTTCCGTCACCAGAGTGATCCAGCCCGCATCGGAGTACCAGCAATTCACCTTCCGTCACCGGAGTGACCCAGCCCGCATCGGAGTACCAGCAATTCACCTTCCATCACCAGAGTGACCCAGCCCGCATCGGAGTACCAGCAATTCACCTTCCATCACCAGAGTGACCCAGCCCACATCCGAGTACCAGCAATTCACCTTCCGTCACCAGAGTGACCCAGCCCGCATCGGAGTACCAGCGATTCACCTTCCGTCACCAGAGTGACCCAGCCCGCATCGGAGTACCAGCAATTCACCTTCCATCACCAGTGACCCAGCCCGCATCGGAGTACCAGCAATTCACCTTCCGTCACCAGAGTGACCCAGCCCGCATCGGAGTACCAGCAATTCACCTTCCGTCACCGGAGTGACCCAGCCCGCATCGGAGTACCAGCAATTCACCTTCCGTCACCAGAGTGACCCAGCCCGCATCGGAGTACCAGCAATTCACCCTCCGTCACCAGAGTGACCCAGCCCGCATCGGAGTACCAGCAATTCACCTTCCGTCACCACAGTGACCCAGCCCGCATCGGAGTACCAGCAATTCACCTTCCGTCACCACAGTGACCCAGCCCGCATCGGAGTACCAGCGATTCACCTTCCGTCACCAGAGTGACCCAGCCCGCATCGGAGTACCAGCGATTCACCTTCCGTCACCAGTGACCCAGCCCGCATCGGAGTACCAGCAATTCACCTTCCGTCACCGGAGTGACCCAGCCCGCATCGGAGTACCAGCAATTCACCTTCCGTCACCAGAGTGACCCAGCCCGCATCGGAGTACCAGCAATTCACCTTCCGTCACCAGAGTGACCCAGCCCGCATCGGAGTACCAGCAATTCACCTTCCGTCACCAGAGTGACCCAGCCCGCATCGGAGTACCAGCGATTCACCTTCCGTCGCCAGAGTGACCCAGCCCGCATCGGAGTACCAGCAATTCACCTTCCGTCACCAGAGTGACCCAGCCCGCATCGGAGTACCAGCAATTCACCTTCCATCGCCAGAGTGACCCAGCCCGCATCGGAGTACCAGCAATTCACCTTCCATCACCAGTGACCCAGCCCGCATCGGAGTACCAGCAATTCACCTTCCGTCACCAGAGTGACCCAGCCCGCATCGGAGTACCAGCAATTCACCTTCCGTCACCAGAGCGACCCAGCCCACATCCGAGTACCAGCCATTCACCTTCCGTCACCAGAGTGACCCAGCCCGCCTCGGAGTACCAGCAATTCACCTTCCGTCACCAGAGTGACCCAGCCCGCATCGGAGTACCAGCAATTCACCTTCCGTCACCAGAGTGACCCAGCCCGCATCGGAGTACCAGCAATTCACCTTCCGTCACCAGAGTGACCCAGCCCGCATCGGAGTACCAGCAATTCACCTTCCGTCACCAGAGTGACCCAGCCCGCATCGGAGTACCAGCAATTCACCTTCCATCACCAGAGTGACCCAGCCCGCATTGGAGTACCAGCAATTCACCTTCCGTCGCCAGAGTGACCCAGCCCGCATCGGAGTACCAGCAATTCACTTTCCATCACCAGAGTGACCCAGCCCGCATTGGAGTACCAGCAATTCACCTTCCGTCGCCAGAGTGATCCAGCCTGCATCGGAGTACCAGCAATTCACCTTCCATCACCAGAGTGACCCAGCCCGCATCGGAGTACCAGCAATTCCCCTTCCGTCACCAGTGACCCAGCCCGCATCGGAGTACCAGCAATTCACCTTCCGTCACCAGAGCGACCCAGCCCGCATCGGAGTACCAGCAATTCACCTTCCGTCACCAGAGCGACCCAGCCCGCATCGGAGTACCAGCGATTCACCTTCCGTCACCAGAGTGACCCAGCCCGCATCGGAGTACCAGCCATTCACCTTCCGTCACCAGAGTGACCCAGCCTGCATCCGAGTACCAGCAATTCACCTTCCGTCACCAGAGTGACCCAGCCCGCATCGGAGTACCAGCAATTCACCTCCCGTCACCAGAGTGACCCAGCCCGCATCGGAGTACCAGCAATTCACCGTCCGTCACCAGTGTGGCCCAGCCCGCATCGGAGTACCAGCAATTCACCGTCCGTCACCAGTGTGGCCCAGCCCGCATCGGAGTACCAGCAATTCACCTTCCGTCACCAGAGTGACCCAGCCCGCATCGGAGTACCAGCAATTCACCTTCCGTCACCAGAGTGACCCAGCCCGCATCGGAGTACCAGCAATTCACCTTCCATCATCAGAGTGACCCAGCCCGCATTGGAGTACCAGCAATTCACGTTCCGTCACCAGAGCGACCCAGCCCGCATCGGAGCACCAGCAATTCACCTTCCGTCACCAGAGTGACCCAGCCCGCATTGGAGTACCAGCAATTCACCTTCCGTCACCAGAACGACCCAGCCCGCATCGGAGTACCAGCAATTCACCTTCCGTCACCAGTGACCCAGCCCGCATCGGAGTACCAGCAATTCCCCTTCCGTCACCAGTGACCCAGCCCGCATCGGAGTACCAGCAATTCCCCTTCCGTCACCAGTGACCCAGCCCGCATCGGAGTACCAGCAATTCACCTTCCGTCATCAGAGCGACCCAGCCCGCATCGGAGTACCAGCAATTCCCCTTCCGTCACCAGGGACCCAGCCCGCATTGGAGTACCAGCAATTCACCTTCCGTCACCAGAGCGACCCAGCCCGCATCGGAGTACCAGCGATTCACCTTCCGTCACCAGAGTGACCCAGCCCGCATCGGAGTACCAGCAATTCACCTTCCGTCACCAGAGTGACCCAGCCCGCATCGGAGTACCAGCAATTCACCTTCCGTCACCAGAGTGACCCAGCCCGCATCGGAGTACCAGCAATTCACCTTCCGTCACCAGAGCGACCCAGCCCGCATCGGAGTACCAGCGATTCACCTTCCGTCACCAGAGTGACCCAGCCCGCATCGGAGTACCAGCAATTCACCTTCCGTCACCAGAGTGACCCAGCCCGCATCGGAGTACCAGCAATTCACCTTCCGTCACCAGAGTGACCCAGCCCGCATCCGAGTACCAGCCATTCACCTTCCGTCACCAGAGTGACCCAGCCCGCATCGGAGTACCAGCAATTCACCTCCCGTCACTGGAGTGACCCAGCCCGCATCGGAGTACCAGCAATTCACCGTCCGTCACCAGTGTGGCCCAGCCCGCATCGGAGTACCAGCAATTCACCGTCCGTCACCAGTGTGGCCCAGCCCGCATCGGAGTACCAGCAATTCACCTTCCGTCACCAGAGTGACTCAGCCCGCATCGGAGTACCAGCAATTCACCTTCCGTCACCAGAGCGACCCAGCCCGCATCGGAGTACCAGCAATTCACCTTCCATCACCAGTGACCCAGCCCGCATCGGAGTACCAGCAATTCCCCTTCCATCACCACAGTGACCCAGCCCGCATCGGAGTACCAGCAATTCCCCTTCCGTCACCGGAGTGACCCAGCCCGCATCGGAGTACCAGCAATTCACCTTCCGTCACCGGAGTGACCCAGCCCGCATCGGAGTACCAGCAATTCACCTTCCGTCACCGGAGTGACCCAGCCCGCATCGGAGTACCAGCAATTCACCTTCCGTCACCAGAGTGACCCAGCCCGCATCGGAGTACCAGCGATTCACCGTCCGTCACCGGAGTGACCCAGCCCGCATCGGAGTACCAGCAATTCACCTTCCGTCACCAGAGTGACCCAGCCCGCATCGGAGTACCAGCAATTCACCTTCCGTCACCAGAGTGACCCAGCCCGCATCGGAGTACCAGCAATTCACCTTCCGTCACCGGAGTGACCCAGCCCGCATCCGAGTACCAGCAATTCACCTTCCGTCACCAGAGTGACCCAGCCCGCATCGGAGTACCAGCAATTCACCTTCCGTCACCAGAGCGACCCAGCCCGCATCGGAGTACCAGCGATTCACCTTCCATCACCAGTGACCCAGCCCGCATCGGAGTACCAGCAATTCACCTTCCGTCACCAGAGTGACCCAGCCCGCATCGGAGTACCAGCAATTCACCTTCCGTCACCGGAGTGACCCAGCCCGCATCCGAGTACCAGCAATTCACCTTCTGTCACCAGAGTGACCCAGCCCGCATCGGAGTATCAGCAATTCACCTTCCGTCACCAGAGTGACCCAGCCCACATCGGAGTACCAGCAATTCACCTTCCGTCACCAGAGTGACCCAGCCCGCATCGGAGTACCAGCAATTCACCTTCCGTCACCAGAGCGACCCAGCCCGCATCGGAGTACCAGCAATTCACCTTCCGTCACCAGAGTGTAGTCCAGGCTCCTCAGCGAAGGGAAAGGGAAGCAGAGCCTATCGAGCAGAGGCTGCCCCCCAAGTAATGATTGGCTTCCGATGCCGTTGCTTGTGTGAAGAGGTCGTGTCCCAGATTCTGCCGCAAGGAGTGACTCGAGATCACCAGGAGACATAAGCTATTCACCAGCGTTCTTCACTAAACTGGAAAATACTTCCCCAACGGTGAAGTCAAAGAAACAGGAGAATTCCTCTGGCGGCGGGGAGTCTGACATTGCTAATGCTCAACCTGGGACTGAGATATTTAACCTTCCTGCCATTACCACATCAGGTGTGGTTTCATACAAGACAGGCGGAGACCTTACTCGACCTTCATGCCCCTTGTCCATGTCTACCCCTTGAAAAGTCCCAGCTCGGTGCCTGAGTGGCAAGTGGAGTCCTGACTCGATGTCATGCCCCTTGTCCATGTCTACCCCTTGAAAAGTCCCAGCTCGGTGCCTGAGTGGCAAGGGGAGTCCTGACTCGATGTCATGCCCCTTGTCCATGTCTACCCCTTGAAAAGTCCCAGCTCGGTGCCTGAGTGGCAAGTGGAGTCCTGACTCGATGTCATGCCCCTTGTCCATGTCTACCCCTTGAAAAGTCCCAGCTCGGTGCCTGAGTGGCAAGTGGAGTCCTGACTCGATGTCATGCCCCTTGTCCATGTCTACTCCTCGAAGAGTCCTGGCTCGGTGCCTGAGTGGCAAGGGGAGTCCTGACTCGATGTCATGCCCCTTGTCCATGTCTACCCCTCGAAGAGTCCCGGCTCAGTGCCTGAGTGGAAAGTGGAGTCCTGACTCGATGTCATGCCCCTTGTCCATGTCTACCCCTCGAAGAGTCCTGGCTCAGTGCCTGAGTGGCAAGTGGAGTCCTGACTCGATGTCATGCCCCTTGTCCATGTCTACCCCTCGAAGAGTCCCGGCTCGATGCCTGATCTGGAGGAGTCCTGGTTCAAGATTCCCCCGTGTCCGTGTTCCCCCCTTCCAAGTCCAAGGTCTGCGGCTGTCCCAATTCCCTGTTTCCAAGTCCCAGGTCCGTGGTGATCCAAGTCCCTAGTCCCCTAGTCCGAGGTTCGTGTTCCTCTTTGTCCTCGATTTCCTGATCTTCTGTGTCCCGAGTAATAAATGCTATTTTATTGTATCTAAGAAAGACGTGTTTGTGTCCTGCGTGTGGGTCCTCTCCCAGCACCCTTGTCCCCACCTTGTGACACACACAGACTGACAATGTGCAAAGGAAGACAAACTGTGTAAATAAAAAACAATAAACAAACAAACAAATAATACTGAGAACAAGAGTTGTAAACTCTTGAAAGTGAGCTCACAGATTGTGGAACCAGATCAGTGTTGAGGTTATCCAGGCTGGTTCAGGGACCTGATGTTGAGGGGTAATAACTGCTCCTGAACCTTGTGATGAGGGATATTCAATTGAATACTCTGCAATTCATTTGGCAAGTATTACCTTGAATACCCTTTTTCAGAAGAAACAAACAACCAAGGAAAAGAGAGAGCTATCACCTGCCAGGAGCCATGAACCAATGGTTTATGTTATTATCAGGAGGAGCTTTCCCGGCAATCATTCGAGATGTCACTAACCATGGAAGGTGTAATGAGTGGTACTCCCGGCTGAGGTTCTTTGTCAGCTGTCTGTGCTGCATTCAAAACAGTGAAGTCAAATGCAACCTTTCCTGTGTTCTTCAGGGTAATTTCAGTCACAGCATCATGGTTAAATAACTAAAGGAAACAAAAGAAGGGAAGTTATCATTTTCAAACCAATACTTGATTGTGATCAAAGTGAATCAGTAAATATATATCTGTAAAACCTATAAAATGCAAGTAAGAAGTGCAGGAAATGCCCAGATCAGGTAATGCTGAGAAGAAAAAAAATTACCTATAGCCGAACTGGCCAGTTCTGATGCAGAAAGCATTAAGATATATATCATTTATTTATTCAGAGATACAGCACTGTAACAGCCTCATCCCACCCAATGAACCCACTCTACTAACCCATAAGTCTTTGGAACTGAGGGGGAGAAAGCACAAAACCTTTACAGACAAAACGAGCTGGCTAACTGGATCAAAAATATATTGTAACTGACAGGAAAGGGGTGGTGATGGAAGAAGATAGTGAATTTTTGGAAATCTGACACCAATAATTTCCTACACGGAACAGTACTGGGACCTCTGCCGTTTCTGATATACATCATCAACTTTGATGTATTGTAAATGACTTAATTTCTTTATAAGATTCTTTCCTTCGCTAAACTTTGCTACTCTGATGCAAACATTCAAACTGCCCTGGATTCAATTTCTGTCAGTCACTGCAGTATCATTTCATTTGCTTCACCAACCATCTTATTCTTTGCTCTTTTCCCCTGCTTCCACATGTGTCTAAACATATTAAATCTAATGTCTTCGAGTTCTCATCAATGGACAATGTTGGAGGTATCATTAGATCTCGTGTAACCTGTGGATTACACAAAGGCTGTGGAGAGTGAAGAAAGTTTAAGGTTAAAGCAGGATGTGGATCAGCTTGAGAGTTCGGCAGGGTTTGCAGGTGCAGTTTGAGGCCACTCACCAGTCGAATGTGAGGAGATGGATTTTGGAAGTCATACAGTGGCAGGACGGAAGCAAGCATTAAGGAATATTGATGAACAAAGTGGCCAAAGTCAGCAATACCCTTAAAGTGACAATACAGTTCAATATGATGGTGAAGAAGGCAAAAGGCATGCTCGCCTGTGCCTGTTGGGACAAAGAAGAAAAGAGATGGGGCATCCTTCAACATTTTTTGTGTGTTGCTCTCGATGTCCAACATCTGCAGAATTCCTTGTGCTTACAAAATACTGATTAAGCGCAGCACTCGTGCAGTTTTGGGCACCGTTTTAGTGGAATGATTACAAAACTAAGCTTGTTTATCTTGAAGCACAGAGAGTTGTGAAGGGACTTGTTTGTGGTGTACAATATTAGCATGGGATTAGTTAGCTGAAAGTTAGCACAGGGGAGAGTGAGGAATTGATATAAGATCCTGGGGTGATGTGTGTGATGAAAATAGCTATAATCTAGAACACATTTCCTGAAGATGTGGGAGATACAGATTCAAAGACAAATTTGATAAATATCTGACAGAAAATTCATTGCAAAAGGCACTGGAAATAGGGGGAGGAAAAGGCAACGGAAAATGGGGAAGGGTGTTAAGCTTACTGCCAGGATAAGGCTGAATGACCGTCTGTTCTGTAACTTTATTGCACTAACCTGATGGCCGTAGTCAATCATTTTTCTGTCAAATTCATACTTGATAAACGATGCCTCTCCTTTCAGGGTTATCTCATACACTGGCCCACCTTCCACCTCACACACTGCTTTCACCTTGCTGCTGACGTTCGTGTGCCCATAAAATGTAAAGGTCATTCGTTGACTTTCATTGGCTTGTAGAACACCAAACAATGGAAGGATGTCAAATACCTGTCACATACAGGAACATGCCGTTGAAAGAAAAAGAAGAAATTCACAATTACCCAATACAAATTAAGCATTTTGGAAATACAAAAGCCTCCTGCAAGTGCAGGAAATCTAAAATAAAAGCAGAAAATGCTGCAAACACTTGTCAGGTCAGTTAGAATCTGTTGGAAGAGAAATAGAGTTAATATTTCAGGTTAAAAACTCTTTGTCAGAATTGGGAAAGGTCAAAAGACACTGCAAGGAGAGTGGAGGAGGGGCTGTCTCGAACAGGTTAAAATTAGGGTGACCATGGGGATAGGCTGAAAATGGGGCTTGTCTGTTTTCTCAACACCCTTATTCTCTTTATTTCACTGTGAGAGAAGGACGTGCCCAGCCTGAGCTACAAGATATGTTCATCTCGCTACATTTCACAACTCCTACATTCTTTTGATGCAGTTCTCAATCTTCAGCTGCTCCCATTTAGTCACTGGGGAGAAAATCTTTTTTTTTACATCTTACTGATTTAGTGATATAGCATGGAGTAGACCCCTCTGGACTTCCGAGCCACATGGCCCCAGCAACCCCATAACCTCGATTAACTCTAACTTAATCATAGGACTGTTTACAATAAACAATTAACCTTCCCAATACATATTTGGACTGTGGGAGGAGACCTAAGCACCCGGAGGAAATCTGCACATTCTGTGGGAAGCTATAGACAATAGATGCAGGAGTAGGCCATTCAGCCCTTTGAGCTAGCACCACCATTCAATATGATCATGGCTGATCATCCACAATCAGCACCCCGTTCCTGCCCTCTCCCCATATCCATTGACTCTGCTATCTTTAAGAGCTCTATTTAACTCTTTCTTGAAAGCATCCAGAGAATTGGCCTCCACTGCCTTCTGAGGCAGAGCATTCCATAGATCCACAACTCTCTGGGTAAAAAAGTTTTTCCTCAACTCCATTCTAAATGGCCTACCCCTTATTCTTAAACCAGTGATTCCCAACCTTTTCTATGCCCCACACCCCTAGGAAATGTTTGATTAATGTTCGCACCCCCTACAAAAGTAATATCACATTTGAAGATGAAGAAGTCTAATTTTTGAACCACAGATTTAACCACATACAATACCGCGGGTGAACAAATTGAACTTAAAAAAATAAGCTTTTAATTCAGTGCATAAAATGCAAATATAAATTGAGCAATTAGATTCTAATTTATTCAGAAAAAATTGTAAACAGTAAAATCAATCCCAATTGTGAACATAAAATTCAATGACTTCTTTGCTCCTGCTTCTCATTCATGATTTTGTCAAAATGTGGAACTTTCTTGCTGACTGCGATCTGCAGGTCTGCCTGTGGATTCAGGCGATTCCTAGATTTTGTCTTGATGACAAAACAGAACTGAATCCAGATTCACACCAGTATGTTGTTGCAAATGGAGTGAGGACACAGAGTGCTTTTCCACCAAGTCTTGGGAACATATCCAATGCTGCACACCAAACCTCCTCCAAAGTCTTGCTTTCAAATTGCATTTCAAGAGCTCGATTTGTCTACAAATCAATAAGATCTTCCTTCAGCTCTTCATCATCTGACATTTTCTCAAAATTGTAGGAATATGGATTCATGATCCTTTCTTCTGAAATCTTCAGGTCTCCAGCAGCAAAATATCCATCAAACAATTCTGACAGCATTTCCAAATGAGCCATGATTTCTTCATGCACAGTAGGAGCTATGGATCCAGCATCATCAATCATCTCTTCTAGTAAAGGAAAATTTGAGAGACTGCCTCTTTCCATCCTTCGACGCCAAAGGCGTAACTTTTCTTTGAAGGCATTCAACTTTTCACAAGCCTTCAATATGTTTATCCCTTTTCCTTGAAGAGAAACACTCAAGTCATTCATACGAGTGAAAATGTCAGCTAAGTAAGCCAGCATTTGGGCGAATTCCTGTGATTCCATTGCCCCAACCAGATCACATTCACGCTCCTCCAGAAAAACTTTGATTTCTTCCCGCAGTTCAAAGAAGCGAGTTAAAACTTGTCCTCGCGATAACCTACGGCCAAAGTGTGGAAAAGCAAAACTGAATGCTCACTTCTCAATCCTCACAAAATGATTTGAAGATGCAATGGTCCAAAGCATGCCCCCTGATCCAGTTGATGACCTTCACACAAGTATCAACAACTTTCTTCAAATTTGGAGGCAATGTTTTTGATGACAAAGCATGCCGATGAAGAAAACGGTGGGTAACTTGCAAGTCTGGAATCTCTTTTTCATCAATGCAGAAAAGCCAGATTTATTTCCAAGCATTGAAGGTGCCCCATCAGTGCACACAGAACCAATGACTTTGATATCTAAATCACGTTCGGCAAAGATGTCTTTCACCAGCTGCATCACATCCTTTGCAGTTGTGTTTGTTTTCAGATCTTTACAAAACAGGAAATCTTCCTTCACAGCACCAGCATTGACATACCTCACTAATGTGATGAGTTAACTACAACTGGAGACATCAGTTGACTCATCCAACTGAATAGAGATTTTAAGAGGACTATCTCTGACATCTGAGGTGACTTGGTCCAAAATATCTTCACTCAAATCACTGATTCGGTTGTGAACCACATTATTTGATAGGAGCACCTGTTGAAATTTTTTTCTTGCTTCTTTACCCAGGATAATTTTTGCCATTTCCAGTGCACATGGCTTGATGAGATCTGAATTGTATGGGGCTTCTTGGATTTGGCCACTTTTTATGCCACTTGGTATGAAGCAAGAAGTAGTGGTTTCTCAACAGAAACAAAACCTAATTTTGGAAGAGTTCCTTGTGAATCAAAGCGAGCTCTTTTGATTTTCAATGACCCAACATCATGTCCTTCAACATCAGCTCCACCATGCTTGTTCTTGAAGCTTGGATGGCTTCAGATTTGAGTTGGAAAACACAACGCTACAAAGAATGCACTGGGGTTTTTTGCAAGCCATTATTTCCTGTCGTGCAAGTAAAACCAAAGCACACATAGTCATCATTCCATTTCCTTCTTTTTGACATGATGAAGGGTTAATGAAGGGAAAAGTATGAGCTAAAATGAGAAAAACTGTCTGACTAAGTCAGGGATGACCGCTTTACTCAACCAGACACGTCTATAGCAAAGTATCACGAGAAATACGCTTTCGAATATTATATTACGATATTTTCTGCGGTTAAGCCAAGATAAATCGTCAGGTGGAAATGCTACGGGGACACAACGCGAATTATTAGGCTACTCTCTATTGAATTTACACACCTATTTCCGATGATTACAGGAGATATGAACTCCCATCACATGATTCAAAATCCTTGGTGATAACCATGATACCTCCACAACTAAAATAATTCAAAATTATCAGCGACTCAAAAAAACCCTTTTAAGAGAAAAAAAACCTTTGAAATTCAAAAACTTCTTTAATGCATTGAGACAAATACGAATGAATGACTTCAGCTGCTTTTTATCAAAATGCGGCTTTTTAAAATTTTATAATTGAATAATTTACCTACTGTCTGCGGGTTTGGTTTTAATGCGAAGTTGTTATTTGATGGTTGATTATGGATATATAAAGATTTTGGCATTATGAGATGATTTTTAACTCTGAGATGTAACCTTCTAGCTAACAATGATGAGACTCCTCGACTCTGAGGTGTAACTCCCAGGTAACACTAATGAGAATCCTCAACGCTGACTCGGGCAGCGGGAGACTGGAGTGAGTTTACGTGTCTCTCGACTCGGGCAGCGGGAGACTGGAGTGAGCATACATCTCTCTCGACTCGGGCAGTGGGAGACTGGAGTGAGTATACATCTCTCTCGACCTGGGCAGCGGGAGTCTGGAGTGAGTTTACGTCTCTCTCGACCTGGGCAGCGGGAGACTGGAGTGTGCTTGGGACGATCGTTACTACCACTTCTCAAGGCACACTGGCAGCTGGCTGAGTGATGACTCGTGACTCGTCACTCAAGGACACAAGCCACTCTTTGTTGCACCCCCTGAAATTCCATCTCGCACCCCCTGGGGGTGCGGGCACCTCAGGTTGGGAACCCCTGTCTTAAATTGTAGCCTCTGGTTCTGGACTCCCCCAACATTGGGAACATGTTTCCTGCCTCTAGCGAGTCCAATCCCTAAATAATCTTATATGTTTCAATCAGATCCCCTCTCATCCTTCTAAATTCCAGTGTATACAAGCCCAGTCACTCCAATCTTTTAACATTTGATGGTCCCGCCATCCTGGGAATTAACCTCGTGAACCTACGCTGCACTCCCTCAATATCAAGAATGTCCTTCCTCAAATTTGGAGACCAAAACTGCACACAATACTCCAGGTGTGGTCTCACCAGGGCCCTGTACAACTGCAGAAGGACCTCTTTGCCCCTATACTCAACTCCCCTTGCTATGACTACTTATAGAACCGAGCTGGAATTGAACTCTGAAGCCCAGAAGACCCTGGGCTGTAAAATCATTGCATTAATCGTCACGCTACTACCATGGCTACAGTATTTTATTCTCATCTGTATTTAAACACATTAGCACTTGCCACCAACGGAGTGCTGCAAAACCTATACGTGAAGAAGCCCAAACTGATTATTCCTACAGGGCAGGTGAGTAGGGAGGTAAGAAGAGAGAATGTCCGGTTGGCTGGGGTCTTTGATTTTGCTTTACTGAGGCACTGACAGAGTCCGTAGGGGGAGGCTGGTTTCTCTGATTTCTCTATTGTGCTCAGCTACGTTAACAGCTGCTTGTGTTCATGAGCTGAGCAGTTGCTGCACCATGCCTTATTAGCCAGATTAGCATGTTTTCTGCAGTGCATCTGAAAAAACTGCATTACCCACAAGAAATTAATCTCAGGGTTCTACATGGTGACATATATGTACTTAGACAATAATTTTACTTTGAACTTTGGTGAGAGACAAAGGAGACATGCAGAATTTATTTAGCTTCCTGAGGAAGCAGAAATACTGATGCAGTAAACTATGACTGGTGCTTTTGTGTATTTGAAAGGATTCAGATGCATTTGTTGAAATCATTTGCTTGAAATAATTTTGGTGGTTTTTACCAATGCAAATCAACAAACTTAGTTTTTGAGTATGCATTTTCAATTATGCAACTCACCATGGTGGTAAACTTCCATCTAGCCCTTACTCAACCCTAATGGGTTGAGTATGTCCCCACCTCCAAATGTTACATGCTGTGTGTCCTGCACTATTGATATTCTAATGTTACAACTAATTTTCGGTTTCTCTGGACTGAGATACAACCTCTGTTCAAAGTCTGGTGCAGTGAACAGAATTGTGTTTTCTGCTCCATCACGGACCACAACCTGAAAACTTGGTCCCCAGCATCAATACAGTGTGCCTACCACTCAACCAGTTAACGGTGCCAACAGTCGATGTAAATTGGGACATGGAATGAAATCCAAACCAAAACAAAATCACTTAACATTTTTACAGTTATAGAAAAGTACAGCCCAGAAATAGGCTCCTTGACCTAATGTCAGTATCTCCAGTTGAACTCTGACTTTTTGCGTGCTTCCCCCAGTCGTCAGTCTGTGGTTTTGTATTGTCAAGTGCTCCTGTCCCCACTCCTGCTCTACTCCGTCTCTCATCTGTTTCTCATTATTTCCTGTATTACTGCCACCTGTGTCTCATTGTGCTCCACCTATCATCTGCCCCCTGTTTACTGCTCAGTGTATTTCAGTCCTGTGCTTTCATCTGTTTGTTGCCAGATTGTGCCAGTGAATTTCCCTGAGCCTTTCCAGCATCTGGATCTGTACTCTGTCCCTCTGAATATCAACTCTGTCTGTTTCCCGATTCTGGATGTTTTGATCTCTGCCTGGACTTTGCCACCTCTGGATTTGTTACTCAATTCATATCACTGTGTGCACAGTACTGGGTCTGCGATTGGATGCCTGCTCCAGTGCCCTGACACCCATCTAGTCTGTGCCTAACCATTTAAATTGCCTCATCCCATCTACCTGGACCCGGACAATACCCCTCCCATCCATGTAATAATCCAAAGTTCTCTCAAACATAGAAATCAAGCTGAAATGCACCAGTTCATTCCACGCTCTCACAAACCTCTGAGTGTAGAAATTTCCTCTCGTGATCCACTCAAACATTTCACTTTTCAACCTTAACCCATGACCTGCAATTGAAGTCCCACACAGCCTCAGTGGAATAAGCCTGCCTGCATTTATCTTATCTCTCTATCATCTCAAACCTGTTAAGGAGGTGCACTGAAGCAAAATCACTGAAATTCTCAATCACTGTGATTTAACTCGATGAAACTGAATTTGTGGGTGTAGGAAACATACATCCGATGATGCACTGGTAAATTCCAATCCTATCGAAATAGCTTGAAGTGAATGAATAAAAATCTCTCTGTTGTAGACTTGGAATGGTGGCAGATGGGTATGTGGAAATAAATATCATTGATCCTTTTATTTCTGTATTTTCCAGCAGTGTTTTTAAGCTCTAACAGGCCTTTCAACTGGACAAAAACATGGCCATAAGTTTTGGACAAAGGCTAAATGATCAAACAGCTTGTTGTGGTTTTGGAGATAAATATTTTCTACCTGTGAGGGTATTGAAAGCCTAATTCAAAAGGCAGCAATCCCAATGATGTATCACTGCACTCACCAGGGAGACAACCTGGATAAAATATAAATGTCAGCTCTGCCAGCTAAGCACTTAGGTTTAGAACCTGATGCCCCCTATGGTAGCCTTCACTCGTGAACATAAGACAACTCACAGTGATAGTGAAGAAGTGAATGTCATTTATAACTTAGGTGCTAAGAGTTATGCTTGCTATTACTATAATTGGAAACAATCAGTATTTGAGTGACTATGATTAGTTGAGTTCAGTGGCCGAGAAACTGTTGCACACTTGAATTACACACCACAGCACACTGTTTAGGTGAGAGAGGAAGTAAGAAAAGCTACCGTCAGCTTTACACACAGCCTCAAGGCAGCCATCGTGGGGACTTGAGTTTATCATAAATCAGGGCTTCCCAACCTGGGGTGCAAGATGGAATTTCAGGAGGTGCGACAAAGAGTGGCTTGTGTCCTTGAGTGACGAGTCACGAGTCATCACTCAGCCAGCTGCCAGTGTGCCTTGAGCAGTGGTAGTAACGATTGTCCCAAACACACTCCAGTCTCCTGCTGCCCAAGTCGAGAGAGATGTAAATTCACTCCGGTCTCCCGCTGCCCAGGTCGAGAGAGACGTAAACTCACTCCAGTCTCCCGCTGCCCGAGTCAGAGTTGAGGATTCTCATCAGTGTTACCTGGGAGTCACACCTCAGAGTTGAGGATTCTCATCAGTGTTACCCGGGAGTTACACCTCAGAGCTGAGGAGTCTCATCAGTGTTACCCGGGAGTTACACCTCAGAGTTGAGGATTCTCATCAGTGTTACCTGGGAGTTACACCTCAGAGTTGAGGATTCTCATCAGTGTTACCTGGGAGTCACACCTCAGAGTTGAGGATTCTCATCAGTGTTACCCGGGAGTTACACCTCAGAGTTGAGGATTCTCATCAGTGTTACCTGGGAGTTACACCTCAGAGTTGAGAATTCTCATCAGTGTTACCTGGGAGTTACACCTCAGAGTTGAGGAGTCACATCAGTGTTACCCGGGAGTTACACCTCAGAGTTGAGGATTCTCATCAGTGTTACCCGGGAGTTACACCTCAGAGTTGAGGAGTCACATCAGTGTTACGCGGGAGTTACACCTCAGAGTTGAGGATTCTCATCAGTGATACCCGGGAGTTACACCTCAGAGTTGAGGAGTCACATCAGTGTTACCCGGGAGTTACACCTCAGAGTTGAGGAGTCACATTAGTGTTACCTGGGAGTCACACCTCAGAGTTGAGGATTCTCATCAGTGTTACCTGGGAGTCACACCTCAGAGTTGAGGATTCTCATCAGTGTTACCCGGGAGTTACACCTCAGAGTTGAGGATTCTCATCAGTGTTACCCGGGAGTTACACCTCAGAGTTGAGGATTCTCATCAGTGTTACCTGGGAGTTACACCTCAGAGTTGAGGATTCTCATCAGTGTTATCCGGGAGTTACACCTCAGAGTTGAGGAGTCACATCAGTGTTACCCGGGAGTTACACCTCAGAGTTGAGGAGTCACATCAGTGTTACCTGGGAGTCACACCTCAGAGTTGAGGATTCTCATCAGTGTTACCAGGGAGTTACACCTCAGAGTTGAGGATTCTCATCAGTGTTAACCGGGAGTTACACCTCAGAGTTGAGGATTCTCATCAGTGTTACCTGGGAGTTACACCTCGGAGATGAAGATTCTCATCAATGTTACCTGGGAGTTACACCTCAGAGTTGAGGATTCTCATCAGTGTTACCTGGGAGTCACACCTCAGAGTTGAGCATTCTCATCAGTGTTACCTGGGAGTCACACATCAGAGTTGAGGATTCTCATCAGTGTTACCCGGGAGTTACACCTCAGAGTTGAGGATTCTCATCAGTGTTACCTGGGAGTTACACCTCAGAGTTGAGGATTCTCATCAGTGTTACCTGGGAGTTACACCTCAGAGTTGAGGATTCTCATCAGTGTTACCTGGGAGTTACACTTCAGAGTTGAGCATTCTCATCAGTGTTACCTGGGAGTTACACCTCAGAGTTGAGGATTCTCATCAGTGTTACCCGGGAGTTACACCTCAGAGTTGAGGATTCTCATCAGTGTTACCTGGGAGTTACACCTCAGAGTTGAGGATTCTCATCAGTGTTACCCGGGAGTTACACCTCAGAGTTGAGGAGTCACATCAGAGTTACCCAGGAGTTACACCTCGGAGTGGAGGATTCTCATCAGTGTTACCTGGGAGTTACACCTCAGAGTTGAGGAGTCACATCAGTGTTACCTGGGAGTTACACCTCAGAGTTGAGGAGTCACATCAGTGTTACCTGGGAGTCACACCTCAGAGTTGAGGATTCTCATCAGTGTTACCTGGGAGTCACACCTCAGAGTTGAGGATTCTCATCAGTGTTACCCGGGAGTTACACCTCAGAGTTGAGGATTCTCATCAGTGTTACCTGGGAGTCACACCTCAGAGTTGAGGATTCTCATCAGTGTTACCTGGGAGTCACACCTCAGAGTTGAGGATTCTCATCAGTGTTACCCGGGAGTTACACCTCAGAGTTGAGGAGTCTCATCAGTGTTACCTGGGAGTTACACCTCAGAGTTGAGGATTCTCATCAGTGTTACCTGTGAGTCACACCTCAGAGTTGAGGATTCTCATCAGTGTTACCCGGGAGTTACACCTCAGAGTTGAGGATTCTCATCAGTGTTACCTGGGAGTTACACCTCAGAGTTCAGAATTCTCATCAGTGTTACCTGGGAGTTACACCTCAGAGTTGAGGAGTCACATCAGTGTTACGCGGGAGTTACACCTCAGAGTTGAGGATTCTCATCAGTGTTACCCGGGAGTTACACCTCAGAGTTGAGGAGTCACATCAGTGTTACCCGGGAGTTACACCTCAGAGTTGAGGAGTCTCATCAGTGTTACCCGGGAGTTACACCTCAGAGTTGAGGAGTCACATCAGTGTTACCCGGGAGTTACACCTCAGAGTTGAGGAGTCACATCAGTGTTACCCGGGAGTTACACCTCAGAGTTGAGGAGTCACATCAGTGTTACCTGGGAGTCACACCTCAGAGTTGAGGATTCTCATCAGTGTTACCAGGGAGTTACACCTCAGAGTTGAGGATTCTCATCAGTGTTAACCGGGAGTTACACCTCAGAGTTGAGGATTCTCATCAGTGTTACCTGGGAGTTACACCTCAGAGTTGAGGAGTCACATCAGTGTTACCTGGGAGTTACACCTCAGAGTTGAGGATTCTCATCAGTGTTACCTGGGAGTCACACCTCAGAGTTGAGGATTCTCATCAGTGTTACCTGGGAGTCACACCTCAGAGTTGAGGATTCTCATCAGTGTTACCTGGGAGTCACACCTCAGAGTTGAGGATTCTCATCAGTGTTACCGGGGAGTTACACCTCAGAGTTGAGGATTCTCATCAGTGTTACCCGGGAGTTACACCTCAGAGTTGAGGAGTCTCATCAGTGTTACCCGGGAGTTACACCTCAGAGTTGAGGAGTCTCATCAGTGTTACCTGGGAGTTACACCTCAGAGTTGAGCATTCTCATCAGTGTTACCCGGGAGTTACACCTCAGAGTTGAGGAGTCTCATCAGTGTTACCTGGGAGTTACACCTCAGAGTTGACGATTCACATCAGTGTTACCTGGGAGTTACACCTCAGAGCTGAGGATTCTCATCAGTGTTACCTGGGAGTTACACCTCAGAGTTGAGGATTCTCATCAGTGTTACCTGGGAGTTACACCTCAGAGTTGAGGAGTCACATCAGTGTTACCTGGGAGTCACACCTCAGAGTTGAGCATTCTCATCAGTGTTACCTGGGAGTCACACATCAGAGTTGAGGATTCTCATCAGTGTTACCCGGGAGTTACGCCTCAGAGTTGAGGATTCTCATCAGTGTTACCTGGGAGTTACACCTCAGAGTTGAGCATTCTCATCAGTGTTACCTGGGAGTTACACCTCAGAGTTGAGGATTCTCATCAGTGTTACCTGGGAGTTACACCTCAGAGTTGAGGATTCTCATCAGTGTTACCTGGGAGTTACACTTCAGAGTTGAGCATTCTCATCAGTGTTACCTGGGAGTTACACCTCAGAGTTGAGGATTCTCATCAGTGTTACCTGGGAGTCACACCTCAGAGTTGAGGATTCTCATCAGTGTTACCGGGGAGTTACACCTCAGAGTTGAGGATTCTCATCAGTGTTACCCGGGAGTTACAGCTCAGAGTTGAGGAGTCTCATCAGTGTTACCCGGGAGTTACACCTCAGAGTTGAGGAGTCTCATCAGTGTTACCTGGGAGTTACACCTCAGAGTTGAGCATTCTCATCAGTGTTACCCGGGAGTTACACCTCAGAGTTGAGGAGTCTCATCAGTGTTACCTGGGAGTTACACCTCAGAGTTGACGATTCACATCAGTGTTACCTGGGAGTTACACCTCAGAGCTGAGGATTCTCATCAGTGTTACCTGGGAGTTACACCTCAGAGTTGAGGATTCTCATCAGTGTTACCTGGGAGTTACACCTCAGAGTTGAGGAGTCACATCAGTGTTACCTGGGAGTCACACCTCAGAGTTGAGCATTCTCATCAGTGTTACCTGGGAGTCACACATCAGAGTTGAGGATTCTCATCAGTGTTACCCGGGAGTTACGCCTCAGAGTTGAGGATTCTCATCAGTGTTACCTGGGAGTTACACCTCAGAGTTGAGCATTCTCATCAGTGTTACCTGGGAGTTACACCTCAGAGTTGAGGATTCTCATCAGTGTTACCTGGGAGTTACACCTCAGAGTTGAGGATTCTCATCAGTGTTACCTGGGAGTTACACTTCAGAGTTGAGCATTCTCATCAGTGTTACCTGGGAGTTACACCTCAGAGTTGAGGATTCTCATCAGTGTTACCTGGGAGTTACACCTCAGAGTTGAGGATTCTCATCAGTGTTACCCGGGAGTTACACCTCAGAGTTGAGGAGTCACATCTCTGTTACCCAGGAGTTACACCTCGGAGTGGAGGATTCTCATCAGTGTTACCTGGGAGTTACACCTCAGAGTTGAGGAGTCACATCAGTGTTACCTGGGAGTTACACCTCAGAGTTGAGGAGTCACATCAGTGTTACCTGGGAGTCACACCTCAGAGTTGAGGATTCTCATCAGTGTTACCTGGGAGTCACACCTCAGAGTTGAGGATTCTCATCAGTGTTACCCGGGAGTTACACCTCAGAGTTGAGGATTCTCATCAGTGTTACCTGGGAGTCACACCTCAGAGTTGAGGATTCTCATCAGTGTTACCTGGGAGTCACACCTCAGAGTTGAGGATTCTCATCAGTGTTACCCGGGAGTTACACCTCAGAGCTGAGGAGTCTCATCAGTGTTACCCGGGAGTTACACCTCAGAGTTGAGGAGTCTCATCAGTGTTACCTGGGAGTTACACCTCAGAGTTGAGGATTCTCATCAGTGTTACCTGGGAGTCACACCTCAGAGTTGAGGATTCTCATCAGTGTTACCCGGGAGTTACACCTCAGAGTTGAGGATTCTCATCAGTGTTACCTGGGAGTTACACCTCAGAGTTCAGAATTCTCATCAGTGTTACCTGGGAGTTACACCTCAGAGTTGAGGAGTCACATCAGTGTTACCCGGGAGTTACACCTCAGAGTTGAGGATTCTCATCAGTGTTACCCGGGAGTTACACCTCAGAGTTGAGGAGTCACATCAGTGTTACCCGGGAGTTACACCTCAGAGTTGAGGATTCTCATCAGTGTTACCCGGGAGTTACACCTCAGAGTTGAGGAGTCACATTAGTGTTACCCGGGAGTTACACCTCAGAGTTGAGGAGTCACATCAGTGTTACCTGGGAGTCACACCTCAGAGTTGAGGATTCTCATCAGTGTTACCTGGGAGTTACACCTCAGAGTTGAGGATTCTCATCAGTGTTACCTGGGAGATACACCTCAGAGTTGAGGAGTCTCATCAGTGTTACCTGGGAGTTACACCTCAGAGTTGAGGATTCTCATCAGTGTTACCCGGGAGTTACACCTCAGAGTTGAGGATTCTCATCAGTGTTACCTGGGAGTTACACCTCGGAGTTGAGGATTCTCATCAGTGTTACCCGGGAGTTACACCTCAGAGTTGAGGAGTCACATCAGTGTTACCCGGGAGTTACACCTCGGAGTGGAGGATTCTCATCAGTGTTACCTGGGAGTTACACCTCAGAGTTGAGGAGTCACATCAGTGTTACCTGGGAGTTACACCTCAGAGTTGAGGAGTCACATCAGTGTTACCTGGGAGTCACACCTCAGAGTTGAGGATTCTCATCAGTGTTACCTGGGAGTCACACCTCAGAGTTGAGGATTCTCATCAGTGTTACCCGGGAGTTACACCTCAGAGTTGAGGATTCTCATCAGTGTTACCTGGTAGTTACACCTCAGAGTTGAGGATTCTCATCAGTGTTACCTGGGAGTCACACCTCAGAGTTGAGGATTCTCATCAGTGTTACCTGGGAGTTACACCTCAGAGTTGGGAATTCTCATCAGTGTTACCAGGGAGTTACACCTCAGAGTTGAGGAGTCACATCAGTGTTACCCGGGAGTTACACCTCAGAGTTGAGGATTCTCATCAGTGTTACCCGGGAGTTACACCTCAGAGTTGAGGAGTCACATCAGTGTTACCCGGGAGTTACACCTCAGAGTTGAGGATTCTCATCAGTGTTACCCGGGAGTTACACCTCAGTGTTGAGGAGTCACATCAGTGTTACCCGGGAGTTACACCTCAGAGTTGAGGAGTCACATCAGTGTTACCTGGGAGTTACACCTCAGAGTTGAGGATTCTCATCAGTGTTACCTGGGAGATACACTTCAGAGTTGTGCATTCTCATCAGTGTTACCTGGGAGTTACACCTCAGAGTTGAGGATTCTCATCAGTGTTAACTGGGAGTTACACCTCAGAGTTGAGGATTCTCATCAGTGTTACCCGGGAGTTACACCTCAGAGTTGAGGATTCTCATCAGTGTTACCTGGGAGTTACACCTCAGAGTTGAGGATTCTCATCAGTGTTATCCGGGAGTTACACCTCAGAGTTGAGGAGTCACATCAGTGTTACCCAGGAGTTACACCTCAGAGTTGAGGAGTTTCATCAGTGTTACCTGGGAGTTACACCACAGAGTTGAGGATTCTCATCAGTGTTACCTGGGAGTTACACCTCAGAGCTGAGGAGTCTCATCAGTGTTACCCGGGAGTTACACCTCAGAGTTGAGGATTCTCATCAGTGTTACCCGGGAGTTACACCTCAGAGTTGAGGATTCTCATCAGTGTTACCTGGGAGTTACACCTCAGAGTTGAGGATTCTCATCAGTGTTAACCGGGAGTTACACCTCAGAGTTGAGGATTCTCATCAGTGTTACCTGGGAGTTACACCTCGGAGATGAAGATTCTCATCAATGTTACCTGGGAGTTACACCTCAGAGTTGAGGATTCTCATCAGTGTTACCTGGGAGTCACACCTCAGAGTTGAGGATTCTCATCAGTGTTACCTGGGAGTCACACATCAGAGTTGAGGATTCTCATCAGTGTTACCCGGGAGTTACACCTCAGAGTTGAGGATTCTCATCAGTGTTACCCGGGAGTTACACCTCAGAGTTGAGGAGTCACATTAGTGTTACCCGGGAGTTACACCTCAGAGTTGAGGAGTCACATCAGTGTTACCTGGGAGTCACACCTCAGAGTTGAGGATTCTCATCAGTGTTACCTGGGAGTTACACCTCAGAGTTGAGGATTCTCATCAGTGTTACCTGGGAGTTACACCTCAGAGTTGAGGAGTCTCATCAGTGTTACCTGGGAGTTACACCTCAGAGTTGAGGATTCTCATCAGTGTTACCCGGGAGTTACACCTCAGAGTTGAGGATTCTCATCAGTGTTACCTGGGAGTTACACCTCAGAGTTGAGGATTCTCATCAGTGTTACCCGGGAGTTACACCTCAGAGTTGAGGAGTCACATCAGTGTTACCCGGGAGTTACACCTCGGAGTGGAGGATTCTCATCAGTGTTACCTGGGAGTTACACCTCAGAGTTGAGGAGTCACATCAGTGTTACCTGGGAGTTACACCTCAGAGTTGAAGAGTCACATCAGTGTTACCTGGGAGTCACACCTCAGAGTTGAGGATTCTCATCAGTGTTACCTGGGAGTCACACCTCAGAGTTGAGGATTCTCATCAGTGTTACCCGGGAGTTACACCTCAGAGTTGAGGATTCTCATCAGTGTTACCTGGTAGTTACACCTCAGAGTTGAGGATTCTCATCAGTGTTACCTGGGAGTCACACCTCAGAGTTGAGGATTCTCATCAGTGTTACCTGGGAGTTACACCTCAGAGTTGGGAATTCTCATCAGTGTTACCTGGGAGTTACACCTCAGAGTTGAGGAGTCACATCAGTGTTACCCGGGAGTTACACCTCAGAGTTGAGGATTCTCATCAGTGTTACCCGGGAGTTACACCTCAGAGTTGAGGAGTCACATCAGTGTTACCCGGGAGTTACACCTCAGAGTTGAGGATTCTCATCAGTGTTACCCGGGAGTTACACCTCAGTGTTGAGGAGTCACATCAGTGTTACCCGGGAGTTACACCTCAGAGTTGAGGAGTCACATCAGTGTTACCTGGGAGTTACACCTCAGAGTTGAGGATTCTCATCAGTGTTACCTGGGAGATACACTTCAGAGTTGTGCATTCTCATCAGTGTTACCTGGGAGTTACACCTCAGAGTTGAGGATTCTCATCAGTGTTAACTGGGAGTTACACCTCAGAGTTGAGGATTCTCATCAGTGTTACCCGGGAGTTACACCTCAGAGTTGAGGATTCTCATCAGTGTTACCTGGGAGTTACACCTCAGAGTTGAGGATTCTCATCAGTGTTATCCGGGAGTTACACCTCAGAGTTGAGGAGTCACATCAGTGTTACCCAGGAGTTACACCTCAGAGTTGAGGAGTTTCATCAGTGTTACCTGGGAGTTACACCTCAGAGTTGAGGATTCTCATCAGTGTTACCTGGGAGTTACACCTCAGAGCTGAGGAGTCTCATCAGTGTTACCCGGGAGTTACACCTCAGAGTTGAGGATACTCATCAGTGTTACCCGGGAGTTACACCTCAGAGTTGAGGATTCTCATCAGTGTTACCTGGGAGTTACACCTCAGAGTTGAGGATTCTCATCAGTGTTAACCGGGAGTTACACCTCAGAGTTGAGGATTCTCATCAGTGTTACCTGGGAGTTACACCTCGGAGATGAAGATTCTCATCAATGTTACCTGGGAGTTACACCTCAGAGTTGAGGATTCTCATCAGTGTTACCTGGGAGTCACACCTCAGAGTTGAGGATTCTCATCAGTGTTACCTGGGAGTCACACATCAGAGTTGAGGATTCTCATCAGTGTTACCCGGGAGTTACACCTCAGAGTTGAGGATTCTCATCAGTGTTACCTGGGAGTTACACCTCAGAGTTGAGGATTCTCATCAGTGTTACCTGGGAGTTACACCTCAGAGTTGAGGATTCTCATCAGTGTTACCCGGGAGTTACACCTCAGAGTTGAGGAGTCACATCAGTGTTACCTGGGAGTCACACCTCAGAGTTGAGGATTCTCATCAGTGTTACCTTTGAGTCACACATCAGAGTTGAGGATTCTCATCAGTGTTACCCGGGAGTTACACCTCAGAGTTGAGGATTCTCATCAGTGTTACCTGGGAGTTACACCTCAGAGTTGAGGATTCTCATCAGTGTTACCTGGGAGTTACACCTCAGAGTTGAGGATTCTCATCAGTGTTACCTGGGAGTTACACCTCAGAGTTGAGGATTCTCATCAGTGTTACCTGGGAGATACACTTCAGAGTTGAGCATTCTCATCAGTGTTACCTGGGAGTTACACCTCAGAGTTGAGGATTCTCATCAGTGTTAACTGGGAGTTACACCTCAGAGTTGAGGATTCTCATCAGTGTTAACCGGGAGTTACACCTCAGAGTTGAGGATTCTCATCAGTGTTACCTAGGAGTTACACCTCAGAGTTGAGGAGTCACATCAGTGTTACCTGGGAGTCACACCTCAGAGTTGAGGATTCTCATCAGTGTTACCTGGGAGTCACACATCAGAGTTGAGGATTCTCATCAGTGTTACCCGGGAGTTACACCTCAGAGTTGAGGATTCTCATCAGTGTTACCTGGGAGTTACACCTCAGAGTTGAGGATTCTCATCAGTGTTACCTGGGAGTTACACCTCAGAGTTGAGGATTCTCATCAGTGTTACCCGGGAGTTACACCTCAGAGTTGAGGAGTCACATCAGTGTTACCTGGGAGTCACACCTCAGAGTTGAGGATTCTCATCAGTGTTACCTGGGAGTCACACATCAGAGTTGAGGATTCTCATCAGTGTTACCCGGGAGTTACACCTCAGAGTTGAGGATTCTCATCAGTGTTACCTGGGAGTTACACCTCAGAGTTGAGGATTCTCATCAGTGTTACCTGGGAGTTACACCTCAGAGTTGAGGATTCTCATCAGTGTTACCTGGGAGTTACACCTCAGAGTTGAGGATTCTCATCAGTGTTACCTGGGAGATACACTTCAGAGTTGTGCATTCTCATCAGTGTTACCTGGGAGTTACACCTCAGAGTTGAGGATTCTCATCAGTGTTAACTGGGAGTTACACCTCAGAGTTGAGGATTCTCATCAGTGTTACCCGGGAGTTACACCTCAGAGTTGAGGATTCTCATCAGTGTTACCTGGGAGTTACACCTCAGAGTTGAGGATTCTCATCAGTGTTATCCGGGAGTTACACCTCAGAGTTGAGGAGTCACATCAGTGTTACCCAGGAGTTACACCTCAGAGTTGAGGAGTTTCATCAGTGTTACCTGGGAGTTACACCTCAGAGTTGAGGATTCTCATCAGTGTTACCTGGGAGTTACACCTCAGAGCTGAGGAGTCTCATCAGTGTTACCCGGGAGTTACACCTCAGAGTTGAGGATTCTCATCAGTGTTACCCGGGAGTTACACCTCAGAGTTGAGGATTCTCATCAGTGTTACCTGGGAGTTACACCTCAGAGTTGAGGATTCACATCAGTGTTACCTGGGAGTTACACCTCAGAGTTGAGGATTCTCATCAGTGTTACCCGGGAGTTACACCTCGGAGATGAAGAGTCTCATCAATGTTACCCGGGAGTTACACCTCAGAGTTGAGGATTCACATCAGTGTTACCTGGGAGTTACACCTCAGAGTTGAGGATTCTCATCAGTGTTACCTGGGAGTTACACCTCAGAGTTGAGGATTCTCATCAGTGTTACCTGGGAGTCACACCTCAGAGTTGAGGATTCTCATCTGTGTTACCTGGGAGTCACACCTCAGAGTTGAGGATTCTCATCAGTGTTACCCGGGAGTTACACCTCAGAGTTGAGGATTCTCATCAGTGTTACCTGGGAGTCACACCTCAGAGTTGAGGATTCTCATCTGTGTTACCTGGGAGTCACACCTCAGAGTTGAGGATTCTCATCAGTGTTACCCGGGAGTTACACCTCAGAGTTGAGGATTCTCATCAGTGTTACCCGGGAGTTACACCTCAGAGTTGAGGAGTCTCATCAGTGTTACCTGGGAGTTACACCTCAGAGTTGAGGATTCACATCAGTGTTACCTGGGAGTTACACCTCAGAGTTGAGGAGTCTCATCAGTGTTACCTGGGAGTTACACCTCAGAGTTGAGGATTCTCATCAGTGTTACCTGGGAGTTACACCTCAGAGTTGAGGATTCTCATCAGTGTTACCTGGGAGTTACACCTCAGAGTTGCGGATTCTCATCAGTGTTACCCGGGAGTTACACCTCAGAGTTGAGGAGTCACATCAGTGTTACCTGGGAGTCACACCTCAGAGTTGAGGATTCTCATCAGTGTTACCTGGGAGTTACACCTCAGAGTTGAGGATTCTCATCAGTGTTACCTGGGAGTTACACCTCAGAGTTGCGGATTCTCATCAGTGTTACCTGGGAGTTACAACTCAGAGTTGCGGATTCTCATCAGTGTTACCTGGGAGTTACACCTCAGAGTTGAGGATTCTCATCAGTGTTACCTGGGAGTTACACCTCAGAGTTGAGGATTCTCATCAGTGTTACCTGGGAGTTACACCTCAGAGCTGAGGAGTCTCATCAGTGTTACCTGGGAGTTACACCTCAGAGTTGAGGATTCTCATCAGTGTTACCTGGGAGTTACACCTCAGAGCTCAGGAGTCTCATCAGTGTTACCCGGGAGTTACACCTCAGAGTTGAGGATTCTCATCAGTGTTACCTGGGAGTTACACCTCAGAGTTGAGGATTCTCATCAGTGTTACCTGGGAGTTACACCTCAGAGCTGAGGAGTCACATCAGTGTTACCTGGGAGTTACACCTCAGAGTTGAGGATTCTCATCAGTGTTACCCGGGAGTTACACCTCAGAGTTGAGGATTCTCATCAGTGTTACCTGGGAGTCACACCTCAGAGTTGAGGAGTCTCATCAGTGTTACCTGGGAGTTACACCTCAGAGTTGCGGATTCTCATCAGTGTTACCTGGGAGTTACACCTCAGAGTTGCGGATTCTCATCAGTGTTCCCTGGGAGTTACACCTCAGAGTTGAGGATTCTCATCAGTGTTACCTGGGAGTCACACCTCAGAGTTGAGGAGTCTCATCAGTGTTACCTGGGAGTCACACCTCAGAGTTGAGGAGTCACATCAGTGTTACCTGGGAGTTACACCTCAGAGTTGAGGATTCTCATCAGTGTTACCTGGGAGTTACACCTCAGAGTTGAGGATTCTCATCAGTGTTACCTGGGAGTTACACCTCAGAGTTGAGGATTCTCATCAGTGTTACCTGGGAGTCACACCTCAGAGTTGAGGATTCTCATCAGTGTTACCCGGGAGTTACACCTCAGAGTTGAGGAGTCTCATCAGTGTTACCCGGGAGTTACACCTCAGAGTTGAGGAGTCACATCAGTGTTACCTGGGAGTCACACCTCAGAGTTGAGGATTCTCATCAGTGTTACCTGGGAGTTACACCTCAGAGTTGAGGATTCTCATCAGTGTTACCTGGGAGTTACACCTCAGAGTTGAGGATTCTCATCAGTGTTACCTGGGAGTTACACCTCAGAGTTGAGGATTCTCATCAGTGTTACCTGGGAGTTACACCTCAGAGTTGAGCATTCTCATCAGTGTTACCTGGGAGTTACACCTCAGTGTTGAGGATTCTCATCAGGGTTAACTGGGAGTTACACCTCAGAGTTGAGGATTCTCATCAGTGTTAACCGGGAGTTACACCTCAGAGTTGAGGATTCTCATCAGTGTTACCTGGGAGTTACACCTCGGAGATGAAGATTCTCATCAATGTTACCTGGGAGTTACACCTCAGAGTTGAGGATTCTCATCAGTGTTACCTGGGAGTCACACCTCAGAGTTGAGGATTCTCATCAGTGTTACCTGGGAGTCACACCTCAGAGTTGAGGATTCTCATCAGTGTTACCTGGGAGTCACACCTCAGAGTTGAGGATTCTCATCAGTGTTACCCGGGAGTTACACCTCAGAGTTGAGGAGCCTCATCAGTGTTACCTGGGAGTTACACCTCAGAGTTGAGGATTCACATCAGTGTTACCTGGGAGTTACACCTCAGAGTTGAGGATTCTCATCAGTGTTACCCGGGAGTTACACCTCGGAGATGAAGAGTCTCATCAATGTTACCTGGGAGTTACACCTCAGAGTTGAGGATTCTCATCAGTGTTACCTAGGAGTTACACCTCAGAGTTGAGGAGTCACATCAGTGTTACCTGGGAGTCACACCTCAGAGTTGAGGATTCTCATCAGTGTTACCTGGGAGTCACACATCAGAGTTGAGGATTCTCATCAGTGTTACCCGGGAGTTACACCTCAGAGTTGAGGATTCTCATCAGTGTTACCTGGGAGTTACACCTCAGAGTTGAGGATTCTCATCAGTGTTACCTGGGAGTTACACCTCAGAGTTGAGGATTCTCATCAGTGTTACCCGGGAGTTACACCTCAGAGTTGAGGAGTCACATCAGTGTTACCTGGGAGTCACACCTCAGAGTTGAGGATTCTCATCAGTGTTACCTGGGAGTCACACATCAGAGTTGAGGATTCTCATCAGTGTTACCCAGGAGTTACACCTCAGAGTTGAGGATTCTCATCAGTGTTACCTGGGAGTTACACCTCAGAGTTGAGGATTCTCATCAGTGTTACCTGGGAGTTACACCTCAGAGTTGAGGATTCTCATCAGTGTTACCTGGGAGTTACACCTCAGAGTTGAGGATTCTCATCAGTGTTACCTGGGAGATACACTTCAGAGTTGTGCATTCTCATCAGTGTTACCTGGGAGTTACACCTCAGAGTTGAGGATTCTCATCAGTGTTAACTGGGAGTTACACCTCAGAGTTGAGGATTCTCATCAGTGTTACCCAGGAGTTACACCTCAGAGTTGAGGATTCTCATCAGTGTTACCTGGGAGTTACACCTCAGAGTTGAGGATTCTCATCAGTGTTATCCGGGAGTTACACCTCAGAGTTGAGGAGTCACATCAGTGTTACCCAGGAGTTACACCTCAGAGCTGAGGAGTTTCATCAGTGTTACCTGGGAGTTACACCTCAGAGTTGAGGATTCTCATCAGTGTTACCTGGGAGTTACACCTCAGAGCTGAGGAGTCTCATCAGTGTTACCCGGGAGTTACACCTCAGAGTTGAGGATTCTCATCAGTGTTACCCGGGAGTTACACCTCAGAGTTGAGGATTCTCATCAGTGTTACCTGGGAGTTACACCTCAGAGTTGAGGATTCACATCAGTGTTACCTGGGAGTTACACCTCAGAGTTGAGGATTCACATCAGTGTTACCTGGGAGTTACACCTCAGAGTTGAGGATTCTCATCAGTGTTACCCGGGAGTTACACCTCGGAGATGAAGAGTCTCATCAATGTTACCCGGGAGTTACACCTCAGAGTTGAGGATTCACATCAGTGTTACCTGGGAGTTACACCTCAGAGTTGAGGATTCTCATCAGTGTTACCCGGGAGTTACACCTCGGAGATGAAGAGTCTCATCAATGTTCCCCGGGAGTTACACCTCAGAGTTGAGGATTCTCATCAGTGTTACCTGGGAGTTACACCTCAGAGTTGAGGATTCACATCAGTGTTACCTGGGAGTTACACCTCAGAGTTGAGGATTCTCATCAGTGTTACCTGGGAGTCACACCTCAGAGTTGAGGATTCTCATCTGTGTTACCTGGGAGTCACACCTCAGAGTTGAGGATTCTCATCAGTGTTACCCGGGAGTTACACCTCAGAGTTGAGGATTCTCATCAGTGTTACCCGGGAGTTACACCTCAGAGTTGAGGAGTCTCATCAGTGTTACCTGGGAGTTACACCTCAGAGTTGAGGATTCACATCAGTGTTACCTGGGAGTTACACCTCAGAGTTGAGGAGTCTCATCAGTGTTACCTGGGAGTTACACCTCAGAGTTGAGGATTCTCATCAGTGTTACCTGGGAGTTACACCTCAGAGTTGCGGATTCTCATCAGTGTTACCTGGGAGTTACACCTCAGAGTTGCGGATTCTCATCAGTGTTCCCTGGGAGTTACACCTCAGAGTTGAGGATTCTCATCAGTGTTACCTGGGAGTTACACCTCAGAGTTGAGGATTCTCATCAGTGTTACCTGGGAGTTACACCTCAGAGCTGAGGAGTCTCATCAGTGTTACCTGGGAGTTACACCTCAGAGTTGAGGATTCTCATCAGTGTTACCTGGGAGTTACACCTCAGAGCTCAGGAGTCTCATCAGTGTTACCCGGGAGTTACACCTCAGAGTTGAGGATTCTCATCAGTGTTACCTGGGAGTTACACCTCAGAGTTGAGGATTCTCATCAGTGTTACCTGGGAGTTACACCTCAGAGCTGAGGAGTCACATCAGTGTTACCTGGGAGTTACACCTCAGAGTTGAGGATTCTCATCAGTGTTACCCGGGAGTCACACCTCAGAGTTGAGGAGTCACATCAGTGTTACCTGGGATTCACACCTCAGAGTTGAGGATTCTCATCAGTGTTACCTGGGAGTTACACCTCAGAGTTGAGGAGTCTCATCAATGTTACCCGGGAGTTACACCTCAGAGTTGAGGATTCTCATCAGTGTTACCTGGGAGTCACACCTCAGAGTTGAGGAGTCTCATCAGTGTTACCTGGGAGTCACACCTCAGAGTTGAGGATTCTCATCAGTGTTACCTGGGAGTCACACCTCAGAGTTGAGGATTCTCATCAATGTTACCTGGGAGTCACACCTCAGAGTTGAGGATTCTCATCAGTGTTACCCGGGAGTTACACCTCAGAGTTGAGGAGTCTCATCAGTGTTACCCGGGAGTTACACCTCAGAGTTGAGGAGTCACATCAGTGTTACCTGGGAGTCACACCTCAGAGTTGAGGAGTCACATCAGTGTTACCTGGGAGTTACACCTCAGAGTTGAGGATTCTCATCAGTGTTACCTGGGAGTTACACCTCAGAGCTGAGGATTCTCATCAGTGTTACCTGGGAGTTACACCTCAGAGTTGAGGATTCTCATCAGTGTTACCTGGGAGTTACACCTCAGAGTTGAGGATTCTCATCAGTGTTACCTGGGAGTTACACCTCAGAGTTGAGGATTCTCATCAGTGTTACCCGGGAGTCACACCTCAGAGCTGAGGATTCTCATCAGTGTTACCTGGGAGTTACACCTCAGAGTTGAGGAGTTTCATCAATTTACTGTTCACAATTTTTTCTGAATAAATTAGAATCTAATTGCTCAATTTATATTTGCATTTTATGCAGTGTTAAAAGCTTATTTTTTTTTAAGTTCAATTTGTTCACCCGCAGTATTGTATGTAGTTCAATTTGTGGTTCAAAAATTAGAAATTAGACTTCTTCATCTTCAAATGTGATATTACTTTTGTAGGGGTTGCGAACATTAATCAAACTTTTCCTAGGGGTGTGGGGCATAGAAAAGGTTGGGAACCACTGTCCTAAATATTGGAAAGTAAATATTATGTATCACTAATACTGTAATATTGTGGTCTTGTAATCACTGAATAAACCAGTTTTGGAAAAGTTGATAATAGTAGAGATTTTGAAGGAAGCTGTTCCTTTGTGAACACCCACCATTGCAGAGGGAATGTGAGGGTGTGGGAGGAAGAGGATTGACAACAGGAGTGGGGGTTGAGGACCAGTTGATCAATGGCAAGGAAAGGATGAGTGAGGAGAATAACTGGGTCAGGCTGGGGAAACAATGTGAAATGTCATTTGTGGAGCATTGTTCATGAAGAGGATTAGGAGCAGCTGAAAACAAGGTGGAGAGGTGGGATAGTGATGAGTCAACATGATCATCAAGAGGAACGCCTATGGACAAGTTAGATGGAAGAAGATGCAGAGATCAAACTTGTAGCAGTCATTATAAGGTACATAACTGTTTAAATGACAACCTCTGATGGAAAGCCAATGTACCTTAAGGTGAAACTGAGATTGTGTTGGTGTGCCAATAAATCCCACTCATGATGATTGCTGCAGAATCAAACCATAACTGTGGCAGGGTCTGCACGCCACTTTTTCCTATACGATGAAACCTAACAGCTGTGATGCTTCACTCCAAAATGAGCTCAACACCTTTTATACACATCTTGAAAGGAAGAACAGAACTATACCTATGCAAGTCCCCACAGCAACAAGGAGCATTATTTATACTGGTTCCCAGGAAGAGCAGGATAAAGTGCCTCAATGACCATCACCCGACAGCAATCACATTTGCTGTAATGAAATGCTCTCAGAGGTTCATCATGGCTAGAGTTAACTCCTGCCTGAACAAGTAACTGAAACCACTGCAATCAGCCTACCATCACAACAGTGGAAGCAATCTCGCTGGCTTTCCATTTGGCCTTGGATCACCTGGACAACAGCAGCACCTATGTCAGGCAGTTATTCAATGATTACAGCTCACCGTTCAACACCATCATCTGATCAGTACTAATCAACAGGCTTCAAAACCTAGCATCTGCACCTCCCTCTGCAACTGGATTCCTGACTTCCTCTCCGGGAAACCACAGTTAATGTGGATTGGTATTAACATCTCCTCCTCCCTGACCATCAACATAGGTGCACCTCAAGGATCCATACTTCGCTCACTGCTCAACTCTCTCTACATTCATGACTGCTAAATGTCATCTATCAAATTGCTGAAAACACCACTGTTGTTGGCAGAGTGTGTTAGAAATGGTTAAAACTAGGGTATGATGGGATACGAGTGAATCTGCAGATGCCAGAAATAAATAAAAACACAAAATGCTGGCAGAACTCAGCTGGCCAGACAGCATCTATGGGAGGAGGGGAGGAGGTAGTGAAGTGGTTCATTCCTGATGAAGAGTTTCGGCCCGAGACGTCGTCACTACCTCCTCCCATAGATGCTGTCTGGCCTGCTGAGTTCTGCCAGCATTTTGTGTTTTTATGTACGATGGGATACTTGACCACTCCGGAGTAGCTCGACTTAAGACTGCTGATACAAGTCAAGAATAACCTTGGATGATAAGTGCAGTACCAGGAATTCAAATTAACAAGATATTAAGCCCCTTGGACCAGGAGGGAGTAAATTATGAGTCCTGATAACAGGAAACAAAGACAAGTGTTAGACTTGAACTGAGAGATAATTGACATGTCTTTTAAATGCACTGACTATGGAACACTAAACAAAGTTATATGAAAATGTTTGTCTTGCCATATAAATATCAGCTCTGTATAACCAAAAATCAGAGCTCTGGTGGCAGTGGAGTGCTGCAGACTCTCCATAATGTCATGTTAAACTCTTAAAACGAAGCTCAAAGTCACTCTGGTGTTGATCCCAGTTAGTATTTCCATGACACAGAGTCTCAGTTGCATCAGCATTACATTCCACATCAGCAAGAACAAAGATTTGATTGTAGATTTCACGAAAGGGAAGTCAGGGGTCAGCGGTGGAGAAGGTGAGCAGCTTCAAGTTACTGATATCAACCTCTCAGAAAATCTATCCTGGGCCCAAGTATTGTTGTAATCATGAGGTTTAATCGAATAACAGTCAAAACAGGCAGATTGTCTCATGAGGAAAGATTGGACTGACTGGTTTCTATCCACTGAAATGAAAAGGGACTTGTTTGAAACATATGTGAGAGCCTGAGGGTTCTTGATAGTGTGGATATGCAGAGCATTGACTGTTCAAAACTGGCAGAAGGCTAATTTTGTAAAGTGTTGACAAAGAAACAACATGAGCTCCCTTGAATGGTCAAATTGTCCATTTTCTGTTTAGCTTTTAAACTGTACACTGCCTTCACATTTCAGGAACAGCTTTGTCCCCTTCATCATAAGATTTCTGAAAGGGTAATAAGGACATAAGAAATAGGAGCAGGAGTAGGCCATCCGGCCCATCGAGCCTGCCCCGCCATTCATTAAGATCATGGCTGATCTGTCCATAAACTCAGCTCCATCTACCTGCCATGAACAATAAACCCATGAACACCACCTCCCTTTTCTCTTTTTTTTAAATCCCTCTTTACACTATATGTATTTGTTCTTGACATTTAGTTTCTTTTTATTATTATGTATTACAATGCACTGCTGCCACAAGAACAATTTTATGATATATTAAACCTAGTTCTGATTCTGATTCTGCCCTCTGCTATTAAATGACCCCATTATAAAGCATCAGCATTACATCCCTTTGCTTTCTATTCTAAAACTCTCAAAATGAATGATAAGAATGCATTGGCCTTGCTTACCACCAACTCAGCCTGCAAGTTAATATTCAGGGGAATCCAGCACGATGACTCCATTTGCACCTCTGAATTTTGAATTTTTTCCCCTGTCATAAACAGTCTGGGTCTTTATTCCTTCTACCAAAGTGCATCAAATACATTTCCTTAAACTATATTCCATCTCCATTTCTTTGCCCAGTCTCCTAATCTGTCTAAGTCTTTCTGTACTGTTTAAAATATATTTGTTTCTTACCTGCTCCACACCCATCACGGCATCATTTTGCTCTTTGTTACAGCTCCTGAGAAGACACTTGCTATCTTCAGTCTGGTCTTCAGGTAGTAGCTCTGAACCAACCAGGTTTGATGATCTCTCCTGGAAAATACAGCAGATTTGCTCAGGAACTTAACTTAGCGTACTTTTACATTCCTCTGTCAGATAAAGACTGGTAGTTCAAGGATTTACAAGTGGGATCAGTTTTCAATGATCACCACTTTGTTTCCTTGTTCATGCTTCTCCCACTAGTGGAAGTGTCTTAACTACTGTCCTATGAAGTCTCCTATAAGATGTGCCACGAGTCTGTGCCATTGGAATTAGTGCAGATGGAATTGCAGATCTGCCAATCTGCTTGTTGCAATTAACTCTCTTGTCTCTTTTGCCAGTTCCAACATAGCTGGGCTCATTTGGCACCTGTGTTCATGTTGCAGCTAATCCTGCTGTGTTACCATTTGGTGGTTAAGGTGGTCTTTTAGGGCTGTGCATTGATATCAGTGAGGAAATGAACAGGTCCACATTAGGTAGAATTGGCGTCATTGAGCGGACACTGTAGAGTGGCAACTTAATGTAAACATTAACTAGTCAAGAGTTTCCCTCGAATGCTGTCTGTGGAACTCTGTCCTCAGCGGTACTGAGATTAACAGATGCTACAGAGCATATTTCATGTTCCTATTTGAGGAATTTCTAGCTTGTCTTGTTCCCTGCCCATATGTCTGCTTGTATATTAAGAGGAGCAAAATGGAAACCGCTGGAAGAACCCAGCACTGAGATTGCCCGGAGGTACCTTCTTTGCTCCAGATTACCGTGCCTGTAGCTTCTCGTACTTCATGAAAGAGAAGTAGTGACTTCATGGTGCTTTTACTGACCTAATGGTGACAACTTTTATCATAGAATCGGAGACGTCTACAGCACATCACAGGCTCTTTGGCCCACAATGTTGTGAAGACCATGTAACCTACTCCAGAAACTGCCTAGAATTACCCTACCACATGGCTCTGTATTTTTCTAAGCTCCATATACCAATCTAAAAGTCCCTTAAAAGACCTTTTTAAGTTCCAAGTGTCAACTTGCTTTGGTTGAGTATTTTTCTCTGAAATATAATGATATTGCAATGTCAGGGCATCAAAGGGTATGGGACAAAAGCAGTGGAGTGAGGATGACTGGATGAAATGGATCAGCCCATGATTGAATGGCAGAGCAGACGTGAGGGGCCGAATGGCCTACTTCTACTCCTAAATCTTACGGTCTAATGGTCTAAGTAAATCAGAAAACATCTCCAGCTACTCAGGACAATATTTTTGGACCTAGTTTCAGCAGATGCACTCTGAACTCAGTTAATTCAAGATTTGATTGATACAAGTTCCAATGGCTTGGTATAGTAGATACCTTTTGTCCTTTATTTGAGATAATACTTGAGCTCTCTTTGGGTGATCCAACATCCTCCTGTGTTTCGTTTTCAGCATAAGTCTGCTCCTCCTGATTGAAATTCATTATATAATTTGAAAGAGTTCTGTGCAAGATACATAATAATTACTTGGTTACAATCCCCAGATATAAAAAATGTCATTAACAGCAATAAAATAGAGCGACTCTGAATCTCTTCATATGTGGCCCTCAAGCAAGCATATCTAACTCAATTCTGTCAGATAAAGCATCATCACAGTGAGGAAATCCCAAGCAACCTCCCCTTTAAAATGATGAATGCACAGAATGTGTCCCTACTGCAATATTTGACAGTATTGCGATATCTATCCCCAGTAAAGATGCCAATTGGGAAAGACTGTCAATGGGTCATGTGTAGGCTGCAGGTTTTACTTTCCACAGTGACAATACCGAGTGGCACTGACTCCTGGCTACAGCTACACATAGGCCCAGTCCAGACCTCCAACAATGTGGAGTTTGCACACTGTCCCTCTGACTGAATGGGTTTCTTCCGGGTACTCCAATTTTCTTCCGCATCCCAAAGGGGCAAATGTCTCCTAGTTTGGGTAGGTAGTAGGGAAATTAGGAGAGGGTCGATAGGCATGATTACAGGGAAGGGAATGGGACGGGTGGGATAGAATTGATGCAATTACTCTGACAGCTTGAGGGACTATCTTGAATGAAAATATGAGAAATACTGCTGGTAATCATGATACGTTTATATCATAAAATGTGGGAGGCATTTTATAAAAACCCACGGCTGCTTTATTTAAATCACAGGGAATAAGAGTCATAGTCAGATACACAAAGGGTTCTGTTACAGACCTCAGCTCTCTTAGGCTTCAAATCAACAGATAAACAAATGTTTATCAACAAACATTCAGTTCATTCCAATTCCACACTAAGGAATACATAACTAGCTAACATAACTAACATAAGCTAACATAACTAGCTGAGTAGCAAAAGGCAGCTTCAGGTCCGATATCCATCTTACACCCTAAACACAGGAGATTCTGCAGGTGCTGGAAATCCAGAGCAACACACAGAAAATGCTAGAGGAGCTCAGCATTGATAAATGGGGAAAAACATTAGACCACATCAGAAGGGGGGGGGGGGGGAGAAGCCAGAATAAGAAAATGGGAGAGGGGAAGGGATACAATTTAGATGGCGATATGTGAAGCAGGGTGGGTGGATGAAGTGAAAAGCTGCGAGGTGATAAGTGGAAAAGGAAAAGGGCTGGAGAAGAAGGAATCTGAGAAGAAAGGAGAATGGATCAATGGAGAAAGGGAAAGATGGGGACCAGGGAGAATTGACAGGCAGATCAGGAGAAGAGGTAAGAGGAAGGTCAGAGTAAGGAATTGAAGAAGATGGAAGGAGGCGAGGGAAAATAGTCACAGGAGATTTCAATATGCAGGTGGATTGGGAATATCAGGTAGCTGCTGGATTCCAAGAAAATAAATTTGTAGAATGCCTACGAGAGGGCTTTTCAGAGCAGCTTCTGGTTGAGTCCACTAGGGGAAAGGCAATTCTGGATGGAGTGTTGTGCAGTGAACAAGATTTGATTAGGGAGCTGAAGGTAAAGGAAGCCTTAGGAGACAGGGATCATTAAATGATAGAATTCACTCTACAGTTTAAGAGGAAGCAGCTAAAAACAGAAGTATCAGTATTACAGTGGAGAAATAGTGCCATCTATCTATGATGGAACGGCAGAGCCGAAGAGATGAGCCAAACGCTTTAATTCTGCCTTTGAGTCTTTTGGTCTTATGGTTCTATTGTGGCGACCCATTTCCTGGCACATCCGAACCGGCTCACAATTAGCCAGCGTTCCGGCTAAGGGAGATAGCCTACGGGGGTTTGAGAGCACAGAGCTTTGGAGCCTCTGCACCACGGGGGGCAGGTTGAGGGAGGCTTAAAAGCAAGGCTGGGTATTTCGAATAAAGTTTTTCTTCGACTGCAGTTACCGACTCCGTGTCGTAATTTTAGCGCTGCATGTAGCACACCGCTACACTATGATAATTTCCAAGTCAGCTCATTAAATTAGAGTTACCCCTCTAGTGCCAGGCAACAGAAAATCTCAATAGGTCACAGCTTAATCCTACTATATTATGTTGCAGGACTTGCTCCACCTCCAAAAGTCAATTCAATTCCATCACAGTTGGTACAGCTCCCTTTCTAAAACAGACAATAAACTTACATGAGTGTTCTGAACAGCCAACTTTATAGATTGGAAAAAAAAAGAAATGATACAACTCCTCACATAACTTGAATGCTATCTAATAATTCAGCTTTCTTTCCTTATCTTGATCTATGTTATGAACTTAGAACATTCTGCAGGCAGAAGACCAGGCAACATTAAACCAGTCTAATGCAAATCTCTCAGATCCTTAAAATCGCAGGTGAACCAGACTAATATTTCACTCAGAAGTATTTGAATATTTATTGTCTCAATCAGGAACATGGAAATTCATATCTGTTATGTTTATTTCCCTCCAATGGAAATGGATTTGTAGAAACTGTTAACATCACAATCTTGTCAGCACAGTTACTTGTCAATGGTGCCTGTATCCAGAATGTATCCATAATTTACCATAATTATTCCAATGAGGAAGGATTTCAGTTCCCAGGTTAGACTGGGGGAACCTGGGTTTTTTGTTAGAACAACAATTATGAAATTTGTTGATAGGTTATAAAATCATGACTGGTACAAATAGAGCAAACCTACATTCACTGGTTGCAATAAATTGCCTGTACATGAGTGGTAGAATAAGGGGAGAGTTGATGGGAATATGGGGAGAATAAAACAGGCTTAATGTAGAATTAGTTTAAATAGATGATGTTTGGTGTGGACACTGGGCTGAGGGGCCTGTTTCCTTGGTGTGTCTCTGATGCACCATCAATAACTCTCTCTGAGACGTGAAGGCGAGATATTGGATTTTATTGTCTGGAAGAAAGAACAAGCAGTAGTTGACCACCATACTACATCCTGGAGACTGAGGGCCAGGCTCAGGACTCAATCGTCTTTATACTGGGGTCCGTGGGAGGAGCCACAGGAGCAGTCAGCGGAGGGGGGGGGGGGGGCATGTCCAGACAGGTATATGTAGTTCACCAGTCTCCTGATGACTCTCTGGAAAATTGATACAAGCAAAGCAGAGGTTCACTGGATACTATCTGAGAAATTTAAGGCCAGAATATAAAGAGGTAAATAGACTTCCTCTTTGAGGGAAGGTGGGATCTGTCCCGAAGGGACTGTTTGCACCTGAACTGGAGCGGTACTAACATTCTTGCAGAAAAGTTTGCTAGTGCTGCTCGGGGGGAGGGGGGGTTAAACTAAATTTGCAGGGGGCAGGGATCCAGAATGTGAGAGAGGATAGCGAGAGGAAGAATAAAGGACAGGTGGGGACTACATGGTTCCGGAATATTAAGTGTGTATTAGAGAAAGGTGAGGCGGAACAAGTGATAAGGAGGACACATGTACAGAGGGATGGTCTGACGGAACGTGGAGTTAAATGTGCAGAAAGATTAAGTAAATTTAGGAAGGACAACATAATTCAAAGGGCGTATAGCCCGATGGGAGTTCGGGGAGCTGGGTTAAGCACAATAGGCAGCGATTTAAACAGAGAGGAGAAATGGGCTAAAAATTTTATATCTGAATGCACGAAGTGTCAGAAATAAGGCGGATGAGCTTGAAGTTCAGGTGTGAATGGGTAACTATGATGTTGTTGGGATAACGGAGACATGGCTGCAGGGAGATCAGACCTGGGAAATGAATGTACAAGGGTATACGTGCTATCGTAGGGACAGAAATGTGTGCGGGGGGGGGGGGGGGGTGGCCCTGTTGGTGAGGAATGAGATTCAGTCCTTTGCAAAGGGGGACATAGGATCAGGAGAAGTAGAGTCTGTGTGGATAGAACTGAGGAACAGTAAGGGCAAAAAGACCCTAATGGGTGTTGTCTACAGGCCCCCAAACAGTAGCATGGATATTGGGTGCAAGTTGAATAGGCAGTTAACATTGGCATGTGGCAAAGGTAATGTCGCAGTAGTTATGGGGGATTTCAACATGCAGGTGAACTGGGAGAATCAGGTTGGTGCTGGACCACAGGATAGGGAGTTTGTAGAGGGCCTATGGGATGCATTCTTGGAACAGCTTGTACGAGAGCCAACCAGGGACACGGCTATTCTGGATTTAGTGTTGTGTAATGAACAGGATTTGATAAGCGATCTTGAAGTAAAGGAGCCATTAGAAGGTAGTGATCATAATATGTTAAGTTTTTATCTGCAATTTGAGAAGGATAAGGGCAGATCGGAGGTGTCAGTGCTGCAGTTGAACAGGGGAAACTATGGAGCCATGAGGGAGGAGCTGGCCAAAGTTAAATGGATGGATATCCTAGCAGAAAAGACAGTGGAACAGCAATGGCAGGTATTCTTGGGAATAATGCACAAGGTGCATAATCAGTTCATCCCCCGGAGAAGGAAGGATTCAAAGGGGGGAAAGGGGCCACAGTGGTTGACAAAGGAAGTCAAAGATCGCATAGCATTAAAAACAAAGTATGACAGAGCTAAGGTGAGTGGAAAGACAGATGATTGGGAAATGTTTAAGGAACAACAGAACTTAACTAAAAAGGCAATACGGGGAGAAAAAATGAGGTACGAACGCAAGCTAGCCAGGAATATAAAGGAGGATAGCAAAAGCTTTTTTAGGTATGTGAAGAGAAAGAAGATAGTTAAGAACAATGTTGGGCTATTGAATGAATTGGGTGAAATTGTTATGGGAAACAGAGAAATGGCAGAAGAACTTAATAAGTACTTTAGATCTGTCTTCACTAGGGAAGACACAAGCAATCTCCCAGATCGGGGGTCGGCAACCCGCGGCTCCAGAGCCACATGTGGCTCTTTTACGTCTGTGCTGCGGCTCCCTGTTGCTTTGGGAAATAATTGGTTGTGGCGACCCTTTTCCTGGCACATCCGAACCGACTCACAATTAGATAGCCTACGGGGTTTTGCAAGCACAGAGCTTTGGAGCCTCTGCGCCATGGGGGGGGGCAGGTTGAGGGAGGCTTAAAAGTGAGGCTGAAGATTTCGAATAAAGTTTTCTCCTTCGACTGCAGTTACCGACTCCGTGTCGTAATTTTAGCGCTGCGTGTAGCACACCGCTACATGGTCAGTATTTAATTAAAATGTATTTTATGTTAGTTTGTTAGTTTTTGAAATGTAAATCTAAATTTGAAGATTATGGTGATCTTGTACAATCTAAATAAGACGTCGTGGCGACCCATTTCCTGACACATCCGAACCGGCTCACAATTAGCCAGCGTTCAGGCTAAGGGAGATAGCCTACGGGGGTTTGTGAGTACGTGTCTTTTGCAGCATCCGCGCCCATGGGGGGCGGGTTGAGGGAGGCTTAAAAGCAAGGCTGTTTAGTTCGAATAAAGCTATCTTTGACTGCAGTTTACTGACTGCGTGTAGCACACCGCTACAACGTGTTTTTATCGCTGGCTGTCCAGAGGGGAGGTGCTGAAACGCTTTGTCGCGTGTCTGGAAGAAGTGAAAACTTTCCTGGGCAGCAAAGGGCTTACCTTTCCTGAGCTGGAACAGCCAGAGTGGCTGGAAAAGCTACACTTCATGGTAGACATGACAGCGCACCTGAACACGCTGAACACAGCTCTTCAACGGGGTAAGGACGTACAGCCCTGCACATGTTGGAGGATGTTTTGGCATTCGAGCGCAAGTTGACTTTGCTTGCCAGAGATTTACAGAAAGGCACATTGTCTCACTTCCCCAATTTGAGAGAGTTCAAACAAGGTCACGACATGATAAATTCGGGGTATTTACATTCTGCAATCATCGCAATGCAAACATCGTTTGGGAAACTCTTCTGTGAGTTCAGAGAGGAAAAAAACACATTATCCTTCCCGGTCACTCCCCTAAGCATCGATCCATCCCTACTGAATACGACTGCATTGTCAGGTGTGAGTCAACCTGAACAAGTATGATAAATATTTTAATTGCCTATTATTTTACGTATATTCATATGTTTTCATTGTTCAGTGAAAGAGTCCTTTTATTTTTCAGGTTGACAGCTGGCTGACGTTATTTTTGGTTTGCTGCTGGCGGCAAATTTAAGTTTGGCGTTTTTCATAAATAAAAGAAGGACTCAAATAGCCGTTGAGTGTTTTACTTAAAAGTAACCTTCAACCCAACGTCTTTTTTTCGGAGTTCAAAATGTTTTTGTTGCATGCAGAAATGTAATTTCGTTTTCTCTGCAGGAGTTCATCAATTTCATAAATGCAACACATTATAGTTTGTTTATACATAGCATAAAGGCAAAACAAAACGTTGTATGCAGTGTTATTTCATTTTAAATGTCAAACGGGTTTTGCGGCTCCCAGTGTTTTCTTTTCTGTGGGAAACGGGTCCAAATGGCTCTTTCAGTGGTAAAGGTTGCTGACCCCTGTCCCAGATGTATGGATGGGCCAAGGACATAGGGTAACAGAGGAAATGAAAAAGATTGACATTAGAAAGGAAATGGTGATGAGTAGACTGATGGGACTGAAGGCTAACAGATCCCCAGGTCCAGATGGTCTGCATCTTAGGGTACTAAAGGAGGTGGCTCTGGAAATTGCGGATGCATTGGTAATCATTTTCCAATGTTCCTTAGATTCAGGATCAGTTCCTGAGGATTGGAGAATGGCTAATGTTATCCCACTTTTTAAGAAAGGAGGGAGGGAGAAAACAGAGAATGATCATCCTGTCAGCCTAACATCAGTTGTGGGGAAGATGCTAGAGTCCATTATTAAAGATGAAATAGTGGCATATCTAGATAGCAGTGATAGGATTGGGCCGAGCCAGCATGGATTTACCAAAGGAAAATCATGCTTGACTAATCTATTGGAGTTTTTCGAGGATGTAACCAAGAAGTTAGACAAGGGAGATCCAGTGGATGTAGTGTACCTTTATTTTCAGAAGGCATTTGATAAGGTCCCACATAGGAGATTGGTGGGTAGAATCAGTGCTCATGGCATTGGGGGGAAGATATTGACATGGATAGAAAACTGGTTGGCAGATAGAAAACAAAGGGTAGCGGTGAATGGGTGTTTCTCGGAATGGCAGGTGGTGACTAGTGGGGTGCCACAGGGCTCGGTATTGGGATCACAGCTGTTTACGATTTACATCAACGATTTAGATGAAGGCATTGAGAATAACATCAGCAAGTTTGCTGATGATACTAAACTGGGTGGCAGTGTGACATGTGATGAGGATGTTAGGAGAATTCAGGGTGACTTGGATAGGCTGGGTGAGTGGGCAGATACTTGGCAGATGACGTTTAATGTGAATAAGTGTGAGGTTATCCACTTTGGGAGTAAGAACAGGAAGGCAGATTATTATCTGAGCGGTGTAGAGTTAGGTAAGGGAGAAATACAAAGAGATCTAGGAGTCCTTGTTCATCAGTCACTGAAGGTGAATGAGCAAGTGCAGTAGGCAGTGAAGAAGGCTAATGGAATGTTGGCCTTTATTACAAAGGAAATTCAGTATAAGAGCAAGGAAATCCTTTTGCATTTGTACAGGACTCTAATGAGACCACACCTGGAGTATTGTGTACAGTTTTGGTCTCCAGGGTTAAGGAAGAATATCTCCTGGCTGTAGAGGAAGTGCAGAGTAGATTCACAAGGTTAATTCCTGGGATGTCCGGACTGTCTTATGCAGAGAGGTTAGAGAGACTGGGCTTGTACACGCTGGAATTAAGGAGATTGAGAGGGGATCTGATTGCAACATACAAGATTATTAAGGGATTGGACAAGATAGAGGCAGGAAATATGTTCCAGATGCTGGGAGAGTCCAGTACCAGAGGGCAAGGTTTGAGAATAAGGAGTAGGTCATTTAGGACAGAGTTAAGGAAAAACTTCTTCTCCCAGAGAGTTGTGGGGGTCTGGAATACACTGCCTCGGAAGGCAGTGGAGGCCAATTCTCTGGATGCTTTCAAGAAGGAGCTAGATAGGTATCTTATGGATAGGGGAATCAAGGGATATGGGGACAAGGCAGGAACCGGGTATTGATAGTAGATGATCAGCCATGATCTCAGAATGGTGGTGCAGGCTCAAAGGGCCGAATGGTCTACTTCTGCACCTATTGTCTATTGTCTATTTCAAAGAAGGCTGGACAAAGGCTTAGAGCTCTGTGGAAAGTAGCATCCAAACTAAACAAAGAGGGCAGAGCCACGGTTTACAAACCCCAGGTACAAAGTATCATGAAGTATGCCTGCTTATCATGGATGAATGCCTCACAGACTGTCCTCAGCCAGCTTGATTCCATTCACAGACAGGCTCTCAGGATTATAGGTGTAGATGAAGCCACAGCTCGTGAGAAGCTAGCCATCAGTAGCTTACACACAGATGACAGGTTGCTGCAGCTACTGTGCGATACAGCCACAGCCCTCAGACCTTCATTCAATGCTGCCTTCATCTCATGAGAGACAGCGCACCACACCATCAAGTTCATCTATGCCGACTCATGCTGTTTCTATGCCTGATGCGAGAAGCTACACACTGGACAGAAGCTTCCTTCACTGTGCTATCAGAATTTGGAACAGCCTTCCAGATGCTGTGGTTGGAACATCTGCGACGATGGGGTCCAAGCGTTCAGGAGTCGAGTGAACAAACACCTATCATGTCTGGGAGGGAAGTCACAAGCTTCTTCATAAACTATCATGAAGGGGACCGGACGGCAATGCTTGGTTATGGGCAGGTAGGGTTAGTACCTGACTTTCAAGAGCACTTGTGAGATCAAGAGCTCCTGTCACCCTGTAACCTTTATCCTTCAATCTCTCTGAATTATGGAGGACAGCATGTGTATAAATGTCTCTCTCCATCAGGATCATCATGACTCCAGTGTTTCTACTATTTTTTAAGTTTCTTTATTGTACGTATGATTTTTTTTGTGTTCTATCGCTGAGCAGCAGCGACCCATCTGATTGGCCTATCGGAGTTCTCTTTGGGAACTAGTTGATCAGCATTTCTGATCTGGCTATTGTTCACGATTGCACTTAATAGTAAATAAAATAAATAAATACTGGCATTGAAGGGAGTGCAGAGAAGGTTCACCAGGTTAATTCCAGAGATGGGGGTTAGCCTATGAGGAGAAATTAGGTCGCTTGGGATTGTACTCGCCAGAATTCAGAAGAATGAAAGGATATCTTATAGAACAATATAAAATATAAAAGTATAGGCAGGAAAGTTGTTTCTACTGGTAAGTGAAACTATAGCTGGGGGCATAACCTCAAGATTTGGAGGAATAGATTTTGGACAGAGATGAGGAGAAACCACTTTTCCCAGAGCAGAATGAATCTGTGCGATTTTCTGCCCAGGGAAGCTACCTTATTAAATACATTCAAGACAGTGCTAGGCAGATTTTTGTATAGTAAAGGAATTAAGAGTTATTGGGAAATGGCAGATAGGTGACTCCATGGCTAGATTGCCTTCTGCGGCTCCTATTTCTTATGCTCTTATGTACTTATTATATGTACAGGTTATTCCATATGAAGCAACTCTAAGCTAGCCTAATTTCTGCTCAGAATCATTTATATTTTCTAACCTGTCATCATCCTCAGTAAGCAAGGCAGATTCCTGAATGGAAGCTTCATCTGTGAGTTTTGTTCGATTGTTGCTTTCATTTGTTTTCAGCTGCTCTGTTTCTGTACCTCTTCTGCAGACAGGTGAACTGCTAGGAACAAGCAGGTAGGTATTGAGGCAATATAAATGCCACATGGAATTACTGTAAACAGTTAAAATCTATTCCATTAGACAACCAGTCTATCACCCAGTGCTAGGGATTAAGTATGATTAAACTGAAGCCATTTTCAAGCCAAAACTGCACATTCACCCTCCCCACCAAAAACAATCTCAGCTTCTAATGAATCTCCAAACAAAATGCAATCATCTTAATTTTCAAACACAGGTCTATCGTTTAGTCCCTGCTCTTAAGTTATATCCAAAACAAATCTACCTGAACATTACTAAGTAAATTTGCAGATGAATTCTGTGCATGTATTTTGGCTCCCTTGTCAGACCCAAACCTATCACCTTTACTTCTCCTTTTTTATTAAACCCTCCCTGGAATTCTCTCTTTATATTACCTTTTCACTTCCCAATGTTACGTATTCAGTGTTCCTAAATTCCTAGACTGCACTTCAGAATTCCTTACCATCCTCAGCCTCTGCTACCATCCCAAGCTTGTAACCCTTATTAAGATCCCTTAGAAAAAATTGAAGCATTTGTTAAGGTGGATTCTGGTTAATTGAGACAACTGCTAATTTGGGACAACTCTTAAAGAATAAAAACAATTGGAGAAAATAACCAGGATTCTTTTTATTTATTTGGGATACTATGCTGCTGAATAGAGTTGTCTGTTGTTGAACATTTTCTAATGAACATCAATCATATGCAGTCGTTAGCCACGGCACTGTGTTTAGAGCGAACAATTTTTAAATAGAATATTTATGTTCAAAAAGCAGAGATTTTTGTTACTGATAGCTGATCAGTAATAAACAGGAAGACAATTCAGAACCGTTTTGCTCACTGCAATTTCAAGCATTCAGGCTTGGAGGTGCTAGAAATGTTGGGAGTGAAAATGAGACAATTTCACTACGTCAACAAGTTAGGAACTGTGAAGAATTTGAAGGTATCAACAACCATCTTGAATATTACCATTAAAATGAAAAATCAGAGGATGCAATCATCAAAAGCACAGACTGAAGGTAAAAACACAAAATGCTGGCAGAATTCAGCAGGCCAGACAGCATCTATGGGAGGAGGTAGAGATGAAGTTTCGGGCTGAAACCCTTCATCAAGAGGTAGTCTATCTGCACTAGGTGTCTGTGCTAATTTTATTCATTTACAGTCAACAGAAGAACACATCAGCATACACTGAATGAATTCCTCCGTCAATAACTATTAGGAACTAATACAGTTTTATAGTACTGTAGTAGTTCTGCTAGCATCTTAATTCATTTTGTATTTTATTTAAATACATAATTTGTTACTCAATAAAGCAGTAGTTTGTCTTTTTTATACCTTTTTAACTATTTCCATGAAACTTTGTTTAATTGGGGCAGCCGCTTAGTTCTTACTAATTCCTACTAGTTCTGAAGTGTTCCAGATCTACTGTCATTACCCATTCCTGAGGATCAGCAACCTGAACTGTCCAGACTTATTTCCCCAACCAGCAGTATTCTCTGTGGCCTCCTTCCTACACGGATCTCCACTCCTAGTGCTGATTCTGCTTGGGGATCTGCTTTCACCATGCCTCAAGAAATCTCTGCTCTGTTTTCATCTTCTGGAATTCAATAAAATGTGTTACAATTTTCTAAAACATAAAATGCCACACCGTTTTATTTGCAAAAACCTACACTGGTGACCTGATGCTTTAGGACAATTCCAGATCTATTGAAAACGTTGGCCAACACAGTCCCTTTGAGCAAAGTGCGGTTGCTTGGTTTGTAAAAGCTAAAGCCCAATTCGCAATATGAGAAATCACCGCTGACGACACCAAATTTTTTCATGTGGTGGCATAGCTCAGTAATGCCATCGCTGTGAGAGTGATGAATCTGCTAGAACAGCCACCTGAGCACAATAAATGCCGATTGCTGAAAACTCACATTTTACAGACGTTTGGGCTATTGGAATCTGACCGACTTGGCTCTGCTTGCTCAGCCTCACCAGATGCCAAGCTGTCAGAGATAATGGACCACATGCTGTCTCTCCTTGTTTTATTTTTAAAGAGCTCTTCAAACAGCAAAATCCCTGATCAAGTTTGCATAGCCCTCGGTAATGCACCACGAAGGACAACAGGGAGCTTGCTAAAATGGCTGATAGTTTACACTCAGCCAGGCAGAGATGCATAATTCGTCCTAATTTCCCTTCCTCAATAAGCCCGGTCAGCAAGGCCTCCAACATAAGCATGCAAAACAGACTACTAACTAGTGCAGCAAAACACATTAGCCCGAGCCGGTTTCTTACACTATGTTCACTTTGGTACGACGTTAGGAAGTGACGATCACCTTGCAGCTTTGACAATGCCAGCGCATTGGGACATCAGAGGTCTGTGAACACCACGGGTTCCAGCTGCCAGGGTTGTTCATTATGGACACCCTTTCAAGATGACGCTTCTTATGTAACACAGGTACTCAGGTGAAGGGTGCCGCTGTGATCACCTATTGATGAGAAGGCGAAGAGCCTGGCGGATCTAACTCTCAAATCTCAAGACACTGGGGATAAGGATCCTCAAGGATTGAATAACGGGCAGATGGCTACTCTCTGTTTCAGGTGAGTTGAACTTTTGTGACAGGCAGTTGCCTTTGTATTCTTGGAGCTGGGTCGGTAGGTGTTGAAGTTGAACTGCTTGAAGAGGGCCCAGTGAGCCTGACAGGGGTTGAGTTGGTGGATCTATTGAATGGATATAAGGTTCAGATGGTCATTCCAGATCAAGAAAGGCTTGTTGTTTCCCATCATCCAATGTCTCCGTTCATCCAGGGCCCATTTAAAAGAGAGTAGCTCCCTGTCTCCTACTTCATAATGGCTCTGTGCAGAGTTGAATTTGTGTGAGAAGTCACAAACATGTATCTTCTAATCTGGTGCTCGCTGGGAGAGAATGGCCCAGCGCCCACGTTTACCACAAAAGCTCCAGAGGGGTTTGGATGGCTAGGTTATCCTTGACGTAGATGAGAAAAGCTATGATTTAACTGTGGTTCCTGATGAAGTAGTGGTAGAAGTTGGAGAAGAACTGTAGCTGTTTGAGGGAGTGTGGTCAGGGCCATTCAACGACCGCGCACACTTTCTCCTCATCAATGCCTTGGGGTGAAAGCAAATAACACAGGAAGAAAATGACTGGGGTGTGGAAATGGCATTTCTCTAACTTGCAGTACAGCTGGTTTTCAAGGAGATGCTGAAGGACTGAACGGATGTGGTCTTGGGAGTCCTTGGAGAAGATGCATAGAACATTCAGGTGGATGAACACATATCTGTGTAGCAAGAGTTGGAGGATCTCATTGAAGAAGATTTGGAAAACAGCTGGACTGTTGGAATCACAAAATATTCGTAGTGACCAGTAGGTATTATGAACATCGTTTAATTATCATGCCCCTGGCGGATGCTGATTGGCTTGTATGCGCTCCACAAATCCAGTCTGAGACTCACAGAGCGCTTTGAATGTGCTATAAATCAAAGGAAGAGGGTAGCCATTCTTAATTGTGATTTTGTTGATTCCATGGTAGTTGATAAGGGGACAGAGGTCCCATCTTTCTTTTTGATAAAGAAAGCTGGGAAGTGGGATGGTTGAATGAAGCCATGCTGTAGCACTTTGACAATGGCCTGGGTCTCCAAATGAGACAGGGAGAACAGAAGACCTTGAGGAGTAATAGTGCCTGGGAGGAGGAGGAGGTCTATAGTGCAGTAGTGTGGTTTGTGAAGTGGCAGTGTGCTAGCTTCCATTTGTACCAGGTGCACCAAGCTGCAGCTCTTAAGAGAACACATTAAGGAACTGGAGTGACTGCTCGATGACCTTCAACTCATAGGGGAGAATGAGGAGGTGATAGATGGGAGCTACAGAGAGGTGATTGCAGGAGATAGATAACTGGGTGACTGTCAGGAGAAGGAAGGATATGCACAGCCAGTGCGGTGTACGCCAGTAACTGTTCCCCTCAATAATTATAAAACTTTAGTTATGCTGAGGAGGACAATCTACCAGGGGAAGAGACATTAACCGAGTCTCTGGCATTAAGACTGTCCTGTGCCTCAGCAGAACAGTGAGGTGATGAGGACTGCAGTGTTCCATAGTCAGAGTAAAAGAGATGAGATTCTGTGGGTATGAAAGACACCTAGATGGTTTGTTTCCTCCCAAGTGTCTCAGATCGGGTCCATGTCATTCTCAAGGGCAAAGGTGAGCAACCAGAAGTCCTGGCGCACACTGGCACTAATGACATAGGTGGACGAGATGAGGAAGTCCTGAAGAGAGATTTTATGGAACAAGGTAGAAAGCTGAAAAACAGGATATCCAGGGGAGTGATCTCTGGATTGCTGCCTGCGCCAAGTACCAGTGACGTAAGAATACAATGATTTGGCAGGTGAATGCATGACTGAGGAACTAGTGCAGGAGGGTGGGGTTCAGATTTATGAATCATTAGGATCTCTACAGCGGAAGGCACGACCTGTTCAAAAGGGTTGGGTTACATCTAAAACCAAGAGGGTCCAATATACTTGCAGGCAGGTTTACTACAGTTGATCAAGTTAATTTGGCAGGGGAACAGGAACCAGAGTGATAGTGCTGAGGATGGGATACTTGGTTTGCAACCAAAGGCAATGAGTAGAGAAGAAGTCATCTCTCTGACACAGTGGTGTGAAGAAAATAACTCCTCCCTCAATGTTGCAAAAACAAAGAAGCTGGTTGTGGATTACAGGAGGAATGAAGCTGGGTTAACCCCTGTTGACATCAATGGTTATGGGGTTGAGAGAGTGAAAAGGTTTAAGTTCCTCAGCATCCACATCACTGAGGATCTCACGTGGTCTGTACACACCAGCTGTGTGGTGAAAAAGGCACAACAGTGCCTCTTTCACTTCAGATGGTGAGGAAGTTTGGTATGGGCCCCCAAATCCTTAGAACCTTCTACAGGGACACAATTGAGAGCATCTTGATTGGCTGCATTATTGCCTGGTATGGGAACTGTACCTCCCTTTACAGCAGAGAGTGGAGCGGACAGCCCAGTGCATCTGTAGTTGTGAACCTCCCATGATTCAGGATATTTACAGAGACAGATGTGTAAAAAGGGCCCACATGATCACTGGGGACCCAAGTCACCCCAACCACAATCTATTCCAGCTGCTACCATCCGGGAAATGGTACCGCAGTATAAAAGCCAGGACCAACAGGCTTCAGGACAGCTTCTTCCAGCAGACCATCAGAATGATTAACTCATGCTGGCTTGAGTGTACTCCATATTACATTGACTGTTCTGTTTATTATAAATTATTATAAGTTACTGTGATTGCAGATTGCACATTTAGATGGAGATGTAACGTAAAGATTTTTAGTCATGTATGTGAAGGATGTAAGAAGTAAAGTCAACATAAAGGACACTGCAGATGCTGTGGTCAAATCAAGACGTACAAAAAAGCTGATGAACTCAGCAGGTCGAAAAGGTGAACCCTTCCTCTCCCCCCCATCCTACTTTTACTTTGTCTCCTCTTCCAGCTGCCTATCACCTCTCTCATGATTCTGCCTTCTTCTACTACCCATAGTGCTTTCCCCTTATATTCCTTCTTCACCTCTCCGGCCTATCCCCTCCTTGCTTCCCCTCTCCCACCCCTTGATCTTTCCTCTGATTGGTTTTTCACCTGGCACCTACCAGCCTTCTCCTTCCCACCCTCCTCCCACCTTCTTTATCGGGCCCCTGCCCCATCCCTCTTCAGTCCTGACGAAGGGTCTCGGCCCGAAACGTTGACTGCTCCTTTTAACGGATGCTGCCCGACCTGCTCAGTTCATCCAGCTTGTTTGTACGTCAAGAAGTAAAGCCAGTCCAGTTCAAGACTGAACAATGTTAGTGAGTGAATGGAGCAGGTTCCTGTGGCAATCAGCCAGACAGAGCAGAACGTTTGGAATTAGCTGAAGTGAATTCAGTTTTGAACCTTGTACAGCAAAGTGCACTGAGTTAGTATTTTGGACGAAAGAGCACACGAAAGGGCAAAAGATTAGTCACAAGCACATGAAATATGAATCTTGAAGAAGTATCTTGTCAACCAACATACACAAAAAAACTGGAGGAACTCAACAGGCCAGGCAGCATCTATGGAAAAAAAGAATAGTCAACATTTCAAGTCAAGCCAAGTCAAATCACTTTTCGACCATAACTGCTGGTACAGTACATACTAAAAATGAGACAACGTTTTTTCAGGACCATGGTGTTACATGACACAGTACAAAAACTAGACTGAATTACTTAAAAAAACCCCCAAAAAAACAACTACGCTAGAATACAGACCTACCCAGGACTGCATAAAGTGCACAAAACAGTGCAGGCAATACAATAAATAATAAATAGGACAATTGGGGAGTAAGGTGTCAGTCCAGGCTCTGGGTATTGAGGAGTCTGATAGCTTGGGGGAAGAAACTGTTACATAGTCTGGTCGTGAGAGCCCGAATGCTTCGGAGCCTTTTCCCAGATGGCAGGAGGGAGAAGAGTTTGTATGAGGGGTGCGTGGGGTCCTTCATAAAGCTGTTTGCTTTGCGGATGCAGCGTGTAGTGTAAATGTCCATAATGGCAAGAAGAGAGACCCCGATGATCTTCTCAGCTGACCTCACTATCCGCTGCAGGGTCTTGCGATCCGAGATGGTGCAATTTCCAAACCAGGCAGTGATGCAGCTGCTCAGGATGCTCTCAATGCAGCCCCTGTAGAATATGATGAGGAGGGGGGGTGGGAGATGGACTTCCCTCAGCCTTCGCAGAAAGTAGCGACACTGCTGGGCTTTCTTTGCTATGGAGCTGGTGTTGAGGAACCAGGTGAGATTCTCCGCCAGGTGAACACCAAGAAATTTGGTGAACACCGAGGAGCCGTCGATGTTCAGCGGGAGTGGTCGCTCTGTGCCCTCCTGAAGTCAACAACCATCTCTTTTGTTTTGTTCACATTCAGAGACAGGTTGTTGGCTCTGCACCAGTCCGTTAGCCACTGCACCTCCTCTCTGTAAGCTGACTTGTCATTCTTGCTGATGAGACCTACCACGGTCATGTCATCGGCGAACTTGATGATGTGGTTCGAGCTGTGTGTTGCAGCACAGTTGTGAGTCAGGTCCTGCCAAAGGGTTTCGGCCCGAAAAGTCGACTATACTTTTTTCCATTGATGCTCTCTAGTCTGCTGAGTTCCTCCAGCACTTTGTGTGTGTTGCTCAGATTTTCTCTTGTTTGTGAATAAGTTTCTATTCACAGTTTTGAATATATACTTATTCAATTGTGGGGTTATGGGATTAGAATATCATTAGCAATGCCTGTAATTGCTGTCCATTCAGAACTGCAATAGGTAAGGAGGTGATGAGTTTCTCTTTAGACTGGTATAGTCCTTTAGGTGAGTGGATTCCCACAATCAGTAGGAAACTCCAAACTATAGATCTAATAGTCATGAAGGATGATGTTGGTGATGTTCCCAAGCTTGGGCTGCCCTTGTGCTTTGTGGAATAAGTTTTGTGAAAGCAGCTTTGGACTGTTGCTTGGTTACTTGATGGAAATGCACTTCAAATTTATTCACTTGCTCCTGAAAGAGTGATTTTGCTATGTTTGGATCTAGTTTGACTCAATCCTACATGCTGCGAAGTCCAACTAATTTTACAGATGTTTAGAATGGTATACAAGTCATCTGACAGAGTAATTACTCTGACCCGCAGTTACATACCGGTTACACCTGAATGACAATACAACACTCCACCACTTCTTGACTCTGATAAGTATTTAAATTCAATCACTGAGTAAATTCAATTCCATTCTTTTTTAAAGATAAGTGAAATCTTACCCTGGATTATAAATCTAGGCTTCTAAATTCAATGTTTCAAGCAACCTAGTATAGCCTCCCCACATATTTGGCACTATGGTTGTTACTACTGGTCAGAAATAACTGGGCTAAGTGTTATGATATGGACGCAACCGTGACAACTTCCGGGTTTAGACACTCTGACTCTCCAGAATATGAATAGCTGGCATGGCCCCCTTAAAGATTCAGATCAGCCCCACTAATTGGTGGTGATGTTTTGGTGCCAGGATTTTAATATTTAAAGAGCACCTGAACTAAGGTTTGGTGTTCGATTGTCAGCTCTACTTTGATTTTCATCTAGTGTCTAGTTTGAAAGCTTGCTTTCATTTCAGTCTCATATCATGTTTCAGCTCTAGCCTTGGATACTCCAGCACTCTAACCTCCCTCGCCTACATCTCTTGTCACAGTACAATTCAGCCTAACGTGGACTCAGCAGGGTACCGGAGCCTCTCATCAGCTGTAGAAAGCAACAGTGAGAAAACTTCAAGGCAGAGCCAGGAGATTCACGACCTTCAGGTCGCCAAGCACCAACTGTTGTTAGGAGGAAGCTAGAATCACTCTGTGGAGTAAGTCCATCTTCTGACCCCACAGAAATTCAGCGTTGACCAGGGCTCTTGCCACATCTTCCTCAATCAGTGTTCATTGTTCCCATGTTCCCATGGAGTGCGGAAAGGAGGCCTTCATCATCTCTTTCCTGACCAGCAGAGACTTGGCCTGGGCCAACGTGCATTGGGAATAGAGGTCAGAGATCTGTTCTGATTCAGAAGAATTCAATAAATGCCATCATCCCATTGGAGGTAACAGAGCATCAGACCGTCTGATGAAGATGTATTAGGATAGTCGGTCAACAGCCAATAATGCTAGCAAGGTTCGGACTTTGGCCGAAAAGTGTGGCTGGCATGAGAAGGCCCTGACCACTCTGTACCACTATGGACTCTAAGGTAAATTAAAGAATGCCCTTGACTTGGAAGAACCGGCAGAGGACTTAGAGGCTTGATTGTTTGAAAGTGTGACTATCTCAGGTGGTTGAAGAGGGCTAGCCTACGCCTGGTCTCAATGCATCACAGATCCAATTCCTCAGATATTAACCAGCCCATCTCCTGCACAAGATCCTGTTGAGCCAATGCAAATCGGCTGCACAAGACTCTCCACTGAAGAGAGATTCCAGCGTTGGAGTCAAGGTTGCTGCTATTACTGTGGGGAAGCAGGTTACCTATAAGACGAAGCTGCTGCCATCAGGAGAACTACTAAGACCGTCCAGTGTCAGGAGGACTGTGACATTAGAAGCCAGTACTCCCAATCCTACTGATTCTGGTGTCACGCTGAAGGTGGAGATCTCCCGTGGAAGGAACCAGCGAGAGGTGAAGGCCTTTGTGGACTCTGGAGCAGCTGGTAATTTCCTGAACCTGGGGACTGCCCACTGGCTCAAAATACCTCTCAGGAGTTGAGGAAGCCCATGCTAACAACTGCTCTAGATGGTTGTCCTCTTGGGTCCAGGCAGATCCTACTGCAGATATCAGTTTTGTGAATGAGAATGGGGAACATGCAGAGGACATTTGTTTCCATATAATTGATTCTCCTTACATACCCTTAATCCTTGGGCACCCTTGGTTGTCCGAGCATAGCTCTTCCATGAACTAGAAGGAAGGAAAAGATGTTGCAAGAGGGAATGTTTTCGGTTTGGAGTTCCAATCCCCAGACTTTCCTGAGGCCAGCAGCCGATGTGGACGTAGACTTTTGCTTGTGGTAACTTGGGGCCCTTGGGAGACCTGGTCCGGCCTCCAAGGGCAGACAAGCCAGCTCCAGTTAGTAGGACAGTGCAAGTCCCAACACCATCTAGTCGGAGGTGTGCTGGAACTGGAGAGAGAGGGTCTCTAGTTCAGGGGCAAGCCAAAAGGCCTGCCAATGAGATGCCCAAGCAATCTGGAGCCCTAGCAGCAAAGTCTATGGGGATCAGTCACCAGGTTCCATCTAAGGGAAAAGCTCCTAAACGTTGATCCTTGGAGTCTAGTCCTAGGAGTGCAAAGATAATTTATAGCACCTCCCTGCCATCATCTGAGGATACAAATGAAGATTTGGTCTCTCTTTCAACAAAAGACTCCAGTGAACTCTGAGATCTGCGGAATCACTCACATTACCTAAAGAGCCTCAGCTGTCATTTTTGGAGGGTTTAGTTGCAACACCCAAGCTGGTCAAGATCTCTTCCATCTACAAGGATTAGAAAGGGGTCTTCACCAAGAGGAAGGCCTTGATTCTTGCACCTCACCAACCCTCTGACAGTGCATTAGGTCTACTGCCAGATACTTGTCCTTGATGGTTGATAATAGGAGCTCTCAAGCCTGGAGAGAATGACTATGGAGTACAAAAAGGAGGCTCTTATCATGGGATTCATTCAACTCTCCACATCATCATCCAGTGCAGGCTTCTTCTTTGTACAGAAAAAGGACAGGAGCTTGTGGCCATGCATTGATTATAGAGGGCTGAATCAAACAATGGCCACTTATGAACACTGCCTTCAAGATTCTCTAAGGGGCAAGACTAGCGGAGTGTGTGAAATCTGGTCCGCATAAAGGAGGGTAACAAGTGGATGACTGCATTCAACATACCGACAGGGCACTATGAGTATCCGGTCATGTCCCTCAGCCTTGCAAAAGTGCCAGCAATTCTCCAGGCCTTTATAAATGACAGCTTCGGGATGCTCTCCATAAGTATGCCTTCGTCCACTGAGATGGCATCCTAATTTTCCCAAAGTCCATGGAGGAGCACGTCATTCATGTCAGAGATATCTTAAAGAGGCTTCTAGATCACAGATGTAATGTCAAGCTGGATAAATCCAAATTTCACATAACCATCATTTCATTTTGGGGTTATATCATTTCTATTGACAGTCTCAAAATGGACCTAGTAAGACACAGTCTCTGACTGGCCACAACTATCCAACGTGAAACAAGTTCAACCATCGCTGGGATTTGCCAACTTTGACAGAAAGTTCATCAGGAGCTTCAGCTCAGTAGCAGCTGCACTGACATCACTAACGAAGAGATCCACAGGCTCGTTTGCTTGGATTGTTGCAGAACTCAAACACCAGTTCACGACAGCCACCGTTTTGGTTTCACCTAACACGGACCTTCCCTCATTGTGGAGGTGGACACCTTGGAAGTCGGAGAGCATGCAGTGTTGTCTCAACACATGCCTTCAGACAATAAACTATATCCGTGTGCTTTCTTCTACAGGTGGTTATCCTTGGCAGAGGTGAACTATGACATCAGAAATAGAGAGCTGTTTGCAGGCAAGTTGGCACTGGAGGAATGGCATCACAGGCTTGAGGGCCCTAAGAACCCTTTTATTGTATGGACAGACCACAAAAACCTGGTTTATATTCAATAAGCCAAAAGACTGAATTCCAGGCAGGCCAGGTGGTCTCTTTTCTTTAACCAGTTCAATTTTGCTTTGACCTATCGACTGGGATCAAAGAATCAAAAATCAGATGCCTTGTTTTGTCAGTGAGACAAACCCAAAAGAGAGAATCAACACATACAAACAAGCTGGATTAACTCAGCAGGTCGGGCAGCATATAAGCTAAGGTGATAGCACCAATTTGTTGGAGAATTGACACACTTGTTTACAAGGCCAGGTGTGAGGAGATATTCCCAAGGCCGGTCTGTTCATCCCAAATTTTGTCAAGTTTAAGTTTCTTCAAAGGGGGTACACATTTAGAATGACCACTTGCCCAGGTGTTGTCAGGACCTTCTAGTTCAATAAGAGAAGATACTGGTGGCCTGGAATGGCTCAAGAGGTCTGACAATATGTGTGGGCATGCAAGGAGTCTGTCTGGAATAAGAAGCCCCACACCCAACATCAAGGGCTCCTTCATCCTCTACCTGTTCCGGACAGAGCACAGGCACAGATCTGCATGGATTTTTTCATAGGCTTACGTCATCATGGTAATTGTAGATTGCTTTTCAAAAGCCTGCAAATTCATTGTGTTGGACAAACTACCATCAGTGGCAAAGACTGCTGAGATCACCTGCGTCGTCTTCAGGACCCATGGATTTCTGGTAGACGGTGTATCGGTTTGGGGTCCACAATCCGCTTCATGTTTTTGGAGGATGTTCTCTACACTGATCAGGGTGACAGCATGTCTTTCCTCTTGGTTTTGTCCCACAGTCCTATGGCCAGACACAGTGGGTTAAGCAGGACATGGAACGAACCCTGAGATGCCTGGTCACTGACAAACAAGACGAATAGTGTGCCCATTTGATGTGGGCAGAAGTCACCTACAAAACTTTACAGTATTTTGTACATGGAGTGTCCCCATTTGAATGCCACTTTGGCATGTTCCACCACTCTTCTCTGAGCAGCAGGCTGTGGCTGGGGTTCATACGGCCAAAGATCTAGTCCAACACTGCAAGGAAAAATGGACTAGGGCAAAGGAGGTTATGTTGACCTCTGTCCATAAGGCTGAAATGAAAGCTAACTACAGCAGAAGACAGGGACCAGTTCTGCAGCCTGGTCTGGCTGTCTACTCAGGAATAGGCTCTCCAGGTGGAGTCTAAGAAGTTGGCACCCAAGTTTATTGGACCCTCAAGGTTCTCAAGAAAGTAAACCCGGTGGCTTTCATATTGCAGATCTCCAAGATCCTCAATATCAATCCCACTATCCACATTTCCAAACTAAAACCTGTAGGCACCAGTATTTTAGCCCCACTACCATCAGCCATGCCACCACCCAGATACGGTGATGGGAAGCAGGTCCTCACCATAAAAAGAATTCTGGATTCACAAACTATTCAGGGTATTCGACAGTTTCCATGGACAGAGAAGGATTGGACCTGAGGAATAGTGCTGGGTTCCTGAAAGGGACATCCTGGATCCAGCTCACATTCATGACTACCATCATCATCTCTCCGAGCAGCTAGGCCCATCAGCGGTCGGCCACAGGGGAGCGGGTCCTGTTATGCTCTGTACCTGATTGCGCCAGTTTCCGGAGTTCAGACGCTCGAACTCTCTGCAATATGGATAGCTGGCACAGCCCCTTTAAAGAGTCAGGCACATCCCACTAATTGGCAGCCATTGTTTGGCACCAGGATTTTAATATTTAAAGAACACCTGACAGAGATTCAGTGCTCAATCATCAGCTCTACTTTAATTCTTGTGCAGCATCTAGTTAGAAACCCTATGTTCATCTCTATCTTGTAATGTGTCACTATTCTAGTCTAGGGCACTTGGACTCCAACCATCCTCAGTTAGGTCTCTCGACACACTAAGGAATAAGTGGAATCCCTTAACATTTAGAATCAGCCATGGTAAAGCCATTGAATGTAAAGGCAAATACTTAGACCCATTCTGTAGGAACTGGTCATTACCTGACATGAGTTTGTCATGTCATGTTTTAGCCAACATTAATATTTTCTAGGTCTTGGTAGAAAATGTATTTCATTTTGTGAGGAGCTATAGAGCAGAAATAGGATGGAATCATGGAAAAAATCCTTTAGCATATCCTCCTGGATCACCAGGTTCAACATTGCAGAACAGGATGAGAAGATAATAATTTAGCTATGACTGAATAGACCAACATGCAGCTAGGCAAATGCAGTCTCACCCAAATGAACAACAGTAGAAGGCAATGAATGACTATACTAAAAGCAAACAACATATAGAGAGGCTTTGAGGAAAAAGAAGCAGAATAAAAGGGTGTAAAGGTAGTAAGGTATAAGGGCTAAAGTGTGCATACTTCAATGCAAGAAGCATCAGGAACTATGGTGATGAACTGAGAGCTTGGATAAGTACATGGAATTATGATGTAGTGGGTTCTCAATATTCCTGGATTTCAGTGCTTTAAAAGGGAATGGGGAGGGGGGAGGGGAGGAGGGGTGGCATTACTGGTCAGGGATACTATTACAGTTGCAGAAAGGGTGAGTAATGTAGCAGGATCCTCTTTTGAGTCAGTATGGATGGAAGTCAGGAACAGGAAGGCAGTAGTCACTTTACTGGGGGTACTCAGTAGGCCCCCTGGTAGCAGCAGAGATACCGAGGAGCAGATTAGGAGGCAGATTTTGGAAAGGTGCAAAAATAACAGGGTTGTTATCATGGGTGACTTTAACTTCCCTAATATTGATTGGCACTTGATTAGTTCCAATGGTTTAGACGGGGCAGAGTTTGTTAAGTGTGTCCAGGATGGATTCCTGTCACAGTATGTTGACAGGCCGACTAGGGGGAATGCCATACTAGATCTAGTATCAGGTAACGAACCGGGTCAGGTCACAGATCTGTCAGTGGGTGAGCATCTGGGGGACAGTGATCACCGCTTCCTGGCCTTTAGCATTATCATGGAAAAGGATAGAACCAGAGAGGACAGGAAAATTTTTAATTGGGGAAGGACAAATTATGAGGCTATAAGGCTAGAACTTGTAGGTGTGAATTAGGATGATGTTTTTGCAGGGAAATGTACTATGGACTTGTGGTCAATGTTTAAGGATCTCTTGCAGGATGTTAGGGATAAATTTGTCCCGGTGAGGAAGATAAAGAATGGTAGGGTGATGGAACCATGGGTGACAAGTGAAGTGGAAAATCTAGTCAGGTGGAAGAAGGCAGCAGACATGAGGTTTAGGAAGCAAGGATCAGATGGGTCTATTGAGGAATATAGGGTAGCAAGAAAGGAGCTTAAGAAGGGGCTGAGAAGAGCAAGAAGGGGGCATGAGAAGGCCTTGGTGAGCAGGGTAAAGGAAAACCCCAAGGCATTCTTCAATTACGAGAAGAACAAAAGGAAGACAGGAGTGAAGGTAGGACCGATTAGAGATAAAGGTGGGAAGATGTGCCTGGAGGCTGTGGAAGTGAGAGAGGTCCTCAATGAATACTTCTCTTCAGTATTCACCAAAGAGAGGGAACTTGATGACGGTAAGGACAATATGAGTGAGGCTGATGTTCTGGAGCATGTTGATATTAAAGGAGAGGAGGTGTTGGAGTTGTTAAAATACATTAGGATGGATAAGTCCCCAGGGTCTGACTGAATATTCCCCAGTCTGCTCCACGAGGCGAGGGAAGAGATTGCTGAGCCTCTGGCTAGGATCTTTCTGTCCTCGTTGTCCACGGGAATGGTACCGGAGGATTGGAGGGAGGCGAATGCTGTCCCCTTGTTCAAAAAAGGTAGTAGGGATAGTCCAGGTAATTATAGACCAGTGAGCCTTACGTCTGTTGGAAAAGATTCTTAGAGATAGGATCTATGGGCATTTAGAGAATCATGGTCTGATCAGGGACAGTCAGCATTGCTTTGTGAAGGGCAGATCATGCCTAACAAGCCTGATAGAGTTCTTTGAGGAGGTGACCAGGCATATAGATGAGGGTAGTGCAGTGGATGTGATCTACATGGATTTTAGTAAGGCATTTGACAAGGTTCCACATGGTAGGCTTATTCAGAAAGTCAGAAGGTATGGGATCCGTGGAAGTTTGCCCAGGTGGATTCAGAATTGGCTTGCCTGCAGAAGGCAGAGGGTCGTGGTGGAGGGAGTACATTCAGATTGGAAGGTTATGACTAGTGGTGTCCCACAAGGATCTGTTCTGGGACCTCTACTTTTTGTGATTTTTATTAACGACCTAGATGTGGGGGTAAAAGGGTGGGTTAGCAAGTTTGCAGATGACACAAAGGTTGGTGATGTTGTAGATAGTGTAGAGGATTGTTGAAGATTGCAGAGAGACATTGATAGGATGATAGTGGGCTGAGAAGTGGCAGATGGAGTTCAACCCAGAAAAGTGTGAGGTGGTACACTTTGGAAGGACAGACTCCAAGGCAGAGTTCAAAATAAATGGCAGGATACTTGGTAGTGTGGAGGAGCAAAGCGATCTGGGGGTACATGTCCACAGATCCCTGAAAGTTGCCTCACAGGTAGATAGGGTAGTTAAGAAAGCTTATGGGGTGTTAGCTTTCATAAGTCAAGGGACAGAGTTTAAGAGACGCAATGTAACGATGCAGCTCTATAAAACTCTAGTTAGGCCACACTTGGAGTACTGTGTCCAGTTCTGGTCGCCTCACTATAGGAAGGATGTGGAAGCATTGGAAAGGGTACAGAGGAGATTTACCAGGATGCTGCCTGGTTTAGAGAGTATGGATTATGATCAGAGATTAAGGGAGCTAGGGCTTTATTCTTTGGAGAGAAGGAGGATAAGAGGAGACATGATAGAGGTGTACAAGATATTAAGAGGAATAGACAGAGTGGACAGCCAGCGCCTCTTCCCCAGGGCACCACTGCTCAGTACAAGAGGACATGGCTTTAAGGTAAGGGGAGGGAAGTTCAAGGGGGATATTAGAGGAAGGTTTTTCACTCAGAGAGTGGTTAGTGCGTGGAATGCACTGCTTGAGTCAGTGGTGGAGGCAGATACACTAGTGAAGTTTAAGAGACTACTAGACAGGTATATGGAGGAATTTAAGCTGGGGGGTTATATGGGAGGCAGGGTTTGAGGGTCGGCACAACATTGTGGGCCGAAGGGCCTGTAATGTGCTGTACTATTCTATGTTCTATGTTCAAATACATTAAAGGCTGCAGACAACTGAAGATGGTTGGAAAAAAACAGATTGTCTTTATCACTATCACAGGTATGTTGGTAGTCATTTTGGTACACTGGCAAAGATGGAAGCTTAAGGAAAAAGTGGCATAAGATGCCAATAATTTTTCCAGGTAATGACAAATACAAGGATTTAGAGAGGTGCATTTGGAAATATCGTATTAGTGTAGCTGGTACAGTTTGCAACTGAGGTGACTCAGGTCCCCAATGATCCTTCGGGCCTTTCTTACACACCTGTCACTGTAAATGTCCTGAATAGAGTGATATTCACATCCACAGATGCACTGGGCTGTCCGCACCACTCTCTGCAGGGTTGTGCGATTAAGGGAGGCATCTCTCCCACACCTGGCAGAGATGCAGCCAGTCAAGATGCTCTCAATTGTGTCCTGCAAAAAGTCTTGAGGATTTGGGAACTCATGCTGAACTTCTTCAACCATTTGAGGTGAAGGAGGTGCTGTTGTACCTTTTCCATCGCATAGCCAGTATGTACAGACCACGTGTACTTAATCCTCTCAACCCCAGATCCATTGATGTCAATAGGGGTTAGCCTGTCTCAGTTCTTCCTGCAGTCCACAACCAGCTCCTTTGTTTTTGCAACATTGAGGGAGAGGTTGTTTTCTTGACACCACTGGGTCAGGGTGATGACTTATGTATAGGCTCCCTCATATTATTTGAGAGGCCAATCAATATTGTATCATCAGCAAATTTAATTAGCAGATTGGAGCTATGGGTCACGACACAGTCATGGATGTACAGGGAGTAAAGGGGGGGACTTAGGACACAGGCCTGAGGGGCTCCTGTGTTGAGGGTCAGAGGTGAGGGAGCCCACTCTTACCACTTGCTGGTGATCTGACAGGAAGTCCAGGACCCAGCTGCACAAGGCAAGGTGAAGGCCAAAATCTCTGAGCTCCTTGTCAAGCCTGGGGGGAATTATGGTGTTGAATGCTGTACTGCATTCAAAAAGAGCATTCTTACATAAGCATGCCTCTTGTCCAGCTGTGTAAGGACAGTGTGTAGAGCTGTGGCTATTGTGTCATCTGTCAATCGGTTGTGTCAGTAGGCAAATTGTAGGGAGTCCAGCGTGGATGGTAGCAAGCTGCAGATGCAGATTTTCTAATTAGACTGACTAAACCTTTGTTAATTACCTTCTTTAGAATAGAAGTGGAAGAACAGTTGATTTCAGAGACAGTAAAGAGTAAGTGTTAGCAGAGATTATGAAGTCAATGTGTTAAGGTCCGCTGGACCTGTGTGAATATCATGTATAAAACATAATCCATGAGGGATATAAAGAGATACTGTGTGGCTTGACTGGGTAACCTTGGCTTGATTGTAAGCAAAGGGCAAGCTTGACAGGTGAATGGCATCTGTTATTTTTTGCTTTTACATCTTAAATAAGATGTGTATCCTTATATTAGTTTGGGCCTCCTCAACTGGAAGCTTTTTAAATAATGCAAGTAATATATTAATTTATCCTTTCATGAATAAAATCTGTATATAAGTGTAGCTGCCAGTGATTTATGGAAAATGAACTTTTTACCATACAAGAAAGACTTCAATTTTAAAACAACATTTCTCTTTGCATTCAATCATTCTGTCAAGAGTTTGTTTTTTTGTGTTAGTTTATGAAATGCTTTCAGAATGCACAAATTTAAATGCTGCAGATCCTGTCAGGCCAGTGTCATTAGAGTCTACACACAACTACAGACAGTAAGTATATCGGGACAATAACTCAAGGATGTTAATAAAACATGTCATAAATTCCTGACTGAAATAAAGGATGATCAGAATATACTTAAAGAAAGCAGCAGATAACAATCTGATTATGAGATAACCACCACCTCATGGATACAATGGAAAATGGAAACTGAATGCAACTGTGGGTATTTGGGAGAATTTTAAGGAAAAGAAGTATAAGTTACTAACACTAGTAATAGAGTCTGAACATTGGCCACACTCAGATATATTCTATCTGTAAGACAGAAGTCACTCAGCAACATTACTCAAGTACATCTTTTCAAAAATCCAGGTTGCATCGATGTGGAGGATGTGCTCTTGGGAACTGTCTTTCACAACAGCCTGGACCTGCTTTTTATGCTTCCTTACTAAACCATCTGTCCACAAAGCAGTGTATGTTCTATTTCTTAGGGATCAAGACACTTCTGCATCTGAAGTTATGCAGCTGTTGTTTGTACTTGGTGTAGGAGCAGGAACCACGTGGTCCAATACCAGCCTTTTCTGTGCACAGCATGAAAGCCACCAGTTCAAGGTTGTGTGGTCTTTCACAAGGACCCACAACTGGCTCTATCGGACACTGGTTAAACACATATCATTACTATTACAAAGAGGAACAGAAATATGCCACCTTATCCTGTTCTACCATTCAGCAAGGTCATGGCTGGTCATATATCATAGCTCCATTTGTTTGATTTGTCCACTACTATCCAGATATTTATTATTTTCTTACTTTCAATTAACTCATACAGTAAAAAGAATTCCAAAAGATGCATCAGCTTTCATCTAAAGAAATTGCTCCTCATCCCAGCCCAACATGGCTTACCCTCACTATGACACTATCACTGTTGAACGCTTAACGATGAGATGGCGTACAGAGAGGAGGTAGAGTGGCTTATAGAATGGAGAAAGCACAACAACATGAGTCTCAACACGGACAAAACTAAAGAGGTGATTGTGGACTTTAGGAAGATGTAGGCTGGCCATTCCTCACAGCACACAAACAGCTCCTCCGAGTAGAGAGTTAGGAGCACCAAGTTTCTAGGAGAGCACTTAACAGACAATCTCACCAAGTCCCTAAACATCACCGTGGTAGTCAAGAAAGCACAGCAGCATTTCCACTTCCCTAGGAGGGTGAGGTGAGTGAGGTTACCCTGCTCACCCAACCCCAATCTGAACAATTTTAACAGAACCTTAATTGAGAGTCTCCTGACCATCTAGTACAGGAATGGCAAAGTATCTGTCCACAAGAGCCTCAATGACTGCTGAGAGGACAAATGGGGTCCTTCTTCCACACACCTGAGGTATTCATTAGGAGAACTGAATACATAGGGCCCTTAGCATTGTCAAAGATACCTCTTATCTGTCCCACAATCCCTACCATCAGGCAGGAGGTACCATAGCATTAGGACAGGAACTGTCAGGATGGAAAACAGCTTCTTACCCTGACCAAGACGACTGAACTCCCTGCCACCTCCCAAGTTTCATAACATATCAATCAACAGTAGCATTGTACAGTTTAACTTGTGTCATAAATACACCTTATACTAATTGCCAACTTCTGGAGTATATTTTATTATTTGCTAATTTATTTGCGATAATATTACTTTGTGTCATCTAACTGTGTTGTGCACCTTGGTCTGGAGGAATGTCATTTCCTTTGGCAGTATATGGTTGAATGCAAATAAACCTGACTTTAACTTGAACTTGAATCTACAGTGAGCCAAGGGAAACACTCTCTCTGCATCCATTGTCTTGTAAAAATGGTGTATTGTCGCGGTGTGCTACACACAGCGCTAAAATTACCACACGGAGTCGGTAACTGCAGTCGAAGGAAAAAACTTTATTCGAAATCTTCAGCCTCACTTTTAAGCCTCCCTCAACCTGCTCCCCGTGGCGCAGAGGCTCCAAAGCTCTGTGCTCGCAAACCCCCGTAGGCTATCTAATTGTGAGCCAGTTCGGATGTGCCAGGAAATGGGTCGCCACATAACCCCCCCCCAGAACCGGCAATACACCCCCCAATGTCCACAGTCTGGACCAGAACCTGCTTGGGAGGTCGGCCTCTGCGCCGAGGTGCCGGAAACTCGGCCGGTAGTGCCAGGTCCACATGGGCCGGTTTGAGGCGGTCCACCGTGAAAACCTCCTCTTTCCCCCCAGCACGAACATGGACCTGTTGTTCCGGAGTACCATAAACGGCCCCGTATGGCCGCTGCAGCGGTGGCCGATGCCCGCCCCTTCGTACAAACACAAACTTACAGTTCTGCAGGTCTTTGGGTACGCAGGTCGGGTTCTGCCCGTACTGTGAAGTGGGTATGGGGGCCAGGTTACCGAGCTTCTCACGTAGTCTGCCCAGGACTGCTGCGGGATCTTCCTCTTGCCCCCATGGGGCTGGTAGGAACTCCCCGGGGACGGCCAGGGGTGCGCCGTATACCAACTCGGCCGACGAGGCGTGCAGGTCGTCCTTGGGCGCTGTGCGGATGCCGAGTATGACCCAGGGAAGCTCGTCCGCCCAGTTGGCTCCTCGCAGGCGGGCCATGAGGGCCGACTTCAGGTGACGGTGGAAACGCTCCACTAGCCCGTTCGACTGTGGGTGGTAGGCAGTTGTGTGGTGCAGCTGAGTCCCCAAAAGGCTGGCCATAGCTGACCACAGGCTGGAGGAGAACTGGGCGCCTCTGTCGGAGGTAATGTGGGCTGGTACACCAAAGCGAGATATCCAGGTGGTGATCAGGGCTCGGGCGCAAGATTCAGAGGTGGTGTCGGTGAGCGGGACCGCCTCTGGCCATCTTGTGAACCGGTCCACAATAGTCAGGAGGTGCCGCGCTCTGCGCGACACTGGCGGGGGGCCCACGATATCCACATGAATGTGGTCGAAACGCCGGTGGGCGGGATGGAACTGCTGCGGTGGGGCTTTGGTGTGCCGCTGCACCTTGGCCATCTGGCAGTGCATGCACGTTTTGGCCCATTCACTGACCTGTTTGCGGAGTCCGTGCCAAACGAACCTGCTGGAAACCATCCGGACAGTTGCCTGGATGGAGGGATGCGCCAAGTTATGAATGGAGTCGAAAACACGGCGCCGCCAGGCTGTCGGGACGACGGGACGGGGCTGGCCGGTGGCGAAGTCACAGAGTAGGGTCCTCTCACTCGGGCCCACGGGGAGGTCCTGGAGCTGCAAACCAGAGACTGCGGTTCTGTAACTCGGAATCTCCTCATCCGCCTGCTGCGCCTCTGCCAGTGCCTCAAAGTCTACCCCTTGGGAAAGGGTGTGAACGGTATGGCGAGAGAGCGCATCCGCCACAACATTGTCCTTACCCGAAACGTGCCGGACATCTGTCGTGTATTCAGAGATGTAGGACAGGTGGCGTTGCTGGCGGGACGACCAGGGGTCGGACGCTTTCGTAAATGCAAAGGCAAGCGGATTGTGGTCAGTGAACGCGGTGAAGGGCCGACCTTCTAGGAAGTACCTGAAATGCCGGATTGCCAGGTAGAGCGCCAACAGTTCCTGGTCAAAAGCACTGTACTTGAGCTTGGGTGGCCGCAGGTGTTTGCTGAAAAACGCCAGGGGTTGCCAGCGACCTGCGATGAGTTGCTCCAGTACCCCACCGACTGCCGTGTTAGATGCGTCCACTGTGAGGGCGGTAGGGGCGTCCATTCTGGGGTGTATTAGCATTGCGGCGTTCGCCAAAGCTTCCTTTGTTTGAACGAAAGCGGCGGCGGACTCCTCGTCCCAGGTAATGTCCTTGCCCTTACCCGACATCAGGGCGAACAGGGAGCGCATGATCCGGGCAGCTGAAGGGAGGAAGCGGTGGTAGAAATTGACCATACCTACGAATTCCTGAAGGCCTTTGATCGTGGTGGGTCGGGGGAAGTGGCGGACCGCACTACCTTAGCGGGCAGAGGGGTTGCCCCGTCTTTAGTAATTCTGTGGGCCAGGAAGTCAATGGTATCAAGTCCGAACTGGCATTTGGCGGGGTTGATTGTAAGACCGTACTCACTCAGTCGGGCGCAAAGTTGACGGAGGTGGGACAGATGCTCCTGACGACTGCCGCTGGCTATGAGGATGTCATCCAAATAGATGAACGCGAAGTCCAGGTCCCGTCCCACCGCGTCCATTAACCGCTGGAACGTCTGTGTGGCATTCTTCAGGCCGAACGGCATGCGGAGGAACTCAAAAAGGCCAAACGGGGTGATGAGAGCCGTTTTGGGGACGTCGTCAGGATGCATCGGGATTTGATGGTACCCTCAGACGAGGTCTACCTTGGAGAAGATCCGTGCGCCGTGCAGGTTTGCTGCAAAGTCCTGAATGTGCGGCACAGGGTAGCGGTCCGGTGTGGTAGCCTCGTTCAGCCTGCGGTAGTCACCGCATGGTCTCCAGCCCCCTGTCGCTTTGGGCACCATGTGCAGGGGGGAGGCCCATGGGCTGTCGGACCGCCGGATGATCTCCAATTCCTCCATCCTCTGGAACTCCTCCTTCGCCAGTCGGAGCTTGTCCGGGGGAAGCCGCCGAGCGTGGGCGTGGAGGGGTGGTCCCTGGGTCGGGATGTGGTGCTGTACGCCGTGTTGGGGCATGGCTGCTGTGAACTCCGGTGCCAGAACCGATGGGAAATCCGCCAGGACCCTGGTGAAGTCGTTGTCGGACAGCGTGATGGAGCCGAGGTGAGGGGCCGGCAACTGGGCTGCACCCAGGAAGAACGTCTGAAAGGTCTCAGCGTGTACCAGTCTCTTCCTGGGCAGGTCGACCAGTAGGCTGTGAGCCCGCAAAAAATCCGCATCCAGAAGCGGTTGGGCTACGGCGGCCAGTGTGAAGTCCCACGTGAACTGGCTGGAGCCGAACTGTAGCTGCACCTGACGGGTGCCATAGGTCCTTACTGTGCTGCCGTTCACGGCCCACGGGGTGGACCCGGTACCCTGCTGCGGGTGTCGTAACTCGTCGGAGGTAAAACGCTTATCTCAGCCCCAGTATCGACCAAAAACCGGCGTCCCAACCTTCTATCCCACACATACAGGAGGCTATCCCGATGGCCAGCCGCCGTAGCCATCAGCAGTGGCTGGCCCTGGCGTTTCCCGGGAACTTGCAGGGCGGGTGACAACGGCAGGCTTCTGCGCCCCACCACTGGTGGTAGAAGCACCAGTGTTCCTTGGGCCGGGGGTTGGTGGGCTCTGCGGCCGGGCCTGGACTGGTTTGCTGCTGGGAGCGTGGCTGGGAGATCCGTGCGATGGACGCCCTGCTCACCTTTTTGGCGTTCCACAGCAAGTCCGCCCGGGCTGCCACCTTCCGGGGGTCACTGAAATCTGCGTCGGACAGCAGCAGGCGTATGTCTTCGGGCAGCTGCTCCAGGAATGCCTGCTCAAACATGAGGCAGGGTGTGTGTCTGTCGGCTAGAGACAACATCTCATTCATTAAAGCCGATGGAGGTCTGTCTCCCAAGCCATCCAGGTGCAGTAAATGGGCAGCCCGCTCGCGCCGTGAGAGTCCGAAAGTCCTGAGGTGCAGGGCTTTGAATTCCGTGTACTTGCCATCTGCCGGGGGCAACTGTACGATCTCCGCGACCTGGGCCGCTGTGTCCTGGTCGAGGGAGCTCACCACGTAGTAGTAGCGGGTGGCTTCTGAGGTGATCTGCCGAACGTGGAATTGGGCTTCGGCTTGCTGGAACCATAGGTTTGGTCGCTGTGTCCAGAAACCTGGCAGTTTCAACGAAACCGCATGAACAGAGGCGGCGTCGGTCATTTCTGGTCCAAAAATCGTTTGGACCTTTGGGGTCACCAATTGTAGCGGTGTGCTACACGCAGCGCTAAAATTACGACACGGAGTCGATAACTGCAGTCGAAGGAAAAAACTTTATTCGAAATCTTCAGCCTCGGGGGTGGAGTTTCAAGATGGCGACGTAAACATCTGCCTTTTAGGCGCTCTTCACTTTTCTAACTATAATCACCCTTTAATCTAATCTTTTCGAATTTAATCAAATGAGTTGATATTTTCGATTGATTTTTTTTTTCTTTTAAAACTATATTTGATCTAACTTTGCCGAACTTAAAATGGCTACAAGTAAGAAATCGTCTAAGGAGCCGTTATCTGTTGAAACAATTTCTAATCTTCTGGACACTAAACTTGCAGGTTTGGATAACAAGTTGCAAAGTAAAATGGCAAGTTTAGAAAGTAAAATGGCAAGTTTGGAAAACACGTTTACCACGAAAATGTCTGAACTTGAAGGAGCTGTTAAATCGCTTGATACTAAGTTTCAGTCGCAGGCATCGGTTATTCAGCGGCATGAAGATAAGTTGGCGACTCTTGAAAAATTAATTGTTGAAAAAGTACGTACAATTGAAGTGTTGGATAAGAAGGTACAATCGACTCTTAAGACTGTAGATCAGTATAAGTTTAAAATTTCTGATCTCGAAAATCGATCTCGCAGACAGAACTTGCGTATTATCGGGTTTCCCGAAAAAGTTGAGTCCGGTGATTTAACTGAATTTTTCTCTAATTTACTATGGGAAATTTTCGGTGATGAGGGTTTGCAAACTAAACCTGTTATCGACCGCGCTCACAGAGTTGCGAGGTTTTCGTCTGTGCCTGATAAACCACGAGCGGTGATTGTTCGCCTTCATTATCCTCGTGAGAAAGAGCTTCTAATTCGATTAGCTCGTAAAAAAGGTATGATTTCCTACAAAAACTTTCAGTTTCGAATAGTCGAGGATTATTCTTTTGAAGTAATGAGAGCCAGGATCGCTTTTAAACCAGTGATGGCAGAGATTCATTCGATCGGACTTAAACAAGCTTTAATGTATCCAGCGAAGCTTAGAATCGTGCTGCCCGACTACAGTCAACGATTTTTCAACACTCTGGAAGAAGCGAAGAAATTTGTTGGAGAATTTCGATCTTCTACTGCAACTTGAACTATGTGTTATGTGGAAGATTTTTCGGAGAGAGGATATCTTTCTATTTTAAGTTTTAACCTATGAAGTTGGGTTATAACTTTTTATTTTTTGATCTATGGGTTCGGTTTTTTTTTACTAGCTTCATTGTTTATAGATGTTTTTTTTTTAATTTTGATAATATTCTTTTTTTTCTTTCTGTTTTGGTTATATACGTTTATATTTTGCATTAATGATTTATCTTTTTTTTAAGTTGTTTATTTTTCCCGTAAGATTCTGTTTTTTTACAAGCATTTATCTGTTTGCCTGTACTCAGATATGGGACGAATGTTTTGGACTTTTAGTTTTTTTTATATATATGCTGTACTGTACTATATCCCTTTCTTTTTAAATGTTATTTTGTCTTTTAACAGATTGCTGAACTCACATTTGTATTTAGTAATATGGTTTTTTTCAAAATGGCGTTTCTTCTTCCCATAAGTCTTTGCTCTTGAAACGTCATCTTGTATTTGAATATGGGATTTTTTTTTAAAGGTATATTACACTTTTAAATTTTGACGTTTATACCTTTTTTTTATTAATGATTGTTGTATTATATTAGTTTTTTTTTTATTATTCTGATTGATATATATATTTTTTTTTTTTTTGCAACTCTATATTTTAATTTGGGTGATATATAGTTTTCTTCTAATCTTTTTTTTATAGAGCTGCCATCTTGAAATGGGGGTAATATTAGTATTAGATTATGCGCCTGCCGCTTGGCTTTCTTTCGAAGGGTGGGGGGAGGGGGTAGGGATCTTTTTTCACGCTTTTGCTTTTTATTTTTTTGCTTTTAGTTTATGGGCCGACTTTAAATTACTAATATTGTTGAGGTGTCATGTTCTCCGGCTGCTCCTGAATCAATTTTCCTCCTTCCTGAATTGTGGGTTATGTGTCTTTTTAACCTTTTATGATACACACAATTAATATTGGTATGATGGATAGATCTGTTAACTTTATCTCCTGGAATACTAATGGTTTAAATCATCCGATTAAACGCAAAAAAATATTTAAAGTATTCCATAGACTGAATGCTAATATTATCTTTGCACAGGAGACCCATATCAGGAGGGAGGATAATCAACGTTTTTTAGGTTCTGGAAGGGTCAACAATTTCATTCGAATTGTACCGCCAAAATTAGGGGTGTGTCTATTTTTATAGATCCCTCAATATCATTTACACATCATGAAATTATCTCTGACCCACAGGGTAGATTTTTGTTGATAACTGGTTTACTTTTCCATCGGAAAGTTGTTCTAGTTAATATTTATGCTCCAAACTTTGATTGCCCTGAATTTTTTAGACGTTTATTTACCTCTCTTCCTAATCTAAATGAATATATGTTGATAATGGGTGGAGATTTTAATTGTTGTTTGAATCCTTCGATGGATAGATCTAAACCTATTCGCACTCTTCCGAATAGATCAGCCCTACTTATTAATTCATTTTTGGTTGACTCGGGAATTACAGAAATATGGCGGTTTTTGAACCCTAAAGATAAAGAATTTTCTTTTTTTTCACATGTATATCATAGCTACTCTAGAATTGACTATTTTCTTATTGATCATCGGTTATTAACGGATGTTATTGATTGTAAATATGATTCTATTACTATTTCGGATCATGCACCTTTGAAGTTATCTATTAAGATTTCGGACTATTCCAATAACACCAGATCTTGGAGACTTAACGCTACTTTGCTTCAAGACCCAGAATTTATTACTTATATAAAACAGCAAATTGACTTGTTCTTTTCTACAAACTGTACTGAAGAAATCGACAGAGGAATACTTTGGGACTCTTTTAAGGCTTTTATTCGTGGTCAAATTATCTCATATTCTGTTGGTAAAAGAAAACAAAGATATTTAGATATTGCTTTATTGGTGGATAAAATTAAGGAAATTGATAAGATTTATTCCGTGACTCCTACCAAAGAACTTTATAAGAAGAGAGTTGAGCTTCAAATGGAACATAGTTTACTATTATCTTCTTCAATTGAAAATCAATTAATTAGGACCAGGGCTCAATTTTATATTCATAGTGACCGTACTGGTAAACTGTTAGCTAATCAATTAAAGGCTATCTCGACTAAGCGACAAATTATTAAAATTCGCAAATTAGACGGTAATTTAACTACTGATCATAAAGAAATTAATAATACCTTTCAAGATTTTTATAAATCTTTATATCATTCAGAATTTGATGGTGACCAGTCCATGATAGATAATTTTTTTAACAATTTGAATATTCCTAAACTGACTGATGAAGATCATAGTCTGTTAGATGCTCCTATTTCTATAGTGGAAATAGGAGAGGCTATTTCATCAATGAACTCAGGGAAGGCTCCTGATCCTGATGGTTATATAGTAGAATTTTTTAAAACTTTTTCTTCTTTGCTTTCTCCTTGGTTATGTGAAATTTTTAATGATGCGTTTGCTAAGAAGAGATTACCTCAATCTTTTTATGAAGCTAATATTTCTTTAATTCTTAAAAAAGATAAAGATCCTACTTTATGTACATCTTATCGCCCTATATCATTATTAAATGTAGATTCTAAGATTCTTACAAAAATTTTAGCTATTAGATTAGAAAAAGTACTGTCTCAGATTATTTCAGAAGATCAAACTGGTTTTATGAGGAATCGGTATTCCTTTTTTAATGTAAGAAAATTGATTAATATAATTCATACTTCACCACCCACAATCCCAGAATGTGTTATTTCATTAGATGCTGAAAAAGCTTTTGATAGAGTTGAATGGATATATTTATTTAATACATTGAGAAATTTTAATTTTAGTCCTAATTTTATATCATGGATTAAATTAATATATCATAAACCTGTTGCTTCTGTTTTTACGAATAACCACAGATCCTCTTTTTTTCAATTATCTCGTGGTACGAGACAGGGTTGTCCCTTAAGTCCTTTATTATTTAATATTGCATTAGAACCTTTAGCTATTGCTATTCGTGAATCTCCTAATATTTTTGGTATTACCCGTAATGAGAAGTTATATAAATTATCTCTTTATGCTGATGATTTGCTGTTATATATTTCTGACCCTGATAGGTCTATTCCTGCTATTTTATCCTTGTTGGTTCAATTTGGTACTTTTTCTGGTTATAAACTAAATTTAGATAAGAGTGAATTATTTCCTTTAAATGCACAAACTTTATTGACTGATAGGACACCATTTAAAGTTGTTACTGATAACTTCACTTATCTAGGTATAAAAATTACCAAGAAATATAAAGATTTATTTAGAATGAATTTTTTACCTATGCTTCATCAAATTCATCAACTTACTACAAGATGGTCTCCCTTGTTTTTATCATTAATTGGTCGGATTAATGCTGTCAAAATGATGATTTTACCGAAATTTTTATATTTATTTCAAGCCCTACCAGTTTTTATTCCTAAGTCTTTTTTTGATAGCATTGATTCAAAAATTTCTTCATTTGTGTGGCAAAATAAAAACCCTAGGTTAAGTAAAAAGCAATTACAAAAATCAAAAAAAGATGGTGGTTTAGCTTTACCTAATTTTAGATTTTATTATTGGGCAAATAATATTCGTAATTTATTGTATTGGAAATTAGATTTGGATTCACCACTGTGCCCACAGTGGGTAAATTTGGAATGTAATGAGGTAAAGGGATATTCTCTATTCTCTGTTCTTGGTTCTTGTCTTCCTGCGGATTTAGTTAAATTTAATAAACAAATATTTAATCCTGTTATTAAACATACATTACGAATTTGGTTTCAATTTCGTAAGTTCTTTATTTTGAAAAACTTTGTTCTTGATAGCCCTATCTTATTTAATTTCTTTTTCAAACCTTCCTGGACAGATCAAGCTTTTAACATATGGAAAAGGAAAGGTATAAAATGTTTTCGTGATCTCTTTTTTGAAGATACTTTGATGTCATTTGATCAACTTTCTAATAAATTTGAATTACCTAAATCTAATTTTTTCAGATATTTACAAATTAGAAATTTTTTACATAAAGTTTTACCATCTTTTCCTAATTCAACTTTGATGGACACTACAGATTTGATCTTTACCTTAAATCCTTGTCAGAAGGGATTAGTAGCTTTTATTTATAATATGATTATGAAGATACAACCAGAAATATCAGTTAGAATTAAACAAGAATGGGAAAAAGAACTTCAATATAACATATCAACAGATAAATGGGAAAAAATTTTGCAAATGGTTAATTCTTCTTCTATATGTGCTAAACATGCTTTAATACAATTTAAAATTGTACATAGAGCTCATATGTCTAAAGATAAACTTGCTCGATTCTATTCTCATATTAACCCTCTATGTGACAGATGTCATTTAGCAGTGGCCTCATTGACCCATATGTTTTGGTCATGTCCCACTTTACATAATTATTGGAAGGATATATTTACTACTATTTCCTCAATTTGGAATATAGATTTACAACCTCATTTTATTACTGCAATATTTGGTATACCAAATGAAGATGGCAATCAGTTTTCCCCCTCAATCAGACGAATGATTGCTTTTGTAACATTAATGGCCAGAAGGTCTATACTACAAAATTGGAAAGAAGTAAATCCTCCTACTACATTTCAGTGGCTTTCTCAAACTATTTCTTATCTGAGTTTGGAAAAAATTAGAAGCACTATTTTTGACTCATCAATTAAATTTGAAGAAACTTGGAGACCGTTTATTCGACATTTTCATATGAATTAATTTGGCCTTCTCCGGACCTTTCTGCTTATTCATGTTCAGGTATGGAGTTCCGGAGTTCTTTGACACTATCTTATACTTGTAAACTGTTATTATTGTCTATGTTAGTTTAGTTTAGTGTTTTATTTTTTTTTAATATATATTTTTTCTCACATATTTTTTAATATTTTTTTTTTCTTTTTTAATGGTTATTTGTTTTTTTTTCATATAATCATGTGGACTTGATTAAGGTATTTTCTTTTGTTGATGTTTAGTAGGATATTATTATCTTATCAATGTGATTTCAAGTCTATTGTATTTATAATTTACTTATTACTATGTTATTTTTTTTTTGTGTATATGTGAAAATCAATAAAAAGATTGAAAAAGAAATCTTCAGCCTCACTTTTAAGCCTCCCTCAACCTGCCCCCCGTGGCGCAGAGGCTCCAAAGCTCTGTGCTCGCAAACCCCCGTAGGCTATCTAATTGTGAGCCGGTTCGGATGTGCCAGGAAATGGGTCGCCACAGTATGTTCGAAAGTGATCACACCCATTCTTCAAAGTGAATACATCTGTGAAACAAATTCCATGAGGGATATAAAGAGACTACTGTGTGGCTTGTCTGGGTAAGCTTTGATTGATTATTAAGTAAAGGGCAAATATCACAGGCCCGTGCACTTAATCCCTCCTCAAACAGCAAATGTATCATCCCAGCATCCACTCTGAAGCAATATAAAGTACATCTTGGCAAGTTCACCCCAGGTCTGATCACACCGAGACCCTTTGTAGCTGATGGAAGATAACTCTATTCCTGTACTCACTCACATCGTCTTGTAATAAAAGTCAATTATTTGCCTTCCTAATTGCTTGCTGCACCTGAACATTGGCTTTCATTGCCTTGTGTGCAAGGACACCATGGGTTTCTTAAACACCATTTCCCAACGTGTCACTGATGAATCCAAGCTGTTAACTGCTTTTCTGGGTGGTACACCAGAATAAATGGCTGCATATTTTTTTCACATTACATTCCACGTCCACCTCCTCCCTCCTCACGTCCGTCCGCTTAGCTTGTCTAACACCCCTTTGAAGCCTCTTTACATCCTCCTGCCTACTCACAATTCCACCTTGTTTTATGTCATTAGCAAACTTTGGAATGTGATGGACAAATCACTGCTTTAGATTATGAATAGCAGGTACATAAACATTATTCCCTGCTGTCCCTCCATTGTCACACCCCATTAATCTGAGAACGTCCCATTTATTTCACACACTTTTCTTTCTGTCTGTGACTAACTAATCAAACTACATCAATGTAATACCCCAATTCCTCAAGACTGGAGACTATTCTCCTATACAGGACTTCATACAAAGTCTTCTGAAAAATCAAATACATCACATCTGCCAGTTTCTCATTATATTCTCTTTGTCATATCCTCTAAGAGATCTGTGCTGGTACTGCTAACCTGAGGTCCTCTTTATAACACATGTTCTTGTCAACTTTCACATTACCAGCAAACTTAGTGACTCTGCAGCTTCATCCACGTCATTTTTATAGATTATTAAAAAGGTTGATGTTCCAGCACTGATCCTTGCAAGAGACTACTCATTATATCCCGCCAACCCACTTATCTTCATTCTCTGTTTTCCTGTCAGCCAATCTTCTATCCATGTCAATAAGTTACCTTCCACACCATAAGGGTTTATTAACCCACATGTATAGTATCAAATGCCTTTTGGAATTTCAGGTTCAGTATATCCATTAGTTCTTGTTATCTACAGGACATGTTACTTCTTAAAGGACAATAAATCAGTCAAACTTGATTTCCTTTCTCAAAATCATTTTGGCTTTGCCTACTTGCATCAAAGTTTTGTCCATATAACTTTTCAGGCAATTGCATTTTGATCTGAGATTTCCCTAAATGGTTAATGAGTAGGAGTAAGAAGGAGAAAAAAAATGAATATCTCCAAGTTAATTCAGTAAGCAAGGCATGAGGTATAACAGAACAAAAGAAAAACCGCTAAAATGAACAATCCCTACAGTCCCACTGGATATCCAAGCCTGATTGTTAATAAGCTGAACAGAGCTGCATCTCCATGAAACCGTCAATATTACATTTAACCCGATCTGCAAATATTCATAACTTAATTTTTGATCAACTGGAATCAAATAAGTAATAGGAGGCAAGAACTAAGAGCTTTTTATATAATTAATTATTCTGTGGAACTGCTGCTTTTTACATTGAAATATTGATACAAAATATTGCAGTGTGACACAGCTTAATGGATTCTGTACTCCATGGAGTACTTTAGAATTTAAAAGTTAATCCATTTAAAGAAACATCCTATGATTAAATTTAGGAAGATCCTTTTTCACTGAACTGAAACAGGAATAAAATTCAGGGCAAGGAGCAGATTTAGCAAAGACCAAGAACCATCAACAAGGTTGGGGTTTGTAAGTATCATTGAATTAAGATCCAGATGGTTGTTTTCATTGTATTTTTCCTGTTAGCTATTGCTTTTTTTAACAGGTGTTTGCATATTCACCCGTTTGCCTGTAGAATTATAGTAAATTGTAGTGTATTTTGTTCTATACACCGATGGTTTCTTTGTCTGCAGAGCTTAAGTGCGATTCAGTCAGCTCCTCATCTGAACTGGCCCAAATCAGTTTGCAGTAAAAAATGAAATAATGTGCTCATGTCCCTTTGTTACAGCCAGATACAGTCACTTACAGTTTATTACAGTTAAGATTCTTCTCTTTATTTCTTTGCCTTGCTTGTTGCTGCAGGCTGATCCTAAATGACTTGAACTACGATCAACATCTAATATAATGACTGTAACCAAAAGATTTGTGCCTTATTCAAGATTCAAGATTCAAAAACTTTATTGTCATTCCAACCATACATCAGCTCTGCAGGGCAGAATGAGACAGCGTTTCCCAGGGGCAAGTGCAATCATAACATAACAAACGCAACAAGTAGTAAACACAACAATAAATTGTAAAACACAACAGCCACATGTCAGTTAAAAGTGTCCAGTGCAAGTTAAAAGTGTCCAAAGTAGAGTCAGGTAGAGCAGCTATTTAGCAGTCTGACAACCTGTGGGAGGAAGCTGTTTAGTAGCCTTGTGGTTTTTGTTTTGATGCTCCTGTAACATTTACCTGATGGCAGAAGAACAAACAGTTCATGGAGAGGGTATGAGGGTTCTTTAATGATGTACCGTGTCTTCTGGAGGCATCGACTCTGAAAGAGGTCTTGGACAGAAGGTAGGGAAACACCAATAACCTTCTCTGCTCCCCTAACCACCCTCTGCAAGGCTTTTTTGTCGGCAGCACTGCAGCTGGAGTACCAGTTTGTGATGCAAAAGGTCATCACACTCTCAACCACGCCTCTGTAGAATGTAGTTAAGATGTTAGTGGGGAGTGATGCTTGTTTAAGTTTCCTCAGAAAGTGCAAACTCTGCTGGGCTCGTCTCACAATCCCAGTGGTGTTCCTGGACCAGGTGAGATTGTCCGAGATCTGCACCACAAGGAACTTGATGTTTTCCACTCTCTCCATTGTGGAGCCGCTGATGCTGAGAGGTGTGTGCTCAGGCTGAGATCGTCTGAAATTGACGATCATCTCCTTGGTTTTGGTGACATTAAGCATCAAGTTGTTGTCACTGCACCAGCTCTCTAGGTGTTTCATCATTTTTGCTGATGAGCCCCACCACTGTGGTATCATCAGCAAATTTAATAATCAGGTTCCCCTTGAATCTGGCTGCACAGTCATGTGTTAGCAGTGTAAACAGCAGTGGGCTAAGCACACAGCCTTGTGGGGATCCAGTGCTCAGTGTGATGGAGTCAGAGATGTTTCTGCCAACACGGACTGACTGTGGTCTCTGTGTCAAGAAATCCAGAATCCAGCGACACGTGGCAGTGTTAAGGCCCAGCAGCGACAGTTTCTCCACTAGTCTCTGCGGGATGATGGTATTGAACGCTGAACTGAAATCAATGTACAGGATTCTGGCATAAATGTCATTATTGTCCAAATGAGAGAGAATTGTGTGCAGTGTGGTGGATATTGCGTCCTCTGTAGAGCGGTTGAGACGATAAGCAAACTTCCAAATTATCTTCTGAACACCATCTCCAGATCCAGCAATATAAATGTAAGAAAGGTTATTTTTCTTAACTTCCCTGTTTTCACTTAATATTATCATCATCTCGGCTTCAAATCAATCTCCACCCCATCTCATAATCTCATTTATGACAGATAGCAAAGAAGGAGGGAGTTAACTGCAAGAAGTACCTTCCCAATCTACCAAACACAAACCTATATCCATTGTTTAACAGGGTGTCTCAGCATTTCCACCTCAACTCCTAATGGGAGTGAACTCTTACTGTCTACATCCTCCCTTTCTACACTGCAGATGCCTATTCTTTCTCTCACCTTGCCCTCCTTCCACCACCCTGTACTGCGCCTGCATAACCAAACATGGCAGCTGTTTTCTGTTTCCTTATCAACATTTATCAACATCCTTATCCTACATTTGTAAATGATGGAAAACTAATACTACAAATACCGGAAGAAGAATCAGTGAATGCCTTCTGACCAGCAAAATAAAGCAACTAACTGATGCACAATTTTACATTAAAGAGCACGTATAAGATTGTTCAAAATGTTTCATTGTAGCCATGGGTTCTTTATAATGCAAATGATAACCATTCATTTTATTTTTAAACCTACCCAGACATTTGGATTTGAAAGAGGTCCAAAAAATGAAAAAATATGTTATATATTGGAACTGGTGGTGGAGGAGAATTATACTGTAGAGCTAAAAAAATGCAACATGGCGGACTTCTAACATTGTAAACAGCGAGTTATTTGTTACGTCTCCCCGCTCGCTGTGAAAACAACGACACCTCTTTCTCCCTTATTATGGAGAGAGAGAGAGAGAGAGAGAGAGAGAGGAGAGAGAGAGAGAGAGAGAGAGCCTGTGGTATGTCGAATACCGGGTGAACAATGTAGTCTTCGGGGTAACTGCAAGTCAGTGTCTTTACTGTTGCTTTGCTCTCGCTTGGGCGCCCAGTGGCTGGTACCGATGCTTTTTTTTGCCAGTGGGAGGAGGGGGAATTGCTGCTTGCTGCCGCTTACATGTGGGAGAGGGGAGCTGAAGGGGGGAGCTTTGGCATTCATTCTTTGGGGCACTCCTCTATCTTCGTGGATGGTTGTGAAGAAAAGGCATTTCAGGATGTATATTGTATACATTTCTCTGACATTAAATGTACCTTTGAACCTTTGAAGTGAAAAGGAAAACACTGATTGTTTGTAGAACACCAGTCATCACAATTTTACTCTTTAAATTATGAAGTTTCGTGCCAGTCGCTTCCAGTGCCAGCGAACAATAATTCCTTGGGTGACATCTTCCAGGTAGCAAACCTTTACAATTATTTCACTTCATTTCCACTTTCCGCTTGTTCTTCCTGTCTTTTTTGTGCTACAAACCCTGCTGGAACCTGTGATGTACAAATTGGACCTCGATCGAAGGATCCAGCATGATGCAGTGTCTGGAGAGTTGCCTTGTGGAGATCAGAGACGGGTAGCCGAATAGGATCGAGAACACAAGCTGACTCAAGGAAAAAACTAGAGATGAGGAGAGGGGTCATGAACAACTCCACTTCGAAGAGGTGAGAAAGACTGAAGCATCGAGGTGAATGCAAAGGGAGTCAGCAACCAAATCAGCACAGTCGGCCCCGGATCGGCAGCAAAGCTGTACAGAAGGACTAAGTTCATGCAGCTGCTCTCCTCATATGCAGACAAGAAAGTTACCAATATTCTGAGATCTATGTGATTTTGGACTATATATTTGTTTCCTTCAGTTTTTCAGTGTTTTCTTTCTTGTGGCCATTTGGCGAGTGGGTGATCTGTTAATTTTTTGTGTGTAAGAGGGGTTGGGGGCTTGGTGCTACTGTCGCTGTTTTTTATGCAAGTGACAGGGTTGGGAACTGTTACTGTCACTATTTTTCTCTGCGAGTGACAGGATAGGGGATTATTATTGTTGCTGTTTTTTTGCTGCAGGGGAGGAGGAAATTTGTGGGGTCTGCATGTTTTGTTTCTTTTTTGTGCCGAGGGAAGGAGTTGATGTCTTTTCTTTCATCATCACCCATGGCCTTTCTGTATTTCATGGCTATCTGGAGCGGACAAATTCAGAGTTATATTCTACGTTACAATAAAATGAACCTTTAAACCTTTGATGTGAAGTAGCATTCAAATATTCCTATTTTTTTTATTGGGGAGAGACCATTTTAAACTTCAAAGGAACTAAAAGACTATTTCACATCTCATGCCTCAATCACCACATATTGAGAAGCTCATATCAGATTTATATTTTACTTCCTGGCTTAATTTTTGTTTGTAGATAGAAGTTACAAATTTCAACCATGCTCAGCATATAGAAATACCTGAAAAGACTTTGTTCTGATTTCTTATAGATTATTCCCTATAATCCTTGATCCATAGTCATCAGAAATACATTTTCGCCATAGTGATGGAATTTTATAGACTGGATTAGGCCATTAGCCCATTGTCATAATGCTGACAAACAAAAGGAGCTACGTAGGCATTCAGACCAATCCTAGGGCGCCACAGTAGTGTAGAGCTTAGTGCAATACTGTTACAGCTCGAGGCATTGCGGAGTTCGATATTCAGTACCAGTACCATTCTGCAAGGAGACCATATGTGTCTCCCTGGGAAATGCGGGGGTTTTCTCCCGGTCCTCCAGTTTCCTCCCACAGTCTAAAGACGTACTGGGTAGGTTAGTTGGTCATTGTAAATTCTCTCATGACTAGGTTACGATTAATTGAGTATGCTGGGGCTGGAACAACCTACTCCATGTAAATTCCAGCTCCTCATTCATGCTAACTAACTAACTAACTAAGTAAATAAAATTATTCCCAGCTCTCTGAACGAAACATAATAGATTAGCACCCTTCAAGTGCTCATTCAAGCACCTGTTAAATGTGATGAGAATTTCTGCCCCCACCAGCCTTTCAATTCTTCAAGCCCCACCCCCATAATTCTTCATGCTTTGTTATTTTCCCCTTACATCCCTTCTAATCCTTCACCATAATTAAATCTACGTCTCTTTTTATCGACCTCACTGACCCTATCCTGTCAACTCTGCTTGTAAACTTTATACATCTCACATAAATCCCTTTGCATTGTTTGTTCCAAGGAAAACACTCACTGTCTAGCCAGTCTCTCCTCATTAATGTTAAACCACGGCACCTACATTTGTCTGAATTTTGCTTTATTACATGAAAATCAAGGGATTTAGTACCAAGTTTTGCATTCAAATCATTGTCACTAAAACCCCGCAGACTATTAATTACCATTTCCCTTTCATACTGAGCCAGTCTTAATCCATTTTGCCTTTGTCTGATCCATCTATGACATTAACTTTGTTAAGCACTTTGATTAAATTCACATAAACTGCATCGAAAGTGCTCTCTTCACCAGTCCTCCTCAAAAAAATTCAACTGTCAGCCAGACTTGACTCCCCTTAACAAATCCACAGTGATTGTCCTTGATTAACCTTCAGGTTTTCAAATGCCGGATCATGGTGTTCCTCGGTATTTTTCCCAATAATCTGTCCACCCCTAATGTTACTTTGTTCAGTTTGCTTGTCTTAATGTAAAGAAGGCTAAAGAAGGCAATTTTTTAACAGTGATAGTCAGACCACATGCTTGATAAGCACAGAAATCACAATTTTTCAGTTCATTTGGAACAACTCTATTCTCCCTTTGGTTCAGTGGACATCTGGAAGAGGACCCTAGAGAAGACAGACAATTTCAGACTATTTGTTACCACTCTCCAGAAGTTGGATTATTACCCATACAGAATGGAGATCAGGGACTCAAAGATACATTAACAAAATTGCAGAACCTGGAAGGAGGAGGCATGGGAACTAAAATAGGTAATTCAGACCTTCAGGCCTATTCATTCATTCAACAGATTGTGGCTAATGGGCTGTATTTTAATTTGCAAACCTTGAGCAATTTCAGTTTTGGACTTTTCAATTCATTTTCAGCTTTCAGAAAAAGGAATTTCAGGTTTTTTAGTTTCTTTTATACAAATATGTACTTCATTATGTTATGGAGAGTCAAGCCCTAATTGAAGGTTATTGTTGCTTGTCTTAGACACATCAGAGGGAATTTCTTTGGTTTATGACTTTGACAAGTGCTGCTGGGAGCTGGTCCATAATTGAATAGTACCTCATATGGACTTTGGAGTGGGTTCATGAACCAAATATTCTTCGCCTGCTTTGAACCAGCGCTCAGACTGACATCCTTATACATGTGAATGCAACTATCTTTACAGGTTGGAATGGTATGACATTAGGTTGAAAAATAATAGTGTATTTGTCTTCCTTCAAATAAGAATCCTATTTATAATTTTTTAAATTGGCAATAATTCTAAAGACATTAGATGCTGAAAATGACATTTAGAAACCATCAAGATATATACATGGATGCCAATCGATATGAATTGGCAATTGTACATCTCAACAATGAAAATCTGCAAAGATCAAAATTCATTTTAAAAAGCTGCAAAAATCAATATAGTTTAGAAGAGTTAGACAATATAGTATCATTGAAATAGCAGTATCCAATGTCCAGAGAAACAAAAACAGTATTAGGATGCAGATCTATAACTGCTGAAAAATTATTTTTCACTCTGATAACCACTACCTTTCTCTAAATAATACAATGCATTTGATGGTGTGAAGTGATAGGACCGGCAGGTGATTACTCATCCCTAATGCAATAAACCTCAACTGAATAAGCCAATAAGAAAGAACAATGCTCAGAAAAGTAGTGAAGAGCTAAAGGAAGATTGAGAGATACAAAACTTCCCATCCCCAAATCCACCAACAAACCTGTCCTGTCTGACTGCATCATTGTGTGGTACAAAAGCTGAAGAGAATGGACACGAAGGTCCAGTAAAAATTATTGAGAGGATCACTGGGATCTCCCTCCCCCTTATTATTGACATTTACTGGGAGTATTGTTTATGAAGAGCCCTACCACCTACTGCACAATCGCTTTGACCCACTATGATCAGGAAGGAGGTGAAGGAGCATCAGGACTAGGAATGCCAGACTGGGTAACAGCTTCTTCCCCCTGGCTGTGAATACCCTGCCAACACCAAGCTGTTTACTGTTCACCTGTGCTGTACACTTTACATTTTCAATGATATTTTATTAATGTTTGTGGTAATAATTTGTTTTATGTGGTGTGTGTTTTATATATATAACGGATAGGTCATTGTCTGGAGAAATATTGTTCATTTGGTTGTTCATATGTACAGTCAGACCGTAGAAAAAATCTACAAGGATGTTGCCGGGACTTGCGGAGCTGAGTTAAGGGAAAGGCTGAATAGGTTAAGACCTTATTCCCTAGAATAGCGAAAATTGAGGGCAGATTTGATAGAGGTGTACTGTAATGAGCTCTTCGGGCCTGTGTGGGGTGCCAGACATAGGGCTCCGAGATTCTTAGCGCACCCAAGTTTGTTAATTGTTATTTAATGAAGGCCTTTAATCACTTAGAGTTCCTTGTGCTTTTCTCGAGTGACTCGCTCTTTGTAACGTAGTCTTCTGGTGCTTTCTACTTAAGTATGTTAAGTTTATTTTGATAGGCTCCTGTTACTTGTATTATTTAAGTGAGCACCCTATTAATGCTAATCGCAGGTCCCTAGTTTTAAGAATATCACTTCTTGAGGTACAGCCACAGATGTTCTTTTAAAATTTTTCTGAATAAATTTTTGTCAACATCTCTGAATTGGAATCTGTCTTTCCTCTGCACTTAGGTGCCAACATTGCCAGCGCACATCATGACAGAAGGGCCCCACTAAGTAATGGACCCAAGTAGCAGTTGAACAGCGGCATTTTGACATTGGTTAGTTTTAGGTGAGAGTTCTGAGTTTCTCAAGTTTATGTTCCAAGTTTCTCAGGTCCACATTCCAAACTTCTCTAGTTTATGGTCTGAATTTCTCCAGTTTCTGTACCAAGCTTTTCAAGTTGTAATTCCCCAAGGTTCCCAGCTTTGGGGTCCTGTGATTCAGGTCTACAGAACAATTGAGCATTTCAAGCAAGATTATCAATAAAAGTTCATTTGGTTAAACAAATCAGGATTCAAGTCAATAATGTAAATTTTGGAAGAACTTTCTATTTCCTGATATTGTTTCTTGCAAATAATAGTTTGCCTTTGTTAATGTCAAATCAATGTTTGGAAGAACACTATCAGGAATAATTGAAATTAGCTTACATACCAACAACTGCAGTTGGATATATAATTCCCCTCTGTCTGTTCTGATGAGTGATGCTAATGATAGCAAACGTTCCAGAGTACAAATGTCCCCTGAATCAGTTATTTGTGTCACAGTCTGGTCCGTGACTCCTCATTCCAGTTATTTCCTTTTCCCCTTGTTCTGTTGGGTGCCTTGATTAAGGCTCCTGATCTTCATTTTGAACCCGCAGCATAAAAGGCTCCGGGTTACAGCTACTCAGCGCTGGACCGTCATCAGAAGGCCAAGTTCCAAGTCCGAGACAAAGTCCAAGTTCCGAGTCCGAGACAAAGGCCAAGTTCCGAGTCCGAGACAAAGTCCAAGTTCCGAGTCCGAGACAAAGGCCAAGTTCCGAGTCCGAGACAAAGGCCAAGTTCCGAGTCTGAGACAAAGGCCAAGTTCCGAGTCCGAGACAAAGGCCAAGTTCCGAGTCCGAGACAAAGTCCAAGTTCCGAGTCCGAGACAAAGGCCAAGTTCCGAGTCCGAGACAAAGGCCAAGTTCCGAGTCCGAGACAAAGTCCAAGTTCCGAGTCCGAGACAAAGTCCAAGTTCCGAGTCCGAGACAAAGGCCAAGTTCCGAGTCCGAGACAAAGTCCAAGTTCCGAGTCCGAGACAAAGGCCAAGTTCCGAGTCCGAGACAAAGTCCAAGTTCCGAGTCCGAGACAAAGTCCAAGTTCCGAGTCCGAGACAAAGGCCAAGTTCCGAGTCCGAGACAAAGGCCAAGTTCCGAGTCCGAGACAAAGGCCAAGTTCCGAGTCCGAGACAAAGTCCAAGTTCCGAGTCCGAGACAAAGGCCAAGTTCCGAGTCCGAGACAAAGTCCAAGTTCCGAGTCCGAGACAAAGGCCAAGTTCCGAGTCCGAGACAAAGGCCAAGTTCCGAGTCCGAGACAAAGTCCAAGTTCCGAGTCCGAGACAAAGTCCAAGTTCCGAGTCCGAGACAAAGGCCAAGTTCCGAGTCCGAGACAAAGTCCAAGTTCCGAGTCCGAGACAAAGGCCAAGTTCCGAGTCCGAGACAAAGTCCAAGTTCCGAGTCCGAGACAAAGGCCAAGTTCCGAGTCCGAGACAAAGTCCAAGTTCCGAGTCCGAGACAAAGTCCAAGTTCCGAGTCCGAGACAAAGGTCAAGTTCCGAATCCGAGACAAAGTCCAAGTTCCGAGTCCGAGACAAAGTCCAAGTTCCGAGTCCGAGACAAAGGCCAAGTTCCGAGTCCGAGACAAAGGCCAAGTTCCGAGTCCGAGACAAAGGCCAAGTTCCGAGTCCGAGACAAAGTCCAAGTTCCGAGTCCGAGACAAAGGCCAAGTTCCGAGTCCGAGACAAAGTCCAAGTTCCGAGTCCGAGACAAAGTCCAAGTTCCGAGTCCGAGACAAAGGTCAAGTTCCGAATCCGAGACAAAGTCCAAGTTCCGAGTCCGAGACAAAGGTCAAGTTCCGAATCCGAGACAAAGTCCAAGTTCCGAGTCCGAGTCCAAGTCCAAGTTCCGAGTCCGAGACAAAGTCCAAGTTCCGAGTCCGAGACAAAGTCCAAGTTCCGAGTCCGAGACAAAGGCCAAGTTCCGAGTCCGAGACAAAGTCCAAGTTCCGAGTCCGAATCAAAGTCCAAGTTCCGAGTCCGAGACAAAGGCCAAGTTCCGAGTCCGAGACAAAGTCCAAGTTCCGAGTCCGAGACAAAGTCCAAGTTCCGAGTCCGAGACAAAGGCCAAGTTCCGAGTCCGAGACAAAGTCCAAGTTCCGAGTCCGAGACAAAGTCCAAGTTCCGAGTCCGAGTCCAAGTCCAAGTTCCGAGTCCGAGACAAAGGCCAAGTTCCGAGTCCGAGACAAAGTCCAAGTTCCGAGTCCGAGACAAAGGCCAAGTTCCGAGTCCGAGACAAAGGCCAAGTTCCGAGTCCGAGACAAAGTCCAAGTTCCGAGTCCGAGACAAAGTCCAAGTTCCGAGTCCGAGACAAAGTCCAAGTTCCGAGTCCGAGACAAAGTCCAAGTTCCGAGTCCGAGACAAAGGCCAAGTTCCGAGTCCGAGACAAAGGCCAAGTTCCGAGTCCGAGACAAAGGCCAAGTTCCGAGTCCGAGACAAAGTCCAAGTTCCGAGTCCGAGACAAAGGCCAAGTTCCGAGTCCGAGACAAAGTCCAAGTTCCGAGTCCGAGACAAAGTCCAAGTTCCGAGTCCGAGACAAAGGCCAAGTTCCGAGTCCGAGACAAAGGCCAAGTTCCGAGTCCGAGACAAAGGCCAAGTTCCAAGTCCGAGACAAAGTCCAAGTTCCGAGTCCGAGACAAAGGCCAAGTTCCGAGTCCGAGACAAAGTCCAAGTTCCGAGTCCGAGACAAAGTCCAAGTTCCGAGTCCGAGACAAAGGCCAAGTTCCGAGTCCGAGACAAAGTCCAAGTTCCGAGTCCGAGACAAAGTCCAAGTTCCGAGTCCGAGACAAAGTCCAAGTTCCGAGTCTGAGACAAAGTCCAAGTTCCGAGTCCGAGACAAAGTCCAAGTTCCGAGTCCGAGACAAAGGCCAAGTTCCGAGTCCGAGACAAAGTCCAAGTTCCGAGTCCGAGACAAAGGCCAAGTTCCGAGTCCGAGACAAAGGCCAAGTTCCGAGTCCGAGACAAAGTCCAAGTTCCGAGTCCGAGACAAAGGCCAAGTTCCGAGTCCGAGTCAAAGGCCAAGTTCCGAGTCCGAGACAAAGGCCAAGTTCCGAGTCCGAGACAAAGGCCAAGTTCCGAGTCCGAGTCAAAGGCCAAGTTCCGAGTCCGAGTCAAAGGCCAAGTTCCGAGTCCGAGACAAAGTCCAAGTTCCGAGTCCGAGACAAAGGCCAAGTTCCGAGTCCGAGACAAAGTCCAAGTTCCGAGTCCGAGACAAAGGCCAAGTTCCGAGTCCGAGACAAAGGCCAAGTTCCGAGTCCGAGACAAAGGCCAAGTTCCGAGTCCGAGACAAAGGCCAAGTTCCGAGTCCGAGACAAAGGCCAAGTTCCGAGTCCGAGACAAAGGCCAAGTTCCGAGTCCGAGACAAAGGCCAAGTTCCGAGTCCGAGACAAAGGCCAAGTTCCGAGTCCGAGACAAAGGCCAAGTTCCGAGTCCGAGACAAAGGCCAAGTTCCGAGTCCGAGACAAAGTCCAAGTTCCGAGTCCGAGACAAAGTCCAAGTTCCGAGTCCGAGACAAAGGCCAAGTTCCGAGTCCGAGACAAAGTCCAAGTTCCGAGTCCGAGACAAAGGCCAAGTTCCGAGTCCGAGACAAAGGCCAAGTTCCGAGTCCGAGACAAAGTCCAAGTTCCGAGTCCGAGACAAAGTCCAAGTTCCGAGTCTGACTCCGAGTCCATAACCTAGTCCAGGTTTTACCGGTTGTTATCTAATGTTTACGTCCATGTTGACATTTTTGTCCTCACTCTCTGGCCTTCCTAATAACTATCAATAAACACTGTTCTGCTTATACAACCCGTGTCTGTGTCCTGTACTTGCATCCTCTCTCAACAGCCCCATGTAACAATTTGAGGTAGTAACCCTGAAATGCCCTGCTCCAAAAGCTAATCCCTGGTTGGAGAGTGCAAACACTTGTAAAGAAACTCTAATAAGAGTAAGCTACCTTATATTTAACCTCTAGATGAAAGTTATGGTACAGACTGCAAGAATTGAACTTCTAAGTAACAAATTAAACAGATCTACAGAGAGACAGCTGGCTCAGCAATAAGAAGAGCCTGTCTATGCTGACACAAACTGTAAAAGTGAGAGTATCCAATTGCCTCTGGAAAAATAGTGAGGGAAAAAAACAATGTGAACAAGATTCTTCCAGGATTCTTCCCTAGGTTTCAAGTTTCATGATTTCAAGGATTCGTTTCCAGGTCTCAAGGCAATTTCCAGGTCTAAAAATGGTGGTCTAAGCATTCACGGTTCTCAAGGATCTCCAGGTTTCTCATAGCCTTCAACGATTCCAAGGTCTTTTCAAGGTTTCCGATGTCCTCCCCATCACAAGAACTCCCAACTCTCTCCTCGGGGTCCCCCGGTCCCTCATCTCTCTCTCAAGTTCCCCAGCTCTCTCGTCATCCCTGGATCTCAGGTTTTTCGGTACCCTTGGACCACAGGTGCTGTCCATGGGGTGGTACTTCAGGTCCGAGAGCATTGGGCTCTGAGGTTTTCAGTGCACCCAAGTTGGTTAATTGTTCTTTAATAACAGTAATTAATTATTTGAGTTCTTTGTGTTTTTCCTGAGTGATTTGCTCTTTGTAATGAGTTTCTTTTGGAAGTTTTATTAATAAATTATCTTTGCCATGTCTGCATTGGAGTCTGTCTTTCCTCCACACTTGGGTTCCAATATTGACAGTGTATATCGTGCCATACACAAAATTTTGAAGGGTACAGATTGGGTGGGACGGTGGGAATCTTTGTCACGTGGTGTGAGCAGAATCATCTGCAGCTTAATGTGAAAAAGACTAAGGAGCTGGTGGTGGATCTGAGGAGGGCTAAGGCACCGGTGACCCCTGTTTCCATCCAAGGGGTCAGTGTGGACATGGTGGAGGATTACAAGTACCTGGGGATACGAATTGACAATAAACTGGACTGGTCAAAGAACACTGAGGCTGTCTACAAGAAGGGTCAGAGCTGTCTCTATTTCCTGAGGAGACTGAGGTCCTTTAACATCTGCCAGACGATGCTGAGGATGTTCTACGAGTCTGTGGTGGCCAGTGCTATCATGTTTGCTGTTGTGTGTTGGGGCAGCAGGCTGAGGGTAGCAGACACCAACAGAATCAACAAACTCATTCATAAGGCCAGTGATGTTGTGGGGGTGGAACTGGACTCTCTGATGGTGGTGTCTGAAAAGAGGATGCTGTCCAAGTTGCATGCCATCCTGGACAATGACTCCCATCCACTCCATAATGTACTGGTTAGGCACAGGAGTACATTCAGCCAGAGACTCATTCCACCGAGATGTAACACTGAGCATCACAGAAAGTCATTCCTGCCTGTGGCCATCAAACTTTACAACTCCTCCCTCGGAGTGTCAGATACCCTGAGCCAATAGGCTGGTCCTGGACTTATTACCACTTGGCATGATTAAGTTATTATTTAGTTATTTATGGTTTTATATTGCTATATTTCTTCACTATTCTTTGTTAACGTGGCTGTAACGAAACCCAGTTTCCCTCGGGATCAATAAAGTATGTCTGTCTGAATGCAAGCAAGCATTTCCACTGAGGTTGGGTGAGACTACAACTGGGGGTCATATGTTAAGGGTGAAAGGTGAAATATTTAGGGGAATATGAGAGGGGAGTTCATCACTCAGAGGGTGTTCAGTGTGTGGAATGGGCTGTTAGCGCAAGTAGTGGATGCAGGGTTGATTTCAACATGCAAGAGAAATTTGGATGTACACAGATGGGAGGATTGTGGGGGGTCAAGGTCTGGATGCAAGTTGATTAACAGCAATCTGAAGCAGGAATCATATCCTCTTCCACCACCATGGATGAGGTCACTCTCAGGTTGGAGGAGCAATTTTTCGTTTAGGTAACAATATTCCGTCCAGGTAGCCACCAATGTGATGGCATTGACATCAATTTATCCAGCTTCCCGTATTTTACCCCTCCGTCTTCCCTTTTCTTCAAATTCCCAATCTGACCCCTTACCTCTTCTCTTGCCTGTCAGTCACTTCTCCCTAGTGTCTCTCCTTCCCTTTCTCCCATGGCCCGCTCTCATCTCTTATCACACTCCTTCTTCTCTAGCCCTTTGCCTTTTCCACCTATCATTTTCCAGCTTCTTGCTTCATCCCACCCTCCCCCATCCATCTGGCTTCACCTATCATCTTCTAGGTTGTTTTCCTTTCCCTGCCCCCAAAACATCAACTGTATACTCATTTCCATAGATAATGCCTGACCAGCTGAGTTACTCCAGTATTTTGTGTGTGTTACATCATATTCATTAAATAGGTTCACTTATCCAAAAATACAAAATCATTGAAAAATGTGTCAGTTGCATTACACTGTTATTAAGATGAACACTTGTAATTGTGTCTGTGGGGCAGAATGGAGGACAGGTTGGCCATGAAATTCTAATACCGTGTGATGAGTGTGCCACATGATGTAGCAGCAAGCCAATAACTTTAAAGTCCTGATGTGCAACTTTAAAGTTCAGAGGAAATTTATTATCAAAGTACATATACAGTATGTCACCAGATACAACCCTGAGATTTAGTTTCTTGCAAGCATACTCAATAAATTTGTAATAAAATAGTAACCATTATAGAATCAATGAACAACTGCACCAACTTAGGTGTTTAACCAGTGCAAATCAAACAGAAAGAAACAATAATCATAAATAAATAAGCAATAAATATTGAGAACATAAGATGAAGAGTCCTTGAAAGTGAGTCCAAAGGTTGTGGGAACATTTTAGTGAGGAGACAAGTGAAGTTGTCAAGAACCTGATGGTTAGGGGATAATAACTGTTCCTGAGCCTAGTGGTGTGAATTCTGAAGCTCTGGAAACTTCTTCCTGATGGCAATTTTAAGAAGAGAACATAACCTAGGTGGTAGATTCCCTAATGATGGCTGCTGCTTTCCTGCAACTACGGTCTATGTATTCAATGGTAGTGAAGTCTTTACCCATGATGAACTGTGCTGTACCCACTACCATTCAAGGGTATTGGTGTTTCCATACCTGCCCATCAATATACTCTCTACCACACATCTATAGAAGTTTGTCAATATTTTGGATGTCATGTCGAATCTTCTCAAACTACTAAGAAATTAGAGGTTTATAAGATGATGAGGGGCATTGATCATGTGGATAGCCAGAGGCTTTTTCCCAGGGCTGAAATGGCTAACAGAAGGGGGCACAGTTTTAGGGTGCTTGGAAATGGGTACCGAGGGGATGTTGGGGTAAGTTTTTCACACAGAGAGTGGTGGGTGTGTGGAATGCATTGCCGGCAGCGGTGGTACAAGTGGATGAAGAGGGTCTTTTAAGAGCCTCTTAGGTAGGTACATGGAGCTTAGAAAAAAAGAGGGAAATTCAAACAACAACACACACAAAATGCTGGTGGAACACAGCAGGCCAAGCAGCATCTATAGGAGAAGCACTGTCGATGTTTCGGGCCGAGACCCTTCGTCCTGACAAAGGGCCTGTAATATGTGTAGATTTCTATGTTCTGTGTTCCAGAGGCTGTCATTCTTTCATCAGAATTGCACTTATATGCTGGACCCAGGACGGGTCCCCCGAAATAATAACTGACCCTCTCTACCTCTGATCCTCTGATGAAGATCAGCTCATGGACTTTAGGTTTCCTTCTCCAGAAGTCAATAACCAGCTCGTTGGTCTTGCCAACGTTGAGTGAGAGCTTCTTGTTTCTGTACCACTCAGGCAGTTTTTCAAGCTCCCTCCCATGAGCTGATTTGTCAACATTGATTAGTTTTGAGGAAATGATGGTATTGAATGCCAAGTGTAATTGATGAAGAGCAACTTGATGTATGCATCTTTGCTGTTCAGATGTTCCAGGGTTAAATGAAGAACCAATGAGATGACATATACTATGGATCTGTTGCTCTGGTAGGTAATTTGAAGTGGATCCAAGTCATTTCTCAGTCAGGAGGTGATACATTTTATCACTAAACTCTCTAAATACTTCATCACTATGCATACACAAGGAAACCTGCAGATGCTGGAAATTCAAACAACACACACAAAATGCTGTCCTGACAAAGGGTCTCGGCCCGAAACGTCGACAGTGCTTCTCCCTATAGATGCTGCCTGGCCTGCTGTGTTCCACCAGCATTTTGTGTGTGTTGTCATCACTGTGCATGTAAGTGCTACTGGACAATAGTCACTGAGGCAGGTTACCACATTATTCTTAGTCACTGGTAAAAATGAAGTCTGCTTGAAGAGTGTGGGTACGTCAGACTGCCGAAGCAAAAGGTTAATGATCTCCAGCCAGTTAATCAGCACGGGTCTTTAGTGCCCTGTCTGGGCCAGATGCTTCTCGTGGCTTCACCCTCCTGAAGGCTGCCTGTACATCAGCCTCAGAGGCTGAAATCACAAGGTCATCAAAGGCTCTGAGAGCTTCTGATGGTTCCTCCATGCTCTAACAGGTAAAGCAAACTCAGAGGCATTGTGCATATCTGGAAGAGAAGCCTTTTGTCTCCTATGTTGATTGATTTTACTTTATAAAAGTCGTAGCACTAGTACTTATTGTTATAGAAAGTGATGGTGAAAGACTAAGTATTGGGATCTGAGCAAAGTACAAGTTGGAGTAGAGGACAGTTACACTTCTAGGAGTACGGGAGGATAATCATCAAACAACTTCAGTGACTGGGAAAAGAGACAAGTGTAGTGGGGAGGAGAGTGTGATTGGTGTCTCCACCACAGGTGTCAGCCACTAAGCCAGTTTAGGATCTATGTACCTCTTACCCTGAGTTTCCTGAAAACAGAACACCTGTAGTGGAGTGCTGTCAGTGTTGTAACCACTGAGAAGTCAGCCAGCCAGCCCCTCAAACCTTCTCCACTATTCAATATGATCATTGACGAGCTGGTTCAAGCTTCCACTTTTCATGTTCCAGTTTCCCTCATCACCTTAACGTCCTAATCTTTCAAAAATGTATCTACTTCTTGGCAATTGTAGGGATGTCTTACAGATGATTAAAAAGCTTGAGCATATAGACATTTAGAAAGAGGATGTGCTGGAGCTTTTGGAAAGCATCAAGTTGGATAAGTCACGGGGACTGGACAAGTTCTACTGTGCAAAGCGAGGGAAGAGATTGCTGAGCCTCTGGCGAAGATCTTTGCATCATCAATGGGGATGGGAGAGGTTCCGGAGGATTGAAGGGTTGCAGATGTTGTTCCCTTATTCAAGAAAGGGAGTAGAGATAGCCCAGGAAATTATAAACCACTGAGTCTTACTTCAGTGGTTGGTAAGTTAATGAAAAAGATCCTAAGAGGCAGGATGTATGAACATTTGGAGAGGCATAATATGATTAGGAATAGTCAACATGGCTTTGTCAAGGGCAGGTTGTGCCTTATGAGCCTGATTGAATTTTTGAGGATGTAACTAATCACATTGAAGAAGGTAGAGCAGTAGATGTAGTGTATATGGATTTCTGCAAGGAATTTGATAAGCTACCCCATGCAAGGCTTATTGAGAAAGTAAGGAGGCATGGAATCCAAGGGGACCTTCTTTTGTGGATCCAGAACTGACTTGCCCACAGAAGGCAAAGAATGGTTGTAGACAGGTCATATTCTGCATAGAGGTCGGTGATCAGTGGTGTGCCTCCGCGATCTGTTCTGGGACCCTTCTCCTTCCTGATTTTTATAAATGACCTGGATGAGGAAGTGGAGGGATGGGTTAGTAAATTTGCTGATGACACAAAGATTGAGGCTGTTGTGGATAGTGTGAAGGGCTGTCAGAGGTTACAGCTGGACATCGATAGGATGCAAAACTGGGCTGAGAAGTGGCAGATGGAGTTCAACCCAGATAAGTGTGAAGTGGTTCATTTTTGAAGGTCTCATATGATGGCAGAATATAGTATAAATGGTAAGACTCTTGGCAGTGTGAAGGATCAGAGGGATCTTAGGATCTGAGTCAATAGGACACACAAAGCTGCCGTGCAGGTCGACTCCATATGGTGCATTGGCCTTCATCAATCGTGGGATTGAGTTTAGGAGCCGAGAGGTAATGTTGCAGCTATATAGGACCCTGGTCAGACCCCACTTGGAGTACTGCACTCAGTTCTGGTCACCTCACTACAGGAAGTATGTAGAAACTATAGAAAGAGTGCAGGAGAGATTAACAAGGATGTTCCTGGATTGGGGAGCATGCCTTCTAAGAATAGGTTGAGTGAACTTAGTCTTTTCTCCTTGGAGCAGCAGAGGATAAGATCTGACCTAATAGCGGTGTATCAGATGATGAGAAGCATTGATCCCAGGGCTGAAATGGCTATCAGAAGAGGGTACAGTTTTAAGGTGCTTAGAAATAGGTACAGTGGAGATGTCAGAGGCAAGTTTTTTTACGCAGAGAGTGGTGAGTGGGTGGAATGGGCTGGTGGCAATGGTGGTGGAGGCAGTTATGATAAGGCTTTTTAGAGGACTCCTGGATAGGTACAAGCTGGCTGGTGGCGTAGTGGCATCAGTTCTAGACTTCAGAGCGAAGGTTACTGAGTTCAAATCCAGCCAGCTCTCTTGCACACTTTCCATCCATTCTGGGTTGAGCGTTGAGCTAGCAACTCGTAAAGAAATGAAAGTCTGTTAAAAAAATACGCTGTCACGATGGCATCCCGATGACTCCACTCGGAGCTAAGGGCTTTCTTCTTCTTGGATAGGTACATGGATCTTTGAAAAATAGAGGGTGATGGGCAACCCTAGGCAATTCCTAAAGAAAGTACATGTTCAGCACAGCATTGCTGGAGATTTTCCATCTTTCTATCTTTCTTTTCTGCTTAGGCACCTCCAGTGATCCAGCCTCCCAAACACTCTGAGGTAATGAATTACAGATGCACCACCCACCAAATTTTATATCTTTGGAAATCTTGTAAATATGATGCTTCCCTGGCCAAATTGTTGATACATGTCATGATGAGCTTGACCTTAGCACAAATCCCTTTAGTAACCCACTGATCACAGCCTGCCAACTACTTAGTCTAGTCTTTGCTTTTATATCAGTGAACAATTCTCGACCCTTGTTGTACATTACCCTACCTATTCCAAGACTGTTTACTGATCACCAGTGTCAAACTCTTCCAACAATCCAAATGCACCAGATCCACTAGTTTTTTATATTCATTCTATTACACAGCCTTAAGCATATCTGATTTTGCTTTCAAAAATGTTTGCCAACTATGTTCAATTATATATTTTATTCAAAGTTTTCTGATTTTCAAGGTGTTAGAGATTTCAACACTTCCACTGATGTTAGGCTCTAAAGCTTGCTGTTTTCTCTTCCACCCTTCCTTCAATTTTATAGGCATCCGTTAGTCTCATGAGACCATGGATTTGCGCCTTGGAGGGTTTCCAGGATGCAGGCCTGGGCAGGGTTGTATGGGAGACCGGCAGTTGCCCAAGCTGCAAACCTTCCCCTCTCCACGCCACTGAGAAGGGCACTGGGACCCAAGCAGCTTGGCACCGGTGTCATCGCAGAGCAATATGTTAAGTGCCTTGCTCCAATCCACAACTTAGTTCTTTATTCTGGGCCCATGATCCTCTAGGCCACTGTCAAGACGGAGGAGCAGCTATGTAGCCTCCAACCTAATGGCATGAACATTATTTTCTCTTTCCAGTAACTCTTTTCCCTCACCCCTTCGCTCTTCTATTCTACATTTCCCTTTCTCTTTTTTACCAATTCTCCTCTCCTATCGGATTCCTTTTTCTCCAACCCTTTACTTTCCTACCCCCCTATCATCTTCTAGATAGTCCTCATTCACCTCCCCTACCTTCTTATTCTGCAATCTTCCATCTTCCTTCCCAGTCTTGAAGAAGGGTGTCAGCCTGAAATATCAACTGTTTATTTCCATGGATGCTGCCTGACCTGCTGAGTTCCTCCAGCATTTTTTTGTGTTATCAGCTACCCTATCTGTGTCTCAGCCCTCGCTATTTGAAAAAAATTATTGCATACATAGCAACAAAAACACTCTGCTTCTTTCGGTCTATTCCCATATTCCAAGCAGTCTTTCATTATCGATGTCTTTGTCCCCCTGTGCTCCTTGGCAACTATATAACCCTCTTGCTTGTACTTAAAACTTCCTTTAATTTTTATGTTGTCATCCACAGATGAATCAGTATTTTTAAAATTAACTGATATGATCTAATTTTAAAAAGTGTTATGAGTGATGAACAGACCTGATGGTCAATGGGGTGCAGAGTTAACCATTCCCAACCCCCTCCTGAGAACTGCGAACTATTGCTGTTGTTCCGCTGCTCATGAAAGACAGATAAAGCCCAGGCAAGAACATCTGCTACAGATAAGAGGGGGAGAGAGACTGTTGATTTACTGTATTATGACTCTTCCTGGATTGTTTACTTTCTACTACAAGGACTGTACTTTGCTCGTTAACATTCCTCAGGAGATAGCAGGAGTGGCCTGATTTGATGGACACGGTCATTCAGAGTTGATGGATAGCTGAGACCCCATGAGTGGGGATAAAAGACAGGTCTGGAGAGACACCCTTCAGACACACCAGTGGACACTGACTGAGTGTTGGGAACCCACAGAAAGGTGGGGGCTGCGGAGACCGAACCAGGAGATCGGTCAGTAAAGCTCACAGTGTTACAGCAGGGCTGGTGGGAACTTGTGTGTGTGTGTGTCCACTCATGCCAGAGTGACGAGTCCACCTCAGAAGAACGGTCTAGCTGAAGGACAGAGGGGTCATAACTGAATGACCACAACGATACGATGGATTAGGAAAGCAAAGGAAGGTTTGGCTGCTGTAGCTGTTACTTCTCGCTCGCTCTCTCTCTCTCTCTCTCCAGTGATTTCAATACAACAACCATAACTACTTCAGCATTTATGAACTGAACTTTATACTTTCCTATCACAATTCATTTACCCCTAGACATCGATAGAGCTTGTTTATTATTGATTATTATTATTCCTACACTTTTAGGTTTATTATTGCTAACTTGTTTTATATGTATATTTGCATTTTTGATATTGTATTGTGTAGTTTACTAATAAACACCCTTAGTTTGGTACCACCAGACTCCAATGGATTCTTCTTTCTCTGTTGGTCAGACACCCAGTTACGGGGTACGTAACAAAAGTTATTTTAATTGGACTAAAGCCAGCAAATACAACCCGTATCAGGTTAGTGTCAGGAAGCAGGAGTGAGTGCCAATGCTATTACAAAGGAAAAAGTGTGAGGCAAATTTAAAGATCTTAAGGTGGATAAGTCACCTGGACCAGTCAGACTACATCCCTGAATCCTGAGAGAGGTTGCTGAAGTGATAACAGATGCATTGGTCATGATCTTTCAAGAATCACTTGATTCTGGCACGGTCCCAGAGGACTGGAACATTGTAAATGTCACTCCACTCTTTAATAAGGGAGGAAGGCAAAAGAAAGGAAGTTATGGCCAGTTAGCCTGACCTCAGTGGTTGGGAAAGTGCTGAAGTCTATTATTAAAGTTGAGGCTTTGGGATACTTAGAGAGTAATGATAAAATAAGTCAAGGTCAGCATGGTTTCTGTAAAGGAAAATCTTGTCTGACAAATCTGTTAGAGTTCTTCGAGGAAGTAACAAGCAAAGTGGACAAAGGAGCAGCAGTGGAAGGCATTAGATGAGGTGCCACACATGAGGCTGCTTAACAAGATAAAATCCTATGGCGTTACAGGAAAAATACTGGCATGGTTGGAGGAATAACTGACAGGCAGGGTGCAGCAAGTGGGAATAAAAGGGGCCTTTTCTGGTTGGCTGCCAGTGACAAGTAGTGGTCCCAATACTGATCCCTGAGGATCCTCAGCTAGCGGTATTGGGAACACTACTTCTCGCATTGTTTGTCAGTGATTTGGATAATGGAATTGATAGCTTTGTAGGAAAGTTTTCAGATGATACAAGGATAGGTGCAGGGGTAGGTAGTGCTGAGGAAACAATGCAATTACAGCAGGACTTAGACAAATTGGAAGAATGAGCAAAAAAGTGGCAGATGGAATATAGTGTTGGGAAATGTATGATAATGCATTTTGGTAAAAGGGACAATAGTGTGGACTATTATCTAAGTGGGGAGAAGGTTCAAACGTTAAAGGTGTGAGAAACTTAGAAGTCCTCGTGCAAGATTCCCAGAAGGTTATCTTGCAGGTTGAATCTGTGGTAAAGAAGGTAAATGCTGTGTTGGCATTTATTTCAAGTGAATAAAATATAAAATCAAGGAGATGATACCTAGGCTTTATATGACTCTAGTCAGGCTGCACTTGGAGTATTGTAAACAGTTTTGGGCCCCTTATCTCAGAAAGGATGTATTGCCATTGGGTAGAATCCAGAGGAGGTTTACAAGGATGATTCCAGAAATGAAGGGGTTAACATATGCTGCTTCGGGCTTATACCCACTGGAAATTAGTAAAATGCATGGGGATCTCATTGAAACCTACTGAATGTTGAAAGGGCTAGATAGAGTGGATGTGGAGAGGATGTGTTGTATGGTAAGGGTATCCAGAACTAGAGGGCATTGCCTCAAAATTGAGGGGTGACCTTTCAGAACAGAGGTAAGGAGGAAGTTTGTTAGCCAGAGAGAAGTGAATTTGTGGAATGCTCAATCACAGACTGTGGTGGAAGCCAAGTCTGTGGGTGCATTTATGGTGGAAGATGGTAGTTTCTTGATCAGTCAGGGCATCAAAGGATATGATGAGCAGGATCCAGGATCAGCCTTGATGGAATGGCGGAGCAGACTCAATGAGCTGAATGACCTAATTCTTCTCCTATGTCTTATGATCTTACTTCCCTTGCTAAATGCTGCCATCCCGAGTCATTTGAAAGTGCAGAGTGAAGAAGCCCAGTTACAAAATGCTTCTGGCACTTTAACTCAGCATGTTTTAGGGCACCCCAGGATTCTGTAGCAAATCCAAAGGCTGAGCTGGACATCAGATTGGCTGCTAAGTGTTCCACATTTCCCATCTGGGGCAAAGGTGAGGAAGTCCAGAGTAAAACGATAGTCAATACAGCAACAGCCATTTCTCCACATAATCGGTAAATCAAACGTCCAAGGCAGCCCCTACAATATTTACTTTTGACAGATGAAACAGTTTTTGATCCACTTTCAACATACCTATACATTGGATTCAGCAGCTGCATCACAACCTTGACATTTCTTCTTCACTTACAGTACACAGATGTTTTTCTTCATAGAAGTCTCAAATTCACCTCTCTTAACTCTTCTAGAATCCAAAGTTATTTTTAAAAAAGATACCATACCAAATGGGTTTTCTTACCTGTGTTGGTATACCGAATCATCCGAAAGGAAAGACCAACGATATCTTACTAATAGTGAGCTGCAATTGGTCATCGTCACATGCTGTACCATCTCTGTATCATTCAGGATGCAGCCAAAATCCACTGTAGTGGTTTCAAAGTGCAAATTTGGGAAGTTAACCTCTCCCCTCAAAGACACATAGTCCACATGTGGGTGCTCTAAGTATTGTATAGAAAGAATCTCCTCAACTTCACGTGTGTACAAGTCATTCTTGTAAGATGGATCAAACTGGATGAACAGCTCTAGGTTCTCACCGACATCCACTTTCACACTCTGAACGAAAGGAAAACAGCAACAATTAGAAATGATGGAAGCATTAGCAACAATCTTACCAGTGCAAAATTTGGAAGTATTAAACAAAAACAATGTTCCAATAAAAAGCCATTGAGCATTTAAAATATTAATTATTCTAGCTCTCTTTCTCCATGGAAAATCCCACCTGACTAACCTACTGCAAATTTTTGTCTACCAAAGCAGGGTAGACAAAGGAGATGCAGTTGATGTGGTGTACTTGGATTTTCAGAATGCCCTTGACAAGGTGCCGCACATGAGGATGCTTAGCAAGATAAGAGCCCATGGAATTACAGGGGATTTAATAGCATGGGTCAAGCATTGGCTGATGGGCAGAAAACAGAGAGTGGGAATAAAGGGATCCTATTCTGACTGGCTGCCGGTTACCAGTGGAGTTCCACAGGGGTTGGTGTTGGGACTGCTGCTTTTTACAATGTATGTCAATGATTTGGACTATGGGATTAATGAATCTGTGGCTAAATTTGCCAATGACATAAAGATAGGTGGGGTAGTGCGGAGGAAACAGAGCCTGCGGAAAGACTTAGGTAGTTTAGGTGAATGGGCAAAGAAGTGGCAAATGAAATACAATGTTGGAAAGTGTATGACCATGCACTTTGGAGGAAGAAAGAAAAGGGCAGATCATCATTTAGATGGGGAGAAAATTCAAAATTCAGAGATGCAAAGAGACTTGGGAGTCCTTGTATAGGATATCCTAAAGGTTAACATCCAGGTTGAGTCGATGGTGAAGAAGGCAAATGCAATGTTGGCATTCATTTCTAGAGGTATAGAATGTAAGAGCAGGGATGTGATGTTGAGGCTCTATAAGGCACTCATGAGACCACATTTGGAGTATTGTGCGCAGTTCTGGGATCATTATTTTAGAAAGGATATACTGACATTGGAGAGGGTTCAGAGAAGGTTCACAAGAATGGTTCCAGGAATGAAAGGGTTACCATGTGAGGAACGTCTGGCAGCTCTTGGGCTGTATTCCCTGGAGTTCAGGAGAATGAGGGGCGATCTCATAGAAACATTCTGAATGTTTAAAAAGACTGAAGAGATTAGATATTGCAAAGTTATTTCCCATGGTAGGGGATTCTAGGACAAGAAGGCATGACTTCAGGATTGATGGATCTCCATGTAGAACAGAGATGTGGAGAAATTACTTTAGTCAGAGGGTGATAAATCTGTGGAAATTGTTGTCATGAGCGGCTGTGGAGGCCAAGTCATTGGGTGTGTTTAAGGCAGAGATAAATAGGTTCTTGATTAGCCGGGGCATCAAAGGGTATGGGGAGAAGGCAGGGGAGTGGGGATGACTGAAAGAATTGGATCAGCCCATGAGTGAATGGTAGAGCAAACTCGATGGCCTGAATGGCCTATTGTTCCTCCTATATCTGATGGTCTTATGGATTCAATCTGATTTGCTGAGATTTTCCTGTAGTTGCCTGATTTTATCTCAGAGTTCCAGAATCTGCAAATTATAGCTTTCCAAAAAGATTAACATCAGCACAAAAAACTCAGGACCACACTACAATATTCTGGATGGAATTAACTGTATGATTCAGTAGATTTTTCATTTAAAAGCAAAATAGTGCTGGGTTGCAGAAACCACAAGAGAATCCTTTTCTTTGATCCTTTCTTTGCATCATGATAATAAAATCATCCAAGGTCTGTAAAGTTAGTAAAGATGTTTTAGAACAAACCTCTGACTATCCACACGATAAATTCCTCTCATCATTTCATACACCTCTATCAGGTCACCTCTCAGCCTCCGCCACTCCAAAGAGAAAAGGCCAAGTTCACTCAAGCCTATTCTCCTAAGGCATGCACCCCAATCCAGGCAACATCCTTGTAAATCTCCTCTGCTTCCTCTTATTCTACAGTTTCCACATCCTTCCTGTAGTGAGGTGACCAGAAATGAGCATAGTACTCCAAGTGGGGTCTGACCAGGGTCCTATATAGCTGTAACATTACCTCTTGGCTCTTAAACTCAATCCAACGGTTGATGAAGGCCAATGCACCGTATGCCTTCTTAACCACAGTGTCAACCTGTATATCGGCTTTAAGAGTCCTATGGACTCGGATCCCAAGATCCCTCTGATCCTCCACCCTGCCAAGAGTCTTACCATTAATACTATATTCTGCCATCATATTTGACCTACCAAAATGAACCACCTCACACTTATCTGGGTTGAACTCAATCAGCCACTTCTCAGCCCAGTTTTCCATTCTATCGATGTCCCGCTGTAACCTCTGATAGCCCTCCACACTATCCACAACACCTCCAACCTTTGTGTCATCAGCAAATTTACTAACCATTCCTACACTTCCACATCCAAGTCATTTATGAAAATCATGAAGAGTAAGGGTCCCAGAACAGATACCTGAGACACACCACTGGTCACCGATCCCCATGAAGAATATGACCCGTCTACAACCACTCTTTGCCTTCTGTGGGCAAGCCAGTTCTGGATCCACAAAGCAATGTCCCCTTGGATCCCATGCCTCCTTACTTTCGCAATAAGCCTTGCATGGGGTACTTTATCAAATGCCTTGCTGAAATCCATATACACTACATCTACTACTCTACCTCCAGCAATGTATTTAGTCACATCCTCAAAGAACAAAAAATTCAGTCAGGCTTGTAAGGCACAACCTGCCTTTGACAAAGCCAAGCTAACTATTCCTAATCATATTATACCTGTCCAAATGTTCATAAATCCTACCCCTCAGGATCTTTTCCAGCAACTTATCAACCAGTGAAGTAAGACTCACTGGTCTATAATTTTCTGGGCTATCTCTACTCCTTTTCTTGAATAAGGGAACATCATCTGCAACCCTCCCATCCTCCGGAACCTCTCCTGTCCCCATTGATGATGCAAAGATCATCGTCAGAGGCTCAGCATTCATGTCCCTCACCTCCCACAGTATCTGGGGGCAAAATCTGATCTCTCACTCTGACGAATCAGTGAACTTCTGCAGATGCTGACAATGTGAAGTAACTTCAGATGAGGTTCAGTAGCTGCAAGGAGGCACAACCTAAGGGATCTCTTTCAATGACTCTTCATCTCATGTTCTTGATATTTATTGCTTGTTTATTATTATTATTTTGCTTGATTTTTTTGTTGTTGCTTCATATTTTCTGTGAATGCCCACAAAAAATTAACCTCAGGCTTGCATATGGTGATAAGCAGTATGTGTACTTCGATAATAAATTTACATTGAACCTTGAAGTTTGTAAATCTGGTAGCTCTGGTCCCATTCCCATATCGATGTCTCTGACACTCCATTCCTATCATTGTCCCAGCCATGACTTCCTTAGATGGCCACAAGACCCAACTGCTAATGCCCAGATTCCCTAATTGCCAATATTTTGAACATCCCAAATTTTATGATGGAGTCTGAATCTGCAGACAGTTAAGAAAAGCTCTGCCAGTCCTGATTCAGTTTGGCTATTAGGTGACACCACCTTCTCTACACCCACCACACTGGTCCTGACCATCTGCAGTCTGCAGTCTACACGTACTCCCAAATTGTCCACATTGAAAGAAAATTGAAATTTTGTATGGGAGTAGAAATGTCCCAATGAAGGGTGTCAGCCCAAAGGTGTAGGCACACAATCAAAATTTTGCTTCATGCCTTAATCAGCTATCACATAGTGTGTGTGTGTGTCTGTCTGTCTGTCTCCCTCCCTCCCTCCCAATCCTGCATTAGGACTGAGAGTGTAGAGGGAAAGACAGTGAGGGGGGGGGAGTGAGGTGAACAGTGGCTGGCATGTGATAGATAGAACATGGTTACCGGGGCATAATGGGCAGATGGAGGGGAGGGTCGGAGGAAATTAATGAATACATACGTGGAAACAGATTTAGGAAAACTACATTTAGCAGTTGGAGCCAAGTGGTGTAGAGGAATGAGAAGGTAGAGATAAAGAACAGAGGAAGATAGGTTGAGGTGGAGGATGGAGGGTGATGGTGATCGGTTCAGAGGCAGGCAGAAGGGTAATAGGTTTAGACTTGGGCTGGTTCTTCGCATTTGGAGTCAACGCCTATTATATTTTCCTCACTATCTCCAATGGATACTGTGATGTTAAACAGTAAAGCACGAATGTTACTCTACCTTTGAAGGGATCAGTGCCTCTTCATTCTGTTTCTCCACGATTGTGAATGGTCCATTTGTGCTGAGATTCAGGGTCAGTGACAATGGAGAGACATTCTTCAAAGCAAGAGACTTGTACTGAGGAACAAGCTGCTCATGCTGGAGCTATAGGGATCAAGAGCCAGTCAGTATTTTGGCTTACAAACTGTTAATAGATGTTCATATAAAGTCACAGCTAACCTACATTGATCCTGAGGTATGCAATATTTTAATTTACAATGATTATTCTTATTTTCAAATCATTCTGTTGTCCTGTCCCTCTGCAGTACTGTAATATCTTCTAGTCACATACAGGCAATTCAATAATGTTACCACTTAATGACAAGGTAGCTGAGGAACATTGATTGAAAAGCTGCAGAGTGTAAAAATTTACATCAGGTTGTGACAGTTGTCAAAAATACTTCAAGAATTATCATTCTGCTGAAAGGCTCCTCTCAGAATACAGTTCATGATCAGTATAACAAAAATTCCTGCACTGCTCTCAGAATCAAGGTGACTCAGAAACCATGCAGACTATCCAGCTGAGATGTACACTCATTGCTACATTGCAGTGGTCAAGGAAACTGCTGCCAGCAAAGGGGAAGGCTGTACTCAAAGGTGACTTTTGTATGTACACTTTGGAGGGTGTTTGGCTGGGTTCCCATAAGTTCCATGAAAAAACCTGTTTCCTTACAGATAGATTCCAGAGAAATCCTACAGTTTCCCAGGATGCCTCACAGGTACTATCCCATAAGCGGCCATTGCACAGGAACCTGCCCCCTGCCCACAATGTCATTCAGAAGTCTGTGCACTGATTACCAAACAGCACACTGAGTAGAACAAAGGGAAAAGCAATAACAGAATGTAGAATATAGTGTTACAGCTCAAAGTTCGAAGTGAGTTTATGATCGAAGTGCAGTGCAGGTAGAAAAAATAGGAGCAAGGACCATGATTTTTGTCATATAACAGGTCCATTAAAAAGACATAGGTGTGGGGTAGAAGACAACCTTGATTGGTTGCTTTGCCAAATTGGGGGAGATGTAGACAGAATCAGTGGAGGAGAAGCTGGTCTGCCTCCACATCCTGCGGTCTCAGGCAGGGCAGCTGCCAAACCAAACCACAAGGAATTGGGATAGTATGCTTCCTCTGCTGCATCTGTAAGAATTGACTCTATTTTCCCCTAAAAAAAATAGGTTGTTAATGATGTTTTACTCATGTGTGAATGATGGATTTCATGATCTTAGACACTTCATCAAATAATGGATGCTTAATTACAAGTCCAGGGTTGCACCAGAAGCAGGTTGCTGAAGAATACCATTTGGATTGAATTCAAAATAGTTTGGATATTGTTAAATAATGACCTACAACAGGTAGAATATGAAATAATAGAATAACCAGAGGAATGAAGGATAAATTAATGGAAATGTACATACTTAACCAAGCAGACCAAAACAAATGCCAGTCGGTTGAATTGCTAAGAAAACTAACTCTCAATCTGATATTTTAAAGCTTTACACCAAGTCTGGAGTACAGGCCCAGTTCAACATATATTTGAGATGATGATAACACTCAGTACAAAATTGGTACCCCACCCACTATCCTAATCATTCACTTCTTTGACATTCTCTTGCTCAATGAATCAGTTCTGCTTTGAGTTGAGCACCATTTGGAGGAAATACTGACACTAGCATGAATATACACCCTACACTAGGCACATCCACTTCCAACATTCCTTTTTGCTTTCCACAGGGATCACTCTCTCCATAAATTCAAACTAGAGGAACACCTTATATGGAACCTGGGTAGTCTACAATCGGACAGTATGAACATTGAATTCTCCAACTTCCAGTTACATTCTCCCCCTCTGTCTGTTGTTCTCTCCTCCTGATCTATCCAGTTCCTCCTACACCAACCCAACCACCATTATCCCTGTTTCTTTCCCCCTCCTCCACCCTTTCTATCTGTCTATCACACATACACTACCTCACTTATACCAGACCCCCCAGTTCCCATCTGCCCTAGCCACTTCCCTCCCTTGAAGGTTCTGCCTTCCTCTCTTATCAGATACCATAATCTTCAATGCTTTATCACTTCCGCCCCTCATCCCCATCCTCTATTGTTATTCCCATCACTAGCTCCTCCATCTGCCTCTCACTTTCCTTACATGTATACATCTGCAGAGCAAGGTGAATGATCAGTTTTCAATCAATTGTTGATACGAGGCCATTGGCTCAAGCAGTCAAATTCCTGATGTGGTATTTGAGACTTGTCCTCCTGAACTAGCTACAATGCCAACAAAGCTATGGATACTAGAAACAGCAAATAAAATCAAAGAATTCTGAGAAAATCAACAGATCAAGCTGATTCAGTGGAGAGAAGAATAGACTAATTATTACCATGTTAGTCCACTCTCAGTCATCAGTGATGGAAGATGTCATTGATGGTGTGATCAATCATTACTTTCTTGCCCATGATCAGCTAGTTTCCACAAGACTGACATTGCTCAAGCCCACATAATAGCCTTGGTCTGAACTCAGATAAAAGGCAGAATTCCATTAACACCTTATCTTATAGCAGTAGAAATAGGCCATTCAGCCCATCAAGTCTGCTCCACCATTCCTTTGAGGCTGATTTTTTAACCTCCAAGATCCCATTTTCCTGCATTCCCCTGTAACCTTTGACAACTTTCCTAACCAAAAATGTATCAACCTCTGCTTTATATATACTCAATGACTTAGCCTCCACAGCTATCCATAGCCTCCAGCAGTGATAAAGAGTGACTGCATAAACATGAAGGCAACAACTGAGTTAATCTTATCTCGTACAATTTTAACATCAGACCATAATATTTTGAAGGAAATTGAGAAGCATGTTTCTCTAAATTCAGTTGCTTTGCGTGACTATAGAAATTTGAATAACAATTTTTGTTCTGTTTTCACTGCATATACATTCCTGCTGAAGACCAGACGGCTAGTACAACTGAAATGTTCAAATGGAAATTGATCAGAGATTCAAAGGATATTAACAAAATCTAGGTGAAGGGAGATGATCCAATTTCATCTATTAAACAGTGGAATGTGGTCAAGGACTGAATGGTGTTTGCACTGCAGCTTAAAACAGAGCCTTGGCCTATCCTGACTCACGAAGCCTGTTTATCTTAAAAATGCAATATCGGATATCAGCTGCAACATTGGAAGATTAGCTAAGAAGGGCATTAATATATTGTTTGGAACTGGTGGGAAATAATTCAAATTAACTCAAGGAAACTGCATTCAGAACAGAAATATTAAAGGTGAAGCTTCCCTTTCAAATAAAAGCAATGTAAATGTGTTTGATGTTGATTTGGCATTGAACTCTTCAGAATTCCATGCCATGCCTCAGGTATTGCTTTAATATTTTCTTTGGGTAATTTCATGGCTCCCTGTGCAGATATAAGAACTTGTTAATTCAGCTCATGAATATACCGAAAAATCATGTCCACAGGGGATTAAAGCAAAACAGATAGGTATGACTAAACATAACTCAGAATTAATTCATTCAAGTTGCTCTTTATCTTGTAAAGCACAAAAAGTAAATGATTTGATTTCAATTACCTTGTCTACACGGAAGTTCAACTGCTTTGTCGAAAGCTCCAGGATTGGTCCAATGAATTCACAGAGGATGTTCACAGTTTTTATTTTCTCCTTCCCAAACTGCTTCCCAATGATAGCGCTGCCCACCAGCTGACCACGGACAACCTGCAGGGAATCAAATGATGGCATAGATGCTGTGCAAATATCAGCAAAATGTAAAGGTGATTTGATGTATAAACAGTTGGAATGGAAAATTAACACAATGGACATTCAAAGGGCAATCCCATGTATATAACAGGCACATGCCTTTCTTCCTGCTCTATAGTTACTGGGGTTTATTTACACACTCAGTGGTCGACCATAAGGTGCACAAGTACATTTTACTACCTAACCAAGACCAACTCTGTTCACTATCAGATCATCAATCTATGATGGACAAAAAAAGGATTGAAAGGAGAACACATTTTGAATCTGTAAGATATATAACTTGGTTCAGAAGGAAGTACATACACAATTGGACAGAATGTCGAACTGGTCGTGATTTAATATCAGTTAATATGAACTGGCACTGTAAAAATAAGAAATGTTCAGTCTGTATCACCAGGGTAATTTGGTGATTTAATTTAGATGGCGTTAAAAGCAGCTTAAAGCAATGCCATCCTTTGTGACAACGAAGCACAACGAAAGGAGAGATTGACTTGTAATGGTGAAGATACACAAAATCTAAGAACAAATTACATGGCAAACACGAGGAAATCTGCAGATGCTGGAAATTCAAGCAACAGACACAAAAAAATGCTGGTGGAACACAGCAGGCCAGGCAGCATATATAGGGAGAAGCACTGTCGACGTTTTGGGCTGAGACCCTTTGTCAGGACTACATGACTATAAGTTACATGGTTTTTGTTTGAAAGAGCATCATCAGCTTCAATATCTGTTCAACTCTGGCAATCCAAATAACATTTTTCCACCTATTTTAAAGAATATATTACTATCCTTCTGAGGCCTACTGTTGGAAAACTGGAAAGATTTAGTTTCCACACAAAAGGAAGGGTAATGGTGGTGATGGACTGAAAGCAGCATAACTTCATCCAGGATACATACTGAAAAATCATGCTGCTTTATTACAATGGGAGATTACGATTGCTTGAAATAAAGAAGAATGGAAAAGCGCAGACAGAAATAGACATTTTGCAGTGAATGTGGAATTACAAGTCAGGAAAAGTAAACCAGAGTATAAGAAATTTATGAAGCAAAAACAACTGAATGAATTCTTGCCGTTGCATTACAGGATGATTATGGGAGTTCTGGAGAGGATGCAGTTGATGATTGTCAGCATGTTGCCAAATGGAGTTAAGGTTGGATATTGGGTCATTTTTTCTGGAGCATTAGAAGCTGAGGGGAGATCGGATATAGTACAGTTCATAACATTTATTTACAGATACAGCAAGGAACAGGCCCTTCTGTCCCAACGTGCTGTACCACCCACCCAGCAACTAAGTCCAGCCTAATCAAAGAAAAATTTACAATCACTAATTACCTACAAACTGGTCTGTCTTTGGACTATGGGAGAGCCTTGAGGAAACCCACACAGTCGCAGGGAGAAACATTTTAGCAACGGCACCAGAATTGAACTCCAAACTCTGACACCCCGGAGCTAATTTCTACGCTACCGTGGCATGGATCCTATTATGAGAGACATAGATGGTAGATCAGAGCCTTTCTCCCAGGCTGGAAATGTTAACTACTAGAAAGCATAGATTTAAGGTAAGACGGAGGAAGTTTAAAAATTTATGAGCTAAGTTTTGCATTACACAGTAGGTGCCTGGAAGCCATTGTCAGGGTGAGTGGTGGAAGTAGATGCATTAACAATGTTTATGAGGTATTTATGCAGACACATGAATTGACAACGAATACAGGGATATACAGAATCAAGGGCAGCACTGGCATCATGGGCTAAAGAGCTTATTCCTGTGCTCGTCTGTTCTGTGCTCTATCAAAAGGACCCCATACCAGTCTTTAGAAAAGTTTAAATAGCCATGAGAAGAAATAAAGATGAAGGGAACATATGAAAAAGGACACAATTAGGACTACAACTTGGGGTTTGAATAAATATCAATGCTATAGACTATTTCCATGTGTAATTCTGACTTAGTAGATGAAGGAATTTTATTTTTGTTAATAAACTATTCAGCTCAATGAGTAAAGGAGTGTTGCTAATGATACAATGCTGCCTGACACCACACATACACTATTCCCAGTGGAAAGAAATTCAAAGTAAATTTATTATCAAAGTACATATACAGTATGTTACCATATACTATATTGAGATTCATTTTCTTGCAGACATTTACAGGGGAAAAAGTAAATACAATAGAATTTTACAAGAACTACATAAATGAAGACTGACAAACACAAATGTGCAAAAAGAAAACAAACAGTGCAAATAAATAATAAAACTGAGAACGAGTTGTAAAGAGTCTCTGAATGGTGAATCTGTAGGTCGTCAAATCAGTTCAGAATAATAGTGGAAGTTCAGGAGCCTGATGGAAGCAGAGTAATAACTGCTCCTGAACTGGGTGATGTGGGACCTAAAGCTTCTGTACCTTCTTCCTGATGGTAGTAGAGAGATGAGGGAATGCCCTGCACAGTTGATGTCTCTGATGATTGATGCTACTTTCTTGTGGCAGTGCTCCTATGTAAACATACTCAGTGGTAGGAAAGGCTTTGCCAGTGATAGACTAGGATATATTCTGTGCTGGGAATTGATGATGTCATACCAGACCATAATGTAACCTGCTAAGATACTCTCTACTGTGCATTTATAGACATATGTCGAAATTTTCGATCTGCCAAATCTATGGACATTTCTAAGAAAGCAAAGGTGCAGCCTTGCCTTCTTTGTGATGACACTTTCATGCTGGTCCCAGGACAGATAACCTGACGTAGTAATGACAAGCAATGAACTTCTTCATTTCCAGTCCCCTAATGAGGACTGCCTCATGGACCCCTAGCTTCTTCTTCCTGTAGTTGATTGTCAGCTTTTTGGTTTTGCTGACATTAAGTGAGAAGCAGTTGTTGTAGCACCACTCAACTAAATTTTCAAAGCATATTTTAATCTCAAAATTATACATTCAATCTAATTTTCAAATTAACAGATGGTCAGAAGAAATTATTCAAGAATGTGTTCCAAGCCTCCTTAGAAAAAGTGACAAAGATAGACTGACACCTGGCCCCTGAAAGATGATGCTGAGAACTCTGGAACTGTGTGAAGAACAGACAGAAGCCCAGCATAAACAGCAGAAAGGGTCAGAATTTCAGAAACAAGCCTGGACCAACAGGAGAACAGTCCAAACTGACCTCATCGGTTATCTCAAAAACTCACAAACCTCTCGACTAGAAGTAAGTCATCCCCAATCCGAAAAGATTGCCTAACTTTGCTTCAAGTAGTCAGAATTTGTGCTTCAAGATGCTCTTGTGTTTCACCATTACATCTGATAACACTTCCAAAGCATGCTTAAACATAGCATCTGGTGCCATTCACACACATTAGCCACAGAGGCTAGAAGAAGTCTTAACAAGAATCTGAGAATGTGCAATACAGAATAGCTGAGATGTACAAGACAACTAAAACTTGTTAAAACATTTCCTTCCACGAGCTCTCATGCTTTGAAATGGCTAGCAAAGAGAACATGCAAATGTTGGTAGGTCATTGGGCAACAGTCTGCAGAGTCTGTCACAGAGAGCGAAAGTACATTGTCTTATTGCAGGTATATAGACCCCAAAGAGACAACAGCAGGAACACTGTGCATAGCTCAGATCTCCCTATTCAGTAAGGAAGGAGATGTTTTCCTTCACTAACTTGCTTCCTGGCACAGCAGGTTTGTTTTCTGGGAGAAGCTTAAGAACACAGGATATACACTCTCTGGCACTTAGAAGAATCATATAGAATCACACATAATTATTCCTGGGGTTGATTGTGTTTATATGATGATACTTCCCCTGTCTAGAATCGGGAGCATATTCTCAGGCTAAGGTTTCAGCCAATCAGTATTGTAGGATGAGAAGAAAAATTTTCAGCTGATAGGTAGTAAACATCAGAATTCTCTACCAGTTAGGCTGTTAAGAGCTCAGCCACTGAGTATATTCAAGAGATACACTGACAGTTTTTTAGATATTAATGAAATTGAGTGATATGTTCAAAAGTGACTCTCAAATAAACCATTAGCTATAACCTTAATAAAGGCTAAATGGCCTATTTTATCTTCTACGTTAGTGACATACTTAGTCATTGATCTTCACTGTAATTATTGAGAAAATAGATTGACGTGTTAAGAGAAGATGGTGACAGAGGGAGTACCAGACATAGACATGAATGTGGAAAGTTACCGAAGTGCTGCTCCTAGCCTTTTTCTGATATTCTAACCAAGTGGGAAAATTTTGAAAGCCAGGCAGCATCTGTGGATAAGAGTAAAGTGTTGACGTTTCAGGGAGAGGCCTTCCTTCAGGACTGAGAAAGTGCCAGAATAAAAATGTGGGGGGGAGGGGAAAAAGCAAGCTGGAAAGTGATGGGTGAAGCCAGGTGGGTGGGAAAGGTCAAGGGCTAGATATGAAGGAATCTGATTGGAGAGAAGAGTGGACAATAGGAGATGTGGAAAGAGGAAGATACCCATGGGCAAGTAATATGCAGGTAGAAAGAAATGAAAGGTCAGAGTGCAGAATAGAGGAAGGGGGATGAATTTTGTTCACTGGAAGGAAAAATCAATATTCTTGCCATCAGGTTGGTGGGTACCAGATGGAATATAAGGTGTTGCTCCTCCACTCTGAGGGTAGCCTCATCTTGGCACAAGAGGAGGCCATGGACTGACATGTCAGAACGGGAATTAAAATTGGAATTGAAATGTCTGGCCATAAGGAAGTCCCGTTTGTGGTAGACAGTGCAGTGGTGCTCGACAAAGCTGTCCCCTAACTTATGATGGGTCTCACCGATGTAGAGGAGTCCGCATCAGGGGCACCAGACACAATAGAAGACCCAACAGATTAGCAAATGAAGTGAATGGAGTGAATTAGCCTTGAATGAAGGTGAGGTAGGGAGAGTATGGGCAGCTTTTGACTTAGGCCACTTGTAGGTACAAGTGCCTGGAGGGAAATTAGTAAGGATAAGTAAATTATGGAGGCAGCAATCCCTGCAGAAAGTGGAGGAGGGAGGTAAAGATATGTTTAGTGGTGGGATCCCTTTAGAGAAGGCTTAAGTTGCAGAGGATAAAGTGTTGGATGCAAAGGCTGATGGGGTGGTAGGTAAGGACATGAGAGGCTCTACCGCTATTATGATGGCAGGAAGATGGTGTGATATAGAGGAGATGTGAGTGAGGGAAATATCAATAGTAGAGGGAGGGAAGCCCCATTCTTTAAAGAAGGAGGACATCTCTGAAGCGGCCTAAGTGCTACACCTGCCCATACAGCTCCTCCCTCACCTCCATGCAGGGCCCCAAACAGTCCTTCCAGATGAGGCAACACTTCACCCGTGAATCTGCTGGGGCTTAACCCTCCTCTAAATTGGTGAAACCCTTCGTAAATTGGGGACCACTTTGTCGAGCACCTTGAAACTACCTGCCACAAGTGGGACTCCCCGAAGGCCAAACATTTGAATTCAGATTCCTATCCCCTTTCCAATATGTCGATCCATAGCCTCCACTTGTGCAAAGGTGAGGCTACCTCTAGATGAAAGAATAACACGTTAGGAGCAATGTCTAGATACCCTCCAACCTGAATATTGATATCTCCTTCTGGTTTACAAATTTCTCCCCTCCCCCATTCCCCACTCTGACCTTTCACCATTTCTCACCCGCCCATTACTTCCCCCACAGTCCCCCCTTCCCTTTCTCCTACTGTTTGGTTTCCTCTCCAGCAGATTCTTTCTTCTCCAGCACTTTACCTTCCCACCCATCTGGCTTCACGTATTACCTTCCAGCTATCCTCTTTTCACTTCCCCCACCTTTACACTCTGGCATCATCCCCCTTCCTTCTCAGGCCCGAAGAAAAACCTTGGCCTGAAAACTCATCTGTTTACTCTTTTCCATAGATACTGGCTGACTTGCTGAATTCCTCCAGCACTTTTTGTGTCTTACATAGGAAATCTACAGCAGATCCTGCGGCCCACAATCTTGTGCCAAATACGTACTTACTTTAGACATTACCAAGGGTTACCCATAGCCTTCTCTTTTTCTAAGCTCCATGTGCCTATCCAGGAGCCTCTTAAATGACCCTATCGTATCCGCCACCACCACCATCGCCGGCAGCCCATTCCACACACTCACCACTCTGTGTAAAAGAACTTACCCCTGACATCTCCTCTGTACCTACTTCCAAGCACCTTAAAACTGTGTCCTCTTGTGCTATCAATTTCAGTCCTGGGAAAAAGCCTCTGACTATCCACACGATTAATGCCTCTCATCATCTTATACACCTCTATCAGGTCACTCTCATCCTCCGTCACTCCAAGGAGAAAAGGCCGAGTTCACTCAACCTATTCTCATAAGGCGTGCTCCCCAATCCAGGCAACATCCTTGTAAATCTCCTCTGCACCCTTTCTATGGTTTCCACATCTTTCCTGTAGTGAGGCGACCAGAACTGAGCACAGTACTCCAAGTGGGGTCTGACCAGGGTCCTATAAAGCTGCAACATTACCTCTTGGCTCCTAAACTCAATCCCGCGATTGATAAAGGCCAATGTACCATACACCTTCTTAAACACAGAGTCAACCTAAAAAGTAGCTTTGAGTGTCCTACCTCACACTTATCTGGGTTGAACTCTATCTGCCACTTCTCATCCCAGTTTTGCATCCTATCAATGTCCCGCTGTAACCTTTGACAGCCCTCCACACTATCCACAACACCACCAACCTTTGTGTCATCAGCAAATTTACTAACCCAACCCTCCACTTCCTTATCCAGGTCATTTATAAAAATCATGAAGAGAAGGGGTCCCAGAACAGATCCCTGAGGCACACCACTGGTCACCAACATCCATGCAGAATATGACCCATCTACAACCACACTTTGCCTTCTGTGGGAAAGCCAGTTCTGGATCCACAAAGCAATGTCCCCTTGGATCCCATGCTTCCTTACTCTCTCAATAAGCTTTGCATTGGGTACCTTATCAAATGCCTTGCAGAAATCCATATACACTACATTTACTGCTCTACCGTCATCAACATATTTAGTCACATCCTCAAAAAATTCAATTAGGCTCTTAAGGCACGACCTGCCTTTGACAAAGCCATGCTGACTATTCCTAATCATATTATACCTCTCCAAATGTTCATAAATTCTGCTTCTCAGGATCTTTTCCATCAACTTACCAACCACTGAGGTAAGACTCACTGGTCTATAATTTTCTGGGCTATCTCTACTCCCTTTCTTGAATAAGGGAACAACATCTGCAACCCTCCAATCCTCTGGAATCTCTTCTGTCCCTATTGATGATGCAAAGATCATTACCAGAGGCTCAGCAATCTCCTCCCTCACCTCCCACAGTAGCCTGGGTACATCTCGTCTGGTCCCGGTGACTTACCCAACTTGATGATTTCCAAAAGCTCCAGCTCATCCTCTTTCTTAATATCTATATTCTCAAGCTTTTCAGTCCACTGCAAGTCAGCACTACAACTGCCAAGACCCTTTTCCATAGTGAATACTGAAGTATTCATTAAGTACCTCTGCTATCTCCTCTAGTTTCCACTTTTCCACTATCACACTTGATTGCTCCTATTCTCTTACATCTTATTCTCTTGCTCTTCACATACTTGTAGAATGCCTTGGGGTTTTCCTTAATCCTGCCCGCCAAGGCCCTCTCATGGCCCCTTCTGTCTCTGCTAATTTCATTATTGCTTTAGATTTCTAGCATCTGCAGGCTTTTGTGTGTTTGAAAATGAGAAAGCCCTGCATGTTGCAAAGGTGGGCATCATTCACTTTGACAGCAATCCGCAAAAGCAAATGTTTTCACCCAAAAAGGGTCACCTTATTTCCCTTAAAGCCCCCATAGAATCATTGCTCAACAATATTTCCACTGTATTAAAGCAGTTAGCAGCACTTTTAAGAGGTGGAATAATGCAAAAATAACACACAGGGCTTTTTGCCGGAGAAGTTCATCTCTATTCAGCACCTGCATGTATCAGAACAGCGCTGATCTTTATCCTTTAGACTTTTCTCTTCATCAGCTTTTTCAAAGCCAATAATCTTTGGGGATCATAAGTAGAAGATATCACAGGTTATTTTCTTCTCCCAGTCCACTAGCTGTGGCTGAACCACGCAGTCTGCAACATTAATATTCAATCCAAACTGTGCTTCCTCTCTACACCTATAGCCAGTATCCTTTTGTCAGCTTTCACCACCCCTGCTCAGCACATTTGTTGCTCATAATTGTGTACTAGTTGCCTCTCAGTTCAACCATTTGAATGTTCACTAAGCCACCTTGTCATCTCCATTAGCAAGTGCCATTTAACCCACCTTTGCTCATCGATTTATTTAACTTTTGGATAGTAATATTTTGAAATTAAAATTCCCACCTTCATGTGCTAGTTTCTCCAAGGTCTTTCCCCTTCTCCGTTCTTTCAAGTTCTTCAGTCCTATGATATTGTATTCTGACCTCCTGCACTTTGTCAATAGTGTTTATTATTATTGGAAGTCCTTCAGCTCCCCAGAGTTAAACTCTGGAATTCCTTCCCACAATTTATCCTGATGTGAAATGCTGTTAAAGTGTTTTTGCAAAAGGTTGCCATGAAGCACATTCACATACTCTATCTCACCAAGCCGTTGGAAAGTTATTTTGGTTGAAGAAATGTGTTTTGCTGCTATGCTCCAAATAGCTAATGAAGTAGAAGGAAACACAAAGGGAATTCTGGAGACAATGATTGAGATGTCTGAAAGGAAGGATATACAAAGGGTAGGATCAATAAAACAAAGACTGATGAAGAAATGAGAAGATGGGAAAGCGCGAGTACATAACTTGCAGGTGGGGAGGATCAATTCTGTCAACTCAGGCACATCAGGGTCTAAAAATCAGCTGATAAACTAAATGTATCAAGCATCGCATGTTGTTCAACCAAATACTGGTACACACATTAGAAAAAATAACCTATAGATATTTTTAAAGAGTTGCGATCATTAAAATAAAATTGAAATGCCACATTATAATTATACTAAAAAGACAGTTAGACATGTTAAGATGAAGTTGAAAAAGACAGAAAACATGAACAGTTTGAACACTTCATACTTATTGTTTAAAGGAGACCCTTTCTTACCTGTGGCATGTCTGATTCTCCTTCTAACACCAGAAGAGCACTTTGACCTGGCTCAAGGTCCATACGCAGAGGTCTGACTCTGAAGCTGGGAACATATTGCCCTTTGGGAGGGGGAGAAATTTTATATTTCATATCAAGAGACATAGGCTGTTTCTGTGGAGAAGGTTTAAAAATGAGAGGAAAACCTTCTGTCTTCCAGTATATTTGATGGTGTCGCCGTCCACGGTTTGTCAGTTTAACTGAATAGTGGCAAACTTGAGAACTGTAACAAATAAGACATGTCACAATTGTTTATCAAGGCTTCAGATAAACGTGTTAGTAGCTGTGCAATATTTGACTACAGTGAACCAGATAGATGCCTTAGGGGCCAAATCTGCAAGTAAAATACTCAAACACATGCACAGGTGTCAAGCCCTAAGGGCCTGTGCACATCACCTCTAGAACCCACAGTGGTGCAGTAGATAAATCACTGGACTTGCAGCTGAGAATCTGGAACATCGAACTGGAGTCAGGGTAAATGTCCCAGCATAGCAAAAATCCAAAATTTCATAAACAAAAGAAATCATTTGAGAACCCAGACAGTTCTGCATCTTGTTCTCTTGTTATTTCACAATGTTTTTACATCGCCAATTCTCACACTGTCTGTAAGGAGTTTGTACATTCTCCCCCATGACTACATGGGTTTCCTCTGGGTGCTCTGGTTTCCTCCCACATTCTAAAGATGTATGGTTTAGTACGCTAATTGGCCATATGGGTGTAATTCATCAGCATGGACTCATTGGGCCAAAAGGGCCTGTTCCTGTGCTGTATCTCTAAATAAGTAAAATAATATTCAACAACATCAAAGAATACATCTTCAAGTGACACATATTTTGAATATCACCACTATGTCAAACACTGCATAATTTACCACACCTCACCAGAAATCACTATGAATGATAGCTTATGCTAAAATGTCATATGCTCTGCTGTCCACCCTGTTCACACAACATTATGACCAGAACTCAGAGACCGCTGCCATCCGCTTGACCATGACAAACCAGAACCAGAATCATGGGCCAGCAAGGGATAGATAAGTCACGGAGAAAATGGTGTTGGCTATAAATTAGTTGGCTGAGTCCTGGAAAATATCAGGAGTCAATTATGGAGTATATAAGCTAAGATAAAAGGGAAATTTGATTTCTGGATATAGGAAGAAAATTCATGAACTCAAAAATGGAAAATGTCCAAAGTGTCCTGTTCTGTGATTCTGATGTAACACCACAGGTTACAAGCCCCACTTTTGACAAAGGTTAGTAATGATAAACCTGATTACGATTCTAATTCTGTAAAGAGTACCTTGCAACGAATCAATGAATAATACAGCACCAAGTGAGGCTATTCAGCTCACTGTGACTTAACCAGATCTTTGTTCAAGATTCCCAATTAGTCAGTCTCCCAGGCCTTTTCCCCAGAGTTATGCAAGTGTTTTACATTTAATAACGATTTAGCCACAGTAACTCATTTCCCCTTTCACACCTTTTCATACAATGAGTTCCACACTTCAGCTGCATAAAGAAAAAAATCTTATGTTATTTCTGGTTCCTTTGCAATTTACCTTTAATTTTTAGTTTCTGATAAACTATTTCCATTTGAAAAGTAGATTATCAAATAGGAACAGTTTTTTTTATCTCCATCGAAGTCTTTTATGATTTTAAACACTTCAATTGAAGGTGACTTCAAACTTTTCTGCTCTAATCAAACTTATGAATAGTGATGGACTCATTAAAAGTCAGTCTAAAATAATAAGCACTTTGTGATAAAATGGAAGATTTTTGCTAGTTTTTTTGTTCAACATACAAAATGAAGACTATACATGGTTATTACTTAATTTTGGACTTACTGTAAAACATAGCAGCAGAATTAGGCAATTCAGCCATCAGATCGGCTCTGCCATTCCATCATAGCTGATCCCACTCAACCCCGTACACCTACCTTCTCGCCATATCCTTTGATGCCCTGACCAACCAGGAAACGATCAACTTCCACCTTAAATATACCCACAGACTTGGCCTCCACTACAGTCTGTGGCAAAGCACTCCACAAATTTACTACTCTCTGGTTAGAAAAATTCCTCTTTACCTCTGTTCTAAAGGGTTCCCCTCAAATATGAGTCTGTGCCCTCTAGCTCTGGATACCCCACCACAGGAAACATCCTCTCCACATCCACCCTACCTAGTCCTTTCAATATTAAATAAGTTTCATTGAGATACCCACACATTCTTCTAAATTTTAGTGAGGACAAGGCCAAAGATGCCAAACGCTGCTCATATATTAACCCCTTCATTCTAGGAATCATCCTCGTGAACCTCCTCTGGACTCTCTCCAATGATAACACATCCTTTCTGAGATATAGGGCCCAAAACTGTTGACGATTCTCCTAAGTGTCTCATAAAGCCTCAGCATTATCTCCTTGCTTTTATATCCTATTCCCCTTGAGATGAATGCCACATTGCACTTGACTTCTTTACCACAAACTCAACCTGTAAATTAACCTTCTGGGACAAGGACTCCTAAGTTGCTCTGCACCTGTGATGTTTGAACCTTCTCCACACTTAGATAATTGTCTGCACTATTGTTCCTTTTACCAAAATGAATTATCATACATTTCCCATTTGCTGCCTCTTGCCTGTCAGCCATTCCTCTATCCATGCCAGTGTCCTTCCTGGGATACCATAGAAATGCATTAACATACATTTCCCAACACTGAATTCCACCTGCCACTGTTTTGCCCATTCTTTCATTCACAGAACTTGTGTCCACACATCTTGATCCATTCTATCCCCCTTGGTTCAGTTTCTTCCCACCTACATCAGAGACACTTCACATGCTCTCGATCTCAACAACGTTCAATTCACTGGCCCTGAGCTCCTCACTTTCACCATGGATGTCCAGTCTCTAGAAGCTTCTATTCCCCCTTAAAGAAGGCCTTAAAGGGGTCCACTTCTTTCTCGTTGTTTTCATGTTATTCAAAGTACAAAAACCTGGGTTTGTACCTGTCCAAAGGGAATTGCAGGAATGAACTCAAGAACTGAATCTCAGATCAGTTGCCATTTTCTGTGCATTCTCTACTTGGAAGGCTAATATATGCACATAGAAACAATGATGCCAGGTATTCCCTATGACTGTTGAAATGTTGATGGCAATAACTACATACCTGTGTGGATAGCTTCCTCATCTGTAAGCTGTAAGTCATTGGTTCTACCTTTCTGCAACTAAAAGCTACACTGCACCACTCACAGCTGTGGTTGCTACAGGGTTTGGCAGGTTGGTCTAGTCTGAAAATATTAAGAATGGGCAACACAGGAAAGATAGACTGTCGCTGCATTGGAGATACTGGCAGAGGAGGGAGAAAGGAAGAGAGATCTATCTGTAGGCAACTCTGTACAATAGATATTCACAGCAGGCAATACAAGGGGATGATACAATCTCATCACTGAACTTCCAGCCTTAAGCAATTGAAGTGCCTAACACATTCTGATCCTACTTCACACATTCCTCTTCCCTTTCACAGAACATAGAAAGGCCCTTTGCCATCTCTTCTTCTGAGAGCCTGTTCCAGTCCCTACCACTCCAGGTGTAGAAAACCTGTCTCATAAGTATCCTTTAAACTTTCCACACCATCCTCACCATAAATCTTTACCTTCAAGTATTTGACATTTCATTTCTCAACATTTTCAGAGTTACAGTATTCAGGCGATGAAAACCAGCCACTTTACTGTTCTCTGATTCCAACTTCCTAAGCAAATCCCCAAACAGTTTTGGAAGGCATCAGAACCTGAAGCATTTGACGTGACTACTTGCCTGAATAGTGATCCAAGGTTAAGATGTGGTCCAAACGGTTTGTTAGATACAATGGTACATCCTGTGCCCTTGGCTTGCACATGGATGCATTTTGCATGACTGTCCTCTATTAATAAGATCACCTTGTCTTCAGACCAGATGGTGTCATCAAGATGTGCCACAATAGTCATATCTACGTGACCAAGAGGGGGAATCACAGTTTCACTGGGTAGCAAACGCCATTTCGAGTTTTCCATTGCCTGAAATACAAATTAGATCATAGACAACCTATTAATGTGATGAAGCAGGCCAAACCACCTTCACCACCCTGAACCTAAACACATTATGTACTAGATCATGAAGTACCATTCTAACTGGATCCAGAAAGTAGAAATAATGTATCTGAGAGTAGTGAGTGAGCACTAACATGACCATGAAAACAGAGGCTGGAAATTTATAGCAAATCACTATAGGGAAATAATTTCAATATAACACTGGACTAAACATCTACTATTACACATATAATTTTCAACTAATAGTCAGAACTGCATATACAAAGCACAAAATAATTCTGCAATTTTTAACTCTGCAATAAAGCAAAAAAATATTGCACTTTACAGTTCATTGGTTAGGTAGCTCCTGGAGTTACGGAGCCAAGATTCAAGATTGAAGATTGTTTAATATCATTTCTAGAATATAAGTGTAAAGCAGAATAAAATAATTGTTCCTCTGGATCCAATGCAGCACAAAAAAAAACAATATGATAAAGAACATAATAGTAAAAAAGCACAATAAATATAAATAACTTAAGACAGCTTATATACATAGACTGATTGTATGTCCATAAAGAGATGCTAGGCACAGGAGTGTCTGCATATAAAGTGATTCTGACAGGAAATGCTAACGTTGTGGTGCTGGGGGTGTGGAGGTAATTATTGATTAGCCTTACTGCTTGGGGAAGTAACTGTTTTTGAGTCTAATGGTCTTGGTATGGATGCTACATAGCCTCCTCCCTGACAGGAATGAAACAAACAATCTATGAGCAGGGTGGGTGGGATCCTTCATGATATTGTTGGTCCTTTTCCTGCATCTTTCTGTATCATCAGCATGTAGGCTAGTGCTGCTGATGCAGTTGGCAGTTTCGATTACCTGGTGTTGAACCTTCCTGTCTGCTGCAGTGTAGTTTCTGCACCGTGCAGTGATGCAGCATGTTAGGATGCTCTCCACTGCGCATCTGTGGAACAACGTGAGTACAGATGTGCATAGTCCAGCTCTCTTCAGCCTCCTCAGAAAGTAAAGGCATTGTTGAGCTTTGCTGATTGTGTAGGATGTGTCCTGGGACCATGAGAAGTTGTGCAAGATGGCACCCAAGAGTTTGAACCTGTTCAGTTTCCACTGCTGTGCTGCTGATGTAAAGAGGGGCGTAAGTGGGACGAGTTCCCCTCAAGAAAATAACTACCTTCTTTGTCTTGTTGGAAGAGGTTGTTTGTCTAATATCAGGTCTTGAGCTCTTCCACCTCCTCTATGTAGACCTTTTCATCTGCTTCTACCACCACCCCTGACAGCATGTTCCATGTATTTACAACAATGTATAAAAAACTAACTTCTTCCCTACACTTTTCACCAATCATCTTAAAAGTATTTCCTGTTGTACTAGCCACTGCCATCCTGGGAAAAGGGTGTTGGCTTTCCACTCTATCTATAACTCTAGTCATCTTGTACACCTCTATCAAGGCATCTCTCATCGTCCTTCCCTCCAAAAAGAAAAGCCCTAGCTTTCTTTCATAGCCTTTCCTCGTAAAATATGCTCTCTAATCCAAGCAGTTTCTTACTAAATCTCCTCTGCACCCTCTCCAAAACTTCGACATGCTTTCTATAATATGATGACCAGAACGTAACACAATACTCCAAGGTTTTATACAGCTACAACATTACCTCATGCCTCTTGAACTCAATCCCTCAACAGATGAAGACCAACACTTCACACACCTTTTATCACCCTATCAACTTGTGAGGTAGTTTTGGGGGATCTATGAAATTGGACCACAAGATCCCTTGGTTCCTACAAACTGCTAAGAATACCACTATTAACGTTATATTTTCCAAAGGGTATCACTTCATACTTTTCCAAATTAAACGCCATCTACCACTACTCATCCCAGCAATGCATCCTTTGCAACCTTCTACGCTACCCACAATACCACCAACCTTCATCTCATCTGCAAAATTCCGCACCACCTTTCTACCACACCATCTGCTCCTATCCTTGTCCAAGGTTAGAGAAAAAGACTCAGAGTTGTGCTCACTCTGAAATGCTCACCCACTAAGATATCTGTCGCCTGACTAGGTTCATTGCCTAGTACCAAATCCAGTATGGCAACTCCTCTAGTAAGCCTTTCTACATATTGTGTAGGCATGACTGCCCAGACCTTTCTTCTTCCTCCTTCTTCTACTTGCTGCATCTACCTTTACACTAACTGCTATGTCCTCTGACCTATCACTCTGGTTCCCATCTCCCTACCAAATTAGTTTAACCCCCCCCCCCCCCAAACAGCTCGAGGAAACCAGCCAGCAAGGATGTTGGTCACCTTCAGATTTAGATGTCACCCTTCCTTTTTACACAGGTCATACCTTCCCCAATAATCTAAAATCTGAAACCATGCCCCTGCACCAATTCCACAGCCACACATTTAACTGCAAAATCATCCCACTCATAACCTCGCTGGTATGAAGCACAGGCAGCTATCCAAAGAGTACTACCCTCGAGGTCCTGCTTTTCAGCTCCCAATATTCCTTCCTCAGTTCCTCTACCCTTTTCCTACCTATGTAAAACTAAAAATACGAGTAATAATTGGAATTACTAAAGTACTGAACATAAAACTAATCTATCAGATTAATTCCTAACACCCGGTTGCTTTATTGGTTTATTTAATTAGTTATAATTGTCTTTTCAGTTTAGCCATATGACTTAGCTTTTAACCTTAACCTGTCCTTTATACTGGATAAAATTGTTGACCTTTGCACCTGCTCATTTTGCTCTCCACTTTTATGCAAAATCTTTCCTCATGCTCTTCTAGACCACATGCAAGTTCCTCAAGTGCAGACACAGGCTCTACTAAATGCAATCGTTACCTTTTCAAGAAATCACTATGATGACCTCAAAGCCGAGGTGAAGTCAAAGTAAATTTTACTATCAAGGTTTGTATTTGTTACTTCATACTAACTTGAGATTCATTTTCTTGCAAGCATTTACAGGAACAATAAAATTTATGAAAAACTATAATAACTAAAGACTGACAAACAACCGATAAGCAAATGAAGACAAATTGTGCAAATAAAACGTAATAATAAAGTAATACTGAGAACATGAGCTATAGAATCCTTAAAAGTGAGCTTGCAGTTTGCAGAATCAATTCAGAATTGAGCTGAGTGAAGTTATTCACACTGCTGTCAGCCCGGTGGTTATAGTGTAATAACTGAACCTGGTTCTGTGGGACCTCCTGCCCAATGGTAGTAGCAAGAAGAGAGCATGTCCAGGATGGTGAGAGTCCCTAACAATGGATACTGTTTTCTTGCGCCAGTGCTCCATGTAAGTGGTGGACAGGGCTTTGACTGGGATGGTCTAAGCTATATCTACTACTCTTTGTAGACATTTCCAATCCTGGACATTGGTATTTCCAAACAAGACCATGATGCAACCATTCAAGGTACTCACCACCATACATCTATAGAAGTTTGTCAAAGATTTTGGTGACATACTAAATCTACACATTCCTCTAAAAAAGTAGAGGCACCATTGTGTCTTCTTTGTGGATTGTAGTTACGTGACAGTTCCAGGACAGATCCTTGCATATGATCATGTCAAGGAATTTGAAGTTACTTCCAATCCGATGATGAGGACTTGCTCATGGACCTCCGTCTTCTTCCTCCTGCAGTCAATAGCTAGCTCTTCGGTTTTGAGTGGAAGGTTGTAGTTGTGGCACCTTTTCAACTAGATTTTTAATCTCCCTCTTATTTGCCAATTACTTAGTTACACAATCATAGGAATAAAGTGAGTAAAACAGGGAGCTAAGCACTCAGCCTTGTGTGGCACCTGTGCGGACAGTGATCGTAAAGGCGTTGCCAATCCAAACTGACTGGGGTCTGCAAGTGAGGAAATCAAGGATCCAGTTGCACAGGATGGTATGGAGGCCCACGTTTTGGAGTTTAGTAACATGCTTCAAGTTGATGGTAGTATTGTATGCAGAGCAGTAGTCAATTAGAAATGGAATTTCATTGTCCAGGTGTTGCAGAGCTGAGTGAAGAGTCAACAAAATGGCTTCTGCTGTTGATCTGTTGAAATTGAAACTTACTTAGCCATTTACTGCAACAAGCAGACTATTGTTTACTCTTGATTAACACTCTCAAGGTGAATTTTAAATGCAAAACTAAAATTAATTTTAGTATGAAATTAATCCCTCACCAGTTCCAGTGCTCTGTATAAACTGTTCTTTAATTAAGCAGTCACGTGTAATGGGTATCCAAGGATAATTAAATGAACATAGCACATTGGAGTAATTACAAGATTTAGAACCAGAGCTGCAGTCCATGGTTAGGCCAGTGAAGGAATTGCTGTCTATAACTGATGGAAAAACGATAGATTTATTAGGCCAGCCAGAAGTACCTACAGATCAAAAGAGGTTGTAAGACCAGCAGAGACTATGAAGCATATGGCTGATAATGAATAATATAAATTAGAAATTACATGAGAGTGGCTGATATCTGTAATGTCCTGATGAAGGATCTTGGCCCAAAATGTCGACTGTTTACTCTTTCCCATAGATGCTGCCTGGCTTGCTGAGTTCCTCCTGCATTTTGTGTGTGTTGCTTTGGATTTCTAGCATCTGCAAATTTTCTTGTGCTTGGGATATCTGAGATGTGATGCCAATGAAGGTGATGGAATCAGATAGAATAATTATCTTTAAGAAGCATGTAGACACTTAACTAAGCAAGGTATAAAAGGATATGGTCCTAAAGTGGGAAGAGAGTAGATCGGTAAAGAAGTCTGCATGAACATCATAGATCTGAGAACCGATTTCCATGCTGTACGAATCTATAACAATGCTAGAAGTACTGAAAAGGTAGGTTTACTGAGAGGAACAAGAGTTAATAATTCTGGTCAGTGACCTTCCATCAAAGAAGTTAGAAATCAAACTTGTTTGAAGTTGCAGAAAAGAAGAAGGAGTGGAATGAACAAGGGAAATGGCTGTGATGGGATGATGAGCAGAGATTAAATGGCATAAATGGTGGCAGTGCCAATTGAGAGTGTTGCTGAAGGCTTGTTAATTGCAGCTGAATTATCTGCTGCCATTCATGTCTTTGCTACAGCTAAACAGTTTATTCTCAATCACAATTGCTTTCATTTAAACAGCAACACAGCTTTGAAATTTTTCACACATTTTTTAAATCCACCACAGGTCTCATGATCCCTGTGTCTACAATCTTCTCCAAAATTTACAATCTGCCAAAGTATCTGAGCTCCTCCAAATATGGCTTCTTGATTCTATCCAAAAAATACTGCTTACTGTATATATCAATTAACAGGCCCTACTGCCAAGGCTCTAAACTCACAAATTTTCTTGCTAAAGCTCTCGTTATTTTTACTTTTTTAAAGATACCTACCATTAATTATATGTGCTTTATGTGCTGTGGTCTCTGTGTGATTGCTGGTTCTATGTTTTGCACCTTGGCCTCAGAGAAATGCTGTTTCATTTAGGTGTATCCTTACTCATGGTTGAATGACAATGACAACTTGAACTTCAAACTTTAACCAGTCATCAGGGCCCTTCATCACTGGAAAGGAAAGCAGCAGAAACCAGGCTATACACCTCCCCTCCCCTACTTTGTTATTCTACCTTCTGCTCCTTCCCTTCCAGTCCTAATGAAGGGTTCAGCCCAAAACGTCAAAAATTTATTCCCTTCCATTGATGCTGCCTGACTTGCTGAATTCCTCTAGAATTTTGTGTTTGTGTTGTTGATACTTGCCAGAATGGTGTCATACTCTGCAGAGGCAATTGCAAATAAAGGCCGAGGGTTGAAGCTAAACCAAGACACATTAGAATTTTAAGTTAACTATAAAATGACGCTACCTTTATAATTGCAAGTTGGCTTTCACAGACATGTCCCCATTGATCCAAACAATTTATCAACAGTGATGCTGGTGAAAGTACTGCTGACGCATCACAATAATTCATCTTTAATCAATCAACCTTTCCAATTTGGAAGTTCCAATCAATACTGAAACAGCACATTTAACATAAATTATGTTATCCATAAATCAACAACATAAATTCTTTGGTAAAACAAATCTGCAGGTCATACAGATTGCCAAGATATACAGACTTAAAACATGGTAAATACTTTATGAACTTCACTATAAATCTCCAACGATGCTTCTAAGTGATGCATCAAAGTGAAGCAGTGTCCACCTACATATCAATTTTCTACATTTTCAGCCACAAGCTACAATTTTGCATGGAATTAACATAAGCAAATTTATAAAGGCAATCAAAAGGATACCTGTACAACCCTAAATTCACAAGAAAGATTGCAGGTAAGACCACAGGACATAGGAGCAGAATTAGGCCACTTGGTCCATCAAGTCTGCTCTACCATTCCATGGCTGATTTATTATCCTTCTCAACCATATTTTCCTGCTTTCTCCACATAGCCTTTGACACCCTTATTAACCAAGAAACTATTAACCTCCACTTTAAATATACCCAATGACTTGGCCCCCATAGGCATCCATGGCAATGAATTCCACAGATCTACCAACCAGTGAGTAAAGTGACATCCTTCTGTTCTGAGATTGCACCCTCTGGCCTTAGACTCTCCCACTATTGGAAACATCCTCTCTAAGTTCAGTCTATCTAGGCTTTACAATGTTCGGTTGGATATAATGAGATCCATCCTCATTCTTCTGAACTCCAGTGAGTACAGGTGCAGAGTCATTAAGTTAACCCTTTCATTCCCAGGATCTTTTTCGTAAACCCTGTCTGGACCCTTTCCAATGCCAGCATATGCTTTCTTAGATATGGGGCCCCAAACTGCATTCAATACTCCAAGTGCAGTCTGACTAGTGTCTTACAATGTCCAGAATGTTTTTGGCGTCATAGAGAGCATGGCAACTTCACAAGGACAACATAAATGAGTCAGAGACAGCAAAGGGGCAGCAAAGAATTAATTCTGTGATGACAAAGGGACATTATGGAAATATCAAGTGAGGGGAACTCCACACTGAGAGGCCGATGCTTCGGAAAACTGTGGTGAAATAAGAAACAAAATCAAATAGGCAAAGAGTGCATTAGAAAATATTTGCAGATAAAGTTAAAGGATTTATAAATGCTGGTGTTTTATAAAAGGAAGATGATTAACAGTGGAAAGGTAAGGATTATTAAGGACTAAAAATACAAACAACAGATGGTGAGAGAAGACGTGGTTTTCTCTCAGAGAATAAGAGTATGAAATAACTGGCACGGAGCAAATATAGAACTCTGAGTAGGTTACCACAGGACTGGAAGATGGCTTACAGGTACCGACAAGGTAAATCAAACTAACTCTGGTGAGCATTTGAGGAGTATTGGAATTCATCTTTTAGACAGGCAGGTTAGTCAAGGATAGCTAGAATACATTTGGGAAAGATAAGTGCCAGTAAAGATAGGGCATTTGAGCACCACACAAAATGCTGGAGGAACTCAGCAGGCTAGGCAGTATCTATGGAAAAAAAACACAGTTGACACTTCAGCTCAAAACACTGACTATACTCTTTTCTTAGATACTGCCTGGCCTGCTGAGTTCCTCCAACATTTTGCATATGTTGCTCTGATTTCCAGCATCAGCCAATTTTCTCTTGTTTAAGATAGGGCATTTGATGGAGTCCAGATGTTGATAGATTCTTGATTGGTCAACACATGAAGGGATAGAGATTTGATGGGCCAAATGGCCTAATTCTACTCCTATATCTTGTGGTCTTATGGATTTTAGAAGAATTCCACATGGTTGATTAAAACCATTAGCCTCCAAAGTTTGGTTGGTGGGGTGGAGATACGTCTCTACAAAAGGAGGTGTAAGGTGCTCCTTCTGCCCGCTAGGCTGCAGGTCACCTCGGCACCTCGGCACCTGCTTAGCTCACCAAGACCCCATCAGGGTCACATGGAGCCATGGGAGCAAGTGGTGGATAGTCAGAGGAGTAACTAGTGCACATCACAAGTCCTGGTTATGTGACCATTGCCACGTGGCAGACAATCTCTGAAGAGTATTGATAATGACTGGGGTCACTTGTCTTGTAAACACACAGCCCAGAAGAAAGCAATGGCAAACCACTTCTACAGGAAAATATGCCAAGAATAATCATCATCATGAAATGACCACTATCACCATCGTCAGAGATGTGACACATAACAAATGAAAGCCTGCAAAGGAAAACTAGAGACTTAGTTACAACATAGCTCAGAGGCAGGATGCAAAGGCTAAAAGTTGACTTATCTTTTTAATGACTGGAACTGTATGCAGTGGGTTTCAGAGGGGTAAATGTTGGCTCCATAGACTGTAACAGTTCATATTGATGATGTTAATATAGACAGCAAGAATTGGGGTGACACAGAAATTAGTTGTAAGGTTGAGTATGAGGCAAAAAGCTACAGACTTCAGTAACAAGGACAACAATTTAGCAAAAGGAAGTCAATCGAGATAAGGGTGAAGTAATGCATTTGGGAAAGTAATCAAAGTAAACTAGAAGATTGAATCAAAAGGACCTTGGAATTCATGTCCTTCAATCCTTGTAAGTAGCAGAGCAAGTAGATATGGTGATTGAGGCAGGATATGGAATATTTCTCTTTGTTATTACAGTAGCTCTGTCAGCAAGGCAGTATTTGTGATTCTATCACTGCCTCTCTGCTAATGCCCTTGGTGTTGCTAATCAATCAACCAGTCTAAACCACTGCAAATCATGGCAAGCCAATGCAATAAAAAGCCAGGTCTCCTGAGTCCACAGCTATCCTCCAATGCCATCTTTATCTTCCTCCACAGCAAACTATTAAGCTTTCAACCAGCTAAGGTACCAGCTGGGGAAGCACTGTAAAGGAGCACTTAGACAAGCACTAAGATGCACCACATTTTTAAATCTGTTAACATGTTCAAGTGCATGCCATAACAAATAGCAACAATTAACAAAATGGGGATTTAGTAGAATGGTAATGCATTTACTGAGTTCTTTTTAGGTAGTTGTTGGGATTTACTGTGGTGTTCCATGATATCCTATTTCAGATGTCCACATCCATTGAATTCAACTTTATCACTCGGACTTCCGGTTAAGACGGCGATGGTTAAAAACTATCGCTTTGTTTTATTCCTTATCTCTGTGCTCCTTCTCTCCTTTTTAACTCCAAACTGTTAAACTTTTTATTTTCCTATCTGCCTGCGAATACACCTGTTTTGCGATGGCTTCAAAGACCACCAAATCTGGGAAGAAAGAAGCTCCTGCCGCTGCCCCTCAGGCGAGATTACCTTGATTTTTCTGCAACACAGACAGGAGATAATAGCTGAAATTAAGTCTTCTATTAGTTCAGTGAATTCAAAATTGGATTACATTACGTCCATGGTGGAGGATCATGCCTGACGCGTACCACATCTCAAGTCTACTATGGATATGCCAGACCTCCGTTTCAAAGAGCTGGGAAGCGTTTGTTCCAATTTAAGAGATCATAACAATAAGTTATTATCCAAAATTACTGATTTGGAAAGTCAGAGCAGACGTCAAAAGAACAGTAAAAAAACCTTTAGTTTGCAGTGCTAAAAGTTTTCTTCTTTGTAACCGATACAAAATGGAGATGATGATGATGTAGGAAACAGGAAGTGGGATTATGGGGTGATTTTTTTTTTGAAGAGCTTGCTGCTGTTATTTGGTAGCTTTCTTGTTTTGGGATCGGGAGAGAGGGAACTCTAATGCCAACATTATTCATAGAACCTTTAGATATTTGTATTATTCAGGGCGTTTTTCTGTCCTGTTTTTATTGTTTTTCACTTTTGCCGCAGAGCTGTTACTTGAATTTCAGACAATGCTTATGTCTACTATTCTCTGTCTTTTTCTAAAGGACAACGGTTAGTCTGTTGAATTTTGTAAAATGCAATGTTAAAGGATTGAACCATCCTGTTAAAAGAAGGAAGGTGTTTTCACGTCTTTAACAGCTTAATGCAGCAATTGCTTTTTTGCAAGAAACACACATCCATAGTTCTGATAACTCTCATCTTATGTCTGGATGGGTGAGGCAGCACTTCCATTCAACTTTTCAGGCTAAAGCCAGGGGTGTTTCAATTCTTATAAATCAAAACGTTCCCTGTGAGCTTCATAATAAGGTATCTGATACAAATGGTCATTTTATTATTGACTCGAGGAAATTATATAAACATTGGTAGTCTTGGCCAATTTATATGCCCCCAATTCGGATGATGTGGAGTTTCTTGATTGTTTCTAAGGGGTCAAATAATTTCATATACTGTGATTTTAAATAGAAAGACCCATAAAGAGCGATTAAATCTGGTTAATCAAATTAAAGCAATAGACCAACTATATGCCCAGACTAAAAATCCGGAGCTGTATAAGAAACGAGTGGAACTTCTAACTATGTTTGACCTAATTTCCACTCACCCAATTGACCGCCAACTTTTGGAAAGTAAAAGCTTATTTTATATCCATGGTGATAAATCCGATAAAGTTTTAGTCGACCAGCTAAGACGTTCCAAAGTTAAACAATTTCTTACAAAAATTCAAATGGACAATGGGAATATTACCTTGGATCATTCTGAAATTAATGATAAATTCCAGAACTACTATTCTCAACTCAATACTTCTGAATCCCCAGATGATAATACTTCTGTTGAGCATTTAAAATAGTTCAAACATCTCTACGCTTTCTCCCGATTTTAGAGCTATATTGTATGCACCATTACCACTAGAGGAAATATCACCAGCTATATCTATACTGCAGTCTGGGAAATCTCCTGGACCTGATGGGTTCTCTGCAGAATTCTATAAATCATTTTCCTCACTGCTTTTGCCTCAACTAATGTTCGTTTTAACTGACTCATCAAAACATGGTAAATTGCCAGCATCATTTAATGAGGTATGTATTATTCTTTTAGCGGAAAAAGAATAATACGGGCCTCATTAAATGATGCTAGCAATTTACCATGTTTTGACCTCATACAGGCCAATTTCATTGCTAAATGTTGATGTTAAAACTTTGGCTAAAGTTTTGGCCCTTAGATTGGAGAACATTCTACTTTTAATTATTTCTGAAGACCAAACTGGTTTTTATTAAAAATCACCTCCCTTTTTTTAATATACAACATCTATTTAATATCTTATACTCATCTTCAGCTGGGATTCCTGAATGTGTCATTTCTCTAGATGCGGAGAAAGCATTTGATCGTGTGGAGTGGAATTAGCTTTTTGCAGTTTTAGGAAAATTTGATTTTGGACAAAGTTTTATTATGTGGATTAAATTGTTATATTCACATGCCACTGCTTCTGTCTTGACTAATTCTCAGCAATCCCAACCTTTTAGTCTTAAACGTGGCACCCGGCAAGGGTGTCCCTTAAGTCCCTTACTTTTTGATTTGGCTATAAAGCCATTGGTGATTGCATTTCAAAGTTGTGCTGAATTGATGGGGATTGGGGGTGGGGGGGGGTGTTGAGCACCAAGTCTCTCTTTATGCTGATGATCTTTTACTTTTTATATCAAACACAACTATCTCCTTTTCCCCAATGTTTTCACTCCTTAATAAATTGTCAGCTTTCCAGATACAATTTAAGAACAAACTTTTCCCGATAAATAGAGAAGCACAAGCACTAAAATTTCATAACCTCCCCTTTAAAGTACACCCTATTCTCATTATATGAGTCTTCATACAATGCAAATTCACAGTTACGTGAGGAACATATCTCTACCAACGTCTCTTTAGATGCATCCAAAACTCACAGTTATACAAATCACATGTGCAAGCCACACAGTCTCACTCCCGCCAGTCCCACATTGGTTTTGGAAAGGTGTGGATGTGTGATCTTGCACTCTTAAACTTTTGTTGGTTTTACCTATGGTACAGTGATTTTGTGCTTGAAATACTTAACTGTGTCTTGTAAGTGTCCGAGGTCATGTCCTGGGCCATCAGCCGACTGGCAAAGAACCCCTTTAAAACTTGAAAAAAGTTGGAAATTATAAACAGCGCAGCATCAGCTGAAGGTAACACAGCTCTGGGATGCTACTGCCGGGAACAGAATCTTGCCTTTAAAGTTCTTTTGTTGCTTGACGATGCGCCAGCATTTGGCAGCATTCATCGTAATATAGCAGTGCGTTTCCTGCCGCCAAACACAACATCGCTGATTCAGCCGCTCGACCAAGGTGTGATCCACATTCAAGGCATTTATTTTTACGGCAAGCTATCTCTCAGATGCTGCAAGCAACAGACGATTTTGAAAATCCCGGGAGTTTACCAACGGTGAGGGAATGGAGGAAGTCGGAACACTTGGCACAAATGGCAATGGACATGGACCCAAGTGTAGAACGGAGTCAGAATTTCCATCGATCCCTGCCGTCAACCCTTCTTCCCTACAAGCAATCTATGCTGAAAAACAAAATGCTGCCAAGCAAACAACCCTCACAACTTTCTTCAAACCGGTGTCATCTCCTGCTGCCGTTCTGTGAGTCTTCCTTCATCCCTTGCTGTGCTCGATGTCCACCTTCTCCATGTAAAGCTGCCCGACACCACAACAACCACTCATCTCCCAGAGCGAATACACCTGCCACTGTTGGTGAGTACTGTACACCCTAGTATGTTAACTTTCTATGATTTATTACATTGAATATTACCTTAAATTGATGAAATATAATACTAATGTTGCCTTGTGGTACTGGTTTTGTGTTGTATTGGTATGAAAACATTAATAAATTACAGATAAAACATATTTAAGAAGCCCTCTGGAACGCATCCCTATTTTCTCCATTTAAATAATTATTCACATTATGCATCGACTGCGAGGAACGTATCCCCCACATATAATAAGGATAGGGTGTAGTAAATAATCAATTTATTTACCTTGGCATTACAGTAACAAGAAATTATAAGCGTCTTTTTGGAGAAAATTTTACTAATCTTTTAAATCATACAAAACAGAGCTTAGCACAGTGTCCATTGTCCATGTCTTTCATAGGTTGAATTAATGTTGTTAAAATATTTATTCTTCCTAAATTTTTATATTTATTTCAATCTTTACCAATTTTTATTTCTAAAGTTTTTTGATTCATTACATTCTACTACTTTGTGCTATCTATGGAAGGGCAAATGTCCCAGACTAAATAAAGCTCATCTTCAAAAACCTAAAAGGGTAGGTGGTATAGCCTTGCCTAATTTTCGTTTATATTTCTGGGCATACGTTGTCTTATCTTTAGGTTGTAGCGGTGTGCTACATGCAGCGCTAAAATTACGACACAGAGTCGGTAACTGCAGTCGAAGAAAAAACTTTATTCGAAAAACCCAGCCTTGCTTTTAAGCCTCCCTCAACTTGCACCCCGTGGCGCAGAGGCTCCAAAGCTCTGTGCTCGCAAACCCCCGTAGGCTATCTCCCTTAGCCGGAACGCTGGCTAATTGTGAGCCGGTTCGGATGTGCCAGGAAATGGGTTGCCAAATACCCCCCCCCCCCAGAACCGGCGATACACCCCCCCAATGTCCAGTGTCTGGGCCGGAACCTGCTTGGGAGGTCGGCCTCTGTGCCGCGGTGCCGGAAACTCGACCGGTTGCGCCAGGTCCACATGGGCCGGTTTGAGTCGGCCCACTGTGAAAACCTCCTCTCTCCCCCCAACGTCCAGCACGAACGTGGACCCGTTGTTCCGGAGCACCGTAAACGGCCACTCATAGGGCCGCTGTAGCGGTGGCTGATGCCTGCCCCTTCGTACAAACACAAACTTACAGTGCTGCAGGTCTTTGGGTACGCAGGTGGGGTTCTGCCCATGCTGCTAAGTGGGTATGGGGGCCAGGTTACCGAGCTTCTCATGTAGTCTGCCCAGGACTGCTGCGGGTTCTTCCTCTTGCCCCCTTGGGGCTGGTATGAACTCCCCAGGGACGACCAGGGGCGCGCCGTACACCAACTTGGCCGACGAGGCGTGCAGATCATCTTTGGGCGCCGTGCGTAGGACCCAGGGAAGCTCATCCACCCAGTTAGCTCCTCGCAGGCGGGCCATGAGGGCCGACTTCAGGTGACAGTGGAAACGCTCCACTAGTCCGTTCGACTGTGGGTGGTAGGCAGTGGTGTGGTGCAGCTGAGTCCCCAAAAGCCTGGCCATAGCTGACCACAGGCTGGAGGTGAACTGGGCACCTCTGTTGGAGGTAATGTGGGCCGGCACACCAAAGTGAGATATCCAGGTGGCGATCAGTGCCCGGGCGCAAGATTCGGAGGTGGTGTCGGTGAGCGGGATCGCCTCCGGCCATCTTGTGAACCAGTCCACGATAGTCAGGAGGTGCTGCGCTCCTCACGACACTGGCAAGGGGCCCACGATATCCACATGAATGTGGTCGAAACGCCGGTGGGCAGGGTGGAACTGCTGCGGTGGGGCTTTGGTGTGCCGCTGCACCTTGGCCGTCTGGCAGTCCATGCACGTTTTGGCCCATTCACTGACCTGCTTCCGGAGTCCGTGCCAAACGAACCTGCTGGAAACCATCCGGACAGTTGTCCGGATGGAGGGATGCGCCAAGTTATGAATGGAGTCGAAAACGTGTCGCCACCAAGTTGCCGGGACGACAGGACGGGGCTGGCCGGTGGTGACGTCACAGAGTAGGGTCCTCTCACCTGGGCCTATGGGGAGGTCCTGGAGCTGCAAACCGGAGACTGCGGTTCTGTAACTCGGAATCTCCTCATCTGCCTGCTGTGCCTCTGCCAGTGCCTCAAGGTCTACTCCTTGGGAAAGGGCATGAACGGTAGGGCGAGAGAGCGCATCCGCCACAATATGGTCCTTACCCGAGATGTGCCGGACATCCGTCATGTATTCAGAGATGTAGAACAAGTGGCGTTGCTGGTAGGACGACCAGGGGTAGGACGCTTTCGTAAACGCAAAGGTAAGCGGTTTGTGGCCCGTGAACGCGTGAAGGGCCTACCTTCTAAGAAGTACCAGATTGCCAGGTAGAGCGCCAACAGTTCCTGGTCAAAAGCACTGTACTTGAGCTCGGGTGGCCGCAGGTGTTTGCTGAAAAACGCCAGGGGTTGCCAGCGACCTGCGATGATTTGCTCCAGTACCCCACCGACTGCCGTGTTAGATGCGTCCACTGTGAGGGCGGTAGGGGCGTCCATTCTGGGATGTACTAGCATCGCAGCGTTCGCCAAAGCTTCCTTCGTTTGAACGAAAGCAGCGGCAGACTCCTCGTCCCAGGTAATGTCCTTGCCCGGACCGGACAGCAGGGCGAACAGGGGGCACATGATCCGGGCAGCTAAAGGGAGGAAACGGTGATAGAAATTGACCATACCTACGAATTCCTGCAGGCCTTTGATCGTGATGGGTCGGGGGAAGTGGCAGACCGCATCTACCTTAGTGGGCAAAGGGTTTGCCCCGTCTTTAGTAATCCTGTGGCCCGGGAAGTCAATGGTATCGAGTCCGAACTGGCATTTGGCAGGGTTGATTGTTAGACCGTACTCACTCAGTCGGGCGCAGAGTTGACGGAGATGAGACAGATGCTCCTGACGACTGCTGCTGGCTATGAGGATGTCGTCCAAATAGATGAACGCGAAGTCCAGGTCCCGTCCCATCGCGTCCATTAACCGCTGGAATGTCTGTGCGGCATTCTTCAGGCCGAACGGCATGCGGAGGAACTCAAAAAGGCCAAACGGGGTGATGAGAGCCGTTTTGGGGATGTCGTCAGGATGCATCGATATTTGATGGTACCCTCGGACGAGGTCTACCTTGGAGAAGATCCGTGCGCCGTGCAGGTTTGCTGCAAAGTCCTGAATGTGCGGCACAGGGTAGCGGTCCGGTGTGGTAGCCTCGTTCAGCCTGCGGTAGTCGCCGCACGGTCTCCAGCCTCCTGTCGCTTTGGGCACCATGTGCAGGGGGGAGCCCCATGGGCTGTCGGACCGCCGGATGATCCCCAATTCCTCCATCCTCTTGAACTCCTCCTTCGCCAGTCAGAGCTTGTCCGGGGGAAGCCGCCGAGCGCGGGCATGGAGGGGTGATCCCTGGGTCGGGATGTGGTGCTTTTCGCCGTGTCAGGGCATGACCGCTGTGAAATGCGGTGCCAGAACCGATGGGAAATCTGCCAGGACCCTGGTGAAGTTGTTGTCGGACAGCGTGATGGAGCCGAGGTGAGGGGCTGGCAACTGGGCTGCACCCAGGAAGAATGTCTGAAAGGTCTCGGCATGTACCAGTCTCTTCCTGGGCAGGTCGACCAGTAGGCTGTGAGCCTGCAAAAAATCCGCACCCAGAAGCCGTTGGGCTACGGCGGCCAGTGTGAAGTCCCACGTGAACAGGCTGGAGCCGAACTGTAGCTGCACCTGACGGGTGCCATAGGTCCTTACTGTGCTGCCGTTCACGGCCCTCGGGGGGGACCCGGTGCCCTGCTGCGGATGTCGTAACTCGTCGGAGGTAAAACGCTGATCTCGGCACCGGTGTCGACCAAAAACCGGCGTCCCGACCTTCTGTCCCACACATACAGGAGGCTATCCCGATGGCCAGCCACTGTAGCCATCAGCGGCGGCTGGCCCTGGCGTTTCCCGGGAACTTGCAGGGCGGGCGACAACGGCAGGCTTCTGCGCCCCACCACTGGTGGTAGAAGCACCAGTGTTCGTTGGGCCCCCCACCCCTGCCCCTGGGGTTGGCGGGTTCTGCGGCCGGGCCTGGACTGGTTTGCTGCTGGGAGCGTGGCTGGGTGATCTGTGCGATGGACGTCCCGCTCACCTTTTTGGCATTCCACAGCAAGTCTGCCCGGGCTGCCACCTTCCAGGGGTCACTGAAATCCGCGTCGGACAGCAGCAGGCGTATGTCCTCGGGCAGCTGCTCCAGGAATGCCTGCTCAAACATGAGGCAGGGTGTGTGTCCGTCGGCCAGAGACAACATCTCATTCATTAAAGCCGATGGAGATCTGTCTCCCAAGCCATCCAGGTGCAGTAAACGGGCAGCCCACTCGCGCCGTGAGAGTCCTAAAGTCCTGAGGAGCAGGGCTTTGAATTCCGTGTACTTGCCATCTGCCGGGTGCAACTGTACGAACTCCGCGACCTGGGCCGCTGTGTCCTGGTCAAGGGAGCTCACCACGTAGTAGTAGCGGGTGGCTTCTGAGGTGATCTGCCGAACGTGGAATTGGGCTTCAGCTTGCTGGAACCATAGGTTCGGGCGCTGTGTCCAGAAACCCAGCAGTTTCAACAAAACCGCATGAACAGAGGTGGCGGCGGTCATTTCTGGTCCAAAAATCGTTTGGACCATCGGGGTCACCAATTGTAGCAGTGTGCTACATGCAGCGCTAAAATTACGACACAGAGTCGGTAACTGCAGTCGAAGAAAAAACTTTATTTGAAAAACCCAGCCTTGCTTTTAAGCCTCCCTCAACCTGCCCCCCGTGGCGCAGAGGCTCCAAAGCTCTGTGCTCGCAAACCCCCGTAGGCTATCTCCCTTAGCCGGTACGCTGGCTAATTGTGAGCCGGTTCGGATGTGCCAGGAAATGGGTCGCCACAAGGTCTTACTTTTATAATCAGTCTGACCGCCCAACGTGGGTGGCAGTGGAGTTGAACTCTAATAAGGATCTCTCCATCTCCGTGCTTCTTGGCTCCGCACTTCCCTGCCATTTGCGGAAATCAATTGTTAATCCGGTTATCAGACACACTCTGAGAATGTGGGCTCAGTTCAGAAAATATAACGGGCTTCACAGTTTCTCTCTCTCTAGTCCTATTCTACATAATCATCTTTTTCAGCCTTCTATGCAGGATTTAACATTTCTAGATTGGCACAGAAAGGGCATTAGGTGTTTTGAAGATCTTGTCCTAGATAAGCACTTTGCAACTTTTGACAATTGTCTGTAAAGTTTGGCCTACTTAACACTCATTTCTTTAGATATCTCCAAATTAAACATTTTATCAACCTTTTAATACCAAACTTTCCTGAGGTACCCATTAAAAATGTTGTGGATTTGTTTCTTCGTATGAATCCATTGGGTAAAGGTTTAATTTCTACTATTCGAGATAAGTTAAACAACAAAATTAAAACTGCCTGGCAGCATAATTTAAATTTTTCTTTGTCCAACGAGGTTTGGGATTCAATTCTCAGGTCAGTTTTAATTCAACTTCTCTATGTGTTCGCCACTGCCTTTTACAGTTCAAGGTGGTACACAGGGCTCATATGTCTAAAACTAAATTGTCGCGGTTCTTTCCTGATATCAGCCCCTGTTGTGATAAATGTAAAGGGGGTGAGGCCTCTCTTATTCATATGTGTTGGGCTTGTCCTAGCTTGGAAAAATTCTGGAGAGATGTTTTTTTTAACTTTATCTCATATACTTTAACTGCTATTTGGAACCTAACCCTCTGATTGCTCTTCTTGGTACTTCAGGAGAAGTTGACATGTATTTAATTCTGACTATGTGCCGTACATTGTCTTTCGCCTCTCTTTTGGCCAGACATGCAGTCCTTCTTAGGTGGAGAAATGCTGCCCCTTCCACCCATGCTCAATGGCTTACAGATATTATGTCCTGCTTAGACCTTGAAAAGATTCATTATTCACTTCTTAATTCAGAGATAAAGTTCCAAAAGGTGTGGGGACCTTTTCTTGAATATTTTCATAATGTTTAGATTAAGGGTGCATCCCTCCCTTTTTTTTTCTTTTGCATTTAAATCCCTTACTTGCAGCTTCTTACAGTTAAGATTTGTGTTTTTTTTCTTGTATAAACATATTATATTTTAGGTAGTAGTCAATATACCTTCTTTTTATAAATACAGCCCTGTGGTGATATATGAGGAAATCTGCAGATGCTGGAAATTCAAGCAACACACACAAAATGCTGGTGTAATGCAGCAGGCCAGGCAGCATCTATAGTAAGAAGTACAGTCAATGTTTCGGGCCGAGACCCTTCATCAGGACTAACTGAAAGAAGAGATAGTAAGAGATTTGAAAGTGGGGGGGGGGAGGGGGAGATCCGAGATGATAGGAGTTACCTTTGTTATTGATAAAGTGGCCACTGAGTGCGAGTTTGTGGTCTTATGTGTGGAATGAGCTTCCTGTAGAAGTAGTAGAGGCCAGTTCAGTTGTGTCACTTAAGGTAAAATTGGATAGGTATATGGACAGGAAAGGAGTGGAGGGTTATGGGCTGAGTGCGGGTAGGTGGGACTAGGTGAGATTAAGAGTTCAGCACAGACTAGGAGGGCCGAGATGGCCTGTTTCCGTGCTGTGATTGTTATATGGTTATATGGTTATATATGTTGCTGTGGCCAATCTACTTCAAGATCAAGGTTCGACATATGTGTATAGAGATGCACTTCTGTTGTCATGCATGGTTATTTGAATTACTGTTGCCTTCCTGTCAGTCTGATCTAGGCTCTTCTGACCTCTCTCATCTCCACTCACAGAACTGCTGCTTGCTGGATGTGTTTTTTGTTTTTCGCACCATTCACTGCTAACGCTAGAGACTGTTGTGCATGAAAGTCCCTGGCACCAACAGTCAAACCACTTCATCTGGGTCCAACAATCATTCCTCAAAGTCAGTCACTTAGATCACATTTCTTCCCCATTCTGATGCTTGGTCTGTGACAACTGAACCTCCTCCCATGCCTTGAGTTGTTGTAACATGATTGGTTGATTAGATATTTGCATTCACGAACCAGTATACAGATGTACCTAATAAAGAGGCCACTAAATGTAAAGTCTTTAAAACTTCTTTTAATCTTAAATCCATGTCCTCTGGTTTTTGATATCCTCTAGGATGGGAAAAAAAGATGCTATTTACCTCATGCAAACCTCTTCTAATTTTATATCCCTCTATTGAGACCATAAAACACTAAGACAGGAATATATTTAGGCCATTTAGCCCATCAAGTCTGTTCTGCCATTATATTATGGCTAAGTTATTATCTTCCATCCCCATTGCACTGCCTTCTTCTCATAACATTGATGCTCTTACTAATCAAGGACCTATTAAACACTGCTTTAAACATCGATTAACTGGCCACTGCAGCTGTCTGCGGCAATAACTTCCACAGAATCAGCAAACTCTGGCTAATGAACTTCCTCCTCATGTCTGTTCTTAAGGTACGTCTCTCTATTCTGAGGCTGTGTTCTCTGGTCTCCCACTTATAGGAAACACCCCTTCCACATCCACTCTATCTTGGCCTTTCAACATTCAATAGGTTTTAATGAGATCACTGTTCATTTTAAATTCCAGGGAGTATCAGCCCAGAGCCACAAAACCACTCCAAATACGTTAACCTACCAGCTCACCGGCCTCCGTGTCCAGCACGTAATTCTCTGAAATTTCCGTCATCTCCGACGGGATCCTAACACCAAGCACATTCAACCCCCCCAACCTCTACTTCCCACCACACTTTTGCTTTCTGCAGGGACTGCTTCCTACGTGACTCCCTCATCCATTCATCCCTCCCCACTGAACTGGCACATCAGCCCCTACACCTACTCCCTCACTACCATTCAGGGTCCTAAACAGTCCTTCCAGGTGAGGCGACACTTCACCTGTGAGTCTGTTGGGGTTATTTACTGTGTTTGGTGCTCCTGGCATGGCCTCCTGCATATTGGGACCCCCTGATGTAGATTGAGAGACTGCTTTGCTGAACATCTACGCTCTATCCACCAGAACATGTAGGATCTCCCAGTGGCAACCCATTTTAATTCCACTTCCTTTTCCCATTCGATGTGTCCATTCACAGCCTCCTAAACTGTCGTGATGAGGCCACACTGATGTTGGAGGAATAACATCTTATATTCCGTTTGGGTAGCCTGATGGCATGAACATCAATTCCTCAAACTTCCAATAATGCCCCCCCCACCCCCTGCCTTCACCATTCCCCATCCCCTTTTTCCTCTTTCATCTTATCTCCTTGCCTGCCCATCACCTCCCTCTGGTGCTCCTCCCCGGATTCTCTTTCTTATATCGCCTCTGTCTCTTTCACCTATCAACTTCCCAGCTCTTTACTTTATCCCTCCCCCTCCAGGTTTTCCCAATCACCTGTTTTTCTCTCTCCCTTCCTCCCACCATTCTAAATCTACTCCTCAGCAATTTTTTTGGTCCTGCCAAAGGGTTTCGGCCCTAAATGTCAACTGTATCAGTACTCTTCGAGATTGTCAATGGTCGCATAACCAGGACTTGTGATGTGCACCAGCTGCTGCTCCCATGGCTTCACGCAGTCCTTATCAGGAGGAAAAGCAAGAGCTACGCCTTGCTCAAGGGTGACCTGCAGGCTAGTAGAGAAAATAACACCTTACACCTCCTTTGATATAGACAAATCTCCAGCCCACCACCCCCCATTTCATAGATAAGGAGGCCAAATCTATCCACAAAAGTCCAACGCAGTCTGGCAAATGCCTCATAAAGCCTCAGCATTACATCTTTGCTTTTATATTCCAATCCTCTCGAAATAAATGCTAAAATTGCATTTGCCTTCCTTACCAACGACTCAACCTGCAAATTAACCTTTAGGGAATCCTGCATGAGAACTCCCAAGTCCCTTTGCTCCTCTAATTTCTGAATTTTCTCCCTGTTTATAAAATGGTCTATGTCTTTGTTCCTTCTACCAAAGTGCATGATCCAACAGTATGTTCCATCTGTCACTTCTTTGCCCATTCTCCTAATCTGTCTTCCTCATCTCTACCTGTCCCTCCACCTATCGTCACGTTGTCTATGAACCTGCCACAAAGCCATCAATTCTGTCACCCAGATCATTGGTGCATAAAATGAAAAGGAACTGTTGAAACTCCTATCAGTACAGAACACCACTAGTCACCGGCGGCCAAACAGAAAAGGCCCCATTTATTCCCACTCTCTGCCTCCTGCTAGTCAGCCAATATTCCATGCTTGTATAATTCCTGTAATACCGTGGGCTCTTATTTTGTTTAAAATTCAAGAGGACGACATCCATTGACTCACCTTTGTCTATCCTGCCTGTTCTTTCCTTAAAGAATTCCACCAGATTAGTCAGGCAAGATTCCCCCTTAAGGAAACCATGCTGACGTTGGCCTATTTTATTATGCACCTCGAAGTACAATGAAATCGCATCCTTAATAATGAACTCCAACACCTTCACGATAACTGAAGTCAAGCTAACTGACCTGTAATTTCCTTTCTCTTGCCTCCCTCCCTTCTTTTCAGAAACAGAATCAGGTTTGATATCACCAGCATGTGTCATGAAATTTGTTACACGGCAACAGTACGTTGCAATACATAATTAATTAAGTAGTCTAAAAAGTGAAAAATGAGTAGTGAGGTAGTGTCCATGAGTTCAATGTCCATTCAGAAATCTTATGGCAGAGTAGAAGAAACTTCCTGAATCATTGCGTGTGTGCCTTCAGGTTCCTGTACCTCCTCCCCTTTGGTAGCAATGAGAAGAAGGCACATCCTGAGTGAGCAGGGGTCCTTAATGATGGATGCCACTTTGTTGGGGCATCACTCCTTGAAGATGTCCTGGATGCTGGGGAGGCTGATGCCCATGATGGAGCTGACTGATGATGGAACATTTCAATCCTGTAAAACGACTCCCCCACCCACACCCCCATACCAGATGGCAATGCAGCCAGTTAGAAAACTCTCTGCAGAAATTTACAAGTATCTTTGGTGACATCCCAAATCTCCTCAAGCTCCCAATGAAATCATGTTTCTTTTGTAACTGATGGGCCCAGGATGGATCCTCAGAGATTTTCTCACCCAGAAACTTGAAATTGCTCAACTTTTCCACTATGATCCCTCGATGAGGACTGGTGTGTGTTCCCTCGACTTCCCCTTTCTGAAGTCCACAATCAAATCTTACTGACATTGAGTGCAAGGTTGTTGCTGCAACACCACTCTACCAGCTGATCTTTCTCACTCCTGTACACCTACTCATCACCAGCTGAGATTCTGCCAACAATAATTCTGTCATCAGCAAATTTATAGATATCATTTGAGCTGTGCCTAGCCACACAGTCAAGAGCGTAGAGCATGGGCTAAGCACGCATCCTTGAGGTGCACCCGTGTTGATTATCAGCAAGGTTGAGGATCCAGCTGCAAAGGAAGGATAGCCTGACCTTCTTGTGTAGTCGTGCCACAGGTTTAGCCCTCAGCTGACTCCAAATATCCTGGTTCAGGCATGGGTTTCAATTCAGATGTATACAGTATGTTCTCAAAGGTACATACTCATCCACACAAATTTTAATGAAGTCAGTGACACTGTGACATATTTATTCAGACTCGAAGATGACACCCTGAATATTGTCCAGTCCACTGACTCAAAACAGTCCTGTTTGTGCTCCTCAGCCTCCCTTGTCCATACCTTCCTGTTCTTCTCTCCGGGTGCTTGGTCTTCAGTCTCTGCCTATACTCAGTGAGTAGAAGTACAGCCAGGTGATCAGACTTCCCGAAGTGTAAACGTGGGGTGGCACAGTGAGCACTCTTGTTAGTTGTATTGCAGTGCTCTGGTGTGTTGGCTCCTCTGGTTTCACAAGCGATATGTTGGTGATAATTATTTAGGAACTTTTTCAGGCTGGCCAGGTTTAAAGCCATCTAAGTGATGGGGAAGGCATCAGGGTGTGCTGTTTCACGCCTGCCCAAAACAGACTGAACATCGCTGCCAAAATAATGGCTGAAAACTTCCGCTACAGATAAAATGGACGGAACTAGATCGCTAGATGTTCCAGGTCGAGTGAGCAGGACTGGGACAGAACTGCCATGTTTGTGCACCACAATATGTTAATCAAAAAGCATACTCCACCTCATCTGCCTTTTGAAAGATGCAGCAGTTCTATTTTGGCAGTGAATTGGGCAGCCAGCAAGACAGACAGACAGACAGACAGACATACTTTATTGATCCTGAGGGAAAGCTATATCACTGCATCTGGAATGGTGGGTGATAACCAAGATTCTATGAAACAAAAATCACAACATGATCTGATGTCCCTCTGGTACAGCAATCTTGCTCTAAGGTCTTGAATTTGTACATTTGCTAGCATTATAGACGCTAGTAGAAGTCAGAACCCCTCTTCTTAGACAAACTTTTAAACCAGTGCAGTATCCTCTCTTCTGCTGTCCTAAAGGGGAACTGCATTTGCAACCAGAGTCTGCCACCCAACATTCGTCAACTTTAAGTAGCAATAGATCTTTTAAATGTTTTAAAACAATGTTGCTTACTGTCTTATCCATGGCTGTAGCCATGCAATCCCAGCTGTACCAGTCTAAATATGGAATACTTGAAGAATTCTATCAGAACTGCTTGCACAAGTCTTAATGTCACCACCAGATTACTTCCCTTAAAGACTGGAGTGATATTTGAAATTTTCCAGTGCTCCAGAACCATTCTAAGATCTTGTGGTTCTTGTAAGATCACCTCTAATATCTCCACAATCTATTCAGCTACCTCTTTCAGAACCCTGGGGTATAGTCCACCTGGTCTATGTGATTTACCTACTTTCAGATTTTTCAGCTTCCCAAGTATCTTCTCCCTAGTAATAGCAACTACCCTCACTTCTGTCCTCTGGGACTCGTGAACTTCTAGCAGTATGAACATTGAAGACTGCTGCAAAGTACTTGGTAAGTTCATCAGCCATTTCTTTGTCCCCATTACAACATTTCCAGCATCATTTTCCAATAGTCTAATATCCACCCTCACTTTTCTTTTACTCCTCATATATCTGAAAACCTTTGGTATCCTCTTTTATATTATTGGCTAACGTACCTTCATATTTCATCTTTTCTCTCATTATTGCTTTCTGTTGACTTCTGATAGTTTTAAAAGCTTCCTAACTTCCCCTAATTGTTGCTATATTTTATGGTTTCTCTCTTGCTGTTATGCTGTCTTTGACTTCCCTTGTCAAGCAAGGCCGATCATCTTCCCTTTAAAATATCCTTCTTTAGAGTGTGCCTCGAGGGATTATGAAGGTGAAGTGGGACAGCCTTTTCCCTAGTGGCTCCATCCAGAAGCTATTCTAAAAACCATTATCTCGTAAGCATTCTACACACTTGCTCTCTTGGGATCCTGCACCAACCTGATTTTCCTACTCTACCCGCATATTTAACTCCTCCATAACGATCATAACATTGTCTTTTTTACATGCCTTTTTGACCTCCTGTTGTAATTTGGACCCCACATGCCAGCTACTGTTTGGAGGCCTGTGTATAACCCCCATCAGGATCTTTTTACCTTTGCAGTTTCTTTACTCATAAGGATTCTACATCTTTCAACCTTTTGATCTTCTTTCAGCCGCGACTTAGTGATACCCACAATATCATACCTGCTAATCTCTAACTACGTCACAAGATTTGACAGCATTGGTGCTGCTTCCTGCACCCATACTGAGATTGATGATTTCATTAACTTTGCCTCTAACTTCCACCCTGCCATCAATTTTACTTGGTCCATTTCCAACACCTCCCTCCCTTTTCTCAATTCCTCTGTCTCACTGGCTTTCACAGCTATCTGGACTATACCTCTTCCCATGCTGTCACTTGTAAAAATGCCATCCTTTCTCTCAGTTCCACCATCTATACCGCATCTGCTCTCAGGATAAGGCTTTTCATTCCAGAACTACTGTGATGTCCTCCTTTTTCAAAGACTGGTGTGTCCCCTCCTCCACCAACAATACTGCCCTCACCCACATCTAAGCCATTTTGCTCACATTTGCCCTCACTCCATCACACCAGGGGTAGGGTTCCTCTTGTTCTCATCTACCATTGCACCTCTGTGTCCAGCACACAACTCTCCGTAATTTCCACCATCTCCAATGGGATCCCATCACTAAGCACATCTTTCTCTCCCCCCACTTCCCACTTTCCACAGGGATTGCTCCCTATGCAACTCCCTTGTTCACTCATCACTCCCCACTGATCTCCCTCCCGGTACTTATCATAGCAAGTGGATCAAGTGCCACAACTGCCCTTACACCTCCTCCCTCACAATCATTCGGGGCCCCAACAGTCCTTCCAGGTGAGGCAACACTTCACCTACAAGTCCGTTGGTGTCATCTACTGTATCTGGTGCACCCTGTGTGGCCTCCTGCATATCAGTGAGATCCAGTGTAGATCGGGAGACCACTTCACCAAGCACCTTTGCTCCATCTCCCGTCGCCCAACCATTCCCATTCCTACATGGCAGTCCATAGCTCTCTCTATTGCCGCGATGAGGCCACTCTCAGGGTGGAGGAGCAACACCTGACATTCTGTCTGGGAACCCTCCAACCTGAAGGCATGAACATCGATTTCTCAGACTTCCAGTAATTGCCCCTCCCCACCTTCACTACTCCCCATTCCTGTTTCCCCCTCTCACCTTAACTCATTACCTGCCCATCAACTTCCTCTGGTGCTCCTCCCTTTTCTTCCATGGTCTTCTGTCCTCTCCCATCAGGTTCCCCCTTCTCCAGCCCTTTCCTTCTTTCGCCAATCAACTGCCCAGCTCTTTATTTCACCCCTCCTGCTCTCCCATCTCACTTATCACCTACCACCTTGTAGTTCTTCCTCTCCTCCCCCACCTTCTTACTGTGACATCTCCTCTTCCTTTCCAGTTCAGATAACAGGTCAGCTGTTTACTCTTTTCCATAGATGTTGCCTGGCCTGCTGAGTTCCTCCAGCAGTTTGCATCTGTTGTTTCCAGCATCTGCTTTTCTCATGTTCATATCACTACAAGATCATTTACTTTTTTTGTATATTCAAATATTAACATCTTCAGTCCTGTACTCCTCATCTTTTTCAATGTTGCACTCATGTTACACATCAACTCATCTCACTGATTGTAATTCTGCCCTGTTCTTCCTCACAGTCTCACTACACATTGCACCTACTTGTATACCTCAGCCCTATCACATTGGTTCCCATCCCCAATCTGATTTACTTAAAACCTCCCCAACAGCTCTAACAACCTGTCTGTAGGGATACTAGACCCTTTGAGTTCATGTGTAACCCAATATTTTTTGTACAGGTCATACTTTGCCCAGCAGAGATCTCAATGATCCAGAAATCTGAACCACTTCCTCTGCCAGATAATCATCTGCCGACTCGTCCTATTCTTACCATCACTGAGACAAGGCACAGGCAGCAATCCAGAGCCAGGACCCTTTGAGGTCCTGCTTTTCAGCTTGCTCCCTAACTCCCTATATTCTTTCTTCAGGACATCATCCCTTTTTTTATCTGTGTCATTGCTACCAATATGTACCTAACTTGCAGTGTTCATCCTCCCCCTTTAAAATGAAGTCACACCTTCAACCTCCTTCATCCAAGGAAAGCAAACCCAGCTGAATCAATCGCTCCCCATCACAAAAGGCCTCCATTTGAAGCAACATCATGGTGAATCTCCCACATGCTCTCTCCAGTACAACCTTCTGACAGTCTGACAACCAGAAATACAAGACACCAAGTGTGCTCTTGCTACTGTTTTGTAAATTTGCCACATAATAACCCAACCTCTATATTCTATAGTCAATCTATGAAGGCAAAAATACCATCTATCTTCTTCACCACTTTATCTAGCTTTATTTCTAAATTGCACAGTATTTGCTGTAAAATATATCATAATCAGGCTTAATATCATTGACATGTTGTAACATCTGTTGCTTTGCTGTAGCAGTACAGTGCAATACAGTACTTTAAAAACTATAAATTATAATAAATACGTATATAAAAATTAAATAAATAGTGCAAAAAGAGTAAAAATGTTGAGGTAGTCTTCATGGGTTCAAGAGCTCTTCAGAACTCTGATGGCAGAAGGGAAGAAACTGTTTCTAAAATGTTCAGCATTTGTCTTCTGGATGCTGTCCTTCCTCTGGTGAGAGCAATGGGAAGAGGGTATGTTCTGCACGATGGGGGGGGACGGGGGACTCTTCATCAGAACACATTCTGCTTTTATTTGCATAAAATCATAACAAAGGTCCTGGTTATTCATCTCCCACCACAGTGCTTGGTGAAAGATTTGTATCTGTTCTGGTGTATCAGCTTATCCAACTTTAACATTGTCTTTAGTTTAAAACTATCTTTTGTTTAACTGTCCTGAACCACCCTAAATTAGCATTCCTGTGAAATAGAAACAACAGATGTGACAGGCATTATAAATTCTTTGTACAGTACAGTAAAAGAGTACAGTAAATAGCAGAAGGTCAAGAAGGTTAATCCACTGCAGTCGTTAAAATCCAGTTGTTGTTTTGATGACAACTGAGATTGTCTTAATGAGAATATGTTGAAAACCACAAAGTGTACAGTTTGTAACTAAACATCACTTTCTAAAATAAGCTGCAGGAATGACAGATGTACATGAAATCTCACATGTAAAGCAATTAGTAACTTTATGGAGCATTTTCTCTTTTTAATTACTGTAAATTACTTACCATTTTGGCTGTGATGTTGGCTGGGACGAGGGATTCATTAGACAGGCCGAAGGTCTTGGGGACATCAGACAGGACATTGATCTTCCCCCAGTCAATCTCTGTGCAAGTGACTTGGACTACTGGACCCTCACCTGTGCAGGTTAAGTGGACTTGCTAGTTCAAAAGAAAAGTATTGCATTAATACTGCTGTCTGGTAAATGAATGGTCAGCACTAAGTTATTATTAGTAAAGGCACTAAAAATTACTTTTACTTACAATTACAGAATTAAAGATGCAAAAACAGGTCAAGTAACTTAGGACAGTATTTTTAATGGCAGGATCTTGAGGAGTATTGCTGTACAGAGGTATCTAGGGGTGTCAGTCCTTAGTTCCCTGAAAGCAACATATTCATCTGCTTCTGTCATATTTATCTCCACTATCAGCCCCACATAGTACATCCCAGGCATCCACCCTCTGTGTAAACACTTGCCCCACACATCTCCTTCGAACTTAACCCTCCTTCACCTTAAATATATGCCCACTGTTAATATATATTTCAACTCTTTTTTTTATTAGGAGACAGATACTGGATGTATACTCAATCTATCCCTCTCATAATCTTATAAATTTCTACCAGATCTCCCCCAGCCTCCACCACTCCACACAAAACAACTCAAAGTTTGTCCAACCACTCTTTACAGCAAATCTTCTATAATCCAGCCAGCATCCTGGTAAGCCTCTATGGCACCCCTCCCAAAGGTTCCATATCCTTCCTAAAATGGGGTGACCAGAATCAAATGCAATATCTCAGATGTGGCCTAACCGGAGTTTCAATAAGCTATCACACACTTTCCGACTCTCAAACTCAATGCCTCGACTAATAAAGGCACACATGCTATATTTCCCTTCTTAACCATCCGATCAACCCATGTAGACACTTTCAGTGAGCCACAAACTTGGACCCCAAGAACCCACTATACATCAACATTGTGAGGAGTCTTCCCTTAATCATCTCCTCAAAAAAGTCAACCAAGTTAGTAAGACACGACTTTCCCAACATAAAGCCATGCTGACTATCCTTAATTAGGCCATAATTTTTCAATTGCTCATAATCCCATCCCTAAGAGTCCTCTCCAGTAAATTCTGTACCTCTGACGTGAGACTTGCTGGTCTGTAACTTCCAGAATTATCCATATTTCTCTTCATGAATAATAGAAAAACATTAACTACTCACCAATCCTTTGGGACCTCACCTATGGCTATAGAAAAATAAAGACATTGATCAAGACCCCAAAAATCTCATCTCTTGCCTCTCTCAATAAACTGGAGGGTATCGCATCCAGCTCCGGCTGTCACATGGAGGGGCAAGGGTCCACAGGCAGGACACAAACACTTCTTTCTTAGGTTCAATAAAATAGTGTTTATTACTCACTACGCAGAGAACCGGGAAATCAAGGAGGACAAAGAGGAACACGAACCTCGGACTGGGAGACTAGGGACATTGATCACCGTGGACCTTGCATTTGGGAACTGGGAACATGGACCGCCGCAGACCTTGGACTTGGATATTGGGAACTTGGATCATCGCAGCCATGAATGGGACTCAGGGGACTGGGACTGCCAGGGGACTGGGACTGCCAGGGACCTTGGACCTGGAGGCTGGGAACTTGGATTGTCACAGACCTTGGACTTGGACATTGGGAACTTGGATCACCATGGACCTTAGACCTAAAGATTAGGACCTTGAATTGCCGCAACCAGAATGTGGACACCAGGATTGCGGCAGCCAGAACGTGGACACCATGGATCGCCGCAGCCAGAAACGTGGACACTCAAACACAGGACAGGAATGTCGAGCCAGGTCTCCGCCTTCAACTCAGGCACCGAGCCGGGACTCTTCGAGAGAGATATACATGGACACTGTGAATGAACGTCGAGCCAGGACTCCGCCTTCAACTCACCCCTGGCAGTTTGACCTTGCCCGGACCCACTCTGGCGAAGGAAGGTGAATTGCTGGCACTCCAATGCGGGCTGGATAACTCTGGCTTGTGGTAGTGACGGCAACTTGCTAAGGCTTCTTAACACTCACGCCCCAAACGGCTAAAGCCAGGGGCTTATAAACTGCCGGTTCGGGTCGAGAGTAGATTACCTTAGTGGCCAAGCTCAAGGGACACGTGAAACGGAATTAGAAGGGAACAAGGAGTCAATGGTCCAGATCATAACGCAACCTAACTAAACTTAAAGGGGAACTGATCAGGACCATGACACCGGTGATGCTTTCATTTTACTTTCTTTAAGAGACCTGACACCATTTTAAAATGCCTCAGCATATTAGCACCCTTCACACTGATTTCACTTTCCTACATGTCGTTCTTCTTGATAAATAACCATATACAGTACCTTACCCATATCCTCCTCCTCAAAGCACATATTGCATACTATATCCCTGAGTAGTCCTACCTGCTCTCTAGAAATTCTCTTGTCCTTGGTGTATGTCGAGAATGCCTGGGATTCTCTTTAATCTATCTTACTAAGAACTTTCCATGGTGCCTCGAGGTTTTCCTAAGTCTCTTCATGAGTTTCTTTCTGGCATCTTCATAAAAGTCAAGGCTTTGTTTGATTCTTGCTTCCTAACCTTCATATAATGGGGTGACCAGAATCAAATACAATATCTCAGATGTGGTCTAACCAGAGTTTCACACACACACACTTTCCGACTCTCAAACTCAATGCCTCGACTAATAAAGGCACACATGCCATATTTCCCTTCTTAACCATCCTATCAACCTATGTAGACACTTTCAGTGAGCCTTTCAGTAAGTCAGGCCTTTCTTCTTGACTAAATTCATCAACTCTCTTGACATACAAGGTTCTTTTACCTTGTCATCCTTGTCCTTCCTTCTGACTAGAATATACAGTACCTGACCTTCACGCAGTTGCAGTTAGTCTTTACAGATCCTCCGCACATCAGATGTGACTTGCCCAAAAACAACTGCTCCCAATTAACTCTCTCTAGTTGCAGCCTAAAAATCTTGTAACTTACCCTGATCTATACTTGCGGGAGAATACTAAATACATAGCAATTTCAAACCTTTCTGAGTTGTGGCCACTGTTCTCACAATCATCTGGGCAAGCTCATTACCCAATACCATGTTCACTTTGGTCCCTCCTCTGTTGGACAATCTATATACTGATTTAAAACACCCACCTGGACGGACCTAACAAATTCTGTCCCATCTAAACCATGTGCACTAGAAGGAGATATGTCTCTATATTAAGGAAGTTGAAGTCACCTATGACAGCAACCCTTTTGTTTTTACACTGTTCTCAAATTTGCCTGTGTATCTATTCCTCAATGTCCTGGGGTCTATCGGGGAGTCTGTTATATAATCCAACAATTTATTACACCTTTCCTACTTCTCATACAAACATCCAGCTCAGGCATCCATTACATCCGTCATCTTACCTTTACTGCATATATTTCTGCTTCTTTCTCTCTCCAATGCTTCCCTGTCTCTACCTTAAATGTTATTCACCTCAACTGGTCTTTGTGGTGATGCGTTCTGCTTACATTGTTCTTGGGTTTAGAGATGTAAAATGTGTACTTACTGTTCATCCCTGTTGTTCAGAGAAGAGCTTTGGGTCTTTATTCTATTAGCAATTATCTGTATAAATGAGTGGACTGCATGACTATAAGGTGAACTATGGAACTAGAGTCACATGCAGGTTAATTCTGAAGATGCCAGTGAGCAGCATGACTAAAGGCGACGTCCTTTAGACAGTTCATGAAACTCCTTCTTCATCTTCTTTCAAATATGACTGTGCAACCCATGATTTACACTTTGATGGTGCGACTTTGCTGCCTCTGAGGAGGTTCGGTGAGCTTTCAAGCGAACTGCACAGCTGGAGGCCATGAAGCAAGGCGATGGGGCTAAGCCAGGCATGGGCAAACTGCGGCCCGTTAAGCTTTTTAATCCGGCCCGCAGAACTTGATGAAATTATATTAATAAACCTTGTTAACGTTTTTTCCCCGCAATTCTGGCGTTTTCCCAATAGATGACACACTCTATATACATTGACCTTTGTTGAGGTGCAGCGTATTACTCCACATTTGCGCTTTACTCTGTGACCTTGTGGCGACCCATTTCCTGGCACATCCGAACCGGCTCACAATTAGCCGGCATTCCGGCTAAGGGAGATAGCCTGCGGGGATTTGCGAGCAGAGAGCTTTGGAGCCTCTGCGCCACAGGGGGCAGGTTGAGGGAGGCTTAAAAGTGAGGCTGGGGATTTCGAATAAAGTTTTTTCCTTCGACTGCAGTTACCGACTCCGTGTCGTAATTTTAGCGCTGCATGTAGCACACCGCTACAACCTCTCACCCCTTCTGTAAAGATGAGTGGAGCTAAGAAAAGAAAAGTGGATAGAGAATGTCGGGTGTTTAATAAGGAGTGGACAACTAAATATCTTTTTACCGAACACCGATCAACTGCTGTATGCCTGATATGCCAAGAGACTGTGGTGGTTTTTAAAGAATATAATATCAGCCGTCACTTTGCCACAAAACATGCCAACTATGCTAGCGACCAGTCAACGTAAGAACGGGAAGCTAATGCTCAGAGGTTGGCAGCTAATTTACAGGCTCAACAAAATTTTTTTCACCGTCAAACTGCCATTCATGAGTCAAGTACCAAGGCGAGTTTTATGCTGTCATTCAAATTAGCAAAGGCCAGCAAGCCTCTGTCTGAAGGCGAGTTTTTAAAAGAATGTATGGTGGAGAGAGCAGGTGTATTGTGTCCGGAGAGCAAAGACAAATTTGAAAAAATCAGTTTATCACGCAGGACAGTGACTCGCCGTGTGGAACTGATAGATGAAGATATAACCAGCGACTTAAATAAAAAGGCAGAGTCGTTCACATTATATTCATTAGCACTGGATGAAAGCAACGATGTAAAAGACACTGCTCAGCTCCTCATTTTTATCCAAGGAATTAACAATACTTTTGAAATAACGGAGGAGTTTTTGACAATGGAGTCTCTGAAAGGAAAAACACGGGGAGAGGACTTGTATGACCGGGTGTCTGCTGTCATCGAAAATATGAAGCTCCCTTGGAGTAAACTTATCAACGTCACCACAGATGGATCTCCTAATTTGACGGGGAAAAATGTCGGCCTGCTGAGGAGAATACAGAATAAAGTGAAAGATGAAAATCCTGACCAGGATGTTATTTTCCTTCACTGCATCATCCACCAGGAATCTCTATGTAAATCGGTATCACGGCTGAATCATGTTGTGAATCCTGTCGTAAAACTTGTCAACTTTATACGTGCAAGGGGACTTCAGCACCGTCAGTTCATCACGTTCCTGGAGGAAACTGATGCGGATCACCAGGACCTACTTTATCACTCCCGTGTCCGCTGGTTAAGTTTGGGCAAAGTGTTTCAACGAGTATGGGAGCTCAAAGAGGAGATTGGAGCATTTTTGGAGTTACTGAGGAAGGCCGGCGAATTTCCTGAGCTGAACAACAAGAGCTGGCTTTGTGACTTTGCGTTTGCTGTGGATATATATTCACACATGAATGAACTGAACGTGAAGCTACAGGGGAAGGATCAGTTTGTGCATGACATGTACACAAACGTGAAAGCCTTTAAATCCAAGCTGGCTTTTTTCTCCAGGCAAATTTCGAATAAGTTATTCACTCATTTTCCTACACTAGCCACGCTGGAAGAGGCCGGCGCAAATGTGAAAAAATACAGCGAGTCACTGGATGCGCTGCACAGAAAATTCTGCCGTCGCTTTTCTGATTTTGAAAAAATTGACAAGTCACTTCAGTTGGTGGCCTGTCCCGTCACAAGATCCTGAAACAGCACCAGAGGAGCTACAGCTGGAACTGATCGATCTTCAGTCTGACCCTGTCTTAAACGAGAAGTTCAACTCTCTTAAACTGAATGACTTTTATGCTTCACTTGGTAAAGAGGTGTTTCCAAACCTCCGGAGGACGGCACAGAAGATGCTGGCGTTGTTCGGCTCGACCTATTTGTGTGAACAGGCGTTCAGCGTCATGAACATCAACAAAGCCAGCCACAGATCCAAGTTAACTGACCAACACCTCAGATCCATCCTGAGAATCGCCACAACAAAACTAAATCCAGACTTTGATGCGCTGGCTAAAAAGGGAGACCAACAACACTGTTCCCACTGAAATTAAAAATAAGTTTCTTCGTTGTGTTATGTAAAAAATGCATTTGAAAATATTTTTCTCAATAAGACTTACATGTTACATGTCATTTCTGTTAAGTGATGGACATGAGTAGTGCGCAGGTGCACGTACGTTCTCAAAATAAAAAATGCGCTCCAGATCAAATAACGCGCTGTCACTGTTCTGTCATTGTGCTGGTCGTTGTTGAGTTTTGGCACAGGGGACAATTGAATAAGAAGGAGCAGGACAAGTAGACCTGCATCTCCTACCGTTTTTGAAATAAAGACAGTCAGGAGGAGAGTGATGATGATAATATCTTGATAACAGAATTTTCAGTGCTTTAAAATAATAACTGTTACTATTAAAAAAAAGCTGTATTTTATTCACTTAATTTTCAGTGTTTTAAAAGTCATTTCAATAAATAGCTAAATACCATGGGACTTCAAAGACAGATATTTTGTTGTAATGCATTTGTTCATTTTCAATTGAAATTAAAGCACATGTTTTCTACATATCCAATGATATTTTATTTTCTCTTATGAGGTGTATTACCAAAACACTCCGTCCATCTGCTCCTGGTCCGGCCCCCCTGTCAAATTTTAGAACCCTTTGTGGCCCACAAGTCAAAAAGTTTGCCCACCCCTGGGCTAAGCCCAAGATTGACTTCATTTCTCGCCGATCTCACCAGCTAAAGCATTGAGAAAGATTGAAATCGATGAGGATGAGAGTGGGAAGTGAGCAAGTGTTCAGCACAGACAATCTATGTTGTCTCTCTCTCCCTCTTGCTCGCTGCTCCTGGAGGAAGGTGCGTGTCTTCAACCAGTCTCTCTCTCTCACTCTCACTGCAGGCTGCCAGAGGATGGTGCTGGAGTCTTGGGTCTTGAGCAAGGTTTAATCAATGTGGTTTGTGGATCTATAGTTCACATTACAATGTATTTCTGGTTACTCCTTTCCTATTGCTATTTTATGTAATTTTGATCATGGCAGACTGCAGTGAAAAAACACAGCACAAATTGAACTGAACAAAACTGAATGTTCCCAGACTATTTCAAAGACTTGTAGTTTGATGTCTTATAGGTGTTTTCGCACATTTTTGCCATTTGAACGTGTAATTTTTCTGGGAGTGTGGGGTTTGATGTTTTTCTTTGAACAGGTCCCATGGTTTTCTGTTTTGTGGCTGTCTGTGAGAAGATGAACCTCAGGGTTGTACACTGCAGACATACTGCAGAGATAGATTGCTTCAAAAATTTGGCACATTTCAATTTTGGTTCCAGACCATAAAATAAGTTTAATTAAGTCCAGTTTTAGGCAACATTCCCGTTTACATCAAGGCTGCTGTGAGCAAGAGGGTTGAGAGCTCCATAACCAATAGTCTGTCTTGTTCCAATCACACTGACGGCATGGCTAAGAAAGCTGACCAGCACCTCCACTTCCTCAGGAAACTAATGAAATTTGGCATGTCTCTTTTGACTCTCAGCAATTTTTATTAATTCATCACAGAAACCATCCTATCTAGATGCATCATTGCTTGTGAACTGCAGAGTTAAGAGCATAGCTCAGCACGTCACTGAAAGCAGCTTCGCCTCCATGAATTCGGTTTACACTTATCACTGCCTCAGTCATGGAGCTGATATAATCAGGGACGCCACACTTTCTCTGTGCCTTTCAGCACAAGATACAAAAGCCTAAAATCACAAACAAACAGGCTCAAGGACAGCTTCTACTCCACTGAAATAGGGCTATCAAATACACAAAAATACAACTGCAGATGCTGTGGATCAAAGAATAGTACACAACGCTGGAAGAACTCAGCAGGTCAGGCAGCATCCCCGAGTAGCCAACGTTTTGGGCCGAGACCCTTCATCAGAAAAGGGTGGGAAGAGAGGGCCAAAGTCCAGTAATAGAGATAGGGGAGGGGGTAGGGCCTAGAGGTGCCAGGTGGAAAACCAGTCAGAGGAAAGATAAAGGGGGGAAGGGATAAGCATGAAAGAACTGTAGAGATAAAGAAGCAGAAAGTTGAAAGGGGAGAGAGGCAGAGAGGGACCTGGATAGGGGGAGGGGGAAGGGGAGGGAATTACCGGAAATTGGAGAATTCAATGTTCATACCACCAGGCTGGAGGCTACCCAGACGGTAGATGAGGTGTTGCTCAAAAAAACAAAAGTCAGCAATAATTCTACAATTGGTTTAAAATGATGATATTATACTCTTCAATAGAGGCTAACGTGTTGAAAAAGCTAATTAAGGCTTGTTTGCTAACTTAGAAGGGATGAAGCAGGAACTAGTGAGAGTAAATTGGAAACAGATGTTCAAACAGGAAAAAGCAGAAGTAATGTGGGAGAAGTTAAGGGACCACTTGAGCTGGGTTCAGGATCGGTTTCTCCTACTGAGACAACGAGAAAATGGTAGGAAAAGGGAACCATGGCTGACGAAACACGTGAGGTAACTCATAATGTGGAAAAAGGAAGCATATGTAAGATATAAGAAGCAGGAAGTAGGAGGGGCTCATGACAAATATAGGATAGCCAGGAAGGAGCTAAAGAAAGGACTCAGGAGAGCTCGAAAGGGGCATAAGAAGGCCTTGGCATGTAGGATTAAGGAGAACCCCAAGGCGTTCTATGCGTACGTGAAGAACAGGAGGATGGCAAGAAAGAAGGTGGGACCACTAAAGGATAAAGAGGGCAACATGTACCTGGAGGCGCAGGAGGTTGGGGAGGTCCGAAATGAATACTTTGCTTCTGTATTCACAAGTGAAAAGGATCTTGATCAGGGTGAGGTCGAAATAGAGCAGGCCTGTGTGCTGGACAATGTGGAGATTATGGAAGAAGAAGTGCTGGATCTTCTTAAAAACATCTAGAATGATAAATCCCCAGGGCTGGATATGATACACCCCAGGCTGTGGGAATTGTGAGAAGAGATCACAGGAGCATTAGCCATGATCTTTGAATCCTCTTTGGCTACAGGGGAAGTGCCGAAGGACTGGAGAATGGCAAATGTTGTTTAATAAAGGGAATAAGGGAGAAACCTGGGAACTATAGACCGGTAAGACTTATGTCGGTGGTCTGCACACTACTGGAAAGGATTCTTAAGGATAGGATCTACGAACATTTGGAGAAGTATAGTCTACTCATGGATAGTCAACATGGCTTTGTGAAGGGAAGATCGTGCCTCACAAGCCTGATTGAGTTTTTTGAAGAGGTAACAAAAGAAGATGATGAGGGTAGGGCAGTGGATGTGGTCTACATGGACTTTAGCAAGGCATTTGACAAGGTCCCTCATGTGAGACTCATCCAGAAAGTCATGAGGCATGGGATAAGAGGAACCTTGGCTATTTGGATAAAAAAATTGGCTTAAAGGAAGAAAGCAGAGGGTAGTTGTGGAAGGAAAGTATTCTGCCTGGAGGTCGGTGACTAGTGGAGTGCTGCAGGGATCTGTCCTGGGACCCCTACTATTTGTGATTTTTATAAATGACCTGGTTGTAGAGGCAGAAGGATGGGTAAGTTTGCAGATGACACGAAGATTGGAGGAGTTGTGGATGGAGGGGCAGGTTGTCGAAGGTTACAAGAGGATATAGACAGGCTGCAGAGTTGGGCAGAAAAATGGCAGATGGAGTTCAATCCGGACAAGTGTGAAGTGATGCATTTTGGAAGGACAAACCAGAAGACAGAGTACAGGGTTAATGGTCAGTTACTTAAGAGTGTGGATGAACAAAGGGACCTTGGGGTTCAAATCCATACATCCCTCAAGGTTGCTGCGCAGGTTGATAGGGTAGTTAAGAAGGCCTATGGGATGCTAGGCTTCATTAACAGGGGGATTGAGTTCAAGAGTAGAGAGGTCATGTTGCAACTCTACAAATCTCTGGTGAGACCGCACTTAAAGAGTATTGTGTTCAATTCTGGTCACCTCATTATAGGAAGGATGTGGAAGCTATGGAGAGGGTGCAGAGGAGATTTACCAGGATGTTTCCTGGTTTGGAGAACAAGTCATATGAAGCAAGGTTAGCAGAGCTGGGACTTTTCTCCTTGGAGCATAGAAGAATGAGAGGGGACTTGACAGAGATCTACAAGATTATGAGAGGCATAGATAGGGTGGATAGTCAGTACCTGTTTCCCAGGGCACCAATAGCAAACACCAGAGGGCGTATGTACAAAATTAAGGGAGGGATGTTTAGGGGAGACATCAGGGGTAAGTTTTTTTACACAGAGCGCAGTGAGTGCCTGGAATGACTTGCCAGGGATGGTGGTGGAGGCTAAAACATTAGGGGTATTTAAGAGCCTCTTGGACAGGAACATGGATGAAAGATAAATCGAGGGTTATGGAGTAGTGTGGGTTTAGTATTTTTTTAAGGATTATATGGGTTGGCACAACATGGAGGGCTGAAGGGCCTGTACTGTGCTGTGATGTTCTATGGTTCTATGATTTGTCACATGTCAGAAAGTTACTGCTTCATGTACGGATAAAAAGAATCTCCATTGATGATGACGGCTTCACTTTGGACTGGGATTGTGAGTGGTGATGAGTCATAATGAGGGAAAATATTATTACATTTACTGTAGCCAGGAATCCAGAACAAGGAATTTTTTACTTAAGAACTATTTTTCTGACCAATAGAGTGGACCTTCCTTTTGAACTGTGACTCTCAGATTTACTGTCACTAAAGGTCTCCATTAGAAGTAGGGTTATCAGAGTTGAGTTGAGTCTCAAAGATCAAGTTGTTTTCTCCTTGTTACTAACTACAGTGTGTAATTACCAACTTTTCTCAAACACTTTGACTAGATCAGATCTTACAATAAATCAGCATTCTGCAACATTTGGTATAGTTTGCAGGATCCAACCCACATGTAGTAGGAAAAGGCTTTTGAAAGAGGTGGGGAAAGATAATGGAAAATACCGGTGTGAGTTTAGTCTGGTTGCCCAGTCATTGATAGCATCTAGGTGATGTGAAAATTGAAATCAGGGTGTAGGGTACACGGCAAGGAAACTACTCTAGGCTCTTAAAGATGGTTAATGGAAGAGGATCATCTAGATAATCTTGAGGAAAGTGTAGATCGGTTGGGATAGACCTTACTTGATCGTTGGATGCTTACAAACAGGATGCATTAGAAGCCAGAGTTTAGGAGTTGAAAAGAGAAATCATTTAATGACAAGGACCCAATGTTACTTTAATAAAGACCAGTTCGAGCTGCCCAAAAGGGCACGAGAGTCATACAGCACTAAAAGAGACCTTTGGTCCACCTGCTCCATGCTCAACTGTTATTCTGGCTAGTCCCAACCACATTTAGCTGGACCGCAGTCCTGAATACCCCTCCCTTATCCAAACACCTGGTAAATGTTGCACTCAAACACTCATCCACCACTTTCACTAGCAGCTCATTGCACACTCAGCTCCCCCTCAGGTTCTCCTTAAATACTTCACCTTAACTTATGACTTTTAGTTCTAGACTCACCAAGCTCAGTGAAAAAATCTCTGCTTGCATTTCACCAATCTATACGCCTCATAATTTCATTTACCTCTATCAAATTTCCCCTCATTCTTCAATGCTCTAAGAAATAAAGTCTTAACCTATTCAAGTGTTCCCTATAAATCAGGTCCCCAGGTTCTGACGACATCCTAGTATATTTTATCAGTACTCTTTCAATCCTATTGCCAACGTGCCGAAAGATCTCTTTAGAATCAGGTTTAATATCACTGGCATATGTAGTACAGCAAGGTGACCACACTTTCCAAACTGTGGGCATGGAATGGCATGGAAAGTATGCTTGATGGTGGTATAACAGTGGTCAAGTGTGTTGACTCCTCTGGTTCCACAGGTAATAAGTGATAGTTAGGCTGGCCTGGTTGAAATTGCCTACAATGACAGCAAAGGATATCAGGGTATGCTATTTCCCAACTGCTGATCATGATGCTCCGCTCCTTCAGTGCCTTCCAGATGATAGCCAGACATTTACTGCTACCAAGATGATGGTGGAAAACCTCTGCAGGGTTCTTAGTAATATTAACTGCTAGCAATGAAATGTTACATTTGTGGGCGCTCGTTCGGTGATTGAATTCTGTGGCTGCTGTGTGACCACTCTGCTTAAATTACAGATGTGATGGCGACAGCCGCATTTCAGCGATGGTGGGTGACTGTGGGGGTGCCAGTGAGCAATGCCTGAGTGTTGAGGGGGGATGAAAACACGATGAAGCCACTGAAGGACTCATCAGGAGGGTGAAATCCTCAGTAGCAGTCCCTGGTGGGGAAGTGATCGGAGCCGGCTCCACCTGGCAATTGATAAAGGATGTGGTGGGTGAGCTGAGAACTCAGGGATTTGTAGGGAGGGATTTCCACCCCCCCACAAGGGACAGACAGCACAGAGGGCTACAAGTGGGGGTGGGTTCGCGAGAAGAGGGGTGGCCGGTAGCGTTTGCTATAACTCTGGGAAAGAGGGACAATTCCAGAGAGTGTGTGAGCAGCAGACAGTGTGCTTTAACTGTGGGGAAGAGGGGCACTTTCAGAGAGAGTGTGAGCAGCAGACAGTGTGCTTTAACTGTGGGGAAGAGGGGCACTTTCAGAGAGAGTGTGAGCAGCAGTGTGCTATAACTGTGGGGAAGAGGGGCACTTTCAGAGAGAGTGTGAGCAGCAGACAGTTTGGCTATAACTGTGGGGAAGAGGGGCACTTTCAGAGAGAGTGTGAGCAACAGGGAGTGTGCTATAACTGTGGGGAAGAGGGGCACTTTCAGAGAGAGTGTGAGCAGCAGACAGTGTGCTATAACTGTGGGGAAGAGGGGCACTTTCAGAGAGAGTGTGAGCAGCAGACAGTGTGCTATAACTGTGGGGAAGAGGGGCACTTTCAGAGACAGTGTGAGCAGCAGACAGTGTACTATAACTGTGGGGAAGAGGGCCACTTCTGGCGGGAATGTGAGCATCAGGGAGCCCCTCGGAGGGCGAGTCCCCGTGTATCCAAGCAGGGAAAGGTGTCGGAAAACCTAGAGGAGACCCAGTGAGGGAACGGCCTGGTGCCTCTGGGGTAACACATTCCCAGCAATGTTCCAAGGAACCCTTGAAAGCAGAAGACCCAATTTCGGAAGGATTTGTGGGATCCTGCTCCGACGTGTCACTACGGATAGAGGGAATCTCTGCTAAAGCCATACTCAACACCAGGTCGCTGGTCACGTTACTATACCATTCGTTTTACAGCCAGTATTTAAAGCATTTGCCTTTGATCCCATTCAGTGCGCTGGAGATTTGGGGCGTATGACGGGAATGTGTCAGTGAGACTGGAGTTTTCAGAAGCCGATGTGGGAGTGTCTGAGGTTCTGGAGATGCTAGCTCTGGTTTGTCCGGATTCGGTTGAGGTGGGCGGTGCTTCAATTCTGGTGGGGACCAACACCCCTGTGGTGCGGAGGCTCATGGGGGTCTGTAAGGAGAGGGCGGGTGAAAACTTCTTGAGGACCCTGGCTGGGCACCCAGTGTTTCCGGCTACTTTTGAGTAAGTGCGGAGCCGCCCTGATATGGATACTGAATTTAAACGAGGAACTGTGAGGTGCACCCAGTCAAGGCCTAAGGTAATTAAGACCTGGGGAAGTAGCGAGAGGGATGGGAACCCCCTAGATTTCCCGGAGTGCCTGATGGGAAGGCTCTTTTAGTGGACACCCCAGAAGACCACTGGGGGAGTCGCAATTTCTGGCTGGGGTTCTGGTGAGGCCCGAAGTGCAGAGGCCCTCAGTTGTACAGGCCAGCAGGATGATGGTGGTTGTCCAGAATGCTACAAAGAGAGAAATCACCTTTAACCGAGGGATGCCTCTGGTGCATTTGTTCCCGGTGACGGTAATGTGAGGCCCACTGGGGCACTATTGAACAACAGAGGAAAGCTGACCACAGAGGCCTTTAACTTTGGGGACTCTCCTGAGCCGCCGGGTTGGAACCAAAAGCTGGTGGAGAAGATGTTGGAGCTGAAAGATGTTTTTTCCCTTGGCGAGTTTGATGTTGGTTGCTCCAAGAGCACTCATCACACCATCCGGGTGACTGAGGACACCACATTTAGAGAGTGGCTCCTGCAGATGTGGAAGATGTGCGGCAGCACTTGCGTAAGTTGAAAGAAGCTGGGATCATCTCTGAATCCCGAAGCCCTTATGCATCTCCAATAGTAATGGCCCGGAAGAAGAACGGAAAGGTCCGCATGTGTGTGGACTATGGAACCCTGAACTGGTACACCGCCCCTGACCAGCATATGGTCCCGAGGATCGAAGGCACACTGGCCTCTCTGACTGGGGAGAAGTGGTTCAGTGTGCTGGACTTAAGGAGTAGATATTACCAGATCCCCATGAGTGAGGCTGACAAAGAGAAGATGACATTTATATGCACTTTGGGATTTTTCCAGTTCCAAAGGATGCCCCAGGGCATATTGGGAGCCCCTGCCACCTTCCAGAGGGTCATGGAGAAGCCGGTGGGGGATATGAATTGCTCGAAGTGTTGGTATATTTGGATGGCTTGATAGTATTTAGATCCACCTTGGAGGAGCATGAAGCGAGGCTACTGTCGGTGCTCAGCCGTCTGAAGGATTAAAACTCTCCCTGGACAAGTGCCAGTTCTGCAAGATGTCTGTTAGCTATGTTGGGCACATAATCTCGCGGGATGGATTAGCTACAGACCCGGCTAAGATAGAAGCGGTGACCACGTGGCCGAGGCCCCGGACTGTGAGCACTTTGCACTTGTTCTTGGGGTTCTGTGGTTATTATCAGAGATTCGTGAAGGGGTATGCCAAATTAAGTCACCTCTTGCACCAGCTTCTGCGTGGTTACCCACCCTTAGGGAAGAAGGGAAAAGGGGGATGGGAGGTTGGAGAATACCTCAACCCATCGGAGCCCTTCGGACAGAGGTGAGATGCAAAATGTGAGGAGGCTTTTCAGTCGCTGAAGGAGTTGCTGACCCAGGCACCGCTGCTGTCTATTGCGGACCCCGATTGCCCTATGTACAACACACCGATGCCAGCCGAGAGGGATTAGGGGCCATCTTGTATCAGGATCAGGGTGCCAGGTTGAGGCCAGTAGTGTTTGTCAGCCGGAGTTTGTCGCACTCCGAGAGAAACTATTCCACCCACCAGTTGTAGATCCTGGCGTTGAAGTGGGCAGTGGCAGATAAGCTGAGCGATTATCTCTACGGAGCCAAGTTTGAGGTGAGGACGGACAACAACCCGCTCACTTACATCCTGACCTCGGAGAATCTGGATGCTAAAGGCCATCGGTGGTTGGTGGCATTGTCGATATATGATTTCAGCCTGAAGTACCGGCCAGGGAGCCGGAATGTCGATGCGGACACTTCATCCCGACGGGACTGAGGAACTGGAGAGGAGTGGGAGAGCGTTCCTGCCCCTGGGGTAAAGGCCATGTGTCAGTTTGCTATCACCGTGAAGGCCAAGGAAAAGGAGAGACCGGAGCGAGCAGTGGACCCAATGGGGGCTTCTGAAGATGCTCTGCCCCCAGTTTACTGTGACCTGACCACTCTGAAGACCAAGCAGATGACGGAATTAAGTCCGGGGGAAGGGGCAGCTGCTCAGCGAGATGACTCGGGCCTTGGCACTGTCTGGTCCGCGGTGGGGAAGGGGGATATGGCGTGGGCGGAGAAGACAACACATGTTCTGGTGCCTCCATTGCTCAGGGAATGGCCTCCGTTTAAGTTGAGGAACCAAATTCTATACCGGGTAATGTCACCCTCAGACCAACGTCAGTGTTGGCAGTTGTTCCTGCCTGAGCAGTATCGAAAGATTGCGTTGAAGTCACTGCATGATGTTTCTGGACATTTCGGGGTGGAAAAGACCTATGGATTGCTCAAAGATAGGTCTTACTGGCCCCGAATGAAGTTAGAGGTTGAAGCGTACTGCAAGTCATGCATTCACTGCACATGCCGGAAGACACGGCCTGTGCAGACTGCTCCTCGGTCCCACTTGCAGAGTGCAGGACCCCTGGGCCTAGTGTGTATGGATTTTCTGTCCATAGAACCCGACACCAGCAACACGGCGAATGTCTTCGTCTTCAAGGACCACTATACTAGATACCAAGGACCAGAGGGCGACTACGGTAGCAGAAGTGTAATGGGAGAAGTACTTTGTGCATTATGGCCTTCCCCAGCGGAAACATAGTGATTAGGGACGGGATTTTGAGAGTAAGCTCATCTGTGAGGTATGACTAGAAAGTGAAGTTCTCCCAACTCCTGCCGGGAGACCGAGTCTTCATAAGGAATTTGGGACTACCTGGAAAGCACAAGTTGGTTGACCGCTGGGTGGCTACGCCCTATGTGGTGGAGAGTCAGATGCCAAACCTATCGGTTTTCCGGGTGAGGCCCGAGGACAGGAATGGGCCTATCAAGATCTTCCATCGGAACCACCTGTTGCCCCTGGGACAAGAGGTGCAGGTAGACCTAGAGCCTGACTTGGAGTCTACACCTAGTACGAGGGCTCTGTGGAAGAGCCCACCACAAAAGAGACAGGGCCAGGCCCAGCCCCGGAAAGGGACACTAATTCAGAAGTTGATGATTCAGATGAGTGGTACCTGCTGCCGTTTGCTAACTTCCCTGTGATGGAGGAAGAGACTCCAGGTCCTTCTCACACTGCATCAGATGAGGTGAGGGCAACAGGGAGTGCAGCATAACTCTGGAGCAGAGGAAGTGAGGCCTGAACCCGAGACAGGGGGCTCTGAGTTGCAGAGAGGTTTGAGTGACAGATCGTGGGAGGTTTCGCCAGGCAGCCCCGAGGTGTCTGAGCCGGAGGATCTAGAAGAGGGGGTACAGAGGTCTCAGGGGATTTGGAACCCCCCGGAGAGGCTGCCCAATGTGATCTTTACTGCTTTGGGGAGTTATGTCACTGCTTTCTGCACTTGGATTAGGCTCTGTGTTTTGCAGGAAGTGTTGGCAAATTACCTGGATGTCATGAGAGCATGACTAAATTCAGTAGGGGGAAAATGTAGGGTTCTCAGTAATATTAACTGTTAACTGCTAATAATAAAATGGCTTCTCTGTAACTGATGAGGTAATGTTCTTTGTAGCTGAAGTGTTTGGGTTATAATTATAGATAATGGGGCACTAGCCAATGGGAGTCATGTTATTCTGTTTGTATGTGTGGGAACCTGAGTGAGTGGTGGGAGATCGGTGAGGCGAGGCGAAGAGGAAGGACGTGCGGGAAGCACTCTGGTAGACCACCATAGTTGGTCCCAGTCCGAGGGTCGAGGAGTTTGGAGGAGACCGAATGGTGGAGAGAAGACGTTGTCCCTTGAGCTCCAACAATTGTGCACAAATTGACTAACTCTGATAAGTGTGGCGCCTTTTACTTGTATATCAGTTTCCCTACTAACCACATAGACACAGTAAGATTTATAAAGTGTCATCATTTACTCGTACATTGTGTACTGTCTGATATTTGACGTTGTGGGTTTGTACCAGGGTGCATTACACAGCATCTATGCAAACGTGAGACAGGTTTGGCGGCCTGACGGTGGTTTCACCCTAGACGAATGTGAGCTGATAGCGCTGAGCCAGATAAAAATAGATAACAATTGTTTACTGGATGTTTTGCATCGAGTTGGAAGAGCAAATGTGTAAGGAGATAGCAGATATTTGTAGTAAACACAAGGTGGTGATTGTGGGAGATTTTAATTTTCCACACGTAGATTGGGACGCTCATTCTGTAAAAGGGCTGGATAGTTTAGAGTTTGTGAAATGTGTGCAGGATAGTTTTTTTCCAACAATACATAGAAGTACCGACTAGAGATGGGGCAGTGTTGGATCTCCTGTTAGGGAATGCGATAGGTCAGCTGACAGATGTATGTGTTGGGGAGCACTTCGGGTCCAGTGATCACAGTAGCATTAGCTTCAATATAATTATGGAGAAGGACAGGACTGGACCTAGAGTTGAGATTTTTGATTGGAGAAAGGCTAACTTTGAGGAGATGTGAAGGGATTTAGAGAGAGTGTTTTATGGGAAGGATGTAATAGAGAAATGGAGGTCATTTAAGGGTGAAATTATGAGGGTACAGAATCTTTATGTTCCTGTTAGGTTGAAAGGAAAGGTTAAAGGTTTGAAAGCACCATGGTTTTCAAGGGATATTAGAAACTTGGTTCGGAAAAAGAGGGATGTCTACAATAGATATAGACAGCATGGAGTAAAGAAATTGCTCGAGGAATATAAAGAATGTAAAAGGAATCTTAAGAAAGAGATTAGAAAAGCTAAAAGAAGATACGAGGTTGGTTTGGCAAATAAGGTGAAAGTATATCCGAAAGGTTTCTACAATTATATTAAAAGCAAGAGGATAGTGAGGGATAAAATTGGTCCCTCAGAGAATCAGGGTGGTCAGCTATGTGAGGAGCCGAGGGAGATGGGAGAGATTTTGAACTATTTCTTCTCTTCGGTATTCACTAAGGAGAAGGATATTGAATTGTGTGAGGTGTGGGAAACAAGTAAGGAAGTTATGGAACCCATGACAATTAAAGAGGTGGAAGTACTGGTGCTTTTAAGAAATTTAAAAGTGGATAAATCTCCAGGTCCTGACAGGATATTCCACAGGACCTTAAGGGAAGTTTGTGTAGAGATAGCAGGAGCTCTGACGGAGATCTTTAAGATGTCATTAGAAACGGGGATTGTGCCGGAGGATTGGTGTACTGCTCATGTGGTTCCATTGTTTAAAAAGGGTTCTAGAAGTAAGCCTAGCAATTATAGACCTGTCAGTTTGACATCAGTGGTGGGTAAATTAATGGAAAGTATTCTTACAGATAGTATTTATAATTATCTGGATAGACAGGATCTGATTAGGAGTAGCCAACATGGATTTGTGTGTGGAAGGTCATGTTTGACAAACCTTATTGAATTTTTTGAAGAAGTTACGAGGAATGTTGACGAGGGTAAGGCAGTGGAGGTAGTTTTTATGGACTTCAGCAAGGCCTTTGACAAAGTTCCACATGGAAGGTTAGTTAAGAAGGTTCAGTCGTTAGGTATTAATGCTGGAGTAATAAAATGGATTCAACAGTGGTTAGATGGGAGATGCCAGAGAGTAGTGGTGGATAATTGTTTATCGGGATGGAGGCCGGTGACTAGCGGGGTGCTTCAGGGATCTGTTTTGGGCCCAATGTTGTTTGTAATATACATAAATGATCTGGATCATGGGGTGGTAAATTGGATTAGTAAGTATGCCGATGGTACTAAGGTAGGAGGTGTTGTGGATAATGAGTTGGGTTTTCAAAGCTTGCAGGGAGATTTATGCTGCTTAGAAGAATGGGCTGAACGTAGGCAGATGGAGTTTAATGCTGAGAAGTGTGAGGTTCTACATTTTGGCAGGAATAATCCAAATAGGACATACAGGGTAAATGGTAGGGCATTGAGGAATGCAGTGGAACAGAGAGATCTAGGAATAACAGTGCATAGTTCCCTGAAGGTGGAGTCCCATGTAGATAGGATGGTGAAGAAGGCTTTTGGAATGCTGGCCTTTATAAATCAGAGCATTGAGTACAGAAGTTGGGATGTAATGTTAAAATTGTACACGGCATTGGTAAGGCCAAATTTGGAATATTGTTTACAGTTCTGGTCACTGAATTATAGGAAAGATATCAATAAATTAGAGAGAGTGCAGAGACGATTTACTAGGATGATACCTGGGTTTCAGCACTTAACTTAAAGAGAAAGGTTGAACAAGTTAGGTCTCTATTCATTGGAGCGTAGAAGGTTGAGGGGGGATTTGATCGAGGTATTTAAAATTTTGAGAGGGATAGATAGAGTTGACATGAATAGGCTGTTTCCATTGAGAGTAGAGGAGATTCAAATGAGAGGACATGACTTGAGAGTTATGGGGCAAAAGTTTAAGGGAAACACAAGGGGGTATTTCTTTACTCAGAGAGTGATAGCTGTGTGGAATGATCTTCCTGTAGAAGTAGTAGAGGCCAGTTCAGTTGTGTCATTTAAGGTAAAATTGGATAGGTATATGGACAGGAAAGGAGTGGAGGGTTATGGGCTGAGTGCGGGTAGGTGGGACAACGTGAGGTTAAGAGTTCGGCACGGACTAGGAGGGCCGAGATGGCCTGTTTCCGTGCTGTGATTGTTATATGGTTATATGGATGTTCTGTTAGGTTGGGGGAGTAGGATTGAGACAGAACTGCCACATCTGTGTACCATGATGAGTTAATCATAAAGCATACTCCACTTCCTGTATCTTTAAAAACTCAGTGATCTTGTCTTTGCAGACACTGGAAAAGCCATTGGGCTACAGCGCTGCATCCAACTTCGCAGGTGTGAGCTATGTTTCCATGAAGCAAAGTACAAAGCAGTCCCTAGTGTCTCAGATACAGTCCCATCAACCTACGACACCACTTTCAACAAGTTTTGGATTTGTATTTCTAAATCCAACATTTCTACCAAAATTCTCAGTGCTCTACCATTCACTATACAACTCCATTTCTACTTTCTCCTTCCAAACATCAACATCTCACACTTGTCTGCATTAAATTCTACCTGCCATTTTTCTGTCAATTTTCCCAGCTGGTCCCAATTCCACTGCAGGCATTGATAGCCATCCTCACTGTCCACTACACCCCTTATCTTGGTGTCACTCTCAAACTTGCTCATCCAGTTCACCAACATTATCACCAAACTCATGATTATAGATGACTAACAATAATGGACCCAGTACCAACACCCGCAGCACATCACTAATCACAGGCATCCAAATCAGAGAGGCAACAATCCAATGCCACTTTCTGGTTCTCTTCTCTTGCTAAGCCACTGTTGTATGCAATTTACAACTTCACCCTGAATGCCAAGCAACTGGACCTTCTGGATCAGCCTCCCAAGCAGCACTTTGTCAAAGACTTTACTAGAGTACATGTAGACAACATCAACTGCCTTTCCTTCATCTTCTTTCCTGCTAACCTCCTCAAAAAACTCTCAAAGATTGGTTACACACAACCTACCAAATACAAAGCCATGTTGACTATCCCTAATCAGTTCCTGTCTATCCAAATCCTTACATACAAGTATTAAAAAGTATTCACCCCCTTCAAGGCAGTACTTTGTAGATGCACCTTTGGGAGTAATTACAGCCTTGAGTCTGTGTGAATAGGTCCTCTATCAGCTTTGCACATCTGCACACTGCAAATTTTCCTCTTCTTCTTTACAAAAGAACTCACGGTCTGTCAGATTTCATGGGTATCATGAGTGAACAGCCCTCTTCAAGTCCAGTCACAAATTGGATTGAGGTCTGGATTCCTCCATCAGATTTTCCTCCAGGATTTCCCTGTATTTTGCTGCATTCATTTTACCCTCTGCCTTCACAAGCCTTCCAGGCCTGCTGCAGTGAAGCATCCCCACAGCATGATGAAGTCACCACCAAGATTTATGGTAGGGATAGTGTGTTTTTGATGATGTGCAGTGATTGGCTTACACCAAACATAGCATTTAGTCTGGTGACCAAAAAGCTCAAATTTGTTTTCACCAGACCATAGAACCTTCTTCTAACTGACTTCAGAGTCTCCTATATGCCTTCTGGCAAACTCTGAGATTTCATGTGAGTTTTTAACAGCAGTGGCTTTCTCTTTGCCACTCTCCCATAAAGCTGAGACTGGTGAAGCACCCAGGCAACAGTTGTATGTGCAGTCTCTTTCATCTCAGCCACTGAAGCTTGTAACTCCTCCAGAGTTGACATAGGTTCTTGGAGGCCTCCCTCACTAGTCCCCTTCTTGCACAATCACTTAGTTTTTGAGGGCAGTCTGCTCCAAGCAGATTTATAGCTGTACCATATTCTTTCAATTTCTTGATAATTGACTTAACTGTACTCCAAGGGATATTCAGTGACTTGAAAATGTTCTTGTATCCATCTCCTGACTTGTGCTTTTCAGTAATTTTTTGTTACTGAGTTGCTTGGTGTTCTTTTGTCTTCATGGTGTAGTTTATTGCCAGGATTCTGTCTCACCAGTAGCTGGATCTTCCAGATTCAGGTGTATTATTACTACAATCAATTGCAACACCATGACTGCACACAGGTCTCCAAAAACAATCTCCATTTAACTAATTATGTGGCTTCTGAAACCAATTGGCTGCAGCAGTGATAGTTTGGTATGTCATATTAAAGGGGGGGGGGGTGAATACTTATGTCATCAATTATTTTGTGTTTTATATCTGTAATTAATTTAGATCACTTTGTAGTGATCTGCTTTCACTTTGACACAGAAGAGTCTTTCTGTTGATCAGAATCAAAAAAGCCAAATTAAATACACTGTGATTCAATGTGGTAAAACAATAAAACATGAAAACTTCCAAGGGGGTGAATACTTTTTATAGACACTGTATCTCCTGTCCCTTAGAATACCTTCCAATAATTTACTCATTATTGCTCAGACTCACCACCCAATAATTCCCCAGCATACAGTATTATTAAAAGCCTTTCTTTAACAACATTAGCTATCCTCCAATCTTTTGGCTCCTTACTCATGGCTAAGGATGTTTTAAATATCTTTGCCAGGGCACCTGTAATTTCTGCACTAGCCTTCCACAAGATCCAAGGGGACATCTTGTTAGGCCTTAAGGACTTATGCACCCCAATTTTCCTTAAGATAGTAACACCTCCTCTTCCATAATTTGGGTACAGTCAATGATTACACTACTGCTCTGCCCAAGTTCTATCAAATCTGTGTCTCTCTCCTGAGTAAACACGGATGCAAAAAAAAATCTATTTAAGATCTCCCCCATCTCCTTTGGCTCTATGCATAAATTATCACACCGATTTTCAAATATACTAATATTGACCCTTGCTAAGATGTGTGCTAAGGGATTCAATCGAACTTGTCTCTCTTCAGCAATGTCAGCCGAGAATATCACTTTATCACTTCCACCAAATGTAATGTTCTCCATGGATGAATACTCACCAGCTAGACTCCACACAAAAATACTTAATCAAATCTCCTTACATGTCCACAACACACATAAAATGCGGGAGGAACTCAGCAGGTCAGGCAAGGAGGGAAATGGACAGTTGACATTCCAGATCAAAACTGGAGAGAAAGGGGGGGGGGGGCAGAAGCCAGAACAAAAGAGTGAGGGAGGAGTAGGAACACAAACTGTTTTTCTTACATGTGTAACTACTCTCTCAGTAGGAGAGTGGAGAGAAAACAGTGACAGAAATTTATGGCAATGGAAGGTATCACTTAATAATACCACTGTACGACAAGATTCAGTTTTAAAGCTGAGAGTAACATTGTAGTTTCTCCTGCGCTGTGACTCAGACCTACATTGCTCTATGTTCTGCCATCTTAGTTCTGGAGAAGAACTAAAATACAGCACTGTTACATGAAACAATTCTTGGAAATATATCCATACATCCATATACATATATCACTGATGTGGTACTTCAAAATTCCACTGCAGATGATCTTCTTGAAACACAAGTCTGTAGTTATTGGATAACAAGCAGCCACTCAACCACAGACCGTACTCTCATTCAAAATCTACCCATTTAAGAGAACATTATTTTGTTACCAGGAAAAATTACTCACAAGGGGAGGGTAACTTTGGCCAAATATGGCAATAGACAGTTCTGCACTTTGTTCTCCAAGGCTCTGTAGTTCCACTAATAAAGGAACCTCAACAGTGTGACAGGATTCAATAATTCCATAAGGCTTGGGACTGGAATAAACCACAGCTTGCTGGTCATCCAACTCCTGTGGAAAAACAAAAGTAATAAAGATCAAATCGACTGAATGCATTTTAATGACAGTACCACACATAGTATTACTGAAGTGCAATGTTTCTAACCACATGCAATAAAAATACACGACAACGCAAAGTCACACACACAAAATGCAGGAGGAACTCAGTAGGTCATGCAACCTCCAAGGAAATTAACAAACAGTCAGAGATTTGACCCTTCTCCAGGACTGGATAGGAAAGAAGAAAATGCCAGAATAAAAACCTGGAGAGAGGGAAAGGAAAGGAGGATCACTGGAAGGTGATAGGTGAAGCCAGGAAAGGCAAAGGGCTGGAGAGAATGGAATCTAATAGGAGAAGTGAGTCAACCATAGGAGAAATGGAAGGAGGAGAGGCACCAGGGGCAGCTAATCAGAAGAGCGAGAAGAGGCAAGAGGTTAGAGTGGGAGAATTGAAGAGTAGAGGGAGAGGGAAAATGAATATTTTACCAGAAGAAGAAAACGATATTCATGCCATTAGAATGATGGATACCCAGATGGAAAATAGATTTCTCCTCCAATATGAGGGTGACCTCATTGTGACACAAGAGGAGGCCATGGACCGATATGTTGGAATTGGAATGCAAAGTAACATTCTGAGATAAAACCCAGCTATTTTTTGTGAATACTTAGCAAAGAGTGGGGGATATGGGGGATTTTAACCAGACCAGTTGAAAAAATCTCTAAACAGTTATTACCAACATATCATTTGTGGAACCAGAGGAGCCAACACACTGGACCATTGTTATACGACCATCAAAAGCATTCACTGTGCCATCCCACATCCATATTTTGGGAAGTCTGATCACCTGGCTGTACTTCTACTCTCCGAGTGCAGACAGAGACTGAAGTCCACAACGCTAGTGGTGTGGACCAAGAAGGTATGGACAATGGAGGCATTTACAAGATTGTTCTGAGTCAGTGGACTGGACTGCATTCAGGGATTCATCTTTGAATCGGAATGAGTTGTTACTGAATTCATTAAAGCCTGTGAGGATGAGTGTGTGCCTATGACAACGTGCCTCACATACCCGAATCTAAAGTGCATAGCCTGCTGAGGGAGATCTGTGACATTCAAGTCTGGTGATACCAAGAAGGCCTGGTACAACTTAGAGAGGACTATCTTGAGAGCAAAGGAACAATTCCAAATGAGGTTAGAGTAAAAATCGGATACACGTCAGCTCGGGCAGGGTTTGCAGGCCATTACTTCCTACAAAGTGAAACCTAACATCACGAATGGTAATGATGAGCTCAATGTCTTTTATGCACTTTTTGAAAGGGAGAATAAAACTATAGCTATGAGAATACTTGCAGCACCCTGTGATCTCTGTCTCGGATGTCGATGTTGGATTCTCTTTCATGAGGGTAAATCCTCACAAGGCGATAAACCCCGATGCAGTATCTGGTAGGGGTCTGAAAACTTGTGCCAACCAACTGGCAGGTATGTTCAAAGACATTTTCAATATCTCATTGTTACTGTCATGTTGGCACCTGATTCTAAAGGGAAACAATCATATCAGTGCCCAAAGAGAGCAGGGTGAGCTGCTTTAACGACTATCATCCAGTAGCACTCACGTCTATGGTGATGAAGTGTTCTGTGACGTTACTAATGCTAGAATCAACTCCTGTCTCAGCAAGGACCTGGGCCTATTGTAATTTGCCTATTGCCACAATAGGTCTACAGTGGATGTGATCTCATTGGCTCTTCATGTGGCCTTGGGTCACCTGGACAATACTAGTACTTATGTCAGGCTGCTGTTTATCAACTACAGCTAGCATTTAACACAATCATTCCTACAGTTCTGATCACAAAGCTTCAAAACCTGGGCCTTTCTCCCTCTCTTTGCAATTGGATTCTCCACACCGGAAGACAACAATCTGTGTGGATTGGAAATATTGTAACATCACCACCTCACCGACAATCAATTTTCTCTAATCCCATGACGGTGTGGCTAGACACAGTTGAAATGATATCTATAAATTAGCTGATGACAGAACTATTGTTGGCAGAATTTCTGATGGTGACAAGAAGGCATACAGGAGTGAATATATCAGCTAGTACCATGGAAAGCATTCTAACTGGCTGCATCACCATCTGGTAAAGGGGCGTTACTGCACAGGATTGAAAGAAGGTGCAACAAGTTATGAACTCAGTCAGCGCCATCATGGGCACTATTCTCAGTAGTATCCAGGGCATCTTCAAGAACAATGCCTCAAAAAGGCAGCATCCATCATTAAAGACATGCCCTCCCCTCAATGTTATGATCAGGGAGGAGGATTGGGAGCATGAATACACACACTCAAAGATTTCCGAATGGACATTCACCCTATGAACACTACCTCACTACATTTTTTTGTACTAGTTATTAAATTTAATTATTTTCTATACATGCTACTGAAAAGATCTGAATACTATAGAGTGCAGAGGAGACTTACAAGGATGTTGCCTGGAGTGGACAGCATGCCTTATGAACGTGGCCTTTTCTCTTCGGAGCAAAGGAGATTGAGAGTTGACCTTATAGAGGTGTATAAGATGATAAGAGGCATTAATCACGTGAATAGCCAGAGGCTTTTCCCAGGGCTGAAATGGCTAACACCTGGGAGAATCGTTTTAAGGTACAAGCGTGATGTCAGGGGTAAGCTTCTCACACAGTGGGTGGCGGGTGTGTGGAATGCCCGCCACCCACTGGTCGAAGAAATGGATACAACAGGGTCTTTTAAGAGACTCTTAGATAGGTACATGGAGCTTAGAAAAATAGAGGGCTGTGCAGTGGGGAAATTCTAGGAAGTTTCTAGATTGGTCTACATGGTTGGCACAATGTAATGTGCTGTGGATTTCTATGGTCTATGTGCATATACTTCCTGTAATTCAGTTCTTATTATTCTGTATTGCAATGTACCACTGCCACATAACAACAAATTTCAGGACACATGCCAGTGATATTAAACCTGATTCTGACTCTGAGGGACAAAAGCCATTGCTGGGGAATTACTTTCTTTCATATACTTAACATCCCTCCATATATTGACACAGTGTATGTGTCAAGTCAGAGTTCTTGTTCCCCACTTGAAAGGGACTGAATACGCCTACCCGAAGGTTTTAACCGGATTCCACTCAATGACCAAACAACTTCCCTTCTTTTTTTTCCCTTTTATTTTTCGCAAGTGCAGCAGTTGAATAGTTCTTAGTTATTAGTCAGTAGTCATAAATAATCAGTCATAAGTCAGTCATTAGTCTTGTCAAGGTTAGTCATAAGTCATTAGGCATTAGGTGAAAAACTGGCTGCCTCTCGGACTTCATAGACGATTTCGGACTTGCACCATTTCTCTATTGGACCATTATGGCCTCTGGCCGTTATGGTTCCAAACTGGGCGAACTCTCTCAAAGGTTTGCAAGCTCTTCTTAAGCCTTGCATCGTTTTCAAGAAGTGCCTGCGCGCGATGATCCCAGTGGCGGAGTTAACCCAAACGCAGTGACAGCAATGCTCTTTTCCATGAAGCAGTCTCAACAATTATTTAAAGTTCAGCATCTTACCACGGATTGTGACGCAGCTCTCGGACTGCCGCTGTAACGCTGCAGGGTCCGCCCAAATGTTCTGGGCAGAAGCAGCCCTCAGGCAGTAGGTTCCGTCCGGTCTGCCAGTGAATTCTTGCTCTTCCTTTTAAATATTATTTTCTTTTGCCTCCAGGGCCCAATACCTTCCAGAAACTCAAGTTTGACTTGACAGTATGTTCTTGAAAAAAGAATTCTCATAGCAGTCATACTGCAAAGAAACAAGCAATCAGGTTCTTGCCAACCAACGTACAAGCCCATATGTGAGTCTCTGCCTTTACCACCTTCTCAGGCCATGTGATCCAGAATCAAACTCTCTCCATGTGTGAAAAAGTTCCCTTTCGATCTCCTCTAAACTCAGTTTCACATTATATGCATGTCCTCCTGTTTTAGACCATGAGAATGAATATTCTTATTCTTTACACTATTAATCCTTATCTTAATTCCATACTCATTTATCAGAGCTTCTGCCAGCCCCCACTGCTGACAAAAAGCATCCTTTTACACCTGTCAAAATTAAATTCCATCTGCCATTACCCTACCTGACTTTCTAGCCAACCAAGATCATGCTGTAACCTAAGACAATCTCCTACCTCTCTGCAACTCCACAAATTTTTGTGTCTTCTGCAGACTTAAAAACCATACTTCTTACATTCACATCCAAGTTGTTAATGTATATCACAAGCAGTCCTTCACCAACCCTTCTGGTATACTAGTAGATGAGAAAAGCAACTTTCAATCACTCTCTGCTGCCTTCTAATGTTGACGCAAGTTTTGCATTCAACTTACCAATTTGCATTTTGGAACAGACTTCCATGTAAGACCTTGTCAAAAGCCTTATTGGAGCCTTTGTCATTCACAGAATGTGATGTCATTGGCAATATTGATATGTACTGTCTATTGGCAACTGCCCTTGAACTTATTTAGGAGTTAGCCACAATGGTGGTTCCAGTCACATAACAGGGACAGATGGCATATTTTTCCCCTAAAGAGCATCATTAACCCAGATGAGTTTTCACAATAATATGGTAGTTTCATAGTTTTGCAATAGTAAGACAGGTTCTATGTTCATTCAAGATTTTGATTTTATTATTCAAATGAAACTTCCTGGTGGTCATGGTGAGTTGAAACTTGTGTTAGACCATAAGACACAGGAGCAGAAATTAGTCCATTTGGCCCAACGAGTCTGCTCCACCATTCAATAATGGGTGATTTTTTTTCTCCTCTTCAACCCCAGTCCCCAGCCTTCTCCCCTTAACTTTTGATGCCATGTCCAATCAAGAACTGATTAACCTCTGTCTTAGATAGACCCAATGACCTGGCCTCCAAAGCTGCACATGGCAACAAATTCCACAAATTCACCACCCTTTGGCTAAAGAAATTTCTCCACATCTCTGTTTTGAATAGACACCCCTCTATACTGAGGCTGTGCCCTCTTGTCCTAGACTCTCCCACCATGGGAAACATCCTTTCCACATCTACTCTGTCCAGGCCTTTCAACATTCGAAAGGTTTCAATGAGATCCCACCTCATCCTTCTGAATTCCAGTGAGTATAGACCCAGAGCCACCAGATGTTCCTCGTATGATAACCCTTTCATTCCTGGAATCATCTTTGTGACCTCCTCTGGAACCTCTCCAATGCCAGAACCTCTTTTCTAAGATGAGAAACCCACAGCTGTTCACAATACTCAAGGTGAGGCCTCACCAGTACCTTATAAAGCCTCAGCATCACATCGTTGCTCTTGTATTCTAGACCTCTTGAAATGAATGCTAACAGGGCATTTGCCTTCCTCACCACCGACTCTACCTGCAAGTTAACCTTATGGTGTTTTGCACAAGGACTCCCAAGTCCCTTTGCATCTCAGATTTTTGGATTTTCTCCCCATTTAGAAAATAGTCTGTGCATTTATTTCTACTATCAAAGTGTATTACCATGCATTTTCCAACATTATATTTCATTAAAAACACAAATACGAGAAAATCTGCGCATGCTAGAAATTCAAGCAACACATGCAAAATGCTGGTGGAGCACAGCAGGCCAGGCAGCATCTATAGGAAGAAGTACAGTCGGCGTTTTGGGCCGAGACCCTTCGTCAGGACTAACTGAAAGAAAAGATAGTAAAAGATTTGAAAGCGTGAGGGGGAGGGGAAGATCCAAAATGATAGGAGAAGACAGGAGGGGGAAGAAGCTAAGAGCTAGAAAGTTGATTGGCAATCCTTTCTGGCTCTCCAAATTTCATTCTTAAGCTCCTTCCTGCTGGGCTTATAATCTTCTAGATTTCTATCATTACCTAGTTTTTTGAACCTTTCGTAAGCTCTTATTTTCTTCTTGACTAGATTTACAACAGACGTTATACACCACAGTTCCTGTACCCTACCATCCTTTCCTTGTCTCATTGGAACATACCTATGCAGAACCCCATGTTAGTAACTTTCCTGTAATACCACAGGCTCTTAACTTGGTAAGCAGCCTCATGTGCTCTGAATCAATGGTCCAGAACTCTGGCTCTCTTCAGTAACCACGACGTTACTATATCCATTGATAACAAAGAGCTTTGCACTGAGGGAGGTGGACAAATAATAAGGCTACCTCACTTCATGGTCTGTTACCCATGAATCCAATTTCCCTCGGGATCAATAAAGTATGTCTGTCTGTTAAGACGTTGTAAGTCAACTAAACAGCTTATAAACAGAGTAATTGCTAATTACATTGCTTGTATTGATTCCTGAGTTTTCATTCATCAATCAAACTACTTGCCCACAAAGTTCCTTAAAGGTTCTATTAGATTAGAATGAATGATTCCACTCCACATGTCCGGGAATCATCTTTAACTCAGTTGATAATGATAAGGCAATGTCTGGTGTTTTACTATCACTAATTTTCTTCTGGGCTGACTGCCACCTTAAGGCAAAGAACATTTTTTAATCTATGAAGAGACATACTGTTTTAGCAACACCATTTAAGTAGCAAAGCAATCAGTGAGAGTTAACTTGTGCTTGTTGGAAATGTGTCCCTGCTACTTCAGCCTTGAATGCTGTAATATTGGAATTCTCGAAGCAATTGCATCATTCCTGCACCAAACAAAATCATATCAGGGTAATCAGCATACTGATCAGGAACAGCATCAATTCAAAGAAAAATGTTAAAAGTAAAGGTATTGCATTTGAATTATGAGGGATAGATGACAAAATAGACAAACTAACGGCTCAAATAGAAATTGACAGCAATTACAGAGCCAAAATTTCAAGGTAACCATGGTTTGAAATTAAATATTCCAGGGAACCAGGTATTTAGAAAGAAAAGACAGAAATGAGAAGGGGACATGAAGGATGGAAGAAGTGGTTAGCTACAATAATAATGGATAATACAAGACCAGTGGTGAGGAATGATCTTGACCCAGTAGAACAGAAAAGAGAATGTATATAGATAGAGATAAACACAAGATCATCAACAGTGGTTAGAATGGCTTACAGCAACATAAATGTAGATGCTATTGATTAAGAAATAAATACAGCTTACCAGATGTAATAATCAAGAAGATCTATAATTTTTACATAGTTTGGGCAAATCACACTGACAATAGGAGTTTGGAATCTGAAATCTACCTTGCCTTTGGGGCAGATCCTGGAACAATACTTTATCAAATAAGCTAGGAAAAATTATTTTAGATTTTATCTTGCTCAAGGAAACTGTCGTCACTTACTCAAAAAAAGTAACAAGATATAAATTATACTCTGTCCTTTCCACACCTACACTGCCCACTGTAAACACAGGCCATTCATGCAGAAGAAAGCATCCACGTGTACCAAGACTGAATATGACTATTAAAGTAAACCTGCTTGAATGGACAAAAATCAAAAATACCATAGATGTTGGTACTGAAAATAAAAGAAAATGCTAGAAATACTCAATACATTCAGATTCAGATTCAGTTTATTGTCATTTAGAAACCACAAAAGCAATGCAGTTAAAAAATGAGACAACGTTCCTCCAGAATGATATCACAAAAGCATATGACAAAACCGACTACACCAGAAAATCCACATAATGTTTGGCAATCCCCAATCAAGAGTCCAGAGAGGCTGCTGCGTATTAATATCGCGCTACCGTCTTAGCACATTCCCCAGAAAGGAGCTCCAAATCCACCAGACAAACAAGATCAACATTTAAAGCTACAAGACCTGCACAAAACCACATAGTTACAAAATATAGTTACAACAGTGAGAACAATAGCATAATTGATTAAAAAAAAACAGACCATGGGCACAGTAAAAATAGTCCAAAGATGTTAAAGGACTGTAAGTTCAAAAGAACATCAGGCTGCATCTGTGGGGAAAAAAAAGTTAACATTTTGGATGAAAAACCTTTTGTCAGAATTGTTCCGATGAGTTGTCTTTCGACCTGAAACATTAACTCTACTTCTCTCCCCAGAGATGTGGCCTCAACTTCAGTGCCTTTGCTGTATATTTTCTGCTTCAGCAGGCCTGAAGTCATGCACCGTGATGCTAGGAACCTGCCTCATGTATGCCTTTTGTTTATAAAACACTGACTCCAGAACAGAGGGTTATCTTAGACCCTTAGTCTCTGGGCAATCATTTATAGAACCAATATTTGTTTACTGCTCACGGAACTACTTGTCTTTAGTTGTTGTTCTGTCACATGCAAATTTCATGTTAGTCTCCTTCAACTAAACAGAATGAGGGAAAACATATTTGCTGGGTTAATCTAATTCAGAACCACTGGGCAGTCATCACAGAGGAAGAAAATGCCATACACTAACTAATGATCCAATGTTTATCAGCACATTGCACACATGAATATCCAGGCATTTGACTACCACCTGGACTAATCACAATCATCACTTTATGGCCTTGTCCATGTTGGCTGCTTTTATGCTACAGGCAGTCTCCAGCATAAGAAAGGGTTCTTTTTAAGACTATCAGACAAAGGAGTACTTCCTGAGAATTGTTCGTAATCTGAGCTATTTGCAAGGCATTAGTGAGAAAGAATCACAGAATCAACTGTGACACCAAAGCAGGCAGGGGAGAGAAGAGCGACTGCCAGAGTGAGCAGGGGAGTGAAGAGCGGCTGCCAGAGTGAGCAGGGGAGAGAAGAGCGGTGCCAGAGTGAGCAGGGGAGTGAAGAGCGGCTCCCAGAGTGAGCAGGGGAGTGAAGAGCGACTGTCAGAGTGAGCAGGGGAGAGAAGAGCGACTGCCAGAGTGAGCAGGGGAGAGAAGAGCGGTGCCAGAGTGAGCAGGGGAGAGAAGAGCGGCTGCCAGAGTGAGCAGGGGAGAGAAGAGCGACTGCCAGAGTGAGCAGGGGAGAGAAGAGCGGCTGCCAGAGTGAGCAGGGGAGTGAAGAGCGACTGCCAGAGTGAGCAGGGGAGTGAAGAGCGACTGCCAGAGTGAGCAGGGGAGAGAAGAGCGACTGCCAGAGTGAGCAGGGGAGTGAACAGCGGCTCCCAGAGTGAGCAGGGGAGTGAAGAGCGACTGTCAGAGTGAGCAGGGGAGTGAAGAGCGGCTGCCAGAGTGAGCAGGGGAGTGAAGAGCGACTGCCAGAGTGAGCAGGGGAGAGAACAGCGACTGCCAGAGTGAGCAGGGGAGTGAAGAGCGGCTGCCAGAGTGAGCAGGGGAGAGAAGAGCGACTGCCAGAGTGAGCAGGGGAGAGAAGAGCGGCTGCCAGAGTGAGCAGGGGAGAGAAGAGCGACTGCCAGAGTGAGCAGGGGGGAGAAGAGGGGCTGTCAGAGTGAGCAGGGGAGAGAAGAGCGGCTGTCAGAGTGAGCAGAGGAGAGAAGAGCGACTGCCAGAGTGAGCAGGGGAGTGAAGAGCGACTGCCAGAGTGAGCAGGGGAGTGAAGAGCGACTGCCAGAGTGAGCAGGGGAGTGAAGAGCGACTGCCAGAGTGAGCAGGGGAGTGAAGAGCGACTGCCAGAGTGAGCAGGGGAGTGAAGAGCGACTGCCAGAGTGAGCAGGGGAGAGAAGAGCGACTGCCAGAGTGAGCAGGGGAGTGAACAGCGGCTCCCAGAGTGAGCAGGGGAGTGAAGAGCGACTGTCAGAGTGAGCAGGGGAGTGAAGAGCGGCTGCCAGAGTGAGCAGGGGAGTGAAGAGCGACTGCCAGAGTGAGCAGGGGAGAGAACAGCGACTGCCAGAGTGAGCAGGGGAGTGAAGAGCGACTGTCAGAGTGAGCAGAGGAGTGAAGAGCGGCTGCCAGAGTGAGCAGGGGAGAGAAGAGCGACTGCCAGAGTGAGCAGGGGAGTGAAGAGCGGCTGTCAGAGTGAGCAGGGGATTGAAGAGCGACTGCCAGAGTGAGCAGAGGAGTGAAGAGCGGCTGCCAGAGTGAGCAGGGGATTGAAGAGCGACTGCCAGAGTGAGCAGGGGATCGAAGAGCGCCTGTAGAGTGAGCAGGGGAATGAAGAGCGACTGTCAGAGTGAGCAGGGGAGAGAAGAGCGGCTGCCAGAGTGAGCAGGGAAGTGAAGAGCGGCTGCCAGAGTGAGCAGGGGAGAGAAGAGCGACTGCCAGAATGAGCAGGGGAGTGAAGAGCGGCTGCCAGAGTGAGCAGGGGAGTGAAGAGCGGCTGTCAGAGTGAGCAGGGGAGTGAAGAGCGGCTGCCAGAGTGAGCAGGGGAGTGAAGAGCGACTGTAGAGTGAGCAGGGGAGTGAAGAGCGACTGTAGAGTGAGCAGAGGAGTGAAGAGTGGTTGCCAGAGTGAGCAGGGGAGTGAAGAGCTTCTGCCAGTTTGAGCAGGGGATCGAAGAGCGGCTTCCAGAGTAAACAGCAGAGTGAAGAGCAGCTGCCAGAGTGAGCAGGGGAGTGAAGAGGGGCTGTCAGAGTGAGCAGAGGAGAGAAGAGCGACTGCCAGAGTGAGCAGGGGAGTGAAGAGCGACTGCCAGAGTGAGCAGGGGAGTGAAGAGCGACTGCCAGAGTGAGCAGGGGAGAGAAGAGCGACTGCCAGAGTGAGCAGGGGAGTGAACAGCGGCTCCCAGAGTGAGCAGGGGAGTGAAGAGCGACTGTCAGAGTGAGCAGGGGAGAGAAGAGCGACTGCCAGAGTGAGCAGGGGAGTGAACAGCGGCTCCCAGAGTGAGCAGGGGAGAGAAGAGCGACTGCCAGAGTGAGCAGGGGAGAGAAGAGCGGCTGCCAGAGTGAGCAGGGGAGTGAAGAGCGGCTGCCAGAGTGAGCAGGGGAGAGAAGAGCGACTGCCAGAATGAGCAGGGGAGTGAAGAGCGGCTGCCAGAGTGAGCAGGGGAGTGAAGAGCGGCTGTCAGAGTGAGCAGGGGAGTGAAGAGCGACTGCCAGAGTGAGCAGGGGAGTGAAGAGCGACTGTAGAGTGAGCAGGGGAGAGAAGAGCGGCTGCCAGAGTGAGCAGGGGAGAGAAGAGCGGCTGTCAGAGTGAGCAGGGGAGTGAAGAGCGACTGTCAGAGTGAGCAGAGGAGTGAAGAGGGGCTGTCAGAGTGAGCAGAGGAGAGAAGAGCGACTGCCAGAGTGAGCAGGGGAGTGAAGAGCGACTGCCAGAGTGAGCAGGGGAGTGAAGAGCGACTGCCAGAGTGAGCAGGGGATTGAAGAGCGACTGCCAGAGTGAGCAGGGGAGTGAAGAGCGACTGCCAGAGTGAGCAGGGGAGTGAAGAGCGACTGCCAGAGTGAGCAGGGGAGAGAAGAGCGACTGCCAGAGTGAGCAGGGGAGTGAAGAGCGGCTCCCAGAGTGAGCAGGGGAGTGAAGAGCGACTGTCAGAGTGAGCAGGGGAGTGAAGAGCGGCTGCCAGAGTGAGCAGGGGAGTGAAGAGCGACTGCCAGAGTGAGCAGGGGAGAGAACAGCGACTGCCAGAGTGAGCAGGGGAGTGAAGAGCGGCTGCCAGAGTGAGCAGGGGAGAGAAGAGCGACTGCCAGAGTGAGCAGGGGATCGAAGAGCGCCTGTAGAGTGAGCAGGGGAATGAAGAGCGACTGTCAGAGTGAGCAGGGGAGAGAAGAGCGGCTGTCAGAGTGAGCAGGGGATTGAAGAGCGACTGCCAGAGTGAGCAGAGGAGTGAAGAGCGGCTGCCAGAGTGAGCAGGGGAGTGAAGAGCGACTGCCAGAGTGAGCAGGGGAGTGAACAGCGGCTCCCAGAGTGAGCAGGGGAGTGAAGAGCGACTGTCAGAGTGAGCAGGGGAGAGAAGAGCGGCTGCCAGAGTGAGCAGGGAAGTGAAGAGCGACTGTCAGAGTGAGCAGGGGAGAGAAGAGCGGCTGCCAGAGTGAGCAGGGGAGTGAAGAGCGGCTGCCAGAGTGAGCAGGGGAGAGAAGAGCGACTGCCAGAATGAGCAGGGGAGTGAAGAGCGGCTGCCAGAGTGAGCAGGGGAGTGAAGAGCGGCTGTCAGAGTGAGCAGGGGAGTGAAGAGCGGCTGCCAGAGTGAGCAGGGGAGTGAAGAGCGACTGTAGAGTGAGCAGGGGAGTGAAGAGCGACTGTAGAGTGAGCAGAGGAGTGAAGAGTGGTTGCCAGAGTGAGCAGGGGAGTGAAGAGCTTCTGCCAGTTTGAGCAGGGGATCGAAGAGCGGCTTCCAGAGTAAACAGCAGAGTGAAGAGCAGCTGCCAGAGTGAGCAGGGGAGTGAAGAGCTTCTGCTAGAGGGAGCAGAGCAGTGAAGAGCAGCTGCCAGCTATGACACCAGAGTGTGTAGGGGAGTAAAGAGCTTCTGCCAGAGTGAGCAGGGGATCGAAGAGCGGCTTCCAGAGTGAACCGCGGCTGCCAGAGTGAGCAGGGGAGTGAAGAGCAGCTGCCAGCCTGCCCTCATTGATACATGAGTGAGTCTGCTCACCGTTCTCCATTTCGGCTTGGCTCCACCAGCCCCAACAATTGTCGGCTCAAGGGAGGAGGAGTGGGTAGGAACGGAAGGCACACGGAAAAGACCTATTCAGGTGGAGTCAAGGATACCAAATCGACAGCCCCGCAAATGTCAGAGAAAGCACACCCATGCAAGCTGTCTTCTCAAAACTCTAGTTCATTCATACGAACTGGTTGTTCATATGTCAGGAGCCCGGAGAGGACCTGTACTCTATTATGCAATAAAACTAATAAAATTCATGAAACTAACCTGTGGAACTACACCATAACAAGCTGGAAGGTCCTGGGTATTATGTAGTTTTATCAAGCATTTGTAAGGATACTTGAGAAAGCAACGTCCAAGGTCAATATGTGAATTAATCACCTCCACAATAGGAACGACACATCTGGAAGACAAAATTTGGCAAAAACTGATAAGTAGTCAGACAAACATCATTGACACCTCTAAACAATAATGGGCCTAGAAATTTCCTAAGTTCTTTAAAAATAATATTCCTGTGCAGAACAAAACTGAAGCATTTTCAATGTCTTAAAGCCAATCAGGTCTGACTCCCAACTTTTCAGCAAGATATCAGTTTGATCTTGGAACATACAGAATTAAAAAGTATTTACCCCCTTGGAAGTTTTCATGTTTTATTGCTTTACAACATTGAATTACAATACATTTAATTGGGCTTTCTTGACACTGATCAACAGAAAGACTTTTGTGTCGAAGTGAAAGCAATTTTCTTCAAATTGGTCTAAATTTATCACAATTATTAAACACAAAATAGTTGATTGTTTGGTTGCTCATGCCCTTCAAGTACTTAGTAGATGTACCTTTTGCAGCAACTATAGCCTTGCCTCAATGTGGATAGGTTTCTATCAGCTTTCCACATCTGACACTACTTTTTTCCCCCATTCGTCTTTACCAAACAGCTGATGTTGTCAGATTTCATGGAGATCGTGAGTGAACAGCCCTTTTCAAGTCTAGCCACAAATTCTCAGTTGGATTGAAGTCTGGACTCCTCTATCAGGTTTTCCTCCAGGATTTCCCTGTATTTTGCTACATCCATTTTACCCTCTGCCTTCACAAGCCTTCCAGGGGCTGCTGCAGTGAAGAATCCCTGCAGAATGATGCTTCACGGTAGGGATGGTGTGTTTTTGATGATGTGTGGTGTCTAGCTTACATCAAAAAAAGCATTTAGTCTAATGGACAAAAAGCTCAGCTTTGGTTTCACCAGACCATAGAACATTCTTCCAGCGCACCTCAGAGTCTCCCATATGCTTTCTGGCAAACTCTAGCCGAGATTTTAAGTGAGGTTTTTTTCAACATTGGCTTTCTCTTTGCTACTCTCCCATAAAGCTGTGACTGCTGGAACAACCCAGACAATGGTTGCTGTATACACAGTCTCTCTCATCTCAGCCAATGAAGCTTGTAACTCCTCTGGAGTAGGCACATGTCTCTTGGTGGCCGCACTCACTAGCCCCTTCTTGCAAAGTCACTCAGTTTTTGAGGATGGACTGCTCTAGGCAGTTCTACAGCTGTGTCATAGTCTTTCCATTTCATGATGATTCATGTAACTGTACTCCAAGGGATATTTGGTGACTTGGAAACTTTTCTGTATCGATCTCCTGACTTGTTCTTTTCAATAACCTTTTCGTAGAGTTGCTTGGAGTGTTCTTTTGCTTCCTGGTGTAGTTTTTGCCAGGATACTGGCTCATCAGTAGTCAGACCTTCCAGATACTGGTGTGTTTTTCCTATTGAAATACTTTGACGGCACATAGGTGATCTCCATTTATCTTATTACGTGAGTTTGAAAAACAATTGGCTGCACCAGTGATGATTTGGTGTGTCATGTTGAAGGGGGTGATTATTTATGAAACTAATTATTTTATACAAACATAGAAAACCTGCAGCACAATACAGGCCATTCAGCACACAATACTGTGCTAAACATGAATTAACTTCAGAAAGTACCTAGGGCTACCCATCGCCCTTTATTTTTCTAAGCTCCAGGTATCTATCCAGGAGCCTCTTAAAAGACCTTATTGTATCCACCTCCACCACAGTTGCTGGCAGCCTATTCCACGCGCACACCACTCTGTGTAAAAAATTTACCCCTGACATCCCCCATGTACCTACTTCCAAGCACCTTAAAACTGTGCCACCTCATGTTAGCCATTTCAGCTTTGGGAAAAAGCCTTTGAATTTACACATGATCAATGCCTCTCATCATCTTATACACCTCTATCAGGTAATCTCCATCGCTCCAAGGAGAAAAGGCCAAGTTCACTCAACCTATTCTCACAAGGCATGCTTCCCAATCCAGGAAACACTCCAGTCCCGGTAAATCACCTCTGCACCTTTTCTATAGTTTCCACACCTTTCCCATAGTGAGGTGACCAGAACTGAGCACAGTACTCCAAGTGGGGTTTGACTAGTGTCCTATACAGCTGTTACATTACCTCTCAGCTCTTGAACTCAAACCCACAGTTGATGAAGTCCAATGCCTTCTTAAACACACAGTCAACCTGCACAGCTGCTTTGAGTGTCCTATGGACTCAGACCCCAAGATCCCTCTGATCTTCCACACTGCCAAAAGTATTACCATTAATATTATATTTTGCCATCATATTTGACTTACCAATATGAACCACTTATCTGGGTTGAACTACATCTGCCACTTTACATCCTGCTGTAACCTCTTGACAGTCCTCCACACTATCCACAACACCCCCAACCTTTGTGGCATCAGCAAATTTATTAACCCATCCCTCTACTTCCTCATCCAGGTCATTTATAAAAGTCACGAAGAGAAGGGGTCCCAGAACAGATCCCTGAGGCACACCACTAGTCACTAACCTCCATGGAGTTTATGACACATCTACAACCATTATTTGCCTTCTGTGGGCAAACCAATTCTGGATCCACAAAGCAAGGTCCCCTTGGATCCCATGCCTCCTTACTTTCTCAATAAGCCTTGCATGGGGTACCTTATCAAATGCCCTGCTGAAATCCATATACACTACATCTACTGCTCTACCTTCACCAATTTGTTTAGTCACATCCTCAAAAAACAAAAAATTCAATCAGGCTCTTAAGTCACAACCTAGCTTTGACAAAGCCATTGCTGACTATTCTAATCAAATTATGCCTCTCCAAATGTTCATAAATCCTGCCTTTCAGGACCTTCTCTATCAACTTACCAACCACTGAAGTAAGACTCCCTGGTCTATAATTTCCTGGGCTATCTCTACTCCCTTTCTTGAATAAGGGAACATCATCTGCAACCCTCCGATCTTCTGGAACCTCTCCCGTCCCCATTGATGATGCAAAGATCAGTGCCAGAAGCTCAGCAATCTCCTCCCTCACCTCCCACAGTAGCCTGGGGTGTATCTCATCCAGTCCCGGTGACTTATCCAACTTGATGTTTTCCAAAAGCTCCAGCCCATCCTCTTTCTTAATGTCTATATGCTCAAGCTTTTCAGTCCACTGTAAGTCATCCCTACAATCACCAAGGACCTTTTCCATAGTGAATACTGAAGCCAAGTATTCATTAAATACCGTCACTCTCTCCGCCGGTTCCATACACACTTTTCCACTGTCACACTTAATTGGTCCTATTCTCTTGCATCTTATCCTCTTGCTGTTCACATACTAGCAGAATGGCTTGGAGTTTTCCTTAATCCTGCTTGCCAAGACCTTCTCATGGCCCCTTCTGGCTCTCCTAATTTCATTCTTAAGCTCCTTCCTGCTAGCCTTATATTCTTCCAGATTCGTATCATTACCTAGTTTTTTGTACCTTTCGTAAGCTTTTCTGTTCTCCTTGAATAGATTTTCAACAGCCTTTGTATATCATGGTTCCTGTACCTTACCATCCTTTCCCTGTCTCACTGGAACATACCCATGCAGAACACGCAAATTATCTCCTGAACATTTGCCACATTTCTGCCGTACATTTCCCTGAGAACGTCTGTTCCCAATTTATGCTTCCAACTTCCCACCTGATAGTTTCATATTTCCTATTATTCCAATTAAACACTTTCCTTACTTGTCTGTTCCTATCCCTCTCTAACGCAATGGTAAAGGAGATAGAATTGTGATCACTGTCTCCAAAATGACACCTGACCAGGTTCATTTCCCAATACCAGATCAAGTACAGTCTCTCCTCTTGTAGGCTTATCTACATATTGTGTCAGGAAACCTTCCTGAACACACCTAACAAACTGAACCCCATCTGAACCCCTTACTCTAGGGAGATGCCAATCAATATTGGGGAAATTAAAATCTCCCACCATGACAACCCTGTTAATATTGCATCTTTCTAGAATCTGTCTCCTTATCTGTTCCTCAATGTCCTGTTACTAAATGGGTGTTCTATAAAAAACACCTAGTTAGTGACCCCTTCCTGTTTCTAACCACAGAGACTCAGTAGACAATCCCACCATGACTTCCTCCTTTTCTGTATCTGTGGACACTATCTTTGATCAGCAGTGCCATGACCCCACCTCTTTTGCCTCTCTTCCTGTCCTTTCTGAAATGGCACTCTAAGTAGCCATTCCTGCCCCTGAGCCATCCAAGTCTCTGTAATGGCCACATCATAACTCCAAGTACAGAGCTCTTTGTTCATGACACTCCTTGCATTAAAATAGAGACATCTCAAACCAGCAGTCTGAGCATATCCCTCCTTTTTCACCTGCCTATCCTCCCTCACACTGTCTACAAGCCTTCTCGATTTGTCAGCCAACCGCCCCTTCCTCCATCTCTTCAGTTTGGTTCCCACCCCCTGGCAATTTTAGTTTAAACTCTCCCCAATAGCCTTAGCAAACCTCCCCGCCAGGGATGTGAATACTTTTTTATAGTCACTGTATATATAGTTAAATTAAGTAATGTTAAATAAGAGAAAATGTGGAATAGTGTACATGAGTTCATTATCGATTCTGAAATCTGATGGCAGAGGGGAAGAAGTTGTCCTGGAAATATTGAGCGTGAGTCTTCAGGCTATCGTACCACCTTCTTGATGGCGGCGATGAGAAGGAGGCATGTCCTGGATGTAGGTGTTCTTACCGATGGATGCCACCTTTATAAAGCATTGCTTTTTGTAGATGTCCTCAAGGCAGGACAGGCTTGTACCCAAGATGGAGCTGACTGCGTTTGCAACTTTTTGCAGCATTTTTCCATCCGTTGCGGTGGCCCCTCCATACCAGATGGTGAAGCAACCAGTCAGAGCACTCTGCACAATACATATGTGAAAATCTTCGGTGATGAACCAAGTCTCTCTCAGACGCCTAATGATATATAGCTGCTATCATGGCTTTGTAATTGCATCAATATGTTGTCCTCGGAATAAATCTTCAGAGACTGTGACACCCAGAAACTTGAAACTGCTCACCCTTTGCACTGCTGATCCCTGTGATAACTAGTGTGCAATCTCTTGACTTCCCCTTCCCGAAGACCACAGTCACTAAGTGGCAAATTTTCACGTGAATCATCAAATAGTCAGGTTTAGGACTACTACAGCTGAAATCCACCGTCACAACCATGGGTACTGCAGTAAGCAACATCATTTTAAGTTACTTAAAACATCGGTCAATCCTCGTAATCAGTGGATGCCAGACTAAGGTCCTGAGTGGAATTTGCCTTTAAGAAAATTGAAGAGCATGCTGGAGTACAGGTATGATAAAAATGCAGAAGCCTTAGCACTCCAACTCTCCCCTATCCTGGTGGCGAATAAACTGTCTCTGGAGAATAAAATCGAAGACCTCAGAGCAAGATTGCAGTAACAGAGGAACATAAGGAACTGTTGTGCACTTTGCATCATGGAAGCATGGCCCATCCTGCCATTGCAGCCTGTGGGTTTCACCATTCACTGCAAAGACAGGACATCTGAGTCCTTTAAAGATAGAGGAGGTGGAGTATGCTTTATGATTAACTGATTGTGGTGCAAAGATATGATGGTTCTGTCTCAGTCCTCTCACCCACCTGGAATATCAAGCAGTCAAGTGTCATCCATCGTATTTGCCAAGGGAGTTTTCTATCATTATCCTGGTAGCAGTATACATTCCATCTCTGGCCAACATTGGGCAGGCACTGTAGAAGCTAAGCAGCATGATCAGCAATCAGAAACCAGGCACACTGATGCCTTCCCTAGTAGGGCTGTAGATTTCAACCAGGCCAGCTGGAAGTTGTCTCTGAAAAACTACCACTAATCTGGAACCAGCATCAAGGATGTTAATGATGCCATCCCATACCACACTTTGGACAGTCCAATCACCTGGCTATGCTTCTACTTGGAGCGTTCAGGCAGAGATCAAAGACCGCAGCACCGATGGTGAAGGTCTGGTCAAGGGAGGCAAAGAAGCGCTTTGAGTGAGAAGATCCTAATGCATGCACGGACTGTACAACATTCAGGGATTCATATTTCAATTTGATTGAATACACCACTGCTCCCCCCGTGATCTCTGCTGCCATCTGACTCTTTGATTGTGTGCTCACCCAAATCACTATCACAGCTGATTTCCCCTTCTTCAGCCCTTTATCTCTTTCACCAATTCATCTCCCAGCTCTCTACTTCACCCCTCCACCTCTCCTGGTTTCACCTATCACCTACCACATTGAATTTCTTTCTCCCCTTGCTCTGACTTCTCATCTCGTCTCCAGTCCTGAAGCGTCTTGGCCCAAAATGTTGACTGTACTCTTTTCCATAGATGCTGCCTAGCCTGCTGAGTTCTACCAGCATTGTATGGACGTTGCTTGAATTTCCAGAATCTGCTGATTTTGTCGGGATTGTCACTGACTTCATCAAAACCTGTGTGGACGTGTGTGCTTTTGAGAATATACTGGACACACCATAACTGAAAGCAATCAATGGGCCAGAAGAATTGTGGTCTGCTGAGGGACAGATCTGAGGCATTCAAGACCGGTGATCAGGAACTATACAAAAAGACATGGTAGGACCCACAGAAGGCTATTTTAATAGCAAAAAAACTATCCTGATTGAAGTTAGAGATGGAATCGAATACATCAGCCCTGGCAGGGTTTGCAGGCCATTACTTCCTAACATCATGAACTGATATGATGCTTCACTCCAAGATGAGCTCAATGCCTATGAAAGGGATAGTAAAACTATAACTGTACAAATCCCTGCAGCATCTAGTGACCCTGTGATCACTGTTTTGGAGGCTGATGTCAGAACATCTTTCGAGGGGGTGAACTCTCACAAGATGTCAGGCCCTGATGGTGTACCTGAAAAGGCACTGCAAACCCGTGCCAACCAACTGCTGGAAATGTTCAATCTCTCACTGCTGCAGTCGGATGTTCACACCAGTTTCAACAGTAGTACTCAAGAACAGCAGGGTGAAACACCTCAACATAACTGCCCAGTTGCATTCATGTCTGCAGGAATGAAGTTGGTCCTGGCTAGAATCAGCCCCTGTTTAACTAAGGACTGGGGCCCATTGCAATTTGCCTGTTGCCCCAATTAGCAGATGAAATCTCAGTCTGTTTACTTGGCCTTGGATCATCTGGACAATAGCAAAATCTATGTCAAACCCATTTTTTTAATGATTACAGCTCAGTGTTCAACACCATCATATCCTCAGTTCTAATCACTGTGCTCCAAAAACGGTGCCTCTGCAACTGGATTCTTGACTTCCCCATTGGGAAGCCTGTGCAGATCAGAAATAAAATCCTCTCCCTGCTCACACTGGCATACCTCAAGGATGTGTGCATAGTCCACTGCTTTACCCTTCCAACACCCACCACTGTGCAGCTACACACAGCTCAAATGCCAACTATATGTTTTCCAATGACACAACTATTGTTGGCAGAATTTCAGATGGTGACAAGGAGGCGTATGGAAATAAGACAGACCGGCTGGTTAAGTGGTGTTGAAACAGCAATCTTACACTCAACAACTTAAGCCAAGGAACTGATGGTGGACTTTAGGAAGGGGAGTTGAAAGAGCACACAGGTCATTAGGTTCGGATATGGCCCAAGTGTGAGTGAGAGCCACCGAAGCGGGTCGATAGTTCACAGACTTTAATGTGAACAGTGTTAAAGGGAAAAGAAAACAATAAACAATAGGCCAAATAGGGCCGCTAACTAAAACTCTCAAATGGAAAAACGAAGCCTACACTGCGGCTGAAAAGAACAACTAAAATATAAAACGAATACCGCTAGTCTTCAGAGTCAGTTGACTCAACAGTCCAATTCCTCGGGGAAGGCAAAACGAGGCTGAAAGCAAACAGGCAGCGAAGCATTGCTGTGTTATGTCCAGGTCTTGCACTACGACGACAAGTAAGGAGTTGAACACGATCACAGTGAAATAATAATTTAACACGTGTATATTCACAAGCGCAATTGCTGTATCTACTGTGCTGTCAAATCCGTGGTTGTGACAGGGCCCCCCTCTCTAGGCACAGCCCCTGAGGTGCCGCAGGTCTGTGTCCACTGGAAGTCCCAGATCAGCGACTTGTCCAAGATGTCCTTTGCTGGGATCCAAGTCCGTTCTTCTGGGCCATACCCTTCCCAGTCCACAAGGTACTAGACCTTACCATGTACCCGGCGAGATGCCAGGAGGTGCTGCACTGCATAGACAAGGGAACCATCTACCAGGCGGGGAGGAGGGGGAGGTGGGGTGAGTGAGGTCAAGGGAGAGGTAGTAACTGGCTTGAGCTAGGAAACATGGAATACTGGGTGGATCTTCAGTGATGCTGGTAGACGCAATCTATAGGATACCTTGTTGACAGCCTTTTGCAATACAAACGGTCCCACGTAGAGCGGAGCCAATTTCCAGCTCTCGACTTTCAGGGGAAGATCCCTTGATGCCAACCAGACCTCCTCTCCTGACTTGAATGGCCTTACCTGTTGACGGAGCTGACCAGCCTGTCGGGAATGCTGTTTCTGGGCGCGCAGCTGAGAAGCCCTGGCTCGTCTCTGGGTGCACTTGTAGCGCTGGATCAGCAGCAGGAACTCCTACGTCGATCTCTCGATCAGGGAAGAGTGGGGGCTGGAATCCCTTCTGCCATTCAAAGGGAGACATACTGGTGCAAGATGACTTACTGGAGGTTATTGTGGGCGATCTCTGCCTGAACCAATTGGGAGCTCCAGGACATGGGGTTGGAAGAAGCAAGACAGTGCAGGGTTGCCTCCAACTCCTGGTTCACTCTCTCAGTCTGGCCATTAGATTGGGGGTGGAAGCCAGGTGAAAGGCTGGCCACGGCTCCTACAAGAAAGCAGAAAGCTTTCCAAAAGTGGGAAGTGAACTGTCTTAAGGAAAGCCAAGGAGCCTGAATACATGTTGAACTATGAGTGTGGCAGTCTCACAAGCCAATCGGAGCTTGGGGAGGACAATAAAGTGGGCAGCCTTGGAAAATCGATCCACAATGACCAAAATGGTGGTGTTCTGGGACATAGATGGCCACCAAACCTGAATGTTTATAAAGCTAAGTCTTTTGAATTCCTGGATGTCCAGCCAGACGTGACCCCATTCCAACACTTTGGAATGCACCGCAGCAGGGACAAACAGCCGGTTGGGAGCTCCCCCATCCGGGTCTGGATCTGACTGTTGGGCGGCCCTCACCTCAGATCACTGGAGCAGTGATATACGGGTGAGGAAGAATGGGCTCTGGATCGGCGTTGTCCTCAGATCTGTCGAACTGCCGGGGAGAGAGCATCAGCCTTTGTGCTCTTGCTGCCGGGACAATAAGCGAAGTTGAAATTGAACTGTGTGACAAAGAGAGCTCACCGTGCTTGATGAGAGTTGAGCCTCTGAGCATCCTGAATAAAGGAGAGGTTCTTGTGATCTGTCCAGACCAAGAATGGATACTCTGCCCCCTCCAGCCAGTGTAACCATTCCTCCAGGACCTCCTTAACAGCCAAAAGCTCCCGGTTCCCAACAATCGTAATTCCACTCGGCCGGAGTCAAGCAAAGGAAAGAAAGGCACAAGGGTGCAGCCGGCTATCCGCAGATGAGCACTGAGAGTGGACAGCTCCAATGCCTACATTGGATGCATCCACCTCGACAATGAATGGCTGAGATGGGTCTGGGTGTTGCAGCAGCAGGACAGTGGTGAAAGGTCAATTTAGCTTGGCATCATCCGTCCAGTGAAATCCAGCCGAGGTCTTCTTGGTGTTACGAATTCCCGTAACTGGATCACTTACCAGCAAAGATAGAGAGGTTCGTTGAAGTCTGATGGTACTATTTTAAAAAGTATTTATGGATAAAGGGGCACAAAAATAAGATTAATGCAAACATACAGATAATATACGTCGTCAATACTAAATCTAAGCACGCGTATAATAATAACCAATAAGAAATAGCTCTATCGATGTCTAGGGGTTAATGTATTGTCCGATGGAAAGATAACAGTCACTATCAGTTCGTCCAAGCTGCAGCGTTGTTGAGTTTAAAAGTGATGCGGTTTAAACTTGCCCCAGGTCTTTTAAGATACCGATCCGTTGAGTCAGAGGAGCGGGCTTCCCCATTGTTAGCTAAAAGCTGTTTTCCCATGGTTCCAGCCACCAATTCCAGCCACAGAATCGAACGCACGTGGCTTCCTTCAGATGACTTCCTGCTGTTACGTGGTCGCTTAACGTTTCTTCTGGTGCGTCTGAAGGGGTTGTTCCCCAGACCCTCTTTTATACTTCCTCACGGGGTCTCCGATGTCAATCAGGTTGGGATGATGCAATCCCTCAACCAGCCCACTCTGATCATACCGAGGGGCTTCGATGAATAGTACAGTACTCAATACACAACTTGGTCTTCCGGAGACAATAGCCATGTCCTGTAGCTTTACACCGCCGGGGAAACAAGGCATTTTGCACGTCCCACTCTCATTTCCTGGGCCCCTTGACCCAACCCACCGGTGATCTTGCGATTCTCACAAAGGAGGAGGCTATGGACGTAGCATTGGTGAGTACATTAATTGGAGCGGTGGTAATGCCGAAATTCCGGATGATAAAAGTTCACAAACCCCATGAAGCGCCATACCTGTTTGACTGTAGATGGTTTGCACCACTCTGCAACTGTCTGAACTTTACTAGGGTCCATTTGAGCACTGGATGGGGTAAGTTCAGAGCCCAAAAACAACACCTGGTCTTTATGGAATTCACATTTTTCAGGCCTGGCATACAGGTTATTTTCAAGAAGCTGTCTGAGTACTCTCCGGACATGTTGAACGTGTTCCTGATGAAAGCGGGAATAGATAAGGATTTCATCTAAATACACAAACACAAACTGGTTCAACATGCCCCTGAGCACATCATTAACCAAGGCCTGGAGTACAGTGGGGGTTTTGGCTGTATCAAAAGGCTTCACCAGGTATTCATAGTGGCCATTGGAGGTGTTGAAATCCATTTTCCACTCATTTGCGGATCAATTTTGGAAAACATGGTTGCTCCCTGAAGAAGTTCGAATGCAGACGCCAGCAAGGGAGGAGGGTAGCGGTTCTTCACGGTGATGTTGTTTAGGTCAATAATCGACGCAGATACAAGCTTGCCATCTTTCTTGCTCACAAAAAAAGAAGCCCACTCCTGCCAGCGAAGTTGACGGACAGATAAACCCTATGCTCAATGCTTCCTTGATGTTTTCCTCCATGGCCACTATTTCAGGACAAGAGAGGGAAAAGAGCTGGCTCCAGGGAGGACTAGTGCCAGGTCGGAGGTCTATGGCACAGTTGTATGGCCGGTGTGGGAGCTGGGTGGTGGCCTTCCTTTTATTGAAAATCTCAAGGAGATCCACGTATTCAGCTGGAATCCCAGACAGGTCCACATTCTTGGCTGACATAGGAGAAGATTCATGGAACGGAGCTTGAGCTGGACCCAGACAGGTAGACAGGCATGCCGGTTCCCACCGTTGCAGTACCTTCAGAGACCAATCGATCCATGAGTTATGTCGGGATAACCAGGGGAGACCAAGTACCAGTGGCAGTTCAGGTGAATTAACCAGATAGAAAGATATTTCTTCATGATGGTTGCCTTTGAGCAGCAGTTGGAGAGGTTTGGTGGAAAAGTGGATCTGGCCAATTCCCAGAGGTCGACAGTTGATTTTTTCTCTTAATTCCTGAGTTGGAACTCACCAGCTCGGAGTGAGAGAGGTGTCCATAAGATTCCCGGCTACACCAGTGTCAATAAACACCTTAAGTTCATGGGTCTGAGACCTTCACGACAAGGAATCTGGGAGTGTAACAGAATCAGGGAAGCTGAATGAAGGGTGAACCAACCCATCAGGATTCCCCTCTCTGCTGATGGGTATTCTCTTTTACTGCATGCTTGGAACGTGCTGCCCGGAAGTGTCCTGGATCACCGCAGTAAAGGGAGGAACCTGTTCTCCGGCACCACTCCCATTCCTCCTAAGACTGGCACATGCACCGCACTTACATAGGCTCCTCCATGTCCCTGGGCTGGGTGCTGGGTGGTGAGGGAGGGGGAGAGGGTGAGAAAAGACGGTGATCAGGAAGTTTGAAACACTCTTTCCCTGCGCCACACAGTCACCCGGTCATCAATTCGAATAGCCAGATTAATCAGATCATCCAGACTACCCTGCTCGACCCGGACAGCCATCTCATGCCGGACCCCTGCATTCAGTCCACGCTGGAGGGCAGTGATGAGGGATCTCTCAATCCATCCTGTCTCTACTGCAAAGGTACTGAATTTGACTGCACAGGCTCTCACTGTTCCTTTGCCTTGGGTCAGGTCCTAGAGTCGGTGTGCAGCCTCCTGACCCAGTACTGGAAGATCAAAAGCCCTCCTTAACTCCGCCACGAAATGTCAACGACTGGGCCGCGGGGTATCCTTGCTCCCGTAAAGCGTTGAACAGGCTGAGTGGAGGTCCAAATAGAAGATTGACCATGTACGCCAGTTTTCATGCATCATCACCAAAATGAGCAGGCTGAGCTTGGAATGTCAGCTCACATTGGGTAATAAGATTCCTGCAACCATCAGGATCACCAAGATATCTGCCTGGATGTGGAATAATCAGTTTCTGTATGGACGCAGGTGTCTGTGGGAGTCAGCTCTGATCCGGGTGCGGGAGGGGGAGCATTAGTAGCAGAGATTGTCAAGGCAGCAGAAAAGGAGGACCTGCGAGATGCTAGGAGTGGGACTGAGGCTGCTGGATTGCATTGGCAAGAACGTTAACGGATGTCGGCTGATGCTGACAGTTCACAGTAAGTTCGCGGACGGTAGCCGTGAATGCAGAAATTGCAGACACCTGAGTCTGATAGTCTGCGGAGAGCTGTTGAACAATTGTGGCTAGAGATGACACCTGTTCCTCTAAGTAAGACTGGGCTTGTTGGCACAAAATTATCTGCCTCATTGCCTCTACAACTTCACAAAGAACAGATTCCATTGTCTGTAGCTTGTCAACTACCTGACCAATAAATCTCATAGCCAAGGTCAGCATTTCTCTCTCTGCTGCGTCCATCTCTGTGTGGTTGAGACTTGCTTTCATTAGGTTTGGATATGGCCCAAGTGAGGAGTGAGAGACACAGAAGCGGGTCGATAGTTCACAGACTTTAATGCCAACAGTGTTAAAGGGGAAAGAAAACAATAAACACTCGGCCAAACAGGGCTGTTAACTAAAACTCTGAAATAGAAAAACAAAGCCTACACTGCATCTGAAAAGAACAACTAAAATATAAAAAGAATACTGCTAGTCTTCAGAGTCAGTTGACTCAACAGTCCAAGTTTTCAGGCAAGGCTGAATGCAAAACAGGCAGCGAAGTGTTGCTGTGTTGTGTCTAAGTCTTAATAAGCACTACAACGACAAGTATGGAGTTAAATACAATCACAATTAGCTGACACATGCATATTCACAAGTGCAATTGCCATATCTACTGCGCTGCCGAATCTGTGGATGTGGCAACAGACCAATCCTCTTTGAGGGATCAGCAGTGGAAATGGTGAGTAATTTCAAGTCTCTGAATGTCCCTAAAGGTCTATCCTGGGCCCAACATATTGATGCAATTATAAAGAATGCATGACAGTGGCTGTATTTCATTAGGAGTATGAAGGAGACATGGTACGACACCAAAGACACTTGAAAATGTCTACCGATGTACCATGGAGAGCCTTTTAATGGGTTGCATCATCATTTGGTAGAAGACCATTAGCATTATGACACACAGCAGCAGAATTAGGCAAAGAACAAGACTAACCAATAACATATCAACATCTGCTTTAAAAATACTCAATGACACAGCCTCCACAGCCGTCTTTGGTAATAAATTCCAGATTCACTACCTTCCGGCCAAAGAATTTCCTCCTCATCTCCGTTCTAAGTAGATGACCCTCTGTCCTAAGGTAGTACCCTCTGGTCCTGGACTCACCCACCATAGGAAGCTTCCTCTCCACATCCACTCTATCTAGGCCTTTTAATATTTAATAGGTTTCAAGAAGAATTCACCTCATTCTTCTGAACTCCAGTGAGTACAGGCCCAGAGCCATCAAATGTTCCTCATATATTAACTTTGCATTCCCGAAAATGTTGTCATGAATCTCTTCGGGACCCTCACCAATTTCATACATTCTTAGCTCTAAATAAGATCTGACCAATGCTTTTTAAAGCCTTTTCATCTCACCTTTGCTCATTTTCTAGTCCTCACAAAATAAATGCTAACATTCCATTTGCCTTCCTTATCACTGAGCCAACTTGTAATTTAATCTTTACAGAATCCTGCACAAGGACACCCAAGTTCCATTGTAATCTGATTTTTGAATTTTCTCCTCATTTAGAAAATAAACCATGCCTTTATTCCTTCTACCAAAGTGCATGACCATACACTTCCCTACACTGTATTCCATCAGCCACTTCTTGGACCATTCTCCTAATGTATCTTCTAACGTCCTTCTGCAGACTCCTTGCTTCCTTCCAGCTACCTGTTTGTAAACCTGGCCACAAAGCCATCAGCTTCAACATCCAAATAATTAGCATACACTGTGAAAGGAAACAGTTCAAACACTGACCACTGCAAAACAACCCTAATCACCACTAGGCAACCAGAAAAAGCAGCACTTTATTCCTGCCAGTCAGCCAATCTTCTATCCATCTTAGTATCTTTCCTGTAATACCATGAGCTCTTATCATGTTAGTAGATAGATACTTTATTGATCCCAAAGGAAATTACAGAGCCACAGTAGCATTACAAGTGTACAGATACAAATGTTAGAAAAAATAAAAAATAAGTTACCACAAACAGGAGGAGGTCATCACTTCCCGGTTATAGGCTGACTTATTACAGAGCCTAATGGCTGAGGGTAAGAATGACCTCATATTGCGCTCTTAAAGCAGCACAGTTGTCTTAATCTATGACTAAAATTGCTCCTCTGCTCAGCCAAGGTGGCAAGCAGAGGGTGAGAAACATTGTCCAGAATTGCCAGGATTTTCCATAGGTCCTTTGTTCTACCACAGCCTCCAGTTTGACTCCTATAACAGAGACAGCCTTTCTAATCAGTTTATTGAGCCTGTTGGCATCACCCATGTTGATGCCATTGCCCCAGCACACCACCACATAGAAGATTGTACTGGTGACAATACACTGGTCGAACATGTGAAGGAAAGGCCTGCATACTCCAAAGGACCTCAGTCTCCTCAGGAAGTAGAAGTGACTCTGGCCCTTCTTGTACACAGCCTCTCCACTCAAGTCTGTCATCCAGGTGCATGCCCAGGTACTTGTAGGTCCTCACCACATCGATGTCTACACCATTAATAGTAACAGGGAACAATGCAGGCTTAGTCTTCCTAAAGTCCATCACCATCTCCTTTGTCTTACCGATGTTGAACTGTGGATGATTCAGCTTGCACCATTTGATAAAGTTCTCCACCAGAGCCCTGCATTCATCCTCCCATATTCCCTTTATACACCTAACTGCTGCTGAGTCATCAGAGAATTTCAGCAGATGACATGACTCAGTGTTGTATCTAAAGTCCGAGGTATATAGGTTCATGTGCAGCAGCTTATCAAAGACCATCTGAAAATCCAAATAAACAACATCCACTGATTCTCCCTTGTCTATCCTGCTTGTTACTTCCTCAAAGATTTCCAACAGATTTGTCAGACAAGGTTTCCCATCAAGGAAAACATCCTACCTTTGGCCCACTTTATCATGGGCCTCCAAATACACCGAAATCTCATCCTTGATGATGTACTCCAACATCTTCCCAACCACTGAGGTCAGGCTAACTGGCATATAATTTCCTTTCTTCTCCCTCACTTCCTTCTTAAAGAATGGAGCAATATTTGCAATTTTGGAGTCCTCCAGAACCTAATGATTCATGAAAGTTCATTACTAGTGACTCCACAACCTCTTCAGTAACATCTTTCAGAATCTGAGGTGTTGTCCAACTGGTCCAGGTGATTTATTCACCTTCCCAAGCACCTTTTCATTAGTAATACTCACTTCTGCCCCTTGACATTCTTGAATTTCTGGCATATTGTTAATGTCTTCCACAGTGAAGACTGACACAAAATGCTTTTTAAATCCCTCTGCTATTCTTTTGTCCCTGGTTACTACCTGCCCTGCATCATTTTCAGTAGTCCGATGTCCACTCTTGTCCCTCTTTTACTCTTTATATATCTGAAGAGTTTTTGGTATCCACTTTTATATTATTGGCTACTTTACCTTTATATTTCATCTTTACCAGCTTCCTGACATTTTGTTAGTTTTCTTCTGTTGGTTTTTAAAAGCTTCCCAATCCTCTAACTTCCCACTAATTTTTGCTATATTGTATGCCCTCTCTTGCGCTTCTTTGCAAATTTTGACTTCCTTTGTCAGCCACAGTTGCCTCATCCTGCCCTTAGAGTACAATTTCATCTTTGAGATGTATCCATCCTGCACCTTCTGAATTGCTCTCAGAAACTCCAGCCATTGCTATTCTGCTGTCATCCCTGATGGTGTCCCCTTCTTTGGCCAGCTCCTCTCTCATGTCTCTGCAATTCCCTTGACTCGACTGTAATACTGATACATCTGACTTTAGTTTCTCCCTCTGAAATGTAGGATGAATTCTATCATCATGTCTCCTAAGGGTTCCTTTACCCTAAGCTCAAATCTGAATCATTACACAACACCCAATCCAGAATTGCCTTTCCCCAAGAGCACTCAATCGCAAGCTGCTCTAAAAAGCCACCTCATAGGCCTTATACAATTTTCCTCTCTTGGGATCCAGCACCAACCTGATTTTCCCAATCTACTTGATATCATAACATTGTCCTTATTACATGGATTTTCTATTTCCTGTTGAAAATTATATCCCACATTCTGGCTACTATTCGGAGGCCTGTATATGATTCTCTTCAGGGGACTTTTACCCTTGCAGTATATTAACTCTATCCACAAGGATTCTATATATTCCGATCGGAAGGATTTGACTCATTTTTAACCAACACAGCCGCCCCACTCACTTTGCCTACCTGCCTGTCTTTTTAATACAAGGTGTATCATTGGATGTTAAGCTCCCACCTATAATCTTCTTTCAATCACAACTCAGCGATGCCCACAACATTTATCTATCAAGTGTGCCTGACAACACCATCATATCTGCCAGACAAAATCATCGTCTTTATTTTGAATACTGCATGCATTCAAATAGAACTCCAGCAGTCCTAGATTCATCACGCTTTTCAAATCTGCCCCCATGCTACACTTCAATTCTGTCCTGTCATCTGCCTGTCCTTCCTCATAGTGTCAGTACACATGTATTCACTTGTATACCAATTGCCCTGCTGGATCCTTCCTCCTCCCAACTTCATTTAAACTCTCCCCAACAAATCTAGCAAAGCAGGGTGCAAGGATATTGGTCTCTCTTGGGTTCAGGTGAAACCCGTCTTGTATGGGTCATAACTTCCCCAAAAATGATGCCAATGATCCAGAGCAAGCAGCCCGATACGAAGGGTCGACTGCACAGGATCGGGAAAGGTGCAGATGCTCCTCCTGTGGAGTGTGGGAAGGTAAGGACACCTATAGTGTTCTTGATGACTACAACTCAAAGAAGTGCATCCAGCTGAAGCTTCTAATAATCGGTGTTCAGGATCTGGAGCTGGAACTGGTTGAACTAGTTTATTCAGGAGTCTGAGGGGGTGATAGATAGGTCATACATTGAGGCAGTTACTCCCAAGGTGCAGGGTGATAGACAAAAGGGGAAGGGATTAAGGAACTAGTAAAGAGTACCCCTGTAGCCATTCCCCTCAAAAACAGGGATTTATATTTGGATACCATTGAGAGGTTGACCTAACAGAGGGAAATCATCATGGATGGCCCTCTGGCACTGGGTCTGGCTCTGTGACACAGAAGGGAAGGGAGGAGAAAAGGCACGTTGTGGTGATAGAGGATTCATTAGTTATAGGAATGGACAGGACATTCTGTGTGTGAGAACAAAATTCCTGAATGGTATGTTGCCTCCCAGGTGGCAGGGCCTGGGCCATCTCGGGTTGAGTCCACAGCATTCTTAAGTGGGAGGATGAACAGGCATAGGTTGCGGTTCATGTAGGCCCCAAAGACATTGTAGTACAAGTGACGAGGTTCTGCATAAGGAATTCAGGGCATTAGGTGCTAAGTTAAAGGGTAAGACCTCCAGGGTTGTTATCTCAGGATGCCATGTGCTTGTAAAGCCAGAACTAGGAAGATTATACAGTTTAATATGTGGCTAAGGAGTTGGTAAGATTGTTACAGCCAGGGGTGGTAATGGGGTCAAGTTCCCACTACCTATTAAATACTTCCAATGGCATGTACCTCAAATAGCCTCTGGCAACGAAGTCCAGCTCCTGTCTTTCAAATGTGGATGAAACTGTTTCTACTGACAGGAAAAGGGGCAAAAGCGGGTTAATGGTGCCTTAAAACCAGCTGCTTTGGGCAGATGGGGCTCATTAGCTGTGGTTGTCAACTTATCTAGGGGAAGGAAAACTCTGATCTCAAATCTCCGCTGCCTTGCGGCTATACGCACTCATGGGGAAAGCTTCAGGAGTAAATCCCAAGGGAAAATCCACAGCTGGAGTCCATAAGGCAGTCTGACATTGAGTTCAATGTTGACTGGCAACTCCTGTGATGCAGCTGGTACCAAACTGTATCGGTCTCTGCCGATTCATCAGATGTGTGGAGAGGGGGAGCTTGCTCTCCATATCGTTCTGCCCAGGCTTGCACATTTAGACAGTCAGGAGGCAATCTCCATGGTCAACTCTGTTCGATGGAGGCCCTCAAAAAGAGTTGGTATAGGAGAGAAGGCATAAGATTTTGGATCATTGCATTCTATTCCAGGGAATAAGGAATGTGCACAGAAGGGACGGTTTGCAGCTGAACTACAAGGGGACTAATTTCCTAATGGGAAGGTTTCTTCATGCTGTATGATGGGGTTTAACCTTGAGTTGCAAGCGGATGGAAACCAGAGTACCAGGACAGTCGTTGTGGAGGAAGATGTAGGTAAGACCTCAGACAAAGTTAGGAATCAAAAGCTTGAGCATGGTGCAACTAGTGTCCTGAGATTTCCATACTTCAGTGCAAGAAGTATCGTCAGAAAGGTGGATGACAGTGCTAATGATGGGGCAGCTGGTTTACAACCTTAACAATGTGCAGTGAGGAGAGGCTGCTGAGTGAGCTAAAATGCAGTTAATGAGAGGAGCTGCAATGTAAAAGGCAGACAAAGTTGGAAAGGTGAATACAGGACTGAAGGTGTTAAATTTGAATGCATGCAATGTACAGAATAAGATAGATGAACTTACAGCATAGTTGCAGATTGGCATGTATGATGGTGTGGGCATCACTGAATCATGGCTGAAAGAAGATTTTACCTGGGATCATAATATCCAAGGATACACATTGTATCAAAAGGACAGGCAAGAAGGCAGCGGGGATGATGTTTCTCTGCTGGTAAAAAATGAAATCAAATATAGGGTTGAAAGGTGTTGAATCATTGTGGACAGAGATAAGGAACTGCAAGGGTAAAAAGACCCTGATGGGAGTTCTATACAGACCCCCAAACAGCCAATGTAACTGAGATAGGAGACGGGGCACGAGAATGTGACTGAGATAGGAGATGAGGGTATGCTAATGTAACTGAGATAGGAGACGAGGGTATGCTAATGTAAGGGAGATAGGAGACGAGGGTATGCTAATGTAACTGAGATAGGAGATGAGGGTATGCTAATGTAACTGAGATACAAGACGGGGTACACTAATGTAACTGAGATAGGAGATGGGGTATGCTAATGTAACTGAGATACGAGACGGGGTACGCAAATGTAACAGAGATAGGAGATGGGGTATGCTAATGTAACTGAGATAGGAGACGGGGTATGCTAATGTAACTGAGATAGGAGACGGGGTATGCTAATGTAACTGAGATAGGCCATGGGGAATGCTAATGTAACTGAGACAGGAGATGGGTATGCTAATGAAACTGAGATAGGAGACGAGGGTATGCTAATGTAACTGAGATACGAGACGGGGTACGCTAATGTAACTGAGAGACGAGACGGGGTATGCTAACGTAACTGAGATAAGAGACGGGGTATGCTAATGTAACTGAGATAGGAGATGGGGTATGCTAATGTAACTGAGATAGGAGATGAGGGTATGCTAATATAACTGAGATAGGAGACGAGGTACGCTAATGTAACTGAGATAGGAGATGAGGGTATGCTAATGTAACTGAGATACGAGACGGGGTACACTAATGTAACTGAGATAGGAGATGGGGTATGCTAATGTAACTGAGATACGAGACGGGGTACGCTAATGTAACAGAGATAGGAGATGGGGTATGCTAATGTAACTGATAGGAGATGAGGGTATGCTAATGTAACTGAGATATGAGATGAGGGTATGCTAATGTAACTGAGATAGGAGACGAGGGTATGCTAATGTGATTGAGATAGGAGATGGGGTACGGTAATGTTACTGAGATAGGCCATTGGGTATGCTAATGTAACTGAGATAGGAGAAGCGGGTATGCTAATGTAACTGAGATACGAGACGGGGTACGCTAATGTAACTGAGAGACGAGACGGGGTATGCTAACGTAACTGAGATAAGAGACGGGGTATGCTAATGTAACTGAGATAGGAGATGGGGTATGTTAATGTAACTGAGATAGGAGACGGGGTATGCTAATGTAACTGAGATAGGAGATGACGGTATGCTAATATAACTGAGATAGGAGATGGGGTTCGCTAATGTAACTGAGATAGGAGACGGGGTATGCTAATGTAACTGAGATAGGAGAGGACGTTATGCTAATGTAACTGAGATATGAGACGAGGGTATGCTAATGTAACTGAGATAGGAGACGAGGGTATGCTAATGTGATTGAGATAGGAGATGGGGTACGGTAATGTTACTGAGATAGGCCATTGGGTATGCTAATGTAACTGAGATAGGAGAAGCGGGTATGCTAATGTAACTGAGATACGAGACGGGGTACGCTAATGTAACTGAGAGACGAGACGGGGTATGCTAACGTAACTGAGATAAGAGACGGGGTATGCTAATGTAACTGAGATAGGAGATGGGGTATGTTAATGTAACTGAGATAGGAGACGGGGTATGCTAATGTAACTGAGATAGGAGATGAGGGTATGCTAATATAACTGAGATAGGAGATGGGGTTCGCTAATGTAACTGAGATAGGAGACGGGGTATGCTAATGTAACTGAGATAGGAGAGGACGTTATGCTAATGTAACTGAGATATGAGACGAGGGTATGCTAATGTAACTGAGATAGGAGACGAGGGTATGCTAATGTGATTGAGATAGGAGATGGGGTACGGTAATGTTACTGAGATAGGCCATTGGGTATGCTAATGTAACTGAGATAGGAGAATCGGGTATGCTAATGTAACTGAGATAGGAGATGAGGGTATGCTAATGTAACTGAGATACGAGACGGGGTACACTAATGTAACTGAGATAGGAGATGGGGTATGCTAATGTAACTGAGATACGAGACGGGGTACACTAATGTAACAGAGATAGGAGATGGGGTATGCTAATGTAACTGAGATAGGAGACGGGGTATGCTAATGTAACTGAGATAGGAGACGGGGTATGCTAATGTAACTGAGATAGGCCATGGGGAATGCTAATATAACTGAGACAGGAGATGGGTATGCTAATGAAACTGAGATAGGAGACGAGGGTATGCTAATGTAACTGAGATACGAGACGGGGTACGCTAATGTAACTGAGATAGGAGATGGGGTACGCTAATGTAACTGAGATAGGAGACGGGGTACGCTAATGTAACTGAGTAGGAGACGGGGTATGCTAATATAACTGAGATAGGAGACGGGGTATGCTAATGTAACTGAGATACGAGACGGGGTACGCTAATGTAACTGAGAGACGAGACGGGGTATGCTAACGTAACTGAGATAAGAGACGGGGTATGCTAATGTAACTGAGATAGGAGATGGGGTATGTTAATGTAACTGAGATAGGAGACGGGGTATGCTAATGTAACTGAGATAGGAGATGAGGGTATGCTAATATAACTGAGTTAGGAGATGGGGTTCGCTAATGTAACTGAGATAGGAGACGGGGTATGCTAATGTAACTGAGATAGGAGAGGACGTTATGCTAATGTAACTGAGATAGGAGACGAGGTACGGTAATGTAACTGAGATAGGAGACGAGGGTATGCTAATGTAACTGAGATACGAGACGGGGTACACTAATGTAACTGAGATAGGAGATGGGGTATGCCAATGTAACTGAGATACGAGACGGGGTACGCTAATGTAACAGAGATAGGAGATGGGGTATGCTAATGTAACTGAGATAGGAGAAGCAGGTATGCTAATGTAACTGAGATACGAGACGGGGTACGCTAATGTAACTGAGAGACGAGACGGGGTATGCTAACGTAACTGAGAGACGAGACGGGGTATGCTAATGTAACTGAGATAGGAGATGGGGTATGTTAATGTAACTGAGATAGGAGACGGGGTATGCTAATGTAACTGAGATAGGAGATGAGGGTATGCTAATATAACTCAGATAGGAGATGGGGTTCGCTAATGTAACTGAGATAGGAGACGGGGTATGCTAATGTAACTGAGATAGGAGAGGACGTTATGCTAATGTAACTGAGATATGAGACGAGGGTATGCTAATGTAACTGAGATAGGAGACGAGGGTATGCTAATGTGATTGAGATAGGAGATGGGGTACGGTAATGTTACTGAGATAGGCCATTGGGTATGCTAATGTAACTGAGATAGGAGAAGCGGGTATGCTAATGTAACTGAGATAGGAGATGAGGGTATGCTAATGTAACTGAGATACGAGACGGGGTACACTAATGTAACTGAGATAGGAGATGGGGTATGCTAATGTAACTGAGATAGGAGACGGGGAATGCTAATGTAACTGAGATAGGAGACGGGGTATGCTAATGTAACTGAGATAGGCCATGGGGAATGCTAATGTAACTGAGACAGGAGATGGGTATGCTAATGAAACTGAGATAGGAGACGAGGGTATGCTAATGTAACTGAGATACGAGACGGGGTACGCTAATGTAACTGAGAGACGAGACGGGGTATGCTAACGTAACTGAGATAAAAGACGGGGTATGCTAATGTAACTGAGATAGGAGATGGGGTACGCTAATGTAACTGAGATAGGAGACGGGGTACGCTAATGTAACTGAGTAGGAGACGGGGTATGCTAATATAACTGAGAATGGAGACGGGGTATGCTAATGTAACTGAGATAGGAGACAAGGGTATGCTAATGTAACTGAGATAGGAGATGGGGTACGCTAATGTAACTGAGATAGGAGATGGGGTATGATAATGTAACTGAGATAGGAGACGAGGGTATGCTAATGTAACTGAGATAGGAGAGTAGGGTATCCTAATGTAACTGAGATAGGAGACGAGGGCATGCTAACGTAACTGAGATAGGTGACGGGGTATGCTAATGTAACTGAGATAGGAGACGACATTATGATAATGTAACTGAGATAGGAGACGAGGTACGCTAATATAACTGAGATATGAGACGAGGTATGCTAATGTAACTGAGATAGGAGACGAGGATATGCTAATGTGATTGAGATAGGAGATGGGGTACGCTAATGTTACTGAGATAGGCCATTGGGTATGCTAATGTAACTGAGATAGGAGAAGCGGGTATGCTAATGTAACTGAGATAGGAGACGGGGTACGCTAATGTAACTGAGTAGGAGACGGGGTATGCTAATATAACAGAGATAGGAGACGGGGTATGCTAATGTAACTGAGATAGGAGATGGGGTATGATAATGTAGCTGAGATAGGAGACAAGGGTATGCTAATGTAACTGAGGAGATGAGGGTATACTAATGTAACTGAGATAGGAGAAGCGGGTATGCTAATGTAACTGAGATAGGAGATGAGGGTATGCTAATGTAACTGAGATACGAGACGGGGTATGCTAATGTAACTGAGATATGAGACGAGGGTATGCTAATGTAACTGAGATAGGAGATGAGGGTATGCTAATGTAACTGAGATACGAGACGGGGAACACTAATGTAACTGAGATAGGAGATGGGGTATGCTAATGTAACTGAGATACGAGACGGGGTACGCTAATGTAACAGAGAAAGGAGATGGGGTATGCTAATGTAACTGAGATAGGAGACGGGGTATGCTAATGTAACTGAGATAGGAGACGGGGTATGCTAATGTAACTGAGATAGGCCATGGGGAATGCTAATGTAACTGAGACAGGAGATGGGTATGCTAATGAAACTGAGATAGGAGACGAGGGTATGCTAATGTAACTGAGATACGAGACGGGGTACGCTAATGTAACTGAGAGACGAGACGGGGTATGCTAACGTAACTGAGATAAGAGACGGGGTATGCTAATGTAACTGAGATAGGAGATGGGGTACGCTAATGTAACTGAGATAGGAGACGGGATACGCTAATGTAACTGAGTAGGAGACGGGGTATGCTAATATAACTGAGATAGGAGACGGGGTATGATAATGTAACTGAGATAGGAGACAAGGGTATGCTAATGTAACTGAGATAGGAGACGGGGTACGCTAATGTAACTGAGATAGGAGATGGGGTATGATAATGTAACTGAGATAGGAGACGAGGGTATGCTAATGTAACTGAGATAGGAGAGTAGGGTATCCTAATGTAACTGAGATAGGAGACGAGGGCATGCTAACGTAACTGAGATAGGTGACGGGGTACGCTGATGTAACTGAGATATGAGACGAGGTATGCTAATGTAACTGAGATATGAGACGAGAGTATGCTAATGTGATTGAGATAGGAGATGGGGTACGCTAATGTTACTGAGATAGGCCATTGGGTATGCCAATGTAACTGAGATAGGAGAAGCGGGTATGCTAATGTAACTGAGATAGGAGATGGGGTACGCTAATGTAACTGAGTAGGAGACGGGGTATGCTAATATAACTGAGATAGGAGACGGGGTATGCTAATGTAACTGAGATAGAAGATGGGGTATGCTAATGTAACTGAGATAGGAGACGGGGTACGCTAATGTAACTGAGATAGGAGATGGGGTATGATAATGTAACTGAGACAGGAGACGAGGGTATGCTAATGTAACTGAGATAGGAGAGGAGGGTATGCCAATGTAACTGAGATAGGAGACGAGGGTATGCTAACGTAACTGAGATAGGTGACGGGGTATGCTAATGTAACTGAGATAGGAGATGGGGTATGATAATGTAGCTGAGATAGGAGACAAGGGTATGCTAATGTAACTGAGGAGATGAGGGTATACTAATGTAACTGAGATAGGAGACAGGGTATGCTAATGTAACTGAGATAGGAGGGGGTATGCTAATGTAACTGAGATAGGAGACAGTGTACGCTAATGTAACTGAGACAAGAGATTGGGTATGCTAATGTAACTGACAGGAGACGAGGGTAAGCTAATGTAATTGAGATAGGAGACGGGGAACGCTAATGAAACTGAGATAGGAGACGAGGGTATCCTAATGTAACTGAGATAGGAGACAAGGGTATACTAATGTGACTGAGAGAGGAAACGGGGTATGCTAATGTAACTGAGATAGGAGACGGGGTATGCTAATGTCACTGAGATAGGAGATGAGGGTATGCTAATGTAACTGAGTAGGAAACGGGGTATGCTAATGTAACTGAGATAGGAGACGGGGTATGCTAATGCAACTGAGATAGGAGATGGGGTATGTTAATGTAACTGAGATAGGAGACGGGGTATGCTAATGTAACTGAGATAGGAGATGAGGGTATGCTAATATAACTGAGATAGGAGACGGGGTTCGCTAATGTAACTGAGATAGGAGACGGGGTATGCTAATGTAACTGAGATAGGAGACGACGTTATGCTAATGTAACTGAGATAGGAGACGAGTTACGCTAATGTAACTGAGATAGGAGATGAGGGTATGCTAATGTAACTGAGATATGAGACGAGGGTATGCTAATGTAACTGAGATAGGAGACGAGGGTATGCTAACGTGATTGAGATAGGAGATGGGGTACGCTAATGTTACTGAGATAGGCCATTGGGTATGCTAATGTAACTGAGATAGGAGAAGCGGGTATGCTAATGTAACTGAAATAGGAGACGAGGGAATGCTAATGTAACTGAGATAGGAGACGGGGTACGCTAATGTAACTGAGTAGGAGACGGGGTATGCTAATATAACTGAGATAGGAGACAAGGGTATGCTAATGTAACTGAGATAGGAGACGGGGTACGCTAATGTAACTGAGATAGGAGACAAGGGTATGCTAATGTAACTGAGATAGGAGAGGAGTGTATGCTAATGTAACTGAGATAGGAGACGAGGGTATGCTAACGTAACTGAGATAGGTGACGGGGTATGATAATGTAGCTGAGATAGGAGACAAGGGTATGCTAATGTAACTGAGGAGATGAGGGTATACTAATGTAACTGAGATAGGAGACAGGGTATGCTAATGTAACTGAGATAGGAGGGGGTATGCTAATGTAACTGAGATAGGACACAGGGTACGCTAATGTAACTGAGATAGGAGATGAGGGTATGCTAATGTAACTGAGGAGATGAGGGTATACTAATGTGACTGAGAGAGGAAACGGGGTATGCTAATGTGACTGAGATAGGAGACGGGGTATGCTAATGTAACTGAGATAGGAGACGGGGTATGCTAATGTCACTGAGATAGGAGATGAGGGTATGCTAAAGTAACTGAGTAGGAAACGGGGTATGCTAATGTAACTGAGATAGGAGATGGGGGTATGCTGATGTAACTGAGATACGAGACGGGGTATGCTAATGTAACTGAGATTGGAGATGCGGTATGCTACTGTAACTGATGTAGGAGACGGGGTACGCTAATGTAACTGAGATACGAGACGGGGTATGCTAATGTAACTGAGATATGAGACGAGGGTATGCTAATGTAACTGAGATAGGAGATGAGGGAATGCTAATGTAACTGAGATACGAGACGGGGAACACTAATGTAACAGAGAAAGGAGATGGGGTATGCTAATGTAACTGAGATAGGAGACGGGGTATGCTAATGTAACTGAGATAGGAGACGGGGTATGCTAATGTAACTGAGATAGGCCATGGGGAATGCTAATGTAACTGAGACAGGAGATGGGTATGCTAATGAAACTGAGATAGGAGACGAGGGTATGCTAATGTAACTGAGATACGAGACGGGGTACGCTAATGTAACTGAGAGACGAGACGGGGTATGCTAACGTAACTGAGATAAGAGACGGGGTATGCTAATGTAACTGAGATAGGAGATGGGGTACGCTAATGTAACTGAGATAGGAGACGGGGTACGCTAATGTAACTGAGTAGGAGACGGGGTATGCTAATATAACTGAGATAGGAGACGGGGTATGATAATGTAACTGAGATAAGAGACGGGGTATGCTAATGTAACTGAGATAGGAGATGGGGTATGTTAATGTAACTGAGATAGGAGACGGGGTATGCTAATGTAACTGAGATAGGAGATGAGGGTATGCTAATATAACTGAGTTAGGAGATGGGGTTCGCTAATGTAACTGAGATAGGAGACGGGGTATGCTAATGTAACTGAGATAGGAGAGGACGTTATGCTAATGTAACTGAGATAGGAGACGAGGTACGGTAATGTAACTGAGATAGGAGACGAGGGTATGCTAATGTAACTGAGATACGAGACGGGGTACACTAATGTAACTGAGATAGGAGATGGGGTATGCCAATGTAACTGAGATACGAGACGGGGTACGCTAATGTAACAGAGATAGGAGATGGGGTATGCTAATGTAACTGAGATAGGAGAAGCAGGTATGCTAATGTAACTGAGATACGAGACGGGGTACGCTAATGTAACTGAGAGACGAGACGGGGTATGCTAACGTAACTGAGAGACGAGACGGGGTATGCTAATGTAACTGAGATAGGAGATGGGGTATGTTAATGTAACTGAGATAGGAGACGGGGTATGCTAATGTAACTGAGATAGGAGATGAGGGTATGCTAATATAACTCAGATAGGAGATGGGGTTCGCTAATGTAACTGAGATAGGAGACGGGGTATGCTAATGTAACTGAGATAGGAGAGGACGTTATGCTAATGTAACTGAGATATGAGACGAGGGTATGCTAATGTAACTGAGATAGGAGACGAGGGTATGCTAATGTGATTGAGATAGGAGATGGGGTACGGTAATGTTACTGAGATAGGCCATTGGGTATGCTAATGTAACTGAGATAGGAGAAGCGGGTATGCTAATGTAACTGAGATAGGAGATGAGGGTATGCTAATGTAACTGAGATACGAGACGGGGTACACTAATGTAACTGAGATAGGAGATGGGGTATGCTAATGTAACTGAGATAGGAGACGGGGAATGCTAATGTAACTGAGATAGGAGACGGGGTATGCTAATGTAACTGAGATAGGCCATGGGGAATGCTAATGTAACTGAGACAGGAGATGGGTATGCTAATGAAACTGAGATAGGAGACGAGGGTATGCTAATGTAACTGAGATACGAGACGGGGTACGCTAATGTAACTGAGAGACGAGACGGGGTATGCTAACGTAACTGAGATAAAAGACGGGGTATGCTAATGTAACTGAGATAGGAGATGGGGTACGCTAATGTAACTGAGATAGGAGACGGGGTACGCTAATGTAACTGAGTAGGAGACGGGGTATGCTAATATAACTGAGAATGGAGACGGGGTATGCTAATGTAACTGAGATAGGAGACAAGGGTATGCTAATGTAACTGAGATAGGAGATGGGGTACGCTAATGTAACTGAGATAGGAGATGGGGTATGATAATGTAACTGAGATAGGAGACGAGGGTATGCTAATGTAACTGAGATAGGAGAGTAGGGTATCCTAATGTAACTGAGATAGGAGACGAGGGCATGCTAACGTAACTGAGATAGGTGACGGGGTATGCTAATGTAACTGAGATAGGAGACGACATTATGATAATGTAACTGAGATAGGAGACGAGGTACGCTAATATAACTGAGATATGAGACGAGGTATGCTAATGTAACTGAGATAGGAGACGAGGATATGCTAATGTGATTGAGATAGGAGATGGGGTACGCTAATGTTACTGAGATAGGCCATTGGGTATGCTAATGTAACTGAGATAGGAGAAGCGGGTATGCTAATGTAACTGAGATAGGAGACGGGGTACGCTAATGTAACTGAGTAGGAGACGGGGTATGCTAATATAACAGAGATAGGAGACGGGGTATGCTAATGTAACTGAGATAGGAGATGGGGTATGATAATGTAGCTGAGATAGGAGACAAGGGTATGCTAATGTAACTGAGGAGATGAGGGTATACTAATGTAACTGAGATAGGAGAAGCGGGTATGCTAATGTAACTGAGATAGGAGATGAGGGTATGCTAATGTAACTGAGATACGAGACGGGGTATGCTAATGTAACTGAGATATGAGACGAGGGTATGCTAATGTAACTGAGATAGGAGATGAGGGTATGCTAATGTAACTGAGATACGAGACGGGGAACACTAATGTAACTGAGATAGGAGATGGGGTATGCTAATGTAACTGAGATACGAGACGGGGTACGCTAATGTAACAGAGAAAGGAGATGGGGTATGCTAATGTAACTGAGATAGGAGACGGGGTATGCTAATGTAACTGAGATAGGAGACGGGGTATGCTAATGTAACTGAGATAGGCCATGGGGAATGCTAATGTAACTGAGACAGGAGATGGGTATGCTAATGAAACTGAGATAGGAGACGAGGGTATGCTAATGTAACTGAGATACAAGACGGGGTACGCTAATGTAACTGAGAGACGAGACGGGGTATGCTAACGTAACTGAGATAAGAGACGGGGTATGCTAATGTAACTGAGATAGGAGATGGGGTACGCTAATGTAACTGAGATAGGAGACGGGATACGCTAATGTAACTGAGTAGGAGACGGGGTATGCTAATATAACTGAGATAGGAGACGGGGTATGATAATGTAACTGAGATAGGAGACAAGGGTATGCTAATGTAACTGAGATAGGAGACGGGGTACGCTAATGTAACTGAGATAGGAGATGGGGTATGATAATGTAACTGAGATAGGAGACGAGGGTATGCTAATGTAACTGAGATAGGAGAGTAGGGTATCCTAATGTAACTGAGATAGGAGACGAGGGCATGCTAACGTAACTGAGATAGGTGACGGGGTACGCTGATGTAACTGAGATATGAGACGAGGTATGCTAATGTAACTGAGATATGAGACGAGAGTATGCTAATGTGATTGAGATAGGAGATGGGGTACGCTAATGTTACTGAGATAGGCCATTGGGTATGCCAATGTAACTGAGATAGGAGAAGCGGGTATGCTAATGTAACTGAGATAGGAGATGGGGTACGCTAATGTAACTGAGTAGGAGACGGGGTATGCTAATATAACTGAGATAGGAGACGGGGTATGCTAATGTAACTGAGATAGAAGATGGGGTATGCTAATGTAACTGAGATAGGAGATGGGGTATGATAATGTAGCTGAGATAGGAGACAAGGGTATGCTAATGTAACTGAGGAGATGAGGGTATACTAATGTAACTGAGATAGGAGACAGGGTATGCTAATGTAACTGAGATAGGAGGGGGTATGCTAATGTAACTGAGATAGGAGACAGTGTACGCTAATGTAACTGAGACAAGAGATTGGGTATGCTAATGTAACTGACAGGAGACGAGGGTAAGCTAATGTAATTGAGATAGGAGACGGGGAACGCTAATGAAACTGAGATAGGAGACGAGGGTATCCTAATGTAACTGAGATAGGAGACAAGGGTATACTAATGTGACTGAGAGAGGAAACGGGGTATGCTAATGTAACTGAGATAGGAGACGGGGTATGCTAATGTCACTGAGATAGGAGATGAGGGTATGCTAATGTAACTGAGTAGGAAACGGGGTATGCTAATGTAACTGAGATAGGAGACGGGGTATGCTAATGCAACTGAGATAGGAGATGGGGTATGTTAATGTAACTGAGATAGGAGACGGGGTATGCTAATGTAACTGAGATAGGAGATGAGGGTATGCTAATATAACTGAGATAGGAGACGGGGTTCGCTAATGTAACTGAGATAGGAGACGGGGTATGCTAATGTAACTGAGATAGGAGACGACGTTATGCTAATGTAACTGAGATAGGAGACGAGTTACGCTAATGTAACTGAGATAGGAGATGAGGGTATGCTAATGTAACTGAGATATGAGACGAGGGTATGCTAATGTAACTGAGATAGGAGACGAGGGTATGCTAACGTGATTGAGATAGGAGATGGGGTACGCTAATGTTACTGAGATAGGCCATTGGGTATGCTAATGTAACTGAGATAGGAGAAGCGGGTATGCTAATGTAACTGAAATAGGAGACGAGGGAATGCTAATGTAACTGAGATAGGAGACGGGGTACGCTAATGTAACTGAGTAGGAGACGGGGTATGCTAATATAACTGAGATAGGAGACAAGGGTATGCTAATGTAACTGAGATAGGAGACGGGGTACGCTAATGTAACTGAGATAGGAGACAAGGGTATGCTAATGTAACTGAGATAGGAGAGGAGTGTATGCTAATGTAACTGAGATAGGAGACGAGGGTATGCTAACGTAACTGAGATAGGTGACGGGGTATGATAATGTAGCTGAGATAGGAGACAAGGGTATGCTAATGTAACTGAGGAGATGAGGGTATACTAATGTAACTGAGATAGGAGACAGGGTATGCTAATGTAACTGAGATAGGAGGGGGTATGCTAATGTAACTGAGATAGGACACAGGGTACGCTAATGTAACTGAGATAGGAGATGAGGGTATGCTAATGTAACTGAGGAGATGAGGGTATACTAATGTGACTGAGAGAGGAAACGGGGTATGCTAATGTGACTGAGATAGGAGACGGGGTATGCTAATGTAACTGAGATAGGAGACGGGGTATGCTAATGTCACTGAGATAGGAGATGAGGGTATGCTAAAGTAACTGAGTAGGAAACGGGGTATGCTAATGTAACTGAGTTAGGAGATGGGGGTATGCTGATGTAACTGAGATACGAGACGGGGTATGCTAATGTAACTGAGATTGGAGATGCGGTATGCTACTGTAACTGATGTAGGAGACGGGGTACGCTAATGTAACTGAGATACGAGACGGGGTATGCTAATGTAACTGAGATATGAGACGAGGGTATGCTAATGTAACTGAGATAGGAGATGAGGGAATGCTAATGTAACTGAGATACGAGACGGGGAACACTAATGTAACAGAGAAAGGAGATGGGGTATGCTAATGTAACTGAGATAGGAGACGGGGTATGCTAATGTAACTGAGATAGGAGACGGGGTATGCTAATGTAACTGAGATAGGCCATGGGGAATGCTAATGTAACTGAGACAGGAGATGGGTATGCTAATGAAACTGAGATAGGAGACGAGGGTATGCTAATGTAACTGAGATACGAGACGGGGTACGCTAATGTAACTGAGAGACGAGACGGGGTATGCTAACGTAACTGAGATAAGAGACGGGGTATGCTAATGTAACTGAGATAGGAGATGGGGTACGCTAATGTAACTGAGATAGGAGACGGGGTACGCTAATGTAACTGAGTAGGAGACGGGGTATGCTAATATAACTGAGATAGGAGACGGGGTATGATAATGTAACTGAGATAGGAGACAAGGGTATGCTAATGTAACTGAGATAGGAGACGGGGTACGCTAATGTAACTGAGATAGGAGATGGGGTATGATAATGTAACTGAGATAGGAGACGAGGGTATGCTAATGTAACTGAGATAGGAGAGTAGGGTATCCTAATGTAACTGAGATAGGAGACGAGGGCATGCTAACGTAACTGAGATAGGTGACGGGGTACGCTGATGTAACTGAGATATGAGACGAGGTATGCTAATGTAACTGAGATATGAGACGAGAGTATGCTAATGTGATTGAGATAGGAGATCGGGTACGCTAATGTTACTGAGATAGGCCATTGGGTATGCTAATGTAACTGAGATAGGAGAAGCGGGTATGCTAATGTAACTGAGATAGGAGATGGGGTACGCTAATGTAACTGAGTAGGAGACGGGGTATGCTAATATAACTGAGATAGGAGACGGGGTATGCTAATGTAACTGAGAGACGAGACGGGGTATGCTAACGTAACTGAGATAAGAAACGGGGTATGCTAATGTAACTGAGATAGGAGATGGGGTACGCTAATGTAACTGAGATAGGAGACGGGGTACGCTAATGTAACTGAGTAGGAGACGGGGTATGCTAAAGTAACTGAGATAGCAGACGGAGTATGCTAATGTAACTGAGATAGGAGACGAGGGTATGCTAATGTAACTGAGATAGGAGATGGGGGTATGCTGATGTAACTGAGATACGAGACGGGGTATGCTAATGTAACTGAGATTGGAGATGCGGTATGCTACTGTAACTGATGTAGGAGACGGGGTACGCTAATGTAACTGAGATAGGAGATGGGGTACGCTAATGTAATTGAGATAGGAGATGGGGTACGCAAATGAAACTGAGATAGGAGACGGGGTACGCTAATGTGACTGAGAGAGGAAGCGGGGTATGCTAATGTGACTGAGATAGGAGACGGGGTATGCTAATGTAACTGAGATAGGAAATGGGGTATGCTAATGTAACTGAGTAGGAGACGGGGTATGCTAATGTAACTGAGATAGGAGACGGGGTACGCTAATGTAACTGAGTAGGAGACGGGGTATGCTAATATAACTGAGATAGGAGACGGGGTATGCTAATGTAACTGAGATAGGAGACAAGGGTATGCTAATGTAACTGAGATAGGAGACGGGGTACGCTAATGTAACTAAGATAGGAGATGGGGTATGATAATGTAACTGAGATAGGAGACGAGGGTATGCTAACGTAACTGAGATAGGGGAAGGGGTATGCTAATGTAACTGAGATAGGAGATGGGTATGATAATGTAACTGAGATAGGAGACGAGTGTATGCTAATGTAACTGAGATAGGAGATGAGGGTATGCTAATGTAACTGAGATAGGAGACAGGGTATGCTAATGTAACTGAGATAGGAGACGGGGTATGCTAATGTAACTGAGATAGGAGACAGGGTATGCTAATGTAACTGAGATAGGAGACAAGGATATGCTAATGTGACTGAGAGAGGAAACGGGGTATGCTAATGTAACTGAGTAGGAGACGGGGTATGCTAATGTCACTGAGATAGGAGATGAGGGTATGCTAATGTAACTGAGTAGGAGACGGGGTATGCTAATGTAACTGAGATATGAGACGGGGTATGCTAATGTAACTGAGTAGGAGACGGGGTATGCTAATGTAACTGAGATAGAAGACGGGGTATGCTAATGTAGCTGAGATAGGAGACAAGGGTATGATAATGTAACTGAGATAGGAGACGGAGTACGCTAATGTAACTGAGATAGGAGATGGGGTATGCTAATGTAACTGAGATAGGAGACGGGGTACGCCAATGTAACTGAGATAGGAGACGGGGTATTCGAATGAAACTGAGATACGAGACGGGGTATGCTAATGTAACTGAGATAGGAGACGAGGGTATGCTAATGTAACTGAGATAGGAGACGGGGTACGCTAATGTAACTGAGTAGGAGACGGGGTATGCTAATATAACTGAGATGGGAGACGGGGTATGCTAATGTAACTGAGATAGGAGACAAGGGTATGCTAATGTAACTGAGATAGGAGACGGGGTACGCTAATGTAACTGAGATAGGAGATGGGGTATGATAATGTAACTGAGATAGGAGATGAGGGTATGCTAATGAAACTGAGATAGGAGATGGGGTATGATAATGTAACTGAGATAGGAGACGAGGGTATGCTAATGTAACTGAGATAGGAGAGGAGGTTATGCTAATGTAACTGAGATAGGAGACGAGGGTATGCTAACGTAACTGAGATAGGTGACGGGGTATGCTAATGTAACTGAGATAGGAGATGGGGAATGATAATGTAGCTGAGATAGGAGACAAGGGTATGCTAATGTAACTGAGGAGATGAGGGTATACTAATGTAACTGAGATAGGAGACAGGGTATGCTAATGTAACTGAGATAGGAGGGGGTATGCTAATGTAACTGAGATAGGAGACAGGGTACGCTAATGTAACTGAGATAGGAGATGAGGGTATGCTAATGTAACTGAGGAGATGAGGGTATACTAATGTGACTGAAAGAGGAAACGGGGTACGCTAATGTGACTGAGATAGGAGATGGGGTATGCTAATGTAACTGAGATAGGAGACGGGGTATGCTAATGTCACTGAGATAGGAGATGAGGGTATGCTAATGTAACTGAGTAGGAAACGGGGTATGCTAATGTAACTGAGATAGGAGACGGGGTATGCTAATGTAAATGAGATAGGAGACGAGGGTATGCTAATGTAACTGAGATAGGAGACGAGGTACGCTAATGTAACTGAGTAGGAGACGGGGTATGCTAAAGTAACTGAGATAGCAGACGGGGTATGCTAATGTAACTGAGATAGGAGATGGGGGTATGCTGATGTAACTGAGATACGAGACGGGGTATGCTAATGAAACTGAGATTGGAGATGGGGTATGCTACTGTAACTGATGTAGGAGACGGGGTACGCTAATGTAACTGAGATAGGAGACGGGGTACGCTAATGTAATTGAGATAGGAGATGGGGTACGCAAATGTAACTGAGATAGGAGACGGGGTACGCTAATGTGACTGAGAGAGGAAGCGGGGTATGCTAATGTGACTGAGATAGGAGACGGGGTATGCTAATGTAACTGAGTAGGAGACGGGGTATGCTAATGTAACTGAGATAGGAGACGGGGTATGCTAATGTAGCTGAGATAGGAGACAAGGGTATGCTAATGTAACTGAGATAGGAGACGGGGTACGCTAATGTAACTGAGATAGGAGATGGGGTATGCTAATGTAACTGAGATAGGAGACGGGGTACGCCAATGTAACTGAGATAGGAGACAGGGTATGCTAATGAAACTGAGATACGAGACGGGGTATGCTAATGTAACTGAGATAGGAGACGAGGGTATGCTAATGTAACTGAGATAGGAGACGAGGGTACGCTAATGTAACTGAGTAGGAGACGGGGTATGCTAATATAACTGAGATAGGAGACGGGGTATGCTAATGTAACTGAGATAGGAGACAAGGGTATGCTAATGTAACTGAGATAGGAGACGGGGTACGCTAATGTAACTGAGATAGGAGATGGGGTATGATAATGTAACTGAGATAGGAGACGAGGGTATGCTAACGTAACTGAGATAGGGGAAGGGGTAGGCTAATGTAACTGAGATAGGAGATGGGGTATGATAATGTAACTGAGATAGGAGACGAGTGTATGCTAATGTAACTGAGATAGGAGATGAGGGTATGCTAATGTAACTGAGATAGGAGACAGGGTATGCTAATGTAACTAAGATAGGAGATGGGGTATGGTAATGTAACTGAGATAGGAGACAGGGTACGCTAATGTAACTGAGACAAGAGATTGGGTATGCTAATGTAACTGAGATAGGAGACAAGGGTATGCTAATGTAACTGAGATAGGAGACAAGGATATGCTAATGTGACTGAGAGAGGAAACGGGGTATGCTAATGTGACTGAGAGAGGAGATGGGGTATGCAAATGTAACTGAGATATGAGACGGGGTATGCTAATGTAACTGAGATAGAAGACGGGGTATGCTAATGTAACTGAGATAGAAGACGGGGTATGCTAATGTAGCTGAGATAGGAGACAAGGGTATGATAATGTAACTGAGATAGGAGACGGGGTACGCTAATGTAACTGAGATAGGAGATGGGGTATGCTAATGTAACTGAGATAGGAGACGGGGTACGCCAATGTAACTGAGATAGGAGACGGGGTATGCTAATGAAACTGAGATACGAGACGGGGTATGCTAATGTAACTGAGATAGGAGACGAGGGTATGCTAATGTAACTGAGATAGGCGACGGGGTACGCTAATGTAACTGAGTAGGAGACGGGGTATGCTAATATAACTGAGATAGGAGACGGGGTATGCTAATGTAACTGAGATAGGAGACAAGGGTATGCTAATGTAACTGAGATAGGAGACGGGGTACGCTAATGTAACTGAGATAGGAGATGGGGTATGATAATGTAACTGAGATAGGAGACGAGAGTATGCTAATGTAACTGAGATAGGAGATGGGGTATGATAATGTAACTGAGATAGGAGACGAGGGTATGCTAATGTAACTGAGATAGGAGAGGAGGTTATGCTAATGTAACTGAGATAGGAGACGAGGGTATGCTAACGTAACTGAGATAGGTGACGGGGTATGCTAATGTAACTGAGATAGGAGATGGGGAATGATAATGTAGCTGAGATCGGAGACAAGGGTATGCTAATGTAACTGAGGAGATGAGGGTATACTAATGTAACTGAGATAGGAGACAGGGTATGCTAATGTAACTGAGATAGGAGGGGGTATGCTAATGTAACTGAGAGAGGAAACGGGGTATGCTAATGTGACTGAGATAGGAGATCGGGTATGCTAATGTAACTGAGATAGGAGACGGTGTATGCTAATGTCACTGAGATAGGAGATGAGGGTATGCTAATGTAACTGAGTAGGAAACGGGGTATGCTAATGTAACTGAGATAGGAGACGGGGTATGCTAATGTAAATGAGATAGGAGACGAGGGTATGCTAATGTAACTGAGATAGGAGACAAGGTACGCTAATGTAACTGAGTAGGAGACGGGGTATGCTAAAGTAACTGAGATAGCAGACGGGGTATGCTAATGTAACTGAGATAGGAGATGGGGGTATGCTGATGTAACTGAGATACGAGACGGGGTATGCTAATGTAACTGAGATTGGAGATGGGGTATGCTACTGTAACTGATGTAGGAGACGGGGTACGCTAATGTAACTGAGATAGCAGACGGGGTACGCTAATGTAATTGAGATAGGAGATGGGGTACGCAAATGTAACTGAGATAGGAGACGGGGTACGCTAATGTGACTGAGAGAGGAAGCGGGGTATGCTAATGTGACTGAGATAGGAGACGGGGTATGCTAATGTAACTGAGATAGGAAATGGGGTGTGCTAATGTAACTGAGTAGGAGACGGGGTATGCTAATGTAACTGAGATAGGAGACGGGGTATGCTAATGTAACTGAGATAGAAGACGGGGTATGCTAATGTAGCTGAGATAGGAGACAAGGGTATGCTAATGTAACTGAGATAGGAGACGGGGTACGCTAATGTAACTGAGATAGGAGATGGGGTATGCTAATGTAACTGAGATAGGAGACGGGGTACGCCAATGTAACTGAGATACGAGACGGGGTATGCTAATGTAACTGAGATAGGAGACAAGCGTATGCTAATGTAACTGAGATAGGAGACGGGGTACGCTAATGTAACTGAGTAGGAGACGGGGTATGCTAATATAACTGAGATAGGAGACGGGTTATGCTAATGTAACTGAGATTGGAGACAAGGGTATGCTAATGTAACTGAGATAGGAGACGAGGTACGCTAATGTAACTGAGATAGGAGACGGGGTACGCTAATGTAACTGAGATAGGAGATGGGGTATGCTAATGTAACTGAGATAGGAGACGGGGTACGCCAATGTAACTGAGATAGGAGACGGGGTATGCTAATGAAACTGAGATACGAGACGGGGTATGCTAATGTAACTGAGATAGGAGACAAGGGTATGCTAATGTAACTGAGATAGGAGACGGGGTACGCTAATGTAACTGAGTAGGAGACGGGGTATGCTAATATAACTGAGATAGGAGACGGGTTATGCTAATGTAACTGAGATTGGAGACAAGGGTATGCTAATGTAACTGAGATTGGAGACAAGGGTATGCTAATGTAACTGAGATAGGAGACGAGGTACGCTAATGTAACTGAGATAGGAGATGGGGTATGATAATGTAACTGAGATAGGAGACGAGGGTATGCTAATGTAACTGAGATAGGAGACAAGGGTATGCTAATGTAACTGAGATAGGAGACGGGGTACGCTAATGTAACTGAGATTGGAGACAAGGGTATGCTAATGTAACTGAGATAGGAGACGAGGTACGCTAATGTAACTGAGATAGGAGATGGGGTATGATAATGTAACTGAGATAGGAGTCGAGGGTATGCTAATGTAACTGAGATAGGAGAGGAGGTTATGCTAATGTAACTGAGATAGGAGACGAGGGTATGCTAACGTAACTGAGATAGGTGACGGGGTATGCTAATGTAACTGAGATAGGAGATGGGGTATGTTAATGTAACTGAGATAGGAGACGAGGGTATGCTAACGTAACTGAGATAGGTGACGGGGTATGCTAATGTAACTGAGATAGGAGATGGGGAATGATAATGTAGCTGAGATCGGAGACAAGGGTATGCTAATGTAACTGAGGAGATGAGGGTATACTAATGTAACTGAGATAGGAGACGGGGTATGCTAATGTAACTGAGATAGGAGGGGGTATGCTAATGTAACTGAGATAGGAAACATGGTACGCTAATGTAACTGAGATAGGAGATGAGGGTATGCTAATGTAACTGAGGAGATGAGGGTATACTAATGTGACTGAGAGAGGAAACGGGGTATGCTAATGTGACTGAGATAGGAGATGGGGTATGCTAATGTAACTGAGATAGGAGACGGGGTATGCTAATGTCACTGAGATAGGAGATGAGTGTATGCTAATGTAACTGAGTAGGAAACGGGGTATGCTAATGTAACTGAGATAGGAGACAAGGTACGCTAATGTAACTGAGTAGGAGACGGGGTATGCTAAAGTAACTGAGATAGCAGACGGGGTATGCTAATGTAACTGAGATAGGAGATGGGGGTATGCTGATGTAACTGAGATACGAGACGGGGTATGCTAATGTAACTGAGATTGGAGATGGGGTATGCTACTGTAACTGATGTAGGAGACGGGGTACGCTAATGTAACTGAGATAGGAGACGGGGTACGCTAATGTGACTGAGAGAGGAAGCGGGGTATGCTAATGTGACTGAGATAGGAGACGGGGTATGCTAATGTAACTGAGATAGGAAATGGGGTATGCTAATGTAACTGAGTAGGAGACGGGGTATGCTAATGTAACTGAGATAGGAGACGGGGTGCGCTAATGTAACTGAGTAGGAGACGGGGTATGCTAATATAACTGAGATAGGAGACGGGGTATGCTAATGTAACTGAGATAGAAGACGGGGTATGCTAATGTAGCTGAGATAGGAGACAAGGGTATGCTAATGTAACTGAGATAGGAGACGGGGTACGCTAATGTAACTGAGATAGGAGATGGGGTATGCTAATGTAACTGAGATAGGAGACGGGTTACGCCAATGTAACTGAGATAGGAGACGGGGTATGCTAATGAAACTGAGATACGAGACGGGGTATGCTAATGTAACTGAGATAGGAGACAAGGGTATGCTAATGTAACTGAGATAGGAGACGGGGTACGCTAATGTAACTGAGTAGGAGACGGGGTATGCTAATATAACTGAGATAGGAGACGGGTTATGCTAATGTAACTGAGATTGGAGACAAGGGTATGCTAATGTAACTGAGATAGGAGACGAGGTACGCTAATGTAACTGAGATAGGAGATGGGGTATGATAATGTAACTGAGATAGGGGACGGGGTATGCTAATGTAACTGAGATAGGAGCCGGGGTATGCTAATGTCACTGAGATAGGAGACGAGGGTATGCTAATGTAAGTGAGATAGGAGACGAGGTACGCTAATGTAACTGAGTAGGAGACGGGGTATGCTAATGGAACTGAGATAGGAGATGGGGGTATGCTAATGTAACTGCGATAGGAGATGGGGAATGATAATGTAGCTGAGATAGGAGTCAAGGGTATGCTAATGTAACTGAGGAGATGAGGGTATACTAATGTAACTGAGATAGGAGACAGGGTATGCTAATGTAACTGAGATAGGAGGGGGTATGCTAATGTAACTGAGATAGGAGACAGGGTACGCTAACGTAACTGAGATAGGAGATGAGGGTATGCTAATGTAACTGAGGAGATGAGGGTATACTAATGTGACTGAGAGAGGAAACGGGGTATGCTAATGTGACTGAGATAGGAGATGGGGTATGCTAATGTAACTGAGATAGGAGACGGGGTATGCTAATGTCACTGAGATAGGAGATGAGGGTATGCTAATGTAACTGAGTAGGAAACGGGGTATGCTAATGTAACTGAGATAGGAGACGGGGTATGCTAATGTAAATGAGATAGGAGACGAGGGTATGCTAATGTAACTGAGATAGGAGACGAGGTACGCTAATGTAACTGAGTAGGAGACGGGGTATGCTAAAGTAACTGAGATAGCAGACGGGGTATGCTAATGTACCTGAGATAGGAGACGGGGGTATGCTGATGTAACTGAGATACGAGACGGGGTATGCTAATGTAACTGAGATTGGAGATGGGGTATGCTACTGTAACTGATGTAGGAGACGGGGTTCGCTAATGTAACTGAGATAGGAGACGGGGTACGCTAATGTAATTGAGATAGGAGATGGGGTACGCAAATGTAACTGAGATAGGAGACGGGGTACGCTAATGTGACTGAGAGAGGAAGCGGGGTATGCTAATGTGAATGAGAGAGGAGACGGGGTATGCTAATGTAACTGAGATAGGAGGGGGTATGCTAATGTAACTGAGATAGGAGACAGGGTACGCTAATGTAACTGAGACAAGAGATTGGGTATGCTAATGTAACTGACAGGAGACGAGGGTAAGCTAATGTAATTGAGATAGGAGACGGGGAACGCTAATGAAACTGAGATAGGAGACGAGGGTATCCTAATGTAACTGAGATAGGAGACAAGGGTATACTAATGTAACTGAGATAGGAGACGGGGTACGCTAATGTAACTGAGATAGGAGATGGGGTATGATAATGTAACTGAGATAGGAGACGAGGGTATGCTAACGTAACTGAGATAGGGGAAGGGGTATGCTAATGTAACTGAGATAGGAGATGGGTATGATAATGTAACTGAGATAGGAGACGAGTGTATGCTAATGTAACTGAGATAGGAGATGAGGGTATGCTAATGTAACTGAGATAGGAGACAGGGTATGCTAATGTGACTGAGATAGGAGATGGGGTATGCAAATGTAACTGAGTAGGAGACGAGGGTATGCTAATGTAACTGAGATAGGAGACGAGGTACGCTAATGTAACTGAGTAGGAGACGGGGTATGCTAAAGTAACTGAGATAGCAGACGGGGTATGCTAATGTAACTGAGATAGGAGACGAGGGTATGCTAATGTAACTGTGATAGGAGATGGGGGTATGCTGATGTAACTGAGATACGAGACGGGGTATGCTAATGTAACTGAGATTGGACATGGGGTATGCTACTGTAACTGATGTAGGAGACGGGGTACGCTAATGTAACTGAGATAGGAGACGGGGTACGCTAATGTAATTGAGATAGGAGATGGGGTACGCAAATGTAACTGAGATAGGAGACGGGGTACGCTAATGTGACTCAGAGAGGAAGCGGGGTATGCTAATGTGACTGAGATAGGAGACGGGGTATGCTAATGTAACTGAGATAGGAAATGGGGTATGCTAATGGAACTGAGTAGGAGACGGGGTATGCTAATGTAACTGAGATAGGAGACGGGGTACGCTAATGTAACTGAGTAGGAGACGGGGTATGCTAATATAACTGAGATAGGAGACGGGGTATGCTAATGTAACTGAGATAGGAGACAAGGGTATGCTAACGTAACTGAGATAGGAGACAGGGTACGCTAATGTAACTGAGACAAGACATTGGGTATGCTAATGTAACTGACAGGAGACGAGGGTATGCTAACGTAACTGAGATAGGGGACGGGGTATGCTAATATAACTGAGATAGGAGACGGGGTATGCTAATGTCACTGAGATAGGAGACGAGGGTATGCTAATGTAACTGAGATAGGAGACGAGGTACGCTAATGTAACTGAGTAGGAGACGGGGTATGCTAAAGTAACTGAGATAGAAGTCGGGGTATGCTAATGTAACTGAGATAGGAGACGAGGGTATGCTAATGGAACTGAGATAGGAGATGGGGGTATGCTGATGTAACTGAGATACGAGACGGGGTATGCTAATGTAACTGATATAGGAGACGGGGTACGCTAATGTAATTGAGATAGGAGATGGGGTATGCTAATGTGACTGAGAGAGGTGACGGGGTATGCTAATGTAACTGAGATAGGAGATGAGGGTATGCTAACGTAACTGAGATAGGAGACGGGGTATGCTAATGTAACTGAGATAGGAGACGGGGTATGCTTACATAACTGAGATAGGTGACAGGGTATGCTAATACAACTGAGATAGGAGTCGGGGTAAGCTAATGTAACTGAGATAGGAGACGAGGGTATGCTAATGTAACTGAGACAGGAGACGGGGTATGCTAATGTTACTGAGATAGGAGACGAGGGTATGCTAACGTAACAGAGATAGGCGACGCGGTATGCTAATGTGACTGAGATAGGAGATGGGGTATGCTAATATAACTGAGATAGGAGATGGGGTACGCTAATGTAACTGAGATAGGAGACGAGGGTATGCTAACGTAACTGAGATAGGAGACGGGGTATGCTAACGTATCTGAGAGAGGAAGCGGGGTATGCTAATGTGACTGAGATAGGAGACGGGGTATGCTAATGTAACTGAGATAGGAAATGGGGTATGCTAATGTAACTGAGTAGGAGACGGGGTATGCTAATGTAACTGAGATAGGAGACGGGGTGCGCTAATGTAACTGAGTAGGAGACGGGGTATGCTAATATAACTGAGATAGGAGACGGGGTATGCTAATGTAACTGAGATAGAAGACGGGGTATGCTAATGTAGCTGAGATAGGAGACAAGGGTATGCTAATGTAACTGAGATAGGAGACGGGGTACGCTAATGTAACTGAGATAGGAGATGGGGTATGCTAATGTAACTGAGATAGGAGACGGGTTACGCCAATGTAACTGAGATAGGAGACGGGGTATGCTAATGAAACTGAGATACGAGACGGGGTATGCTAATGTAACTGAGATAGGAGACAAGGGTATGCTAATGTAACTGAGATAGGAGACGGGGTACGCTAATGTAACTGAGTAGGAGACGGGGTATGCTAATATAACTGAGATAGGAGACGGGTTATGCTAATGTAACTGAGATTGGAGACAAGGGTATGCTAATGTAACTGAGATAGGAGACGAGGTACGCTAATGTAACTGAGATAGGAGATGGGGTATGATAATGTAACTGAGATAGGGGACGGGGTATGCTAATGTAACTGAGATAGGAGCCGGGGTATGCTAATGTCACTGAGATAGGAGACGAGGGTATGCTAATGTAAGTGAGATAGGAGACGAGGTACGCTAATGTAACTGAGTAGGAGACGGGGTATGCTAAAGTAACTGAGATAGAAGACGGGGTATGCTAATGTTACTGAGATAGGAGACGAGGGCATGCTAATGGAACTGAGATAGGAGATGGGGGTATGCTAATGTAACTGAGATAGGAGATGGGGAATGATAATGTAGCTGAGATAGGAGACAAGGGTATGCTAATGTAACTGAGGAGATGAGGGTATACTAATGTAACTGAGATAGGAGACAGGGTATGCTAATGTAACTGAGATAGGAGGGGGTATGCTAATATAACTGAGATAGGAGACAGGGTACGCTAACGTAACTGAGATAGGAGATGAGGGTATGCTAATGTAACTGAGGAGATGAGGGTATACTAATGTGACTGAGAGAGGAAACGGGGTATGCTAATGTGACTGAGATAGGAGATGGGGTATGCTAATGTAACTGAGATAGGAGACGGGGTATGCTAATGTCACTGAGATAGGAGATGAGGGTATGCTAATGTAACTGAGTAGGAAACGGGGTATGCTAATGTAACTGAGATAGGAGACGGGGTATGCTAATGTAAATGAGATAGGAGACGAGGGTATGCTAATGTAACTGAGATAGGAGACAAGGTACGCTAATGTAACTGAGTAGGAGACGGGGTATGCTAAAGTAACTGAGATAGCAGACGGGGTATGCTAATGTAACTGAGATAGGAGATGGGGGTATGCTGATGTAACTGAGATACGAGACGGGGTATGCTAATGTAACTGAGATTGGAGATGGGGTATGCTACTGTAACTGATGTAGGAGACGGGGTACGCTAATGTAACTGAGATAGCAGACGGGGTACGCAAATGTAACTGAGATAGGAGACGGGGTACGCTAATGTGACTGAGAGAGGAAGCGGGGTATGCTAATGTGACTGAGATAGGAGACGGGGTATGCTAATGTAACTGAGATAGGAAATGGGGTATGCTAATGTAACTGAGTAGGAGACGGGGTATGCTAATGTAACTGAGATAGGAGACGGGGTGCGCTAATGTAACTGAGTAGGAGACGGGGTATGCTAATATAACTGAGATAGGAGACGGGGTATGCTAATGTAACTGAGATAGAAGACGGGGTATGCTAATGTAGCTGAGATAGGAGACAAGGGTATGCTAATGTAACTGAGATAGGAGACGGGGTACGCTAATGTAACTGAGATAGGAGATGGGGTATGCTAATGTAACTGAGATAGGAGACGGGTTACGCCAATGTAACTGAGATAGGAGACGGGGTATGCTAATGAAACTGAGATACGAGACGGGGTATGCTAATGTAACTGAGATAGGAGACAAGGGTATGCTAATGTAACTGAGATAGGAGACGGGGTACGCTAATGTAACTGAGTAGGAGACGGGGTATGCTAATATAACTGAGATAGGAGACGGGTTATGCTAATGTAACTGAGATTGGAGACAAGGGTATGCTAATGTAACTGAGATAGGAGACGAGGTACGCTAATGTAACTGAGATAGGAGATGGGGTATGATAATGTAACTGAGATAGGGGACGGGGTATGCTAATGTAACTGAGATAGGAGCCGGGGTATGCTAATGTCACTGAGATAGGAGACGAGGGTATGCTAATGTAAGTGAGATAGGAGACGAGGTACGCTAATGTAACTGAGTAGGAGACGGGGTATGCTAATGGAACTGAGATAGGAGATGGGGGTATGCTAATGTAACTGCGATAGGAGATGGGGAATGATAATGTAGCTGAGATAGGAGTCAAGGGTATGCTAATGTAACTGAGGAGATGAGGGTATACTAATGTAACTGAGATAGGAGACAGGGTATGCTAATGTAACTGAGATAGGAGGGGGTATGCTAATGTAACTGAGATAGGAGACAGGGTACGCTAACGTAACTGAGATAGGAGATGAGGGTATGCTAATGTAACTGAGGAGATGAGGGTATACTAATGTGACTGAGAGAGGAAACGGGGTATGCTAATGTGACTGAGATAGGAGATGGGGTATGCTAATGTAACTGAGATAGGAGACGGGGTATGCTAATGTCACTGAGATAGGAGATGAGGGTATGCTAATGTAACTGAGTAGGAAACGGGGTATGCTAATGTAACTGAGATAGGAGACGGGGTATGCTAATGTAAATGAGATAGGAGACGAGGGTATGCTAATGTAACTGAGATAGGAGACGAGGTACGCTAATGTAACTGAGTAGGAGACGGGGTATGCTAAAGTAACTGAGATAGCAGACGGGGTATGCTAATGTACCTGAGATAGGAGACGGGGGTATGCTGATGTAACTGAGATACGAGACGGGGTATGCTAATGTAACTGAGATTGGAGATGCGGTATGCTACTGTAACTGATGTAGGAGACGGGGTTCGCTAATGTAACTGAGATAGGAGACGGGGTACGCTAATGTAATTGAGATAGGAGATGGGGTACGCAAATGTTACTGAGATAGGAGACGGGGTACGCTAATGTGACTGAGAGAGGAAGCGGGGTATGCTAATGTGAATGAGAGAGGAGACGGGGTATGCTAATGTAACTGAGATAGGAGGGGGTATGCTAATGTAACTGAGATAGGAGACAGGGTACGCTAATGTAACTGAGACAAGAGATTGGGTATGCTAATGTAACTGACAGGAGACGAGGGTAAGCTAATGTAATTGAGATAGGAGACGGGGAACGCTAATGAAACTGAGATAGGAGACGAGGGTATCCTAATGTAACTGAGATAGGAGACAAGGGTATACTAATGTAACTGAGATAGGAGACGGGGTACGCTAATGTAACTGAGATAGGAGATGGGGTATGATAATGTAACTGAGATAGGAGACGAGGGTATGCTAACGTAACTGAGATAGGGGAAGGGGTATGCTAATGTAACTGAGATAGGAGATGGGTATGATAATGTAACTGAGATAGGAGACGAGTGTATGCTAATGTAACTGAGATAGGAGATGAGGGTATGCTAATGTAACTGAGATAGGAGACAGGGTATGCTAATGTGACTGAGATAGGAGATGGGGTATGCAAATGTAACTGAGTAGGAGACGAGGGTATGCTAATGTAACTGAGATAGGAGACGAGGTACGCTAATGTAACTGAGTAGGAGACGGGGTATGCTAAAGTAACTGAGATAGCAGACGGGGTATGCTAATGTAACTGAGATAGGAGACGAGGGTATGCTAATGTAACTGTGATAGGAGATGGGGGTATGCTGATGTAACTGAGATACGAGACGGGGTATGCTAATGTAACTGAGATTGGACATGGGGTATGCTACTGTAACTGATGTAGGAGACGGGGTACGCTAATGTAACTGAGATAGGAGACGGGGTACGCTAATGTAATTGAGATAGGAGATGGGGTACGCAAATGTAACTGAGATAGGAGACGGGGTACGCTAATGTGACTCAGAGAGGAAGCGGGGTATGCTAATGTGACTGAGATAGGAGACGGGGTATGCTAATGTAACTGAGATAGGAAATGGGGTATGCTAATGGAACTGAGTAGGAGACGGGGTATGCTAATGTAACTGAGATAGGAGACGGGGTACGCTAATGTAACTGAGTAGGAGACGGGGTATGCTAATATAACTGAGATAGGAGACGGGGTATGCTAATGTAACTGAGATAGGAGACAAGGGTATGCTAACGTAACTGAGATAGGAGACAGGGTACGCTAATGTAACTGAGACAAGACATTGGGTATGCTAATGTAACTGACAGGAGACGAGGGTATGCTAACGTAACTGAGATAGGGGACGGGGTATGCTAATATAACTGAGATAGGAGACGGGGTATGCTAATGTCACTGAGATAGGAGACGAGGGTATGCTAATGTAACTGAGATAGGAGACGAGGTACGCTAATGTAACTGAGTAGGAGACGGGGTATGCTAAAGTAACTGAGATAGAAGTCGGGGTATGCTAATGTAACTGAGATAGGAGACGAGGGTATGCTAATGGAACTGAGATAGGAGATGGGGGTATGCTGATGTAACTGAGATACGAGACGGGGTATGCTAATGTAACTGATATAGGAGACGGGGTACGCTAATGTAATTGAGATAGGAGATGGGGTATGCTAATGTGACTGAGAGAGGTGACGGGGTATGCTAATGTAACTGAGATAGGAGATGAGGGTATGCTAACGTAACTGAGATAGGAGACGGGGTATGCTAATGTAACTGAGATAGGAGACGGGGTATGCTTACATAACTGAGATAGGTGACAGGGTATGCTAATACAACTGAGATAGGAGTCGGGGTAAGCTAATGTAACTGAGATAGGAGACGAGGGTATGCTAATGTAACTGAGACAGGAGACGGGGTATGCTAATGTTACTGAGATAGGAGACGAGGGTATGCTAACGTAACTGAGATAGGCGACGCGGTATGCTAATGTGACTGAGATAGGAGATGGGGTATGCTAATATAACTGAGATAGGAGATGGGGTACGCTAATGTAACTGAGATAGGAGACGAGGGTATGCTAACGTAACTGAGATAGGAGACGGGGTATGCTAACGTATCTGAGAGAGGAAGCGGGGTATGCTAATGTGACTGAGATAGGAGACGGGGTATGCTAATGTAACTGAGATAGGAAATGGGGTATGCTAATGTAACTGAGATAGGAAATGGGGTATGCTAATGTAACTGAGTAGGAGACGGGGTATGCTAATGTAACTGAGATAGGAGACGGGGTGCGCTAATGTAACTGAGTAGGAGACGGGGTATGCTAATATAACTGAGATAGGAGACGGGGTATGCTAATGTAACTGAGATAGGAGACGGGGTATGCTAACGTAACTGAGATAGGAGACGGGTTATGCTAACGTAACTGAAATAGGAGACGGGGTTTGCTAATGTAACTGAGATAGGGGACGAGGGTATGCTATTGCGACTAAGATAATAAATCACTATAAAGAATACTGTGTATAGGGCTCGGCAGACATTTAGTGACACGGTCATTAATTGTCTCAGCTTTTGTTTGCAAATAAAGGCTTAAACTTCTCGAAGAACCTTCTGCGTCTCCTGGTTATTTCAAGAAACCACGACACTGTTAGCTCTTGTTCTATATTCTTCCATGACAAAACTTTATCCTCCTCCTTCCAATAGCTAAGACTTTTTAATAGAAATGCCCAGTGATACAGTTTATAATTTGAACATGCCAATCCCCCAGCCGACTTTTTGAATTGTAGAGCTGACCACTCTATATTGGGTCGTTTACTGTTTTAAACATAGCATCGTAGTAAGGAGTCCAGTTTTTGCCAATGTCCTGAGGGAGGTACAAGTGGGATCGTTGAGCTGATAAAATTAATGCGGGGTAAGATGTTCATTTTAATGACCGATATACAGGCTGTGACTGATGCTGGCAGGTGTCCCCATCTATTAATATCTTCTTCTATTTTTTTCAAAATTAAACAGTAATTTGTTTTAGCCACAGACGATAGGGAAGTATTAACTTTCATACTCAAGTAGAGGATCTCTTATGTAACCTTAATCTCTGGAGGGAGAGGCACCTTACTTTTATCTGTATTAATCAGTATCAGTGCTGATTTTGACAAATTAACTTTGTATCCTGAAAGAAATCCAAATTGCTCCAGTGTTTTTAAAACATAGGGGAGAGTTTGTTGAACATTTGCCATATAAACTAGTGGTCATCCGCGTAAAGTGATATTGAGTGTGATGTTGTACCTATTGTAATAGGGGAGATCTGAGGACAGTTTCTCATTAAATGTGCAAGCAGTTCAATAGATATAGTAAAAGTTAAAGGAGACAGAGGGTCCCCTTGTCGTGTTGCCCATCCTATGTCAAATAACTCTGAGAATCCTCCTCCCCACACATACCGAGGCTAAAGGATTAGCATACAATGTTTGAATCATATTGAGAAATTTATTGCCGAACTTAAATTCTTTTAGAACTCTCCAAAGATATGGCCATTCTGGGCAATCGAATGCTTTTACAGCATCTAGAAATAGCAGGTCACAGGTAGGCAGGATTTTATGTGTTTCACTCAGTATGTGTAAGAGCCGCCAAATATTATCAGTTGTGAGATGTGAGTCCTCCCCTGATAAAGTCCATTTGATCTGGGCTGATTATTTTCCCAACTATTGTCTCAAGTCTACTGGCTAAGACTTTGGAATGAGGTTGGTATTTATCAAGGAGATTGGATGGTAATTGGCACACTCCAAGGGGTCCTTACCGGGCTTGGGTCTAACTGTGATCAGGGCTGTGATCTCTATGGGAAGTACCATTTCCAATAGCATAATTTAATGTTTCTAACCATAATAGTCCCAGAATATCCCAAAGTGCTAGGTAAAGTTCCACAGGTATGCCATCTATACCTGGTGTAGGGACAACGTAGGGAGGTCTAATCCACTAAAAAAATCTGTGAAGTCATTCTCAGAAGGAACTGAGCCACCTGTATACAGTTCTTTAAAGTAATTCTTGAATGTCTTGTTTATTTCCTCTGTTGAAGATACTACTCCACATTTAGCACATCTAATCGCTGGTATAGACCTTTTAGCTTCCTTTTGCTTGAACATTAGTGCCAAAAGATGGCTCGGTTCACTGCTTTCAGCATAACACTTATGTTTGGTTATATGGATCATATATTCTGCCCTGCTTCTTAATAAATCAGTTAATTCTTTTTCTTTAATTTGCTTTCTTTTCAGCTTGTTTTCCTTTGTTATGGTGTATCTCCGTTAGAGATCATTCTCCCAAACCTTACATTGTTCTTCTCGGGTGGAAATCTTTTGAAGCCAGATTTATGTAGGTGGGAACTGAACCATATGGCATTATTTCGTAAGAAACCCCTGATGAAGGCCCAAATCACTGGCACATCCGAGACAATATTTTTATTTAAATTTATAAATTCTGTCAGTTTTGTTCTCAGTTGTGTCAGAAATTCCGTCGTTTTTAGAAGGATGGAGTTAAAACTCCACCTAGTAGCCTTAATTTTAATTCTACCATAATTAAAAATAGATATGATTAGGTTGTGATCAGATAGAAGTCTGGGCAAAAATTGTCAGAGGTTATTTACTACCAGTGGCAGCAGTTACTATGTAGTAGGAGCTTATACCACACACAGCATTATCAACCACCACAATCTGGAAGGTGTACAGCAAAGCTACCTTTGCTCTACTTGGTGGCTTTGGCGGCTACCTGCAAAACAAGTTCATTACACTACTCAGAAAAGTGACCTGACATCTACAGACCATGACATCCACATGAATGAAAAGGGAGGTTACCGTGCTGAGACAGGGATCGCTAATACTTCTTGGCCAACTTGCTCGATGTCCACAACCAGGGCTGACTCGTACTTCTTTACAGTGTTGGAGCACAAAGTTACCTAGGACAAAAGATTCAAAGATCAGAATGAGAAATAGCTGTCAACTTGTAGAAAGTAGAATTCAACAGTTCTGGTTTACTCTTGGAGTAATTTATATCTAACTATTTATTTATTTAGTTACTGGCATAGAGCATGGAATAGGACCCTCCAGCCCTCAGCAAACCCCTAAGTTATTCCCAAGGGACAACTTGCAATAACCAATTAACCTACCAACCTGTACATCTTCGGACTGTGGGAGGAAACCCACGAGGTCATGGGGCAATGGTACAAACTCCTTACATTGATGGGAATTGAACCAGTATAACCCGAACTGTAAAGCATTGTGCTAACCACTCAGCTACAGTGCTGCCCCAAATACCTCTGGATACCATCTGGAGAAGGTTGTAGCTACATTTACTAACTACTCATAGAGTCAGAATCAGATTTAATATCATTGGCATCTGTCGTGAAATGTCTTCTTTTATTGCAGCAGCGAATTGCAATACATAATACAGAATAAATTATACATATACATAGCTAGGGTGCCTACGATTTGCACAGTACAGTATTTGTCAATGTGGAGTGAAGAATGAGTTTGTAAATCTTGCAGAAGCAATGGATGTTGGGAATAGCTTGGGTGGGGAACCATGGGAGGAGTGCGGGACAGGCGGCAGAGAACGAGTGGCAGGAGCAGGGGGTGGCATGAGTGCAGACAGATGCAGCCCTGAGAGATCGGACAAGGTGAGGAGATGATAGAGAGGAGCTATAGGCAGGTGGTCACACTGGGGCCACGGGAGACAGACAAGCGGGTAACAAGCAGGAGAGGGAAGGGGCAGATACTAGAGAGTACCCCTGTGGCTGTACCCCTTTACAATAAGTACTCCTGTTTGAGTACTGTTGGGGGGGGACAGCCTACCTGGGGAAAGCAGCAGTGGCCGTGCCTCTGGCACAGAGCCTGGCCCTGTGGCTCAGAAGGGTAGGGAAAGGATGAGAAAGGCAGTAGTGATAGGGGACTATATAGTTAGGGGATCAAACAAGTGATTCTGTGGACGCAGGAAAGAAACTCGGATGTTAGTTTGCCTCCCAGGTGCCAGGGTCCGGGATGTTTCTGATTGCATCCACGATATCCTGCAGAGGGAGGCAGAACAGCCAGAGGTCGTGGAACATTCTAGTACCAATGACATAGGTAGGAAAAGGGAAGAGGTCCTGAAAATAGACTACAGGGAGATAGGAAGGAAGCTGAGAAGCAGGACCACAAAGGTAGTAATCTCGTGATTACTGCCTGTGCCACGCGACAGTGAGAATAGGAATAGGATGAGGTGGAGGATAAATGTGTGGCTGAGGGATTGGAGCAGGAGGCAGGGATTCAGATTTCTGGATTACTGGGACCTCCTTTGGGGCAGATGCGAACTGTACCAAAAAGGACGGGTTGCATTTGAATCCCAGGGGGACCAATATCCTGCTGGGGAGGTTTGCTAAGGCTACTGGGGAGAGTTTAAACTAGAATTGTTGGGGGATGGGAACAGAACTGAAGAGACTGAGGAAGAGGTGGTTGGCTCACAAATAAAGAAAGCTTAGAGTCAGTGTATGAGGGAGGATAGGTAGAGAAAGGACGTGCTCAGACCAAAGGCTTGAGATGTGTCTATTTTAACGCAAGGAGTATTGTCAACAAAGCGTATGAGCTTAGAGTGTGGATCAGTACTTGGAGCTATGCTGTGGTGGCAATTACAGAGACCTGGGTGGCTCAGGGACAAGGAATGATTACTTCAAGTGCTGGGTTTTAGATGTTTCAGAAAGATCAGGGAGGGAGGCAAAAGAAGTGGGGGCATGGCACTGTTGATCAGATATAGTGTCATCGCTGCAGAAAAGGTGGACGCCATGGTGGGATTGTTTACGGAGTCCCTGTGGGTGGAGGTTAGGAACAGGAAGGGGTCAATAACTTTACTGGGTGTTTTTTACAGGCCAGCCAATAGTAACAGGGATATCGAGGAGCAGATAGGGAAACAGATCCTGGAAAGGTGTAATAATAACAGAGTTGTCGTGCTGGGAGATTTTAATTTCCCAGATATAAATTGGCATCTCCCGAGAGCAAGGGGTTTAGATGGGGTGGAGTTTGATAGGTGTGTTCTGGAAGGCTTCTTGACACCATATGTAGACAAGCCTACAAGAGGAGAGACTGTACTGGATTTGGTATTGGGAAATGAACCTGGTCAGGTGTCAGATCCCTCAGTGGGAGAGCATTTTGGAGAGGGTGATCACAATTCTAGCTCCTTTAAATTGGAGAGAGATAGGAACAGAAAAGTTAGAAAAGCATTTCATTTGGAATAAGGGGAATTATGAGACTATCAGGCAGGAAATTGGAAGCTTAAATTGGGAATAGATATTCTCATGGAAAAGTACGGAGGAAATATGTCAAATGTTCAGGGGATATTTGCGTGGAGTTCTGCATAGTTATGTTCCAATGAGACAGGGAAGTTATGGTAGGGTACAGGAACCATGGTGTACAAAGACTGTAATAAATCTGGTCAAGAAGAAAAGAAAAGCTTACGAAAGGTTCATAGAGCTAGGTAATGTTAGAGATCTAGAAGATTATAAGGCCAACAGGAAGGAGCTTAAGAAGGAAATTAGGAGAGCCTGAAGGTGCCAGGAGAAGGCCTTGGGGGGCAGAATTAAGGAAAACCCCAAGGCATTCTACAAATATGTGAAGAGCAAGAGGATAAAACGTGAAAGAATAGGACCTATCAAGTGTGACAGTGGGAAAGTGTGTATGGAACCGGAGGAAATAGCAGAGGTACTTAATGAATGCTTTACTTCAGTATTCACTATAGAAAAGGATCTTGGTGATTGTAGTGATGACTTGCAGTGGACTGAAAAGCTTGTGCATGTAGATATTAAGAAAGAGGATGTGCTGGAGCTTTTGGAAAGCATCTAGATAGATAAGTCGCCAGGACCAGATGAGATGTACCCCAGGCTACTGTGGGAGGCGAGGGAGGAGATTGCTGAGCCTCTAGTGATTACCTTTGCATCATCAATGGGGATGGGGAGGTTCCAGAGGATTGGAGGGTTGCAGATGTTGTTTCCTTATTAAAGAAAGGGAGTAGAGATAGCCCAGAAAATCATAGACCAGTGAGTCTTACTTCACTGGTTGGTAAGTTGATGGAGGAGATCCTGAGAGGCAGGATTTATGAACATTTGGAGAGGTATATTATGATTAGGAATAGTCAACATGGCTTTGTCAAAGGCAGGTTGTGCCTTACAAGGCTGATTGATTTTTTTTAGGATGTGACTAAACACATTGATGAAGGAAGGGCAGTGTAGTGTATATGGATTTCAGCAAGGCATTTGATAAGGTACCCCATGCAAGGCTTATTGAGAAAGTAAGGAGGCATGCGATGCAAGGGGACATTTCTTTGTGGATCCAGAACTGGCTTGCCCACAGAAGGCAAAGAGTGGTTGTAGATGGGTCATATTTTGCATGGAAGTCGGTGACCAATGGTGTGCCTCAAGGATCTGTTCTGGGTCATTTATTTTCGTGATTTTTCTAAATGACCTGGATGAGGAAGTGGAGAAATGGGTTGGTAAGTTTGCTGATGACACAAAGGTTGGAGGTGTTGTGGATAGTGTGGAGGGCTGTCAGAGGTTACAGCGGGACATTGATAGGACACAAAATTGGGCTGAGAAATGGCAGATGGAGTTCAACCCAGATAAGTGTGAAGTGGTTCATTTTGGTAGGTCAAAAAAGATAGTGGAGTATAGTATTAATGGTAAGACTCTTGGCAGTGTGGAAGATCAGTGGGATCTTGGGGTCCGAGTTCATAGGACACTCAAAGCAGCTGTGCAGGTTGACTCTGTGGTTAAAACGCACACAGTGAATTGGCCTTCATCAATCGTGGAGCTGAAATTTGGAGCCGAGAGGTAATGTTGCAGCTATATAGGACCCTGGTCAGACCCCACTTGGAGTACTGTGCTCTGTTTTGGTCGCCTCACTACAGGAAGGATGTGGAAACCATAGAAAGGGTGCAGAGGAGATTTACAAGGATGTTGCCTGCATGCCTTATGAAAACAGGCTGAGTGAACTCGGCCTTTTCTCCTTGGAGTGAAGGAGGATGAGAGGTGCCCTGATAGAGGTGTATAAGATGATGAGAGGCATTGATCATGTGGATAGTCAGAGGCTTTTTCCCAGGGCTGAAATGGTTGCCACAAGAGGACACAGGTTTAAGGTGCTGGGGAGTAGATACAGAAGAGATGTCAGGAGTAAGTTTTTTACGCAGAGAGTGGTGAGTGCGTGGAATGGGGTGCCAGAAACAATGGTGGAGGCAGATGTGATAGACTTCTGGATAGGTACATGGAGCTTAGAAAAATAGAGAGCTGTGTGTAAGCCTAGTAGTTTCCAAGGTAGGGACATGTTCGGCACAACTTGGTGGGCCAAAGGGCCTGTATTGTGCTGTAAGTTTTCTACGTTTCTATGTCTCTATGTTTCTATGTCACTTGATTCCAAACAATTGGTTTATTAATCATTACAGAATGTATCTTTGGTGCTTCCTGCTCCCTCCCCTTCCCCTTCTCCCCTATCCAACCATGATTCTACTTTCCTTGACCCCTTCCCACAATAGAAACCCATTTCATAATCAAGTTTATCATTACTCACATATGCCATGAAGTATTTCTTTTTTGTAGCAGCAGTACAGTGTAATGCATAAAAATATTCCAGTACTGTGTAAAGGTCTTAGGCATACTATCAATATATAAGTGCCTAAGACATTTGCACAGTACAGTGTGTGTGTGCACGTGTGTGTGTGTGTGTGCGTGTGCGTGTGTGTGTGTGTGTGTGTGTGTGTGTGTGTGTGTGTGTGTGTGTGTGTATGTATGAGTGTGTGTGTGTGTGTATGTATGAGAGTGTGTGTATAATTAAATAGTAGTGCAAAAAGAGAGTGGAAAAAGAAACAAAATATTGACATAGTGTACATGGGTTCATTGTTCATTCAGAAGTGTGATCATGAAGGAAGAAGCTGTTTGTAAAATGTTGAGTGTGTGTCTTCAGGATCCTGTGCCTTCTCCTTTATGGTAGTAATGAGAAAAGGGCACGTCCTGGGGTGATGGGGTCCTTAATAATGATGGAAGCCAACTTTCTCAGGCATTGCCTTTTGAAAATGTCCTCAATACTGGGAAGGCTCATGCCCATGATAGAGCAGTCTGAGTTTACAAATTACTGCAGCTTTCTCTGATCCTGTGCTGTGGCCCCTCCATACCAGATGGTGATGCCCTCAATTTAATATGCTCTCCATGTTAAAATGTTCTCGATGCTCATCTGCAGAAATCTGCACGTCTTTGGTGACATCCAAAGTCTCCACAAACTTCTAATGAAATATAGCTGCTGTCAGGTGTTGTTTGTAATTGTATCAATATGTTATGACCAGAATAGAGCTTCAGAGATGTTGACACTTGACATTGCTCACACTTGATGAGGACTGGTGTGGGTTCCCTCAACTTCCCTGCTCTGAAGTCCACAATCAATTCCTAGATTTTACAAACATTCAGTGCAATGTTTTTGCTGCAACACCACTTATTCAGCTGATCTATCTCATCCCTGTACGCCTCCTTGTCACCATCTGAAATTCTGCCAACGATAGTGTCATCGGCAAATTTGAAGATGGTGTTTGAGCTTTCATGGGTGCAAAGAGACTGCAGCAGTGGGATAAACACATGTTCTTGATGTGTGCTGGTGCTGTGGATTATAAATTAGACACATAGGTGAAATGGGGTGAGTGCTGCTCATGGGTTGGTGTGTACATGTGTTTGTGTTCAGTGCATTCGTTCATTGCTACATGCAGTACAGTACATCACCAAATTAGAGCTATCACTAAAATAAACTAAGTGATTAGTGTCAATGGGCAGCTGGAGGTCTGTACGGACCCCAATGGGCTGAAGTGTCTGTTTCTGTGCTGTTTGTAAATGATGGACTATGGTGACAAGATAACCAGTGATTGTATCTTCACTGTGAATTTATGCAGCATCTCAGTCAAGGGCCTTTTTAATGGAGAGCCAAAATGTCAGGGTTGCAAAAGATGAATTTAATGTTATGATGTCAAAATCCGGCTGCAAGTCTGTCCTTGATAAATTTCAAGCCAAAATTTCATGCCAAAATTCAATCACCACGGGTTCCGGATATCGTTCATTCATATCTTTGGTAGGTATGTATCTCTATGACTCTAGTTTTCTAGACGTGGGTACATTGCTGATCCTACAAATATTCTTTGTTTTAATTTTTCACTTTTTGCTGTACTGATGTCTGAAAGATGAATAATTTAAGAGGTGGATATGGTGCTATTTGGTATGTGGGAAGCACAGATGTGGATGTTCTCAGTAAAACTGGAATAGCACATTAGTTATTCAACATCAAAACCCACGTAGAGCAAAGAGGGGACAGACATTAACCTTGCTATTTCCTTTCTGCCTTGGTGTAGAGCTAATAATCTAGTGATTATTCAAACTATAAGGTTTATCCCAGAAGCATTTCTTTAGAAGCAGCTTTGTGACAAATTCAAGGAATTATATTGATAGAAATCATATCGGTTTTATGTGCAACTCAAAGTTACAATAAATAACTTTTTCCAATATTCAAATACTTTGAGGATAATTTTTGATCAATAACATCTACTGAGACAGTCCCCCTTGATTATTACCCCTCTCCTTGCTGGAGAGGTTTATGTCTCAAGATGGTAAGGTTTTCAACTCAGCAGTAGAAGAACTATCAGTGCTTTTTAAGGAGTAACACCGATAGGACGAGGTACCAGAATCTCAGCAGGGTCAACTTGACTTCTGGTGGCCCTATAACTCTGCTGCACAAGGACAGGGCTGGACTGGTGTATGGAGCCAAGGGAGAAGATAACCATTATCCCCAATACTCAGTATTCTATGCCACCTAGTGATCACATATGGCACATATTGCAAGACTGCCTGAAAATAAACAAGATTTCCAGGAACATGCCTTTTACTATCACATTTCATCTCATAGTCATACAAAAGCTATTGCTCAGGAGGGACAGACCGTGCAATTTCTGTTGCACATTCTACAAGCTGGGAGGGCTAGTGTCTCAGGAAGCTGCAGGATGAATATTTTATGAGATACTATTGATGCTGTTTTACCATATTCATATGATATAAATGTTTTAATTCTAGATTCCATATGTAGAGTTTACAAAGCAAATGCCAGACAATAGAATTTATAGGCCTATGTACTTTAACATAAATTCTGGGGAACTGACAAATAATGAGGGCATTGAGTCATACAGCACTACAGCATGAAACTTCAGAAACTCAGGTCCATGCCAATCTATTATTCTGTCTAATTCTATCAATCTACACCTGGACCACAGCCCTCCATATCCCTCCTATCCATCTATATCCAAATTTCTCTTAAATATTGAAATCAAACCCACATCCACCACTTCCGCTGATAGCTCGTTCTACACTCACACTACCCTCTGAGTGAAGAAATTCTTCCTCAGGTTGCTGTTAAATATTTAACCTTTCACTCTTAACCTATGAACTCTAGTTCTAGTCTCACCCAACCTCAGTGGAAAAAGCCTGCCTGCATTTACACTATCCATACCCCTCATAATTCTGTATATTTCATTCAAATCTCCCCTCATTCTCCTACACTCTGAGAAAGTTCTAATCTATTTAATCTTTTCCTATAACCCAGGTCCTCAAGTCCCAGCAACATCCATGTAAATTTTCTCTGTACTTATTCAATTTCATTGATATCTTTTCTGTAGGTCAGTGACTGGAACTGCATACAATGTGCAAAATATGGCCTCACCAATGCCTTCATCATAACACCCCAACTCCTGTACTCAGTTCTCTAATTTATGAAAGCCAATGTGCCAAAAGCTCTCTTTACAACCCTATTTACCCGTGACGCCACTTACAAGGAATTATAGATGAGTCCCCTGATTCCTCTTTTCTAAACACTTCTCAGTGCCCTACCCTGATTTGTCCTCCTGCAGTATAACACCTCACACTTGTCTGCATGAAATTCCACCTCACACTTGTCTGCATGAAATTCCACCTGCCATTTATCAGCTATTTTCCAGTTGGTCCAGATCCCAATGTAAGCTTTAATAGCCTTCGCTGCTGACCTCTATACCTCTAATCTTGGTGTCATCTGCAAATTTGCCGATCCACTCTACCACATTATCAGCCAAATCATTAATTTAAATGACAAACAATGGATCCAGCACTGATCTCTGCAGCACCACTAGTCACAGACCTCCAGTCAGGGAGGCAACCATCTACTGCCATTCCCTGGTTTCTCCTGCTAAGTCAATGCTGAATCCAATTTACGACTTCAACCTCAATACCAAGTGACTTAACTTTCTGAACAAGCCTCCCAGATAGGACTCTGACAAAGGCCTTGCTATAGTGTATGTAAACAATGCCCTCTACTTTTCCTTCATCAAATTTACTGGTAACTTCCTCAAAAAACTCTTAAAGATTGGTTAGACACAACCTTCCATGCACAAAGCTCTGTTGACTATCTCTAATCAGGCCGTTGATCCAAATACCTATATATATCCTGTATCTTAGAATACTTTCCAATAATTTACCCATACTGATGACTGATGCCAGTAACACTGACCTATAATTCCCCGGCTTATTCTTAGAGCCTTTCTTGAACAATATCACCTATCTTCCAGTCCTCCGGCACCTCACCAATGGCTAAGGACATTTTAATACCTCTGCCAGGGCCCCTGCAATTTCTGCGCTAGACTTCCACACAGTCTGAGGGAACACCTTGTCAGGCTCCGGTGATGTACCCACCCTAATTTGCCTTCAGACAACAAGAATCTCTTCCTCTATAATCTGGATATGATCCATGAAATCAATTCCATTTTGCCTTAGTTCTATAGACTCTGTGTCCACCTTCGGAATAAATACAGATGCAAATAATCCATTTAAGATCTCCCTAACTTTTTCTGGTCCATGAATAAATGACCACACTGATCTTTTGACCCTTTTTCTCTTTAATATATTTTTAGAAGCCCTTGGGTTTCTCCTTTGCCTTGTGTGCCTTCTTTTAGCCATCCTGATTCCCCTCAAGTGTTCTCTTGTGTTTCTTATACTCCTCAAGTGCTTAGCTTGTTCTTTGCTGCCTATATCTGTTATGCACCTCCTTCTTTTTCTTAACCAGGGACAATACTTATTGAAAACTAAGGTTCTTTAAGCCTGTTATCCTTGCTTTTTATTCCAACAGGAACATACAAACTCTGTAATCTCTATACTTCACTTTTGAAAGCCTCTTACTTACTAAGCATCCCTTTGCTTAAAAACAACATGTCCCAATACACACGTCAGATCCTTTCTGATGCCATCAAAATTATCCTTTCTCAACGCAAGGGCCAGACCTATCCTTCTCCATAATATCTTGAAACTAATGGCATCATGATAACAAGATCCATAGTTTCCTCTGCTTCCACCTGAAATGCACCCTCCTGCTGCATCTCCATTTCTCTTCATTCCCTGGCAATCAAAGAAATCAGTTTGACTTGGAAGATTTTGCATTCTGAGCCTTCAAGGTAAGGAATTACAAGGATTTACAAACTCCAGAGAGAAAGGCTTTTGTTAGTGATCTGTTGCAGAACTGTATGCTTTAAGTACAAAATGATAATTTAGGGCATATTCTGAAGTTAGGGTATATTGCAAATATTAACTACATCAGCAACCAGTCTTCAGACATGAGTGTGGATTGTAGATTAAATTTTAAATGCAGACCTGAATAAGTTTTTCCGGAGCTGTGGACCCCAGTTGATTGCAAACCAGACAATGCCGATTAACATTCATTTTGGGTGTCTGGACTGTGAGTACAAAGAAGGAGGTATGTGAAAACTATATGTAATTCAAAGGAAGGAAGCATTGTAGATACATTGCGACTGTAGAATTGTCCTGCTTAGCTTGTTCTTTGCTGCCTATACCTGTTATGCACCTCCTTCTTTTTCTTAACCAGGGACAATACTTATTGAAAACTAAGGTTCTTTAGACCTTTAGCATATAAAAATGTCATGTCATATTAGGTCGGTCCTCCAAAAGTGTCCCAATATGATGCCTGCTGCTCATTTTTGTTGAGTAAGTTAGTTCTTTGTCCACCAGCTCCAGTGTCTCTCCAGTGACTTTGTTCACAATAAAACATTTGCACAGGCCCCTCTCTCAGGACAAACCCATTCCAGAGCGTCATGCCTTTCACAAAGGAAAGAGAACCTGCTTCTCCAGGATCGTTTGCATTAGCAGATGATCTCTTTGAAGAAGCAACTCTCAAGGAAGTGATGAGATAACATTTCAAGTTATTAGCTTTAATCATCATCAGGAAAGATACAGTGATGGATCTGTTTCAGCAGTTTTATCTCCTGGCTCAGAGGCTTCTCTTACACAAGCATGAAGGGATAAAAATGCATACAACTGCGAAATGTCAGGGTCCCAATAGTGAACACTAAACCAAAAGCAACCAGTGTGATGAAACAGATCTAGGACATTTGAGTTGCTGGCAGACTTTCTGTTGCTAAGCTCCACCAGATGGATCATGGTAGCAACAGGGTCAGGAGGAGTGGCAGAGAATAGGCCTGACTTTGTTAGTGAGGTTTGGTCAGGTTGACATTCAGAGGTTGGGGTCAGCGGGTGGTCAGATCATGGGTTGGAGATCAGTATGCTGTTGGATAACTGGGTGGAGATCGAAGTTTAGTCAGATGTGGGTAGTCAATCAGATGGTCAATCAGATCTTTGTGGTCAGTTAGACTGAAGAGATTGTAAATAAAGTTGATCAGACTAAGCATGATGGTCAATTGCACTGGTAAACTTAGGCTGTTGGTCAGCTGCACAGAAATTGGGCTTGTGGGGTGGACCTACATGGAAGACAATGGAAGTCCCCGATTTCCCTGAATGAACACCAAAGCAGAGATTTTCCATCCCACTTTGTGTGGCAAGTCTGCATTGTTCAGGGCCTCAAATGGACAGAGCAACGAAGGCACACACTACACTTGGCCATCACATGCTGCATATATGCATATTGTACTAAGGGTGGACCCAGAATGAGTTTCTGAATATCCGTTATCAGAACATTAAACACCGGATCAATTTAGCATTCCACTTTTTCATAAAATTAATTCAGGTAGTGCACAAAACAAAATAGACTATAGATGTGGAATCCAAAACAAAATTGTCTAAATAATGACAAGAGTTAAGTGAAAATATTATTACCTGAATCTCCATTTCCTCCTGGGCCTTGATGGTACCATAGTTGGGCTTTATAGTGAACTCTTTGGGTTTTACTCCATACCCGATGTTTGTCCAAGAAAGCACCCTTCTGCCATCTAAGCTGTAATTATCACTTGCTGGAGTGACTTCTGCAGTTCCGTCACCAGCGACCCACAAATTAAATGTCATCGCAACAATGGAAGTGTTAATAAGACGACATGATATGGTGCTGGGAAAACCTGGAATTTTGGGAGAAAGAAAGATTTATAAAAATTATCCATATGCAATTGCACCAAGAACGCATAATTTATAACTTAATCTAAACATGGCTTCTCAAATCCATGCTCCTTTGTTTCAAGAAAGAAATTGCAACAATGATTGTTAATTCACAAAACCAAAACCAAACTTTGAAAAGATGTACAACATCTTTATTCTGTGCAGCTTTTAATATTTCTATTTTTTATTCTCATAATCATCAAGCATCTCTTTTTCACCTGCTAGCTTAACAATTTCAATTACCGATATGTCACGCAACACACACAAAATGCTGGTGGAACGCAGCAGGATTCCACCAGCATTTTGTGTGTGTTGCTTGAATTTCCAGATCTGCAGATTTCCTTGTGTATACCAGAATGTCTCTTCTTTCACTAGGCCAGGTAAACAAAAGTCCTCCTGAATTTAAAAGCAGGAACTCAAAATCATTTCACACTTTCATTCTTCTCTCAACAGCCAGGCAACCAAAATAATTGGAGACAGAGGAAACTACAGATGCCAGAATCTGGAGCAGAAAACAAAACTGAAGGAACTTAGTGGGTCAGGCAGCATCAGTGGAGAAAATTAGACAGTCACATTTCTGGCTGAGTCCCTTCATTTGAACTGAAAAACGGAGGAGCAATGTCCAGTATAAAGAGCTTTAGGGGAAGTTTAACAGTTATAACGAATCTCTGACTGCAGCCTGCCTGCAGACCTGGAAAGGGTCCAAGATGGAAGGGTGATGTTAAAGCCTTGCTATTGGAAAGATTTAGGGGAAATTGCTACAGTGAGGACAAAGATTATTGGGGGTGGGGCAACAGCAGGGATGGAGCAAAACTGTTGAATGGAGTCCAGGCACTTGGATAATCAATGAATTGTGTTCGGGAGAAAGAAGCCATCAGGACTTGGGTGAAGGGTGGGTTTCAAGTGAGATAGTCATGATATGGGAATAGGTAGAACACAATCGATTTCGAGAAGGTAAGTGACTTCCCAGACAGGAGAAGGAATATTCTATAACCTGTTGACTATATACAATGTTATAAGTGGCATTCACTTGGTTCCTCCTTTCTAAGGTTGTGCTTCTTGAACCTTGGGAAACTGGCATAACATCTGGAAACATTAAACTAGCTCATTTTCTTCATTAATGAAGTTGAACACATGGCAACAGAATTCATATTGTAATAGTTTTCACCTTGTCCCATGTAGCTTGCCAAACATTACTTTTCAGTCAGTGACTCAAAACATTACTGGTGCTCAAGTTACTGGATGAGCTTCTGAAAGACAGGATTTAGTGCATTTGGAAAGGCAGGGACTGATTAGGCATCGTTAGCAAGGTTTTATGTGTGGAATATTATTTCACAGATTTGAAGAGCTGACCAAAAGGATTGATGAGGACAGGATGGTAGATGTGGACTTCAAGGACTTTAGCAAGGAGTTGCCAAGTTCTGGGAAGGTGATCCAGAACATTACTTCACTTGGGATCCAAAGTGAACTAACAAATTGCATATAATATTAACCTGGTGGCGGGAGGCAGAGAGTGACAGTGAAGGAACGTTTTTTTCCAGATTAGAAACCTGTAACCAGTGGTGTGCCACAGGAATCAGTACTGACTCTCCTGTTGTTCATTACACATACTGTATTAATAATTGAGTACATAGGCTACATGATTTGTTGATGACACCAAAATGGCTGACAATAAAGGTGGTTGTCCAGGATTACATAAGAAAATTGTCCATGCCAATGAAGATGCTTTTCTATGCTTATCCCATCTGCCTATTTTATTTTTATTTAGAATGCAGCATTGAATAGGCCCCCCGGTCCTGTGAGCCACTCGGCCAGTAACCCCGACAACCCCAATTTAACCCTAACCTAATCACAGGAGAATTTACAATAACCAATTAACCTACCCAGTACGTCTTTGGACTGTGGGACTCTGTTTCCTTGGCCCAAATGCGCAACTATTTCTAAAGGCTTTAAATCAATGTAATCTGTTTTCCACACATCTTTAGGACACCATGTCATGTGTTTGTGGTCCATTCTCCATCTGTATTTATTGTTTATTGTATACTCATATCACTTTGCTTCCTTCATCTTCCAAGTTATAATACACTTTGAAAAATATATCCATATGTTTGATATTTAAGAGGAATGGTTCTCAACTTTGCTCATTCATGCTAAGACTTCAAAAACAGAATGCTGTTTCATTTCTTTTCCTGGGTAATATGGCTAAACCTGGTGTGTTCAGTAGTCCACTGATACTTCAAAGACGTGTGGCTTGCTTACAATGCACTCTCTATATTAGACATTGTGATAAATCAATTTTCATTCTCCATACTCACTTAGAAGTTCTCAGACCCCACTTGGAGTACTCTGCTCAGTTCTGGTCACCTCACTACAGGAAGGATGTGGAAACCATAGAAAGGGTGCAGAGGAAATTTACAAGGATGTTGCTTGGATTGAGGAGCATGTTTTATGAGAATAGGGTGAGAGAAATTGGCCTTTTCTCCTTGAAGCAGTGGAGGATGAGAGGTGACCTGATAGAGATGTATAAGATGATGAGAGGCATTGATCGTGTGGATAGTCAGAGTCTTTTTTCCGGGGCTGAAATGGCTAACACGCAAGGGCACAGTTTTAAGGTGCTTAGAAGCAGGTACAGAGGAGATGTCAGGGGTAAGTTTTTTATGCAGAGAATGATGAGTGCATGGATACACTGCCAGCAACGGTGGTGGAGTCGGATACGATAGGGTCTTTTAAGGGACTCCTGGATAGGTACATGGAGCTTAGAAAAATAGAGGACTATGGGTAACCCCAGGTAATTTCTAAAGTAAATACATATTTGGCACAGCATGGTGGGCCAAAGGGCCTGTATTGTGCTGTAGGTTTTCTACGTTTCTATGTTTTTCACATCTGGGTCATCAATATTCTTCAGCAATCCTTTAACATACTTGTCACTACTTTGTGATGTATCCAAGACAATGTAAACATCTATCCTAAAGATTTATTTACAAGATAGTGTAGCGGTGTGCTACACGCAGCGCTAAAATTACGACACGGAGTCGGTAACTGCAGTCGAAGGAAAAAACTTTATTCGAAAACTTCAGCCTCACTTTTAAGCCTCTGTCAACCGGCCCCCCATGGCGCAGAGGCTCCAAAGCTCTGTGCTCGCAAACCCCCGTAGGCTATCTAATTGTGAGTCGGTTCGGATACGCTAGGAAATGGTCGCCACAATAGCACATTACAAGAAGCTCAAAGCTGCTGTTGCAAATGTTTGTGAATAGGTTACATGATTTGAGAAGCTAACACATGATGAATATGGAAACAATCCTACATCTCAATACCCAGCAAAAGTGGTAGAGTAATGATGGAGGAGGAATTGCAGCTACAGTCTGGTCAACAGATTGAAATTGTGTCTCTCCACTAAGGATGTGGAATTTTAGTTGACATCAGAAAGCCACTGAAAAAGTACAAGAAGAAAATCAGCTGTAGTTAGACTGATATACCAGCACACAAACTCTAACCAAAAGGTTGCATCATCTGAGATAGCTTATATACTGTGGAACCTTACAATATCAACATCAGAGTGGAAAATTGGTAGCTCGAACTTCAGTTACAACAATAGCAATACATAATTTTTTTAAACCTGGGTGTTCATTTTGCATATCATTTTAATCTCTGTGAGTGTGATTCCAGTCTCCAAGAGAGACTCACCAGCAAAGGAAAACAACAAACCTCCATATATACAAAATCTTTTATAACGTCATAATATCATGAGGTCCAGAGCAAGCTTCACAAAGAAGTTCTAGAATACTTTTGAAGTAAAATTAGCAAGATGCTGGAAATACACAGCTAGTCATACAGCATGAATACTAATAAGGATCATTGACTTGAATAATTCTACAAATGTTTGTACTTCTTTTAGGTCTTTCCAAGGTATTTTCAGACCTCCGAATTGTTTGTATGCACTCAAAATGGCAGAAAGTTGTGAAGAGTCCATTGAATAGTCAGTATCAAGAATATAACACTACGTTGATAGTGCACTGCAGTACCAGCCTAGATTGAGTCTCTGGACTCAAAACAAAAACTCCTTGACTAAAGAGACACAAATGCTACTCATGAGCAACATTAATGCCTAACCATTCCAGTTAATATCAATAACAGGGAAACTGGAAGGCAAAGGTACAGTCAATACTCTATTGGTATGTACATGTGATTGTTTAGAGATCGATCCTGCACAAATTGAGCTTCACACTGTCAGCCTTCTATGAAAAAAACTATCTGGAACCTGATGTTACACAGACTTGGCAAGGAAATTCCATGATCTCCTATTTTACTATTTTACTATTTCAGATCCTGCTGAATCAGGAAAGTTTAAGGTTGAAGAGTTAATGTCAGGGAAAGAGAGACAGCACGTTAGTTGGGGGTGTAGAGGGATGGATAGGACAATGGGAATATCTTTGATGGAGTGAGAACAAAGCTGCCATGAGAAAGCTTGTTGAGGTCATCCTCTCAACAGTTAATTGGAAAGAGAGTTGGAGGAAATGAACTAAAGTCATAAACTGAGTGGTTAGATTGTGAGAATGCAAGAATAGGAATCTAAGATGCAGGGCTTTGGAACATGCTCAGCCGATCAGATAGTGCCAATGAAGAGAGAACTCAGCCAATTTCACGGATGGCTGACTACAGCAAAAATGGCTAATTCTGCTACAGACCAAGAAAATAAGAAATCCTAAGTTGAAAAACTCCAGCAAGTCTAGATGACTGCAATGTGCTCAGATGGAAATTAAGGTGCTATTCAAGTTTAGATTTATTCTCATCCAACCGTACATATGTATACCACCAAACAAACCAATGTTTCTCTGGACTAAAGTGCCCAACCAAGTACATATAACTCAGAAATAACACATAAAGAAATAATATCATTATTACAGTGCATTAACAAATAATAAAGTGCATTTGTGACACAAGTTAAAAAGTAAATGGTATAATGCTACTTGTGCTTCATGCACGATGAGACCTGAACGCTAGCATGGAGTACGGTAGTCTTAGGTCCTGGAGGAAAAAGCTGTTTCCGTCACAACAATTCTTGTACTAATGTTACAGTACCTCCTGGCTGATGGTAGGGAGTCAAAGAGATTGTTGGATGAATGGGAGGGATCACTGACAATGCTGATGCCCCTGAGTATGCAATACTGATAAATATCTCTGGAGAATGGAAGAGAGACCCCGATGATCCTCTCATCAGTGCTCGTAATCCTTTACAGGGTCTTACAATTCCCCAACCAAGCAGTGAAGAAGCTGGTCAGGATATTCTTGTTGGTGGTCCTGGAAAAATTGGTCAGAATTCTGGGAGGGAGGGGGAGGGAGTTTGCCTCAAACTTCACTCTCTCTTCAGGAAATAGAGATCTTTCTTGATCAAAGAGGTGGTATTGATAGACCAGGAGAGATTGTCTATTATGTGCACTCCCAGAAACTTGGTGGTCCTAACTCTTTCCATAGATGAGCCAGAACCTTCCTAAAGTCCACAATCATCATCTCTTTGATCTTGTCCGAGTTGAGACACAAACTGTGCTCGCATCATTCTACCAGCTGCAATACCTCCACTCTGTATGTTGTCTTATCACCATAGTTGATGCGGCCAACCTCTGTTGTGTCATCAGCAAACATGATGATTGAGTTTGAACTGGATCTAGCAGTGCAAACGTGCAACAGCAGCAGGCTGAACATGCGACCCTGGGGGTCGCCAGTGCTCCTGGTGATGGAGCCAGAGCTGTTTCTGCCAAAACGGACTGACTGTGACCTTTCTGCCAAGAAGTCTAGGATCTAGTTACAAAGAGAATACTGTTTACCCACAAGTTTCTGAGATATGATTGCATTATGCATAGAGCTGAAATTGATAAACCAGCAACCCAACATAAGACCATAAGATATAGGTACAGCATTAGGTCATCTGGCCCAACCAGTCAGCTCTACCATTTCATCATGGCTGATCCATTTCCCTTCCAGCCCCAACCTCATGCCTTCTCCCTGTATCCTTCCATGCCTTGTCTAATTGAGAATCTATCAGCCTCTGCCTTAAATATCCCCAATGACTTGACCTCCAAGGATTCCACAGATTCATCACTCCCTGGCTAAAGAAATTCCTCCTCATCTCTGTTCTAAATGGACATCCCTCTATTCTGAGGCTGTGTCCCCCATCCTCTCCAAATCCACAACTGGACCTGTCAACATTCAATGAGATCCTACCTCATTCTGAATTCCAGTGAGTGCAGGCCCAGAGCCATCAAACACTCCTCATATGATAAGCCTTTCAATTCTGGAATTACTTTGAACCCTCTCCAATGTCAGCATATCCTTTCTTAGATAAGAGAGACAAAACTACTCACAATACTCAAGTTAGGCCTCCCCAGTGTCTTATAAAGCTTCAGCATTCAATTGTTGCTTTTTTATTCTAGTCCTCTCAAAATGAATCTAACATCACATTTGCCTTCTTCACCAGCGACTCAGCCTTCAAATTAACCTTTAGGCAATCCAGCACAAGGGTTCCCAAGTCCTTTTGCACCTCTGATTTTTGAATTTTTGCTGCATTTATAAAATGGTCCATGCTTTTATTTCTTCTACCAAAGTGCATGACCTTACATTTTCCAGGACTGTATTCCATCTGCCACTTCTTTGCCCATTCTCCTCATCTGTCTAAGTCCTTCTGTAGCTTCTCTGCTTCCTCAGAAGTGGCTTTGCCTCCACCTATCTTTGTATTGTCCTCAAACATGGCCTCAAAGTCATCAATTCTGTCATACAAACCAGTGACACATAACATGAAAAGAATTGGCCACAACACGGATCCCTAAAGTAAATCACTAGTTACTGGAAGCCAGCCAGAAAAGGCTCTTTTCATTCCACTCTTTGCCTCTTGCTAATCAGTCAATGCTCTACATGCTAGTACCTTTCCTGTTAGACCATGGGCTCTTGTTAAGCAGCCTCATGTGTGGCACCTTGTCAAAGGCCGTCTGAAAAAGAAGCACCATTTATTTAATAATTGAGATTCAGAGCAGAAAAGCCCTTCTGGTCCTTCGAGCCAGGCCACCCAGCAACTCTCGGTTTAACCCTAGCCTAATCACAGGACAATTTACAATGACCAAGGCTAAGTGGCCTCCAGCAAGCCATCAGAGGGAGTGGTTGCAGTTTGAGGAGGGTTATTGAGGCAACAGGCAAGAGAGACGTCAATGGATGTCTCCAAACTATGTCAAGTATCACTGTCAGCTTTACGACTGAGAGACTCATCTAGTAGAAAAGAACGCCAGCAAGGTCCCTGACACAATCAATCGTAGCTCAGCCAAAATACAGCAGCTGCGTCAAGAGTTCTGATCCCTAGCTGAACAGTACAGGGCAATAAGTGAAGAAGAGAAATCACCACTTGCTGAGCTCAGTAACATCCTCAGAAGTAAGCTAGCAAGCTTCTGCAACTGTGTAAGCAGAATGGCATAGAAAACAGGTAAGAGAGAGCTGCCTTTACAGCAAACCCCAATGGATTCACCAAGCAGCTGCTCTCACGTGCTCTGAATATGAGATGGATCTACACCTTCATAACTCCCTCAGTAACTCAGAGAGGGAGCAGGAGCTAGAGACCATAGCACCCTAAAACATCCTCCTCCTCATGTTCCATACCAAGGAGCCCAGCTAGAAAGAGATCCAGGAGGTAGTCAGAGGAGCCAGAGCTAGTTCTGACCCTGGTCCTAGCGGATTATATTACAAGTACTGCCCTAAGCTCCTCCAGCTTTGGAAATGCTTTCATGTTCTCTGCTGGAGGGGAAAGGTCTTGGATCAGTGGAGGTGTGCAGTGGGAGTCTGGATCCCCAAAGAAGAGATCTCCAAGGACATTGAGCAGTTTAGATCTACCTCACCGCTTAGTGTGAAGGGAAGATGTTTTTCAGTTTCATTTCTTGTTGCCTGACTGAGTTTCTCCTCAAAAATGACTGCATTGATACATCTGTAAGAAAGGAGGGATTTCCAGAGTGCCTGGAACAGATGGGTGTGGTTTCCCAGCTGATCAGGGAAGCATGAAGGAAAGTGAGACACCTTGCCAACCCTCATCCTGGACTACTACAGGAATTCCAGATTGAGAGTCTCTTCAGGAACGACTACATCAGGCTGGCACCAGCTTGAGAAGGGGTATTATACCTCTAACAAAGATAGATGTGCATCAATTCCCAATCAGATCCATCATGGATGATCTCACAGTGACAACTACATCAATCCCAAGGTACAGATGGATCCTCTAGTTGCGAGAGAGTTTCGTGCATGAGCAAGGATGAGCTTTAAGCCAGAGAAATCCAGGTCTCGGGTAGTTGAGAAAAACAGAGTGACAGACAAGTTCCATTGTTGTTGCACAGAGATTCCAAAGTCTTGTCAGCAGGCAGTGAGGTCCGGACAGGCAGGAAATGGAAAGCCAAGGATCCATTGGAGATGGCTGAATCACATTTGAGGCACAGGAATCTTGGAGGTTCAGTGATATCTGGTCAGACAAGGCTAAGGACTTCCCTTCAACCTGCTTCAACCGGGCCCAGGGTGGGGACAGACGCAAACTTGTCCAGGAAGAGGTTCAAACAGCTGTCAAGGAAGGATGGCAAGGTGTGAGAGTGCACTAAAACAGAAGATCTCCTGGTCCGACAACTAGCAGGCAGAACCCCAGCACATTAAGTTCATGATCCAGGTTATGTACAATATCCTGACTAGTCCAGTGAACCTTTTTGTTTGTGACAGAAGTGAGGCACCATCATGACTTCCCTGCTTTGGCAGAGGGACCCTGGAACATATCCTCAGCAGCTGCCCAAAAGCTCTGGAGAAGACCACTACTGCTGCCACGTGACCAGGTGCTGAATGCATTAACAACAATAGGCACTCCCAATAACCCAGAAAGCCCAAAGTCTTTATTAAACCAACCACAGCCTCAGCCCAGATCACCAGTTGGCTTGCTGACCACGGCCTCTAACTGGCAACTGAAAGTCGATCTGAGTAAGCAACTAAAGTTCCCTGAAATAACTGCATCATCACTGACGCTGAGGCCTGACATGGCTATCTTGTCAGGAACCTTGAAACAAGTGGTCATGGTACAAATGACAATCCCTTGGGAGGACTGGATTGAAAATTGAGGTTTGAACATTAGAAAGACAAATACCAGGAGCTGGTAGAGCAGTGCCAGAGAAAAGGGTGCTGGGCACAATCAGAGATTTTAGGGGTGGGGCGGAGAAGTTTTGCTGGCTGCCCACTATGCAGAACCTACTCTCTCTGTGGTATTACAGTGGCTGTAAAGAAAAGCCATCAGGATCGTCATTGGGGTTGATGAGTGAGACTCCAGATGGCTAAGGATCAAAAGATAAACCCATGGACCAACGCTGCTGGGACACAAACCAGGGTTGCCTGGGCAAAAGGCCTGAAACACCCAATGACCCCAGGTTACATCACTGATGATGTGTCCCGGAGCATCCTATTCAACAACCTACTAACCAGTGTGGCTTTGGACTGTGAGAGAGAACCGGAGGAAACCCACGCAGTCACAGGGAGAACATACACTCTTTACAGACAGTGGTAGGCATCAGGTCACCGATTTGAATGATAAACAAACTGGAAAGGATCCAGTGTAGCAGCAGCAGAAAGCACAGCAGAACCTCTACTTCCTTAGGAGTTAGTGAAGATTCAGCATGACATCCATAAGTATGTCGTGGAGAGTATATTGACTAGCTACAGCATAGCCTGGTATGGAAACATCAGTGACCTTGAAAGGAAAATACTAAAAATACAGCCCAGTTCATCAGAGGTAAAGCCCTCACCATCATTGAGAGCATCTACATGAACATTGCTGCAGGAAAGCAACATCTATCATCACAGACCCCACCACCCAGGTGCGTTATCAGCCCCTGCAGCTTTACATGGGTTGACCCTGATCCTCACACCAGCTGTGGCCAGACAGAGTCCCTGCTCCTTGGTTGTGAACTGGGGCCTTTCTCACTAGCCGTCCGTGTGTAAACTGAGCCTAAATGTCATTCAGCCTATCAGGAAGAGAAGAGTCACTGTCGTTGATGCGCAGGATGGACTTGTAATCCATGCCCTGCCACATGTACTAGATGTACTGTCACAGAAATTACTGTGAATAATCCCGTTTTGCATTCATGATGGTGCAGGAAAGTGTAGCTCTTACTGACATGAAAACTGTTTCATATTCAACCCAATCTCTCATCTGTGCTTGGACCACTGTCAGCCGTGGCTTCTGATACTGTCCGCACAGAGATGTGTTTAATACCGGTGACATCCTCAATGCACTTCTCTGTGTAGTCAGTCACATATCTCACCATGATGGTCATAGGAAGCCACCTTCCTGAACCTATGACTCCAACATCATATACGTACAAGTATACCACTGTTACCAAAGTTGGTGATGAATCAGCATACATGAGGGATATTGAAAATTTGGCTGAATGGTGTAATAACAACAACCTTCACACATGGTCAATAAGACAAAGGAACTGATTATAGACTTCAGGAGTGAGAAACCAGAAGTCCATGAGCCAGTCCTCACCGGAGGATCAGAGGTGGCAAAGGTCAGTAACTTTAAAATTTTGAGTGTCACTATCTCAGAGGCCATGTCTTGGATGCATCATACAGCTATAATTGCATAAAAAACACAATAGCACCTCTACTTCCTCAGGAGTCTGTAAAGATTCTGCATATCATCAAAAACCTTGACAAACTTTGATAGATGTGTGGCGGAGAGTGTGCTGACTACTACATTATAGCCTGATACAGGAACACCAATGCCTTTGAGTGTGTAGTCCTACAAAAGGTAGTGTGTTCGGTCCAGTACATCACTGGTAAAACCCTCCCCACCGATGAGCATATTTGCATGCATGAAATGTTGCCACAGAAAAGTAGCATCCATCATCATTGATCCTCACTACTCAGGACATGCTTTTTTCTCACTGCTGCCATCAGGAGGGAGGTACAGGAGCCTCAGGATTCGCACCAGCAGGTTCAAGAACAGTTACTACCCCTCAACCATCAGGGGGGAGGTACAGGAGCCTCAGGATTCGCACCAGCAGGTTCAAGAACAGTTACTACCCCTCAACCATCAGGAGGGAGGTACAGGAGCCTCAGGACTCGCACCACCAGATTCAAGAACAGTTACTACCCCTCAACCATCAGGAGGGAGGTACAGGAGCCTCAGGACTCGCACCACCAGGCTCAAGAACAGTTACTACCCCTCAACCATCAGGAGGGAGGTACAGGAGCCTTAGGACTCGCACCAGCAGGCTCAAGAACAGTTACTACCCCTCAACCATCAGGCTCCTGAACAAAACAGGATAACGACACTCATTCTACTTCTGGTGTTCCCACAGCTGATGGTATCACTTTTAGGACACTTTATCTTGTTATTTCATGCTTATTATTTATTGCTATTTATTTATATTTGCAGTTTGTTGTTCATTGATCCTGTTTAGAGTTCTATAGATTTGCTAAGTATGCCTACAGGAAAAAGAATCTCAGGGATTGTATGTGGTGACATGCCTGTACTTTCAAGTCAAGTCACTTTTATTGTCATTTTGACCGTAACTGCTATGTACAGTACATAGTAAAAATGAGACAACTTTTTTCAGGACCATGGTGTTACATGACAACAGTACAAAAACTAGACTGAACTACGTAAAAAGCAACAGAGAGAGAGAAAAAAAAACAACTACACTAGACTGCAGACCTAGCCAGGACCGCATAAAGTGCACAAAACAGTGCAGGCATTACAATAAATAATAAAAGGTGTCAGTCCAGGCTCTGGGTATTGAGGAGACTGATAGTAAAATAAATTTTACTTTGACTCAAGTCTATATTTTTGAAACAGTTCTGCAGTGCTTCTGGCTAGGTCTTTATCTCCCTTTGAATTAGATTAGCTCATTTAATCAGCGGCTACTATCCAGATATTAGCATAACAGATAACTCCAGGTTTGTACAAAGGATGTTGTATTGCACAAAGCAACTAGGTCTAACGTGTTCTCACCTCTGGTAGCAAAGTCAACATACTGATAAAATTTTGGTTTACAATGTTGAATGGAATTGAATTGACTTTATTTCATACATCCTTCACATACATGAGGAGTAAAAATCTTTACATTACGCTCCACCTAAGTGTGCAATGTGCAATCGTAGTAATTTATAATAAATAGAACAGTCAATATAACATAGAGTACACTCAAGTCAGCGTCTGTTCATCAGTCTGATGGCCTGGTGGAAGAAGCTGTCCTGGAGCCTGTTGGTCCTGGCTTTTATGTTGCGGTACCGCTTCCCAGATGGTAGCAGCTGGAATAGATTGTGGTTGGGGTGGCTTTGGTCCCTAATTATTCTACGGGCCCTTTTTACACACGTCTCCTTGTAAATGTCCTGATGAGATATATGCCGTTTAAAGAGTAATGTTAATTTAGTTCTAGGTTACTGCTTTTGAGCTGCAGTGACTGGGTTCGTTTTTAGCCAGTCTGAGAGTTTTTAACTAACCTATCATTTATTATTTTCCTTTGCTCTATAGTGTTATTAAAACTCAGTGAACTGATCATTCTAAGTCTGTGTCTCTCCCTCTGCGATTTGGCAATCACAGAACTCCTGTCAGCAAGACTTCACCATCAAAATGGACGTAGTGGAGAGAGAACAGCTGAAATTGCCCCTGAATTTTGTTGTTTCATGGGGCAAAAGTTACTGTCAATAGAGGCTGGGTTGGCAGAAGAGGCTTTTGCAGTGAGGCAACTACTCTCAGAGTGACAAGCCCAGTCCAAGCTGGAAAAACAATGTTAGAACTTGCAATGATGGTTGAGCAACTCAGAAGAGATAGGCCGAATCAGGATGCAGGCCTCACTGTTCTCACTGTTGCTATTCAGCAGATCCCTGCCAGGACAGCCACACTTCCAGCACCAGCACCTCTCTCAAACTACTGTACACCAGTCTCATCAGCCTTAGTTGCTAATGCCCTGATTCCCTTAGCTGATTCCAGATTAAGGATTCCTTTACTGGTAGACTAAGCATTCATTTACCAGTGAGATATTCCAGTGACCCCAACTGCAACAGAAACTTTATTACCCAATGTGAGCTGACTTTCCAAGCCCAGCCAGGTAGATTTAATGATGACGCTCATAAACTGATGAATCTCTTAGATGGACAACCATTCAGCCTGCTCAATGAACAACAAAAACACAGTTCTCCTGCAGCCCAGTATTTCCAGCAATTTGTAGTTGAGTTCAAGAGAGAGTTTGATGACCTTCCAGTACAGGGTCAACATCTCCTGGGCCTGCACTAAGGCAAAGGTTCAGGTGATATTACACTGCAAAGTTTCACAAGCTTGCCATTGAAGCGAGGTAGAACTAGAGATCACTCATCACAGCTTTCCAGCACGGGCTTAGCACAGAGGTCAGCATAAGACTGCCGTGCATAATGAAGAGGATCAGCCTGGGTGAACTGACAAATCTGGGCGGCTGAGTGGTTCAGTGGGAGAATGCTCTGAGCCACCTTCTACTCATCAGATCACCACCTGTCTTCATCCCAGTCCACAGAGGAGCCACGTAGGTGAGGGACCACTACCTACCTGAGGATGAAAGATATTGGCACAGAAAGCAGGTTGCTGCCTGGACTGTGGCTCTCCAGAACACTCCCAGGAATCATGCCTGAAGCACCCAGTAAAAGAGGAAATCCATCAATTAGAAGGGGAATTCTGATCAGTCCATTTTCCCTAAAGACATCTTCCCCCTGTTGAGTAATGCTCCCAGCTTCCCTGTCATGGGGGTAGCAGACCCATGAGCTTCTGGCATTTGTTAACTCTAATGCAGACAGGACCCTCATTGCTATGTCTCAGGATCAAAGATGGGGAGTTCCCACTCAACAATTGAGAGAGAACATTGATGTCAAGAATCTGGATGGTTGGTCTCTGGGCACCAGCAAGATCCACCTTTCCATACTAACCCTAATAAAAAGAAGTATGACAGGGCTAAGATGAGTGGGAATACAGATGATTGGGAAAGTTTTAAGGAACAGCAGATCTTAACTAAAAAAGCAATACGGAGAGAAAAAATCAGGTATGAGCTCAGTCTAGCCAGGAATATAAAAGGGGATAGCAAAAGCCTTTTTTAGCTATGTGAAGAGAAAGAAGATGGTTAAGAACAATGTTGACCCCTTGAAGAATGAATTCAGAGAAATTGTTATGGGAAACGGGGAAATGGCAACAGAATTTAATGCGTACTTTAGATCTGTCTTCACCAGGGAGGACACAAGCAATCTCCCAGATGTATGGATGGGCCAGGGTCATAAGATATCAGAGGAATTGAGACAGATTGACATTAGGAAAGAAACTGTGATGAGTAGACTGGTAGGACTGAAGGCTAATAAATCCCCGGGTCCAGATGGTCTGCATCCGAGGGTTCTAAAAGAGGTGGCTCAGGAAATTGCGGATGCATTGGTAATCATTTTCCAATGTTCCTTAGATTCAGGATCAGTTCTTGAAGATTGGAGAGTGGCTAATGTTATCCTACTTTTCAAGAAGGGAGGGAAGGAGAAAATGGAGAACTATCGCCCTGTTAGCCTAATGTCAGTCGTGGGGAAGATGCTTGAGTCCATTATTAAGGAGGAAATAGTGGCACATCTTGATGGCAGTAATAGGATTAGGCCGAGCCAGCATGGATTTACCAAGGGCAAATCATGCTTGACTAATCTGTTGGAGTTTTTTGAGGTGTAACAAGGATGTTAGACGAGGGTAAGCCAGTGGATGTTGTGTACCTAGATTTTCAGAAGGCATTCGATAAGGTGCCACATAGGAGATTGGTGAGTAAAATCAGAGCTCATGGCATTGGGGGCAGGGTTTCAACATGGATAGAAAACTGGTTGGCAGATAGAAAGCAAAGGGTAGCAGTGAATGGGTGTTTCTCGGACTAGCTGGAGGTGACTAGTGGGGTACCACAGGGCTCTGTATTGGAACCACAGCTCTTTACGATATATGTCAACGATTTAGATGAGGGCATTGAAAACTATATCAGCAAGTTTGCTTACGATACTAAACTGGGTGGCAGTGTGACATGCGAAGAGGACGTTAGGAGAACACAGGGAGACTTGGATAGGCTGGATGAGTGGGCAGATACTTAGCAGATGTCATTCAATGTGAATAAATGTGAAGTTATCCACTTTGGAAGCAGGAACAAGAGGGCAGAGTATTGTCTGAACGGTGTAGAGTTAGGTAAGGGAGAAATGCAAAGAGACCTTGGAGTCCTAGTTCACCAGTCTATGAAGGTGAATGAGCAAATGCAACAGGCAGTGAAGAGGGCAAATGGAATGTTGGCCTTTGTTACAAGGGGAATTGAGTACAAGAGCAAGGATGTCCTTTTGCATTTGTACAGGGCCCTGGTGAGACCACACCTGGAATATTGTGTACAGTTTTGGTCTCCAGGTCTAACGAAGGACATTCTGGCAATTGAGAAAGTGCAGCGTAGATTCACTAGGTTGATTCCTGGGATGGCTGGGCTGTCTTACGCAGAGAGATTGGAGAGATTGGGCTTGTACACGCTGGAATTGAGGAGATTGAAAGGGGATCTGATTGAAACGTTTAAGATAATTAAAGGATTTGATAGGATTGAAGCAGGAAATATGTTCCAGATATTGGGAGAGTCCAGTACCAGAGGGCATGGATTGAGAATAAGAGGTCAACAAATTTAATTTACCTAAATCTAATTTTTTTAGATATTTACAAATTAGAAATTTTTTATATAAAGTTTTACCATCCTTTCCCAATTCAACTTTGATAGACTTTTCAGACATGATTTTTACCCTGAATCCTTGTCAGAAAGGATTAGTGGCTTTTATTTATAATAGGATTATGAAGATACAACCAGAAATATCAGGTAGAATTAAACAAGAGTGGGAAAAAGAACTTCAATATAATATATCAACAGAAAAATGGGAAAAAAAATTACAAATGGTTAATTCTTCTTCTATATGTGCTAAACATGCTTTAATACAATTTAAGGTCGTACATAGAGCTCATATGTCTAAAGATAAGCTTGCTCGATTCTATTCTCATATTAACCCTCAATGTGACAGATGTCACTCAGATGTGGCCTCATTGACCCATATGTTTTGGTCATGTCCCACTTTACATAACTATTGGAAGGACATATTTGCTACCATTTCCTCAATTTGGAATATTGATTTACAACCTCATTTTATTACTGCAATTTTTGGTATACCAAATGAGGATGGTAGTCGACTTTCCCCTTCAATTAGATGAATGATCGCCTTTGTAACATTAATGGCCAGAAGGTCTATATTACAAAAATGGAAAGAAGTAAACCCTCCTACCACATTTCAGTGGTTTTCTCAAACTATCTCTTGTCTGAGTTTAGAAAAAATTAGAAGTACTATTTTCGATTCATCAATTAAATTTGAAGAAACTTGGGGACCGTTCATTCGACACTTTCATATGAATTAATTTGGCCTCTTCCAGACCTTTTCTCTTTTTATTCTTGTTCTGGTATGGAGATCCGGAGTTTTTGACACTATCATACTCATATAAACTGGTATTATTGCCCATGTTAGTTTAGGTTTATTTTTTTAATACACATTTCTTTGTGCATTTTTACTTTTTTTCTCTTTTGATGACTATTTTTATTCTTTTTCATGTTCAATCAAAATAGGTTTGATTGTTTATTATAAGTTTTTTTTGGTTGATATTTAATAAGATATTGTTATCCTATTATAAATTTAACTTTAAATCTAATGCATTTATAACCTATTTATATTATGTTATGTTTCCCTTTATATATATGAAATTCAATAAAAAGATTGAAAAAGAAAAAAGAGAATAAGAGGTCAGTTATTTAAAACAGAGTTGAGGAAGAGCTTCTTCTCCCAGAGAGTTGTGGAGGTGTGGAATGCACTGCCTCGGTAGACGGTGGAGGCCAATTCTCTGGATGCTTTCAAGAAGGAGCTAGATAGATATCTGATGGATAGGGGAATCAAGGGATATGGGGACAAGGCAGGGACTGGGTATTGATAGTGAATGATCAGCCATGATCTCAGAATGGCAGTGCAGACTCGAGGGGCCGAATGGTCTACTTCTGCACCTATTGTCTATTGTCTAACCCTCCAACGTGTTAGAAGACAAGCACAGGGAACAACTCTTCTACCATCTTTTTGATTCACTTGAACTGCCACTAGTGCTTGACCTTCCCTGGTTCTCTTGACACAACCCAAGGATTGATTAGTTTGTAAGGGTGATTCCAAGAGAGGGCACAGTCGTGCCTGTCTACCCTTAGAATCTCCTGAGCCTACTGCTAGCATGGACCTGTCTGGTGTTCCAGCTGAATACGTTGAACTTCCTGAGGTCTTCAGTAAGAAGAAGGCAGCCTCCTTGCCTCCTTATCAGCCATACCTCTGTGCCATTGATCTCTTACTTCGTTCTATGCTCCTTGGGAGCCACTCTTTTCCCTCTCTTGTCCTGAAACAGTGACCTTGGAAGAGTACATCAAGGAGACATTGGCTTAGGATTTATCCATCCATCTACCTCACCAGCAGTGGTGGGATTCTTTCTTACAGATAGCCAGCTCAACTGCTGCATTGATTGTTGGCCCCTCAATAACATCACAGTGAAAACCACTAGAATCTTTCCCTGCTTGCCTCTGCATTCGAATATTTCCAGGGAGCGGCCATATACTCCAAGATAGGCCTGCACAGTGCTTACAACCTGCTTCACATCCGAGAAAGGGATGTGTGAAAGACAGTTTTCAAAACCTCCACTAACCTCATGATGCCCCTACTGCTTTTCAAGCCCTGGTCAACAAGGTGCTCCGGACATGTTGAATCACTTTGCTTTTGTGTATTTGAATGACTTTCCTATCTATTCCCATTCCTGCCGGGAAAATTCCAACATGTTGGAAGGTTCACAGCTGACCTGTCGAGAACAACCTTTATACTAAGCCAGAGGAACACAAGTTCCACAAAAAGCAGTTCTTAGGCTATATTCTCACACTTACCAGTATTCAAGTGGATCCATGAAAGGATCAGGCAGTTACAAAGTGGCCCAAACCATTTACAGTCAAACAGGTGAGATGCTTCATTGAGTTTGCAAACTTTTGTCACCTGCACAATGTACTGTGTATGTTAATCAAAATGGCTTCTTTGGTTTGCTAGAGTAGGAATGCTTTTATGTTTGATAAGTGTTTTCTCTCGCAGTTGTTTAGCTTTGGACTTGCTGATATGGGGATTGTATTCATTTTTTAACCAATGGGGAATATTTTTTTGTCTTGTGAGGCTGGGAGCTTGGGGGTTTGGGGTCTTTTCAGGGGAGGCGGGAAGGAGATGTCGAGGAAGGTGGATGGGGGTGGACAATAGACAATAGGTGCAGGAGTAGGCCATTCGGCCCTTCTAGCCAGCACCACCATTCACTTTGATCATGGCTGATCATACACAATCAGTACCCCGTTCCTGCCCTCTCCCCATATCCCTTGACCCCGCTATCTATAAGAGCTCTATCTAACTCTCTCTTGAATGCATCCAGAGACTTGGCGTCCACTGCCTTCTGGGGCAGAGCATTCCACATATCCACCACTCTCTGGGTGAAAAAGTTTTTCCGCATCTCAGTTCTAAATGGCCTACCCCTTATTCTGTATTCTTATTTCCTTTGATCTGTACAGTTCTTATTAAAGCTCAATAAACTGTTCATTTCTAGTCTGTCTCTCTCCCTCTGCAGTTGGACCATCAATGAACTCCTGTCAAAAGGGTTTCAAGTTTCATTTATGACTGTTGTATTCTGTAGTGTTTTGCAGGACACAGCCCCTGTCAGCAGCCCCAGGGGGTGCAAATCAATGAATGGTGACCAAAGATACTCCTCTCTGGGTGTACCGTTAGGCTCCAGCATTTAACTACTCAGGTATTCATTCAATGGGTGCTCCTATGGTAACAGCACTGACACACTTTCAGCCATGGAGGCATCAGGATGGCAATAAATATTCACGTAGTGCAGACATAACCATCAGTACATTCTTTCTTTCTCAAGCAGTCCTCAGATAAGCAAAGTGTCTTCATCAACAAAATACTTGTCCTCCCATGAGAAAAACTTTGGTCATACTTGGACTACTTTCCAATTGGAGATCAAAGACAAACTAACTCTGAACTTTCTCATCACAGAATCATTTGAAGTTGCCCAAAAGCATTTCCACCAGGTCTCCCAATTTGCTGCTCACTACTGCATCTCTGAGACACTGCACTCAGCAGGAATTACAGAATTCAGTGCAGGGAGAATGAAATCTCAGCAAATGGGATGTGGTGACGGAGATAGCTTCCCATCAGTTGGTGCAGCCATTTATTGCTTTTCTGCCCATAAGGGACACCTTAATAACCTGGACCATCTCTGAAAAAGGAAAAGTCTTTATATGGATTCCTGCATATCACCAAAATATTTCCCTTGGATTACTGCTTTGTTTCTGGGAATCACAACTGATTTAAACTGAAGGCATCAGCAATGCTTCAGCAGATGCTGATACATCGCTTTACATATCAGTTAGGCTGCAAAATGCCGGGGAACTCAGCTGGTCAGGCAGCATCTATGGAAGTGAATAAACTGTCTGGCCTACTGAGTCCTTACAGCATTTTGTGTGTGCTGCTTTGGATTTCCAGCACCTGTAGTCTTTCTTGTGTTAAATAAAGATGCTGCCTGTTTTGGAGAGCTTGAGTTATAAAGAGATAATGAAAAGGCATGGAATGCTTTCTCTGTAGCTGAGAAATGATTTAATAGGGTATATAAAGTGCTAGAGCTATAGGTACATAGCTAGTCTGTTTCCAGCATTAGAGTTATCTGAGAGATCATAGGTTTAAGGTGAGAGGGACATGATTTAAAAGGATATACACTCAGTGGCAACTTTATTAGGTAAACTTGTATACCTATTCCGTAAAGAAAATAACTAATTTGAATTGAATTGAATTGAATTGAATTTCAGTTTATTGTCATTTAAAAACCACAACTGCAATGCAGTTAAAAAATGAAACAACGTTCCTCCAGAATGATATCACAAAAGCACATGGCAAAACAGACTATACCAGAATATTCACATAACGTTTTGCAATCCCCAAATCCAGAGTCCAGAGAGGCTGCTGCGTATTAATATCGTGCTACCATCTTAGTGCGTTCCCTGGAAAGGAGCTCCAAGTCCACCAGACAAAACAAGACTACCCAGACACACCAAGTCAGGAGACCAATTCTACCACCTAACAAACCAAAAACTAAAGCTACAAGACCAACACAAAACCACATAGTTAGAACACATAGTTACAACAGTGCAAACAATACCATAATTGATAAAAGAAAAACAGACCACGGCAACAGTAAAAATAGTCCAAAGATGTTAAAAGACTATAAGTTCGAAAGAAACCACCACACAGTTTCCACAAGTCCTCAGGGTCCCGATAGACTTGTCATCCCACGCAGGTGGCAGAAGGGAATACCCCCGCTATGGACTTAAATGGCACCATGAGACTCAGCCTTGAAGTCGCAGCACACAATGAGAGCGCTGCCGGACTCAGCCTTGCAGACACAGCACACAGTGAAAGCACCCCGACCGTAACCGACTCCGAGTCCGTCGAACCTCCGAGCCTCTGACCATCCCCTCCGGCACAGCCTCTCTGAGCACTATCCTCTGCCGAGCGCACTATAACACCCCCGCCACCAGCCACTGGCAATGCAACACCGAGGACTGGGGGCCTGTTCTTCCCAGCAGAGACCCGGACCTCACAACATCAGCAGCAACGAAGAAAGCCTTCCTGGAGATTTCCAGATGTTCCTCCGTGCTCCCACGTCTGTTTTTCATCAGATTAGAATTGTGCACAGCACCCCACTTGACAAATAACAGATATCAACTCTGGAGAGGTCGCTGCAAACCGCGTCGCACCGCCATCTTGAAGTGGGCAATGAATCAGCCAATCAATACATAAAAGCATACAGACATGGTCAAAAGGTTCAGTTGTTGTTCAGACCAAAATGAGAATGGGGAAGAAATGTAATCTAAGTGATTTTGACTGTATAATGGTTGTAGTTGGTGCCAGATAGGGTGGTTTGAGTAACTCAGAAGCTGCTGATCTCCTGGGATTTGCATGCACAACAGCCTCTAGTTTACAGAGAATGATGCAAAAAAGAACAAAAATAAAAAAATCCAGTGAGCAGCAGTTGTGTGGGCGAAAACATCTCATTAATGAGAAAGACCAGAGGGAAATGGCCAGACTGGTTGAAGCTGATGGGAAGGTGAAAGTAACTCAAAAATCACATGTTACAACAGTGGTATGCAGAATACACAACACGTTGAACCTTAAAGTATATGCTACAGCAGCAGAAGACCATGTTGTCTGGAAGAGCTGCCAGAGATGATGGTGGACCAGGTGGACCATGAACTATAACCACATTTATCAAGGCAAGGATGAATATGGAATTAATGCAGGCAAGTAGGATTAGTATAGCCAGGTGATAGCACAGAAAGCACTCTTGATGGTGGTGTAACAGTGGTCAGTGTGTTGGTTCCTTTGGTGCTACAAGTAATTGTGGATAATAATTTTTAAGCTAACCTGGTTAAAATCCCACAGAATAAAGTGGAAGGCATCAGGATGTGCTGTTTCATGCCTGTTGATCACATCTCTCAGATTGTCTAGAGCCTGTTTGACATTGGCCTGTGGTGACATGTACACTTCTACGCAGTGAGACAGACATCAAGTGCTGCTAGAGGGTCACCAGCCTCCCCACCACCAAGGACATCTACAAAAGGCAGCACCCATCATGATGGATCTTCACAATCCAGTACATTATTACTGTCATGCCCTGGCAAAGGTTTCACTGCTAATGTAATGGTTTCTCTGTAGCAGCAGTGTTTGGGTTATGACTAGAGATAACGGGGGCTTTGGAATGTGTGCCATCCAATGAATGCAGAGGTCATAGGCTGCAAGACTGCATGGATGTTGAATGCGGTCAGGAGTCAATGGAGATCGAACGGATGGGAAAATTGTGAGCTCCAATGTGCTGATTAGACTGTTTCATTAAAATGGGCCCTTTTCTTTTTTGTTGTCTTTACTAACACTCCAGTCAAATTAAGAATTAAAAAGCTAAATCGTTTAAATGCATATGGTATACTGTTTGATATTTTGTGGTACTGATTTGAAACAGGGAAAAACATGATGCAGCATCCACACAAAAGGCATTTCACAAGTTTGGCGGGCCGGAGAGGGTCTTCCCCTAGACTAACTCCGCCCAGCCGAACTTCAGAGTTACAATTCTGGGGGCTCATCTGGGATTGATTTCATTGGATGCCACGTGATTGCCCTGAGCATTGACCCAGTGGGTTGTGTTTCAAGTCTAGGCTGGTATGGATGCTGCCAGGGTGAGGTCGAGGTGTTGATCCACAGGGGTTACCAGTAACTAATGCATGCATGTTGAGTGGCGTAGATATTTGTATTCTGGATAGATTGTTAATTCGTCTTTTAAGTATTGTTAAAGTTGTCAGGAAAGTTATGATTGCAGGACAGAGGTTTGATAAAATAGCAGGCACAGACCTCATTTTACTTCAAACTAACACTAACGTTACAGCAGTGGAGCGGGCCAAATCACCATAAGTGAGGCTGTCAAAGAGAAAGTGGCAAAGAGACGGCTCAGCATTTAATACCATCATTCCCACAATCCTGATTGAGAAGTTGCAGAACCTGGGTCTCTGTAACTCCCTCTGCAACTAGATCCTCGACTTCCTAACCGGAAGACCACAATCTGTGTGGATTAGTGATAACATATCCTCCTTGCTGACGATCAACACTGCCTCATCTCAGAGTTGTGTACTTAGCCCACTGCTCTACTCTCTATATACACGACTGTGTGGTTAGGCATAGCACAAATACCCTCTATATATTTGCTGACAATACAACCATTGTTGGTAGAAACTCAGGTGGGGACGAGGGGTGGTACAAGAGTGAGATATGCCAACTAGTGGAGTGGTGCCGCAGCAACAACCTGGCACTCAACATCAGTAAGAAAGAGCTGATTGTGGACTTCAGGAGGGTACGACAAAGGAGCACATACCAATCCTCATAGAGGGATCAGAAGTGGTGTCATGGTCCGGTCCGAAGTCCACATTCTGGTTCACGGTCTGGTCCACGGACTCCGGGTTCTCCGGCTGCCCCTTGTTTCGGTTGGACTTAACCGTAAGCACCTGATGCTCATCTTGGGGCTGGGGATATAAGTGGCCCTGGGATTGAGTGTGGTTGGAGGTTGTCCTCTCAAGATTCCTTGGGAGCAAATGGCTGGTGGAAGGCTAGAACGGTCACTTGCCATCTTTAGGCCACATTGGAGAACCATTGCTTCTTGGAGCCTTGCTGCCAGTAGTCGGAACTGTCATTGCGGTATGGATTCGGCCATTTCCCAGGCCTGCTGGGTGGCCGTCAGCCACTCCGAGCTAGGTAGGGATCCGGTTGTTTCAGTAGCCAGACAAGGTTGCCGGCCGTAACTGCAACTCGGAACAACCCCGATGCAGAGGTGGAACTGTTTGTTGTTCTTTGGTGCTTGTCTCTTCCTGCCTTTGCCCCGTGGGGTAAGTCTGGCTGTTCTGCTGTTGCCCTGCGGGGGAAATCTGTCTTGTCTTGTCTTTGCCTCCGTCGGGTAAGTCAGGCCGTTCTGCCGTTAACTGACAGATGGACCTGCCCCACCTTGGTGTGGAGTGAAAGTTGAGTCCCAGCTTGTTGAAGGATAAGTCCCGGCTCTATGTCTATATACTACCCAGTCTCTTGTTAGTGTCTTATTAAAGAGGAGTCCCAGCTTGTTGAAGGATAAGTCCCGGCTCTACGTCTATATACTACCCAGTCTCTTGTTAGTGTCTTATTAAAGAGGAGTCCCAACTTGTTGAAGGATAAGTCCCGCCTCTATGTTAATGTACAGTTCCTAGTCTGCCTCCAAGCCCCCAGCCTCAAGCCTCAAGACCCAGGCCTCATCATGTCTTCGCCTGCTTTGGGGTCCAAGTCCAAGTCATGACCCAGGTTCTGAGTCCTTGTGCAGTCTTGGGCTTGGAGTCCACACCCAGGCACCTTGTTCCCAGTCCCTTGTCCTGGTCCTGCTTCCCTAGCCTAGTCTGCGACCTGTCTCGTCCTTTAGTTTTGTCCCTTCCTGTTCCTAGTACTTCAGTGTCTGTGTCCTGCATTTGGGTCCAGTCTCAACACCCCCCATTATGACAAGTAGAGAGTGAGCAGATTCAAGTTCCTCAATGTCAAGATCTCTGAGAAACTAACCTGGTCGCAACATATCGATGTAGTTATAAAGAAGGCAAGACAACGGCTATACTTTATCAGGAGTTTAGAGATTTGGGATGTCAACAAATACACTCAAAAACTTCTATAGTTGTACCATGGAGAGCATTCTGACAGGCTGCATCACTGTCTGGTATGGAGGGGCTATTGCACAGGACTGAAAGAAGCTGCAGAAGGTTGTAAATCTAGTCAGCTACATCTTGGGCACTAGCCTACAAAGTACCCAGGACATCTTCAGGGAGCAGAGTCTCAGAAAGGCAGTGTCCATTATTAAAGACCTCTAGCACCCGGCGCATGCCCTTTTTTCACAGTTACCATCAGGTAGGAAATACAGAATCCTGAAGGCACACACTCAGCAATTCAGGAAAAGTTTCTTCCCCTCTGCCATCCGATTCCTAAATGGACATTGAAACCTTGGACACTACCTCACTTTATTTTTAATACACAGTATTTCTGTTTTCATACATTTTTTAATCTATTCAATATATGTAATTGATATACTTGTTTATTATTATTCACTTTATTTTTTTTTCTCTGCTAGATTATGTACTGCATTGAACTGCTGCTGTTAAGTTAACAAATTTCATGTCACACGCCGGTGATAATAAGCCTGATTCTGATACTGATTCTGATATATGTCCACTGAGATTCGTCCAGTTCGAAAGGATGCTCCAGGGCATAGTGGGAGCCCCTGCCACCTTCCAGCGGGTAATGGAGAAGACGGTGGGGGATATGAACTTGCATGAGGTATCTGGATGTCCTCATAGTGTGTGGGTCCACTCTGGAAGAACATGAAGTGGAGCTCAGCCAAGGGACAGAACGGTGTGAGCTGTAAATGGGCACGGGTGATAGGCCAGGGGAGGCCTTGCCAGGTAGACCAGAAGTATGCCCAGTAGTGTCGGAACATGAAGAGGATATGGAGAACGTACCACCAGGGGGACAGAGTGTGGCCCCTACTGCTTTGCGGAGCTATGTCACTGCATTTTACACCTGGATTGGACTTTGTGTTCTGCAGAAACGGTTGGCAAAGTATCTCAAAGTCATGAGGACATAATTAAATTTGGTGGGGGGAGAGGTTTCACTGCTAGTGTAATGGCTTCTCTGCAGCAGTAGTGTTTGGGTTTTGACTAGAGATAACGGGGGCTTTGGAATGTGTGGCGTCCAATGAAGGGAGTGTTTTTCTTTCTTGTGTGCCCGAGAGCGAGGGATTTGCAGACTTTTGTTCAGCAGAGGATGCAGAGACAGACAGACAGACCTTATTGATCCCGAGGGAAATTGGGTTTCGTTACAGCTGCACCAACCAAGAATAGTGAAGAAATATAGTAATATAAAACCATAAAAAATTAAATAATAATAACTTAATCATGCCAAGTGGAAATAAGTCCAGGACCAGCCTATTGGCACAGGGTGTCTGACAATCCGAGGGAGGAGTTGTAAAGTTTGATGGCCACAGGCAGAAATGACTTCCTATGATGCTCAGTGTTACATCTCAGTGGAATGAGTCTCTGGCTGAATGTATTCCTGTGCCTAACCAGTACATTATGGAGTGGATGGGAGTCATTGTCCAAGATGGCATGCAACTTTGACAGCATCCTCTTTTCAGACACCACCATCAGAGAGTCCAGTTCTACCCCCACAACGTCACTGGCCTTACGAATGAGTTTGTTGATTCTGTTGGTGTCCGCTACCCTCAGCCTGTTGCCCCAGCACACAACAGCAAACATGATAGCACTGGCCACCTCAGACTCGTAGTACATCCTCAACATCGTCTGGCAGATGTTAAAGGACCTCAGTCTCCTCAGGAAATAGAGACAGCTCTGACCCTTCTTGTAGACAGCCTCAGTGTTCTTTGACCAGTCCAGTTTATTGTCCATTCATATCCCCAGGTATTTGTAATCCTCCACAATGTCCACACTGACCCCTTGGATGGAAACAGGGATCACCGGTGCCTTAGCCCTCCTCAGGTCCACCACCAGCTCCTTAGTCATTTTCACATTAAGCTGCAGATGATTCTGCTCGCACCATGTGACAAAGTTTCCCACCGTAGCCCTGTACTCAGCCTCATCTCCCTTGCTGATACATCCAACTATGGCAGAGTCATCAGAAAACCTCTGAAGATGGCAAGACTCTATGTTGTAGTTGAAATCCGAGGTGTAGATGGTGAAGAGAAAGGGAGACAGGACAGTCCCCTGTGGAGCCCCAGTGCTGCTGACCACTCTGACACACAGTGTTGCAAGCGCAATGTACTGTGGTCTGCCAGTCAGTCAATAATCCATGACACCAGGGAACCATCCACCTGCATCACTGTCAGCTTCTCACCCAGCAGAGCAGGGCGGATGGTGTTGAACGTACTGGAGAAGTCAAAAAACATGACCCTCACAGTGCTCGCCGGCTTGTCCAGGTGGGTGTAGACACGGTTCAGCAGGTAGACGATGGCATCCTCAACTCCTAGTCGGGGCTGGTAGGTGAACTGGAGGGGGTCTAAGTGTGGCCTAACCATAGGCCGGAGCTGCTTTAGAACAAGTCTCTCCAGGATCTTCATGATGTGGGAGTGTGGGAGGTCAATGCCACCGGTCTGTAGTCATTGGAGCCACTGGGGCGCGGCGTCTTCGGTACAGGAACGAGGCAGGACGTCTTCCACATCACAGGAACCCTCTGGAGTCTCAGGCTCAGGTTGAAGACATGGTGAAGTACTCCACATAGCTGGGGGGCACAGACTTTGAGCACCCTGGGGCTGAAACCATCCAGGCCTGCAGCCTTGTTTGGGTGAAGACGTTTCAGCTGTCTTCTCACCTGTTCAGCTGTGAAGCCCACCGTGGTGGTTTTAGGTGGGGGAAGGGTGTAGTCACGAGTGCAGGGTGGGGGGCTGTGAGGAGGGGTAGGAGGGGAGAGTGGAGTATGTGTTGGTTGGGGGCCGACAACAGATGAATGATGTGGGGGATGGGCAGAGGCCACAATATTAAATCTATTGAAGAACAGGTTAAGTTCGTTGGCCCTGTCCACACTGCCTTTAGCTCCTCTGTTGCTGGTGTTATGAATGAGGAGCAACTCTGATGGGCAGAAGGGTACAGAATCGCCAATGCCACCCCCCCTTTTTTTGAGAATCGCAAAATCGCTATTATTTCGGTCTGATACCCAGGAAATGAGAGAGATACACAGCATGTCAGTATTGAGAGAGAGACAACACAGGGATACACAAAGGTGGGATGTCTCCTATTGACAAAGAGAGAGATTACTGCTATTGTCTCTTGAAGAAGGAATTGTGTATTGAGTACTGTTCTATTCATTGAAACCCCTCACGGGGCAACCAGAGTGGTCTGGTTGAGGGATTGCATCATCCCAACCTGACTGACACCTGAGACCCAATGAGTGGGGATAAAAGCAGGGTCTGGGGAACACCTCTCAGACACACCAGGAGAGACGCTACGAGACCGGTGGGGGCTTGCGTGTGTGTCCACCCTTGCCTGGGTGACGAGTCCTCCTTGGAACGGTCTAGCTAAAGGACAGAGACGGATCAAGATCGTAAAAGAAAAGTCGGCAGGTTACTCTCTCTCTCTCTCTCTCTCTCCAACAATTGCGACACAGTGAACAACAACTACTGCAGCCTGTATGAACTGAACTGAACTTTATATTTCCACTGGACAATTCATTATCCCCTAGACAACGATAGAGCTTATTTCTTATTGATTATTATTATATCCGCACTTTTAGGTTTAGTATTGATGACGTATATTATCTGTATATTTGCATTGATATTATTTTTGTGTATTTTTACTAATAAATACTGTTAAAAATAGTATCATCAGACTCCAACGGACACTCCTATCTTTGCTGGTAAGACACCCAGTTACGGGGTTCGTAACACTGGTTTGTCGGAACCCAGTGATGGTCCTCATCTCACTCTGGACCTCTCTCATGTTGTTCTGCTGGAGTTTCCACTCAAGCTTCCTCCTATACCCTGTCTTTACCCTCCCTGATCTTGGCTTTCAGGTCCCTCTGTATTGTCCTCAGCTCCTCCCTATTTCCATCACTAAACACCCTCATTTTAGTGTCAGGATGCCCTTAATGTCCTTTGGTACCCATGGCTTGTTATTTGAATAACAAAGGATAGTTTTTGCCAGAACATTGCAGTCCACACAGAAGTTGATGTAACCAGTGATGCACTCTGTGAGCCCATCAATGTCCTCTCCATGTGGCTCACAGAGTGCCTGCCAGTCTGTCACCTCAAAACAACCCTGGAGTGCCTCATAAGCCTCCCCTGACCATTTCCTCACTGACCTCGAGGCTGCAGGTTTACTCTTCACCAGAGGCACGTAGCAGGGTTTGAGATGCACCAGGTTGTGATCTAACCTTCCCAGTGGGGGGAGGGGAGAGGAGCTGTATGCATCCTTAACGTTAGCGTACATCAAGTCCAGGATCCTCTCCCCTCTGGAAAAGATGCCAGAACAGAGTGTTTGTAGACTCCAGGACTGAATGGACATGGAATGGGGTCAGGAGATGATGACGCCTGGGGAAAATTGATGGAGGACTAACTGACGGGAAAACCATGCACGTTAGACTGTTTCATTAAAATGGGCCCTTTTCTTTTTTTGTTTTCTTTACTAACCCTCTAGTCAAATTAAGAATTATAAAACTCAATTGTTTAATTGCATATGGTGTACTGTTTGTTATTATGTGGTACTGATTTGTAACGGAAAAACAGCACACAGCATCCACACAAATGGGATTTCACAAGTTCGGCAGGCTTCCCTTAGACTAACCTGAGGGCAGCACTACCATCGAGGAGGAGGAACTGGAATCTGAAGACAAAGACAATTTTAGGAACAGCTTCTTGCCCTCTGCCATCAGATTCCTGAGCGGTCTGTGATCTCATGAACACTGCCCTTTGCACTTCTTAGTTATTTATTGTAACTTGTGGTATTTTTTATGTCTTGTACTCTAAAGGGATGCTGGCTGCTCACCCCACTGAATTGCTCCAGCAGTTTGTGCTATTCCAGATTTGAGCAGCTGCAGTCCGTTGTGCCCGAAGATCTGTCTTTCTACTCTTCATTATGCCTCAGTAAACTAGTCATTTGGTGGTTAAGATATTTTCCACTTTGAGTAAGCAATATCACAGGCATGAACAGACACTTTCTTCTGCAGTCCTGCATGACTTCTTTGATCTACTCGCTCCACACTGCCGGTAACAAATGGCATATAAATCACAAGCACGCTTTTCAGGGGACCAGGAAGCTATCAAAAACAAATGAGAAGGAGATGCAAAAACATGTGCTGGGTTCTGATAACTGGGAAAAAGAAACTGTTGTATTTGAAACTGTAGTTGGATAAACTTTTTTGGAATGTAATGCAGTTAAAGGCAAGAAATAAAAGGGGAGACACATTGGCTTTATAAGGCATTCGTCAGACCACAATTCGAGTATCAGGTTCAGTGTTAAGATTCAAGGTACAAGATTCATTATCAGGGACTATATAAATTATACAACCTTGAGATCTGATCGCTCACGGGTAGCCACAAAGCAAGAAACCTGAAAGAACCCATTCAAAAAAAATAAAAATGAAAATAAATGACCATGATGCACGAGAGAAAGAAGAAAAATACAAATCTTGCAAACAATTGAAGCAAACAAGAACATTCCAAACCAGAATTGAGTCCTCAGATCTGAACCCTGGAGCAGCCAGAGAAGGCCCAAGGCCTCACTCACCAGTTCATCATATGATCGAGCACGGAGCAGAGCAACGGCCTCAACGCGATGGAAGTGACCATTACAGAGAACGAGCGAAATAGGCTCAGCCAGTGTTCAAATTGACCCATAGACAGAACAGTGAAAGGCTCCAGTGCTCTGGAGAGAAGAGTGAAAATTGTGGAGAGAGAGCAAAATGCCCTCCGATCTGGACTTGTCTAAACATCAGATTATGCCTCACACTAGGACCCAGGTAATGTTGCTGCAAAAGGCTCCGGGCCTAAATCACACCGCCCAGCAACTCTCTCAGGGCCCAGATTCCATCGTCCAACCCAAAGCCGCTTTCCAGCTCTTCAGATCAGATCAGCGCTCAGAGAGGTCCAACCCGGCACCCGGGTCAGATGAATGAGCATCGAAAGATGAGATGAAATTACACCTTTAGAAAGGGATGACATAGGGTCAGTGAATGATGAATCTTTGTGGGTGGAGTTATGGAAGTGCAAGAAACCATTATGGGAATTATGAGAATCGTATATAGACCTCCAAATTGTAGCCAAGGTGTAAAGTTGAGATTGCAAAGGGAGCTGGAAAAGGTATTTAAAAAGGGTAATGACACAATTGTAATGGGTGCTTCAATATCAAGGGGATTCGGAAAATCAGGCTTGTGTCAGAACTCAAGAGAGGGAAATTGTTGAATGCCGATGAGATGGTTTTTCAGAGCAGCTTGTGCTTGAGACTATTCAGGGAAAGGCCATCCTAGATTGGGTGTTGTGCAGTAACACACGTAGGGTTCTCAGTAATATTAACTGTTAACTGCTAATAATGAAATGGCTTCTCTGTAACTGATGAGGTAATGTTCTTTGTAGCTGAAGTGTTTGGGTTATAATTATAGATAATGGGGCACTAGCCAATGGGAGTCATGTTATTCTGTCTGTATGTGTGGGAACCTGAGTGAGTGGCGGGAGATCGGCGAGGAGAGGCGAAGAGGAAGGACGTGCGAGAAGCACTCTGGTAGACCACCGTGGTTGGTCCCAGTCTGAGGGTCGAGGAGCTTGGAGGAGATCGAATGGTGGAGAGAAGACGTTTCCCTTGAGCTCCAACAATTGTGCACAAACTGATTAACTCTGATAAGTGTGGCGCCTTTTACTTGTATATCAGTTTCCCTACTAACCACATAGACACAGTAAGATTTATAAAGTGTCATCATTTAATCGTACATTGTGTACTGTCTGATATTTGATGTTGTGGGTTTGTACCGGGGTGCATTACACAGCATCTATGCAAACGTGAGACAGGGTTTGGCGGGCTGACAGTGGTTTCACCCTAGACAAATGTGAGCTGATAGTGCTGAGGGTTACATTTGTGGGCGCTCGTTCGGTGATTGAATTCTGTGGATGCTGTGTGACCACTCTGCTTAAATTACAGATGTGATGGCGACAGCCGCATTTCAGCGACGGTGGGCGACTGTGGGGGTGCCAGTGAGCAATGTGTGAGTGTTGAGGGGGGATGAAAGCACGATGAGGCCACGGAAGAACTCTGTCAGAAGGGTGAAATCCTCAGGTGTAGCCCCTGGTGGGGAAGTGATCGGAGCCGGCTCCACTCTGAAATTGATAAAGGAGGTGGTGGGTGAGCTGAGAACTCAGAGGTTGGTAGGGTGCTCCCCCCCACAAGGGACAGACAGCACAGAGGGCTACGAGTGGGGGTGGGTTCGCGAGAAGAGGGGTGGCCGGTAGCGTTTGCTATAACTCTGGGAAAGAGGGACAATTCCAGAGAGTGTGTGAGCGGCAGGGAGTGTGCTTTAACTGTGGGGAAGAGGGACAATTCCAGAGAGAGTGTGAGCAGCAGACAGTGTGCTATAACTGTGGGGAAGAGGGGCACTTTCAGAGAGAGTGTGAGCAACAGGGAGTGTGCTATAACTGTGGGGAAGAGGGGCACTTTCAGAGAGAGTGTGAGCAGCAGACAGTGTGCTATAACTGTGGGGAAGAGGGGCACTTTCAGAGAGAGTGTGAGCAGCAGTGTGCTATAACTGTGGGGAAGAGGGGCACTTTCAGAGAGAGTGTGAGCAGCAGACAGTGTGCTATAACTGTGGGGAAGAGGGGCACTTTCAGAGAGAGTGTGAGCAACAGGGAGTGTGCTATAACTGTGGGGAAGAGGGGCACTTTCAGAGAGAGTGTGAGCAACAGGGAGTGTGCTTTAACTGTGGGGAAGAGGGGCACTTTCAGAGAGAGTGTGAGCAGCAGACAGTGTGCTATAACCGTGGGGAAGAGGGGCACTTTCAGAGAGAGTGTGAGCAACAGGGAGTGTGCTATAACCGTGGGGAAGAGGGGCACTTTCAGAGAGAGTGTGAGCAACAGGGAGTGTGCTATAACCGTGGGGAAGAGGGGCACTTTCAGAGAGAGTGTGAGCAACAGGGAGTGTGCTATAACCGTGGGGAAGAGGGGCACTTTCAGAGAGAGTGTGAGCAACAGGGAGTGTGCTATAACCGTGGGGAAGAGGGGCACTTTCAGAGAGAGTGTGAGCAACAGGGAGTGTGCTATAACCGTGGGGAAGAGAGGCACTTTCAGAGAGAGTGTGAGCAACAGGGAGTGCTATAACCGTGGGGAAGAGGGGCACTTTCAGAGAGAGTGTGAGCAGCAGACAGCGTACTATAACTGTGGGGAAGAGGGGCACTTTCAGAGAGAGTGTGAGCAACAGGGAGTGTGCTATAACTGTGGGGAAGAGGGGCACTTTCAGAGAGAGTGTGAGCAACAGGGAGTGTGCTTTAACTGTGGGGAAGAGGGGCACTTTCAGAGAGAGTGTGAGCAGCAGACAGTGTGCTATAACCGTGGGGAAGAGGGGCACTTTCAGAGAGAGTGTGAGCAGCAGACAGTTTGGCTATAACTGTGGGGAAGAGGGGCACTTTCAGAGAGAGTGTGAGCAACAGGGAGTGTGCTATAACTGTGGGGAAGAGGGGCACTTTCAGAGAGAGTGTGAGCAACAGGGAGTGTGCTTTAACTGTGGGGAAGAGGGGCACTTTCAGAGAGAGTGTGAGCAACAGGGAGTGTGCTATAACTGTGGGGAAGAGGGGCACTTTCAGAGAGAGTGTGAGCAGCAGACAGTGTGCTATAACCGTGGGGAAGAGGGGCACTTTCAGAGAGAGTGTGAGCAGCAGACAGTTTGGCTATAACTGTGGGGAAGAGGGGCACTTTCAGAGAGAGTGTGAGCAACAGGGAGTGTGCTATAACTGTGGGGAAGAGGGGCACTTTCAGAGAGAGTGTGAGCAGCAGACAGTGCACTATAACTGTGGGGAAGAGGGGCACTTTCAGAGAGTGTGTGAGCAACAGGGAGTGTGCTATAACTGTGGGGAAGAGGGGCACTTTCAGAGAGAGTGTGAGCAGCAGACAGTGTGCTATAACTGTGGGGAAGAGGGGCACTTTCAGAGAGAGTGTGAGCAACAGGGAGTGTGCTATAACTGTGGGGAAGAGGGGCACTTTCAGAGACAGTGTGAGCAGCAGACAGTGGACGATAACTGTGGGGAAGAGGGCCACTTCTGGCGGGAATGTGAGCATCAGGGAGCCCCTCGGAGGGCGAGTCCCCGTGTATCCAAGCAGGGAAAGGTGTCGGAAAACCTAGAGGAGACCCAGTGAGGGAACGGCCTGGTGCCTCTGGGGTAACACATTCCCAGCAATGTTCCAAGGAACCCTTGAAAGCAGAAGACCCAATTTCGGAAGGATTTGTGGGACCCTGCTCCAGCGTGTCGCTACGGATAGAGGGAATCTCTGCTAAAGCCATACTCAACACCAGGTCGCTGGTCACGTTACTATACCATTCGTTTTACAGCCAGTATTTAAAGCATTTGCCTTTGACCCCATTCAGTGCGCTGGAGATTTGGGGCGTATGACGGGTATGTGTCAGTGAGAATGGAGTTTTCAAAAGCCGATGTGGGAGTGTCTGAGGTTCTGGAGATGCTAGCTCTGGTTTGTCCGGATTCAGTTGAGGTGGGCGGTGCTTCAATTCTGGTGGGGACCAACACCCCTGTGGTGCGGAGGCTCATGGGGGTCTGTAAGGAGACGGCGGGTGAAAACTTCTTGAGGACCCTGGCTGGGCACCCAGTGTTTCCGGCTACTTTTGAGTAAGTGCGGAGCCGCCCTGATATGGATACTGAATTTAAACGAGGAACTGTGAGGTGCACCCAGTCAAGGCCTAAGGTAATTAAGACCTGGGGAAGTAGCGAGAGGGATGGGAACCCCCTAGATTTCCCGGAGTGCCTGATGGGAAGGCTCTTTTAGTGGACACCCCGGAAGACCACTGGGGGAGTCGCAATTTCTGGCTGGGGTTCTGGTGAGGCCCGAAGTGCAGAGGCCCTCAGTTGTACAGGCCAGCAGGATGATGGTGGTTGTCCAGAATGCTACAAAGAGAGAAATCACCTTTAACCGAGGGATGCCTCTGGTGCATTTGTTCCCGGTGACGGTAATGTGAGGCCCGCTGGGGGGGACTATTGAACAACAGAGGAAAGCTGACCACAGAGGCCTTTAACTTTGGGGACTCTCCTGAGCCGCCGGGTTGGAACCAAAAGCTGGTGGAGAAGATGTTGGAGCTGAAAGATGTTTTTTCCCTTGGCGAGTTTGATGTCGGTTGCTCCAAGAGCACTCATCACACCATCCGGGTGACTGAGGACACCACATTTAGAGAGTGGCTCCTGCAGATGTGGAAGATGTGCGGCAGCACTTGCGTAAGTTGAAAGAAGCTGGGATCATCTCTGAATCCCGAAGCCCTTATGCATCTCCAATAGTAATGGCCCGGAAGAAGAACGGAAAGGTCCGCATGTGTGTGGACTATGGAACCCTGAACTGGTACACCGCCCCTGACCAGCATATGGTCCCGAGGATCGAAGGCACACTGGCCTCTCTGACTGGGGAGAAGTGGTTCAGTGTGCTGGACTTAAGGAGTAGATATTACCAGATCCCCATGAGTGAGGCTGACAAAGAGAAGACGACACTTATATGCACTTTGGGATTTTTCCAGTTCCAAAGGATGCCCCAGGGCATATCGGGAGCCCCTGCCACCTTCCAGAGGGTCATGGAGAAGATGGTAGGGGATATGAATTTGCTTGAAGGTGTATTTGGATCCACCTTGGAGGAGCATGAAGCGAGGCTACTGAAGGTCCTCAGCCGACTGAAGGATTAAAACTCTCCCTGGACAAGTGCCAGTTCTGCAAGATGTCTGTTAGCTATGTTGGGCACATAATCTCGCGGGATGGATTAGCTACAGACCCGGCTAAGATAGAAGCGGTGACCACGTGGCCGAGGCCCCGGACTGTGAGCACTTTGCACTTGTTCTTGGGGTTCTGTGGTTATTATCAGAGATTCGTGAAGGGGTATGCCAAATTAAGTCACCCCTTGCACCAGCTTCTGCGTGGTTACCCACCCTTAGGGAAGAAAGGAAAAGGGGGATGGGAGGTTGGAGAATATCTCAACCCGTCGGAGCCCTTCGGACAGAGGTGAGATGCAAAATGTGAGGAGGCTTTTCAGTCGCTGAAGGAGTTGCTGACCCAGGCACAGGTGCTGTCTATTGCGGACCCCGATTGCCCTATGTACAACACACCGATGCCAGCCCAGAGGGATTAGGGGCCATCTTGTATCAGGATCAGGGTGCCAGTTTGAGGCCAGTAGTGTTTGTCAGCCGGAGTTTGTCGCACTCCAAGAGAAACTATTCCACCCACAAGTTGGAGATCCTGGCGTTGAAGTGGGCAGTGGCAGATAAGCTGAGTGATTATCTCTACGGAGCCAAGTTTGAGGTGAGGATGGACAACAACCCGCTCACTTACATCCTGACCTCAGAGAAACTGGATGCTACAGGCCATCGGTGGTTGGTGGCATTGTCGATATATGATTTCAGCCTGAAGTACCGGCCAGGGAGCCGGAATGTCGATGCGGACACTTCGTCCCGACGGGACTGAGGAACTGGAGAGGAGTGGGAGAGCGTTCCTGCCCCTGGGGTGCTTAAGGAAGTAGACCAAGAAATAGTGGATGCATTAGTGATAATTTTTCAAAACCCCTTAGATTCTGGATTGGTTCCTGAGGATTGGAGGGTGGCTAATGTAACCCCACTTTTTAAAGGAGGGAGAGAGAAACCGGGGAATTATAGAATTTTTTTGAAGATGTAACTAGTAGAGTGGATAGGGGAGAGCCAGTGGATGTGGTATATTTAGATTTTCAAAAGGTTTTTGACAAAGTCCCACACAGGAGATTAGTGTGCAAACTTAAAGCACACGGTATTGGGGTTATGGTATTGATGTGGATAGAGAATTGGTTTTCAAACAGGAAGCAGAGTGGGAGTAAATGGGACCTTTTCAGAATGGCAGGCAGTGACTAGTGGGGTACCGCAAGGCTCAGTGCTGGGACCCCAGATGTTTACAATATATGAATGATTTAGATGAGGGAATTAAATGCAGCATCTCCAAGTTTGCAGATGACACCAAGCTGGGCAGCGGTGTTAGCTGTGAGGAGGATGCTAAGAAGATGCAGGGTGACTTGGATAGGTTAGGTGAGTGGGCAAATTCATGGCAGATGCAATTTAATGTGGATAAATGTGAGGTTATCCACTTTGATTGCAAGAACAGGAAAACAGATTATCTGAACGGTGGCCGATTAGGAAAAGGGGAGATGCAATGAGACCTGGATGTCATTGTACACCAGTCATTGAAGGTGGGCATGCAGGTACAGCAGGCGGTGAAAAAGGCAAATGGTATGTTGGCATTCATAGCAAAAGGATTTGAGTACAGGAGCAGAGAGGTTCTACTGCAGTTATACAAGGACTTGGTGAGACTGCACCTAGAATATTGTGTGCAGTTCTGATCCCCTAATCTGAGGAAAGACATTCTTGCCATAGAGGGAGTACAGAGAAGTTTCACCAGATTGATTCCTGGGATGGCAGGACTTTCATATGAAGAAAGACTGGATCGACTAGGCTTATACTCACTGGACTTTAGAAGATTGAGGGGGGGATCTTGTTGAAACATATAAAATTCTAAAGGGATTGGACAGGCTAGATGCAGGAAGATTGTTTCCGATGTTGGGGAAGTCCAGAATGAGGGGTCACAGTTTAAGGATAAAGGGGAAGCCTTTTAGGACCGAGATGAGGAAAAACTTCTTCAGAGTGGTGAATCTGTGGAATTCTCTGCCACAGGAAACAGTTGAGGTCGTTTCTTTGGCTATATTTAAGAGGAAGTTGGATTTGGCCCTTGTGGCTAAAGGGATCGGGGGGATGGAGAGAAAGCAGGTACAGGGTTTTGAGTTGGATGATCAGCCATGATCATACTGAATGGTGGTGCAGGCTCGAAGGGCCGAATGCCCTACTTCTGCACCTATTTTCTATGTTTCTATCATAACTACCAAAGGTTCACTAGGCCCTGAACAAATATTCCATGCACTGCATCTCATCATTGGGCATGTTCCATTACATTTATTTATTCTTCCCATTAGATCCAAATATCAATACATGTCTCTGGAAACATCTCAGCACAAGTTCTTGTACCTGTACCAGATACCACCATGCCTGCCTTGTGATCATCAACAACAGAATAGAGATGCAAGTACATACTGGAATCTGGAGCAAAAAAGAAACAAACTCAGTGGGTTGAGCAGCACCAAAACAATGCTTTAGCATTGAGGGAAGATTACCAGTAAAAAGGGGCAAAGCATAGCTGCTAGGTGATAGGTAGAACCAGAAGAGGATGGAATGATGGTCACATGGAAGCAGAGATAGAGGAAGTGTGGATACAGGGGCTGGTGGGTAGATATAAGAGAAGGGGGAAATAAGGCAGTTAGATGCAGGAAAGTGATAAGTGGAATTGCATGATAGGAAGATGGAACCAGGAAGGGCAGGCCAGGAGAGAAGAAACCCAGATGAATAAATGTGGTTAATAGGTAGATGGAAATGGAAAAGGTGAACAAAAGGATATGAAACCTAGTTGGACTGGTAGAGGGAAATTAACAGGAGGATGTGGGTTACCTCAAATTTTAAAAAAAACAAACTCACTGTTCATACCATTATGTTGTCATCTATCCAAGTGGAACAAAGAAATGGAGACCTTGTTCAATGGAGGAGTCATGACCACTGAAGCTAAATATCTGGACATAAACTCTTGGGAAATATATTTGAAATAGAATGCTGAGAACTGAGAGAAGTCATAATTATGTTTTGAAGACTTCCAGATAATATATTTTTTCCTCACTAAACTTGAAGGGGTATCAATGGGGTGATCACTTGATCAATAAAGAGCTACAAAATATTTATTATACTCAGGTTAACGCCATTCCTATTTATGCACACAAATTGAATAAGAGAAAAAGGTTTTTTCCTCCTTGAATGGATCTTAATTACAAGGGTATCATGGTCATCCACAACTGATCTAAATTGATTTTATAACACCACTTTTAATGCATCCATTTGTCCAACTTAAAAAAAAATGACAGTATTGCTTCTAATGCAGAACAGCAATTTAAAGCTCAGACAGGTAACGTATCAGTAACAATAGATAAAATAATCAATCACCTTTACATAAAATGGGTATCATTAATTGCCGAGCCCATTGAATGACCATAAATTTGAATACAAATGGATGCTGTCTAATATGTCACAAGACATTTCAGTCAGACTACGATGCTTGAACTCAGCTGGTCCAAGTTAGTAACAGCCTCAGCGTGGTGGGTTTTACATCAATATAAAACTCATTAAGGGAAATATAGGGCTCAAAGTGCCCATTGCAGATTATTTTATTTACATATCCTCCTGCAAAGTCAATGAGCACACCACAACCAGCTCCTCAACAAGTAAGGGAAATATTTTGGGTAAAATTTATAGTGCTCAGCTGCGCAGCAGATTTGGCAATTGCACGCATGAATATGCACATGTCAGATAATTATAAATTCATTATGGCTGTATTTATCTCCCTTTTCATTGTAGCACTTGTCAAGACTTGAGCAAAGCACAGCAATGGTAGGTTGTCTACTTGCAGTAGACCTTGCCTGAGAATAGTGGACTGTCAATTCAACTGACACTGAGGTCTAGAGGTATTCACTTTATATGACATGGAAACCATAGAAAAGGTGCAGAGGAGATTTACAAGGATGTTACCTGGACTGGGGAACATGCCTTATCAGAATAGGTTGAGTGAACTTGGCATTTTCTCCTTGGAGTGACCAGGATGAGAGGTGATTTGATAGGTGGACAAGATAATGAGAGGCATTGATTGTGTGGATAGTTGGAGGCTTTTCCCCAGGGCTGAAATGGCTAGCATGAGAGGGCACAGTTTTAAGATGCTTGAAAGTAGGTACAGAGGAGATGTCGGGTAAGTTTTTTTTATGCAGAGTGGTGAGCGTGTGGAATGGGCTGCCGGCGGTAGAGGTGGAAATGATAGGATCTTTTAAGAGACTCCTGGATGGCTACATGGAGCTTAGAAAATTAGAGGGCTATGGATAAAGTCTAGGTAGTTCTAAGGTAGGGACATGTTTGGCACAGCTTTGTGGGCCAAAGGGACTGTATTGTGCTGTAGGTTTTCTATGTTTCTTTATTTAGATATTCCTTTCAGCTGCAGTGTTGGCATCGAGTTTTCCATTTGAGAGTTTTAGTTAATAGCCCAGTTTGGCCTAACATTTATTTTTTTTCCCTTTAAAAAAAATACCATTCGCATTAAAGTCTGAACTATTGACCCGCTTCAGTGGCTCTCTCTCTCAGCATTTGGGCCATATCCAAATGAACTGACAGCTAATCATTTTAGTAAGTATAAATTTAAAAATGCTAGAAGAGAAATAACTTCACATCCTGTGAGTAAACAATGCAAAAGATTTCCTCTTCCACATCTTTCCTTCTAATCCCTACTGTGGGACTTTAGCTTATTAAAGACTCACCATAGGAAATCTCCCCAAAGTTCAGTGAAGGCACGTTGAAATTAAATGTTGGTCCAATGACACATCCCCTGTAGAGAGCATGCAGTTACTAGTGTTTTCAGCAGCAGTGTGGTTAACAATTAACAATGCATCTGCAAGGAGGTCATTTGGAGATTAATTCTTAGCAGTCACAGTTCCTACACTCAGCAAGTTTCAATGATAATGAATAAATGTAAGGTGACTGCGTCAACAGTGCAGTAAAACAACCTGGGCAATAACAGACAGCAGAAAAAATTCCATCTGAAAAAATGTCAACATTTTAACAGCAAGTTCCCTGTGAGATTACTCTCAGAAACTAATTCAAAGGGTATATTGATTGCATATAAAATGTGAAATGAGAAATTAACTCAAGTTCCTACACAATCACCAAACAACTCTCAAGAACTTTAAATCAACAGTGCAATCCTAGGCCTTAAACCCTGAAGTAGAATTAACCGGCAGGTTGACTTTTGCTTTGTATTATGTAAAGGTTCTTTCCCTTCCTGGTCTGTTACAGAAAGTCCAGGGAATTCATCTTCCTCCAAACAAGTGTCATCTGAAACCTTTCTGCCTTTATGTCCATCTCACCCATCCAAATCCTCACTGCTGAGGCCTTCAATATTCTTTCCCATTGAGCAATCCAGAGGACTCAATCTGCCCTGACTCTTAGCCTGCGCCTACTGTTCTCTCTCAATTAGTCCACTCCCCAAAGCTTCACCTACAGTCTCTGCAGTGACAGAGGAAATCCTATTGTGCATGTTGCTATTGACTTTATAAGCAATAGAATATCTGCTCTTGGGTTTTTCCTCAAGGCAAACCAAGAGATGCAGCAGCTTGAATCCAGCCTATGGGTGATCATTTGGGCATAAAATGTTAAAAGTAAATACTTTGTAAAGATAAGGGCCTCAGTATTGAGACTGATAGGTGGAGCTGGGAAGCCTGGGTATAATTTCATTGAGATAAACTTTGCCAGAAAATTGCACAGCATGGAAACAGGCCCAGTGTGTTTATACTGATCAAGATGTCATGCTCAGCTACTCCCATTTGCCTGCGTTTGTCCCATATCCCTCTAAACCCTTCCTATTCATGCACCTGTCCAAATGCCTTTTAAATGCTGTAACTTTTACCTGTCTCCTGCGTGTTGTCTGGCAACTCATTCCACATAGCCATCACTCACTGAGAGACACTTGTCCCTCAATTCCCTTTAAATCCTTCCTCTCTCAGATTAAACCAATGACCTTAAGTCTGATCCGTTACCTAGGAAAAAGACGGTGACTAAAGACTGTGGAAAAAGACAATCCCCTTCACTCCAGGGAAAACAATGCCAACCTATCCAGTCTTGTTATGTAACTTAACCTCTCCAGTTCTGGCAATATCCTTGTTTCCTGGAATCACCTTTACCAAAAACTGGAACTAGAAATACTAAGAAATTAAATAAAGTGAAGTACTTACTTAAAAGTCACACTGATTGGTTGTGGACACCCTTCCACAGAAAACATTAAATCTTCTTGAAATTCCCCAAGGATGTTGGATTTGAAAGTCACATCCAGTACTTGGTAATCACCAGGCAACAGCGACCCTGAACTTGGGTTAATGCTGAAGCAGGAGCCAATCGGAGTGAATGCAGGCATCAGGCTGTATGCAGCATGGATAGCACCTTTGTTCATCATCAACATCTGAAAAATAAATACATAATTAGATAACTGCTGTTTTTGAAAAATACAACCTTTTTAATTTCCTATCAGTAAACTGGCCTTTGTCAAAATCTTTTTAATAGCAAAGCAAAATAATCAAGAGAAAATCAGCAATTAGCCAAGATTGCCCCAAAGAAAAGAAAATATCCCATTTGTTATTGGGATCTGCAGAACTCTGATGGCTACCTGTCTCCTCAGCAATTTCAATTCTTCCAGACAGAACCACGTGTGTCTGGTTCCATTGGAAAATAAAAACAATAGAAAATGCTGGTCAGGTCAGGCAGTGTCTACTCAACTGGAAGCAGTTACTTTTCAGGCCTGAAGACCTTTAATCAGAACTGAAAAACACAAGTTAATTAAGTCTAAGTAGCAGAAGAGATTGGGGGGGGGGGGGCATGAGTGCAACAACAGGAACTTCAGTAAATCTTTTCTACCATTCAGTTGTGGCTGATTTTGTTTTTCAACACAATTCTCTGCTTTCTCCCTGTAACCCTTAATCCCTTAGCATTATTATGAGTGAAATGCTTGAGAACCATTGGGTGGACAGCTGAACTCATTGTGTAATGTGTTGTTAATGAGAAATCCTGTCTGCATCAATGGTGCAGAGGTTGGGAAGGTTGACAGTTTCAAGTACTTGGGAGCAAACATCAGCAATAGTTTGTCCTGATCCATCCACATAAATATCCTAGCCAAGAAAGCTTGGCAACTTCCTCAGGAGGCAAATTCAATTTGGAATATTCCCACCAAACCTTATCAATGTTCATCAATCACCATAGAAAGCATCACAACAATCACTCTGCCCATGACCATAAAAATCTGCAGAAAACTCTGGACACATCAGCACATCACAGAAACCAGCCTCCCCTCTATGGAGTCTGTCTACCCTTCTCACTGCCTCAGTAAAGCAGCTGGCATAACCAAAAACCAACACACCCTAGACATTCTCTCTTTTCCCCTCTCTTATCAGGTAAGAGCCCAAAACTCTCACTGCTAGGCTCAAGGATCATTTCTACCCCAGAATTATCAAGACTATTAAATAATTGCTAACTACCATAAGATGGATATTTGACCTCACAATCTAGTTCACTACAATCTTACATCTTATAGTTTACCTGTGCTGCACTTTCTCTGTAGCTATTACACTTTTCTGCATTCTGGTATTGTTTTACCTGGTACTACCTGAATGCACTGTGTAATGATTTGATGTGTATGAACAATGTGCAAGTCAAGTTGTTCACTCTACCTCAGTGCATGTGACAATGATAAACCAATTCCAAGTCTGGACTGTTACGGACCTCCCCAGTATAACAGATTATACAAATGACAGGGAAAAAGTAGAGAGAAAAACGGCAAGCACAAATAGATAGAAACAAAAGGAGAAAAATTATCTTAAGTTCGATAATGCAACAGGATACTGAGAACTGCAACATCCCTTCCAATAATGAGGTGAATTGAATAGTGTAGGAATAGTCACTCTGTGCCAACATTTTTGTTCATTCACATTAATCCCACTTATGGTCTAGATTTTACATTCCCAAATTTTAGTTGGAAGCAATTTCTGTTCACCCAGCATTGGAAGACAGATGATTTGAAATCCAGAGAGACAGTACGGGTGTCACCAGTGCACACAAAGAAACTGACAGCACATTTTCAGATGTTGCTGATTGGGAGTAATCGGGTTAGAGCAGTAACGCTAGAACTATGGTATCTTCCCTCTTCTCCTCTCGAACAAAAAAAACTAAGCTTAATCTTAGTGTCCCTCACCAGAGACGCCTCCCCTTCAATTCGACCATCCTAATTTCTCCTCATCTCAGATATTCAATAACAGAAACTGGTTTGTCTTCAGAACAACACAAAATGAAATACATACAGCTTAACAGTAAAAATACGAACCATGGCATTACACTCTCTCCCCCCCCCCTCACCAAAATAGTTATCTTCTCATTACCTTGAAATAATTTGTCACCTCATCTTCATACCACTGCCTTTACAGGAATTTTGTGATGTCAGCTCCTCAAATCTGTTCGTAAAGAGTAGTGACATATCTGACTAGGGGGATAGTCATAGCACTCTGTTCCCTGGTGCTGCATAGGCCAGACTATCTGGGGGTCTCCTGATTTTTTTGTGACCTCCTTACCCCATCATCTACTTCAGTTTTGGACACTTCTTGGGATACTTCTGATCTATAGGGCGAGGCCTCCCCCAGTACCTCCCCTCACTTGTACCCTCCTGCAACTCTGATCCCTCTGCCACTTGGCTCAGCCCAGCTTCATCCCCTTCATGGTCCTGCTGAAACCCAGTCTGTCCACAGATAGCCCCCTCCAATTTCATCTGCCTCAGTGTGATAACGGTTGGGAATCCCTTCAATTAATGGGGAGTTAGCAAAAAGCAGCATGTACCACACCTCCATTTCCTCATCCTCCAAGTCCGTATCCCATTCAGGGCTGGGGGCCTGTCTAATCTTTCCTCCTGCAGGTCCTTCAGTCTTTCCACATCGCCACAGAATCCTCTTGTTGAAGGAATGAGATCAGGCACTGGGTCAACATGCTCCTCTTGGCCCAGAGGTAGAAGGTGGTTCTGATGGAGAATTTTGACCGGCCCATTCCCATCCTTTGGTTTCACCAGGAAAACTGGTATGTTTAGCATCTGACACTCCACTATATTCGGCATAGCCACCCAGCAGTCAGCCAACTTGTGCTTCCCAGGTTGACCCAAATTCCTTCTGAGGACTCGGTCTCCCGGCAGGAGTTGGGAGAACCTCATCTTTTGATCATACCTCCTCTTATTTCCTTGATTCCGCTTGGTAGCCGCGACCTCAGCTAATTCATAAGCCCTTTTCAGCTCCCTTCTCATATCGGGCACATTCTTCAAATAAATCTTTGGTGGTAGATCTTCCTCGCCAGTCCCCAAAACAGATCAAGGAACCACCTCGCATCGTGCCAAAACATCAGATAATAAGGCAAGTACCCAGTATCTTCATTTCATGTACAGATGTAGCAGTGGACCAGATGTCCAATATGTTGACTCCACCTGCTCTTGCTGATCTCCAGGGTCCCGAGCATGTCTAGCAAAGTCCAATTAAACCTCTCAGGCTGGGGATCACCCTGTGGGTGATGAGGCATGGTCCTCGACTTCTCAACTCCAAGCATGCTCAGTAACTCAAGACCAAGTCTACTCTTGAAATCCGGTCCCTGATCACTATGTATCCACCTGGGGAGGCCATAATGAATGAAATGCTCTCATTACACTTTGGTCACTGTGGATGCCCTCTGATCCTTGGTAGAGAAATCTTGCGAATATCTGATGTAGTGATCCGTGTTGCTGGCATCTAGCTCTATTGACAGGAAATCCATACACACCAGGTCAAGGGGCTCCGCACTCTGCAAGTAGGACAATGGAGTGGCCCTCGTGGGCAGCGGCTGCCTTCGTATACATCGAATGCACGACCTGCGGTTCTTTTTGACCTCCAACTTCATTCAGAGTCAGTGGAACGGATCTGTGAGCAATCCATAGATCTTGTTAATGCCCAGATGACCAAAATCATCATGAAGTGACTCCAACACAATCCTCTGATACTTCTCAAGCAGAACCAGCTGGGAACACTGAGGCCGGTCCGGAGGTGATGTGACCCAGTGTAGAATCTGGTTCCTTAACTCCAACCTGGGCCGTTCTCTCAGTAATTGAGACACCACAGTGTGTTTTGTCGTCTTCACTTGGGCAATGTCTCCTTTCTCGACTGCTGACTAAATGGTACTGATGCCCAGGTCATCTTGCTGAGCAGCTGTCATTTCCCCAGGACTCAATTCCGGTAACTGGTTTGTCTTCAGGGCAATCAGGTTACAGTAAACTTGTGAAATGGAAGTCAATCATCAGAAGCTCCCAACTGTTCTACTGCTCGATCCTGCCCGTGCCTTTCCTCTGCCTTCACCGTGATGGAAAACTGGCACATGGCTTTTGCTGCTGAGGCAGGAACACTCTCCTACTCTCTGTCCCTGTCCAGCCCTTCATGAGCACATCAGGACAAAGCATCACCATCAATGATCCTACTTCCCGGCCAGTAGATCAGGTTGAAATCACAGGCAGACAATGCCACCAGCCATCAATGGCCTATAGAATCAAATTTCATCGAAGTCAGGATATAAGTTGGGGGATTGTTGTCCATCCTCACCTCAAACTTGGCTCTGCAGAGATAGTCAGCTTATCCATCACTGCCCATTTCAATGCCAGGAACTCCAACTTGTGTGTGGGATAGCTTTTCTCAGAGGGTGGCAGATTCTGGCTAAGAAATGCAACAGGTCTCAACCGTGTGCCTTGATCTTGATACAGGACACCCCCCTAAGCCCTCTCTGCCGACATCCGTATGCAGTACATATGGCAATCAGGGGTCTGCAAAAGCCAGCACTGGCGCTTTTGTCAGCAGCTCCTTCAGCAATTGAAACGCCTCCTCACATTTCGCATCCCATCTCATTCCAAAAGGCTCCGAAGGGCTAAGAAAACAGACATTTGGCAATTGACACTTGTCCAGGGAAAGTTTTAACCCTTCAGCTTTCAGGTGGCCCAGCACCTTAAGTAGCCTCACTTCATGTTTCTCCAAAATGGACCCGAACACAATGTAGTCATCCAGATAAGCCGCAGTTTCATTCACCCACCATTTTCTCCATGACATGCTGGAAAGTTGCAAGGGCTCCCAATATGCCCTGGGGCATCCTTTCAAATTGGAAGAATCCCAGTGGACAAATAAATGCTGTCTTCTCTTTGTCAGCCTCACTCATGAGGACCTAGTAATACCCACTCCTCAAGTCCAGCACAATGAGCAACTTTGCACCACTCAGGCAGGCCAGCGCATTTTCCATCCTCGGGACCGTATACTGATCAGGGACAGTATGCCCGTTCAGAGTCCGATAGGCCACACACATCCGTACCTTCCCATTCTTCTTCCTGGCCACTACCATTGGGGACGCAAAGGGGCTTCAGGACTCGGTGATGATGCCAGCTTCTTTCAGCTTCCACAAATTTTGCCGAACATCTTCCATCTCGGTAAAGGCCGGTTGCCATGACCTTTCTCTGAAAGGGGAGTCTCCAATCACCTGGATACTGTGGTCAGATACCCAATTAGGGAATGCCAGGCCGTTCCCTCTCTGGGTCTCTTCTAACTTCCCTGACATCTCTCTCTGCTTAGCTACCCAGAGGCTCACTCTCCGAGGGGTTTCACATCATTCACACTCCTGCCCGAAATGCCCCTCTTCACCACAGTTATAAGCCGCTCCCCTTCTCTCAGGACCCCAGCCACTAGCAGCCCTCTGCATAATCCAACCCCTTAGGGGCCCGCTTCCCTATCAGCTCTATCGTAAGGGAGGAGGGTGGGGCATATCCACTGATAACAATCGAGACATCTCAGTTCTCTATTCTACTACGATCTCCTTTACCACTTCCTGGGATGGGCTATCCGTGGTCACGTCAGCGCAGGGGACCATGCCTCCATCGCATTCTCCTCCTTCCGTACCTCTCTGATCAGCTCAACAAGTGAGGGAGGGCAGTCCGTCTTATGAGACAGAGGGAGACCCCAATCAATCAGGCTCTGGGACTGGGCACCTTTCGCCATTTGGTCTATTCTTAACTGATCCACCTCAGCCACCTGAATGAACCCTCTAGGCCACAAGCAATTTAGCTGCCTCTCTAGCTGAAAAGTGTAAGCAGAGAGCTTCTCCCCCTTCTCCTGAAACATACTCTGAAACCCCATCATAAGGTCCCTTCAGGCCAAACACCTTTTCTAGTGCTTGCATGTAGGCCACAGAGACAGCAAAGGGGTTCAGTGTCTTCACGGCTCTCACTGCATCAGCAGCCTGGCCTCTCAAACTCTCACCATATCATCAGAGCACTGCCACTCATACAATGTCTGAGGGGTCAACTCTGCCCAAATCTCATACTCCTCTTCCCCCTAAGGGTGGACTTCATCCCAGAGAACATTCAATAGCTAGGATCTTCTGCCTGGGCACTGGGCCATTCATTCACCAGGGAGGTAAGGGCTGATACCAACTCAGAAATCTCACTCTTCACTCATTAGGCATTTCAAATCAGACCACTCTTTCCCCTCGCTCTGCAGAAACGAGAGCAACCTTTCTTTGAAGTCTCCACCCCCAGCTTGTGATTCAGCCCACACTCTTCTCCTTCTGGAAAGTATGGACAGCCTACAGCTCCCACTCTCCCAGGGCCCCAATAGTACCAGGCCATTTCACTGCCATTACATCAGCATGAGTCTGGACCAAAACAAAGTCTTTGCCCGGCATTTTGTCAAACCTCTGTTCCACAATCATTACTGTTCCTAGGGCTTAAACGTTCAAACTGACAATTCGTCAGGAATACGACCATCTACCCCACTCAATACACATGCATTGGTTACCAGTAACTCTGTGGATCCGCACCACCGCTCAACCCCTGCAACATCCATAACCACGTATTGTAATCGCTTTACCAGACAATAGTTTAGCACAGATTTAAACACACAACCCACTGGATCAATGCTCACACAGCATACAACGAAATCGATCCCAAACGATACCCCCACAATGAAACATCTTGGGTTTCCTTGGCAGAGAAAGTCTAGGGAAGACATTCTCCGGCCCCGCCAAACTTGTGAGATTGAGGTACGATCCCACTCCAAACCTCAGTTTGTGTGGATGCTGTGTAATTTGCTATCCTGTTACAGATTAGTGACATGAAATAACAGACAGTACACTGTATACAATCAAAATATTTCTTTTCATTCTTAATTTGTCTAAAGGGTTAGTAAAGAAAAGAACAGAAAAAGAAAAGGGCTCATTTTAATGAAGCAGTCTAACATGCACAAGTTGGAGCTCAGTTTCCCCAAGTCACCGATCCTCAATCGATCTCACCCAGGCTTCGTCAAGTCACAGTCCTGTCACCTCTTCTCTCTGTTTTCCCTCTTCATTTCCTCTCGAACAAAATAACCCCAAGTCCAAACTTAGTGTCCCTCCCCAGAGAAACCTCTCCTTCAATCTGACAATCTTAATTGGATGGTGCATATTTCTCCTCATCTCTTATCTTCAACAATAATCCAAACATAAGCTGAAAACAAGCAATTCTCACAGAACTGCCAGAATGAAATACATACAGCATAACAGTAAAAATATTAACCAGGGCATCACACACAAACACATTCATCCCTGTAAACTCCAACTCCATAATTAAATTTGCAGACGATACCACAGTGGTTGGCCTGACCTCGGACGAGGTTGAAACAACCTACAGACTCGAGGTGGATCTTCTGACGGAGTGGTGTAAGGACAACGACGTGGTCCTTAACACTTCTAAAACAAAGGAGATGATCATTGACTTCAGGAAATCAAAGAACAGAGTACACCCCCCCATATACATGGGGAGGTAGTGGAAAGTGTGGAAAACCTGAAATTCCTTGGAGTTATGTTGTCAAAACAGCTGACGTGGACCACCAACACCTCACTGACATGGACCACCAACACCTCGCTGACATGGACCACCAACACCTCAGTGACATGGACCACCAACACCACGCTGACATGGACCACCAACACCTCACTGACATGGACCACCAACACCTCACTGACATGGACCACCAACACCTCGCTGATGTGGACCACCAACACC